>NC_136921.1:105226009-106426009 GCF_949752795.1 Hyperoodon ampullatus
TTTAAATTAAGTGGGGTGTGGGGCAAGACGTGGGTCATTTTTGTTCATTGCTACATCCCCAGTTTCCATAAGAATGTTTTTGACATAGTAGGTATTCTATAAACTTTATTTAATGAATAAGTAGTAGATACTTCCTTTACCAACACTTGCATTGTATGGACCTGTACAATGCATTGTTGATAGATTTTAGTGACCGGTATAAAACCTGTTGAAATGTTTGAAGAGATAAATGGGATTTCTGGAATTTCATCTTTGAACTGGAGGAAAATTGATAATTTAATTATGAGGTGATTTACTAACAACTGAAAAGTGGTCCTGAGTTATAGATGTGTTTCAGTTCAAGTTATTTGGACAAAATATATTAAGGGACTCATGTATTTAAGTAAATGTGCCAGATTCTGAAGGAGATGCAAAGAAAAGTAGGAGAGACACTGCTAACCAATAAATCTGCAATTTATTTCAATAAAAATAAAATGGCTTGATGTTCCTAAAACTTAGAAAAAGTGAAAATGGGAATTTGACAGACAGAGCAAAGACAGCAATTAACCCCTCATACACATTCCTTTCAGGATAACTTTACCCAAGTCAGCAGGACAGACTGTCACTGGGAAACGGAAATGTAGCACCCCCAACTTACACAGCAACCTCTTGTATAGCTTTTTCCTTTTAAAACAATGTCATTCTCTCACATCTTTTCACTTAACGTCAATAATCATCATGAAAAGTGAAATATTCTACACTTTGATTCCATTAACTGGTGTTATAAATCATACACTATCCTAGAAAGAGGAATATGAAAAATCATATAAAATGTCCTCATTTTAATACACGAAGAATGAAGAAACTAGAACTTATTAACATTAAATAATTTCTCCATGTGAACTTCTTTTTGGGTTTTATAATCTATATTTCTTTGTTATAAAATACAGGCTTACTATAGAAATTTTTTTAAAGTAAAGAAAAACTAAAGATAGGAAAAAATACTATGAAATATTTTACAAAAATTTGCCTGATGAAAATAAACTTCCATTTCCAAAGTAGTAACAAGATAGAAGTTTATATCTCCCACAGTGATATTCCTGTTTTTTATATTTACGTTTTATTTTACATTTTCAGTTCTCTCCAACTGCATGAGTTTTATTTATTTTTTATTTATTTATTTTTATTGGGGTATAGTTGCTTTACAATGTTGCATTAGTTTCTGCTGTACAGCAAAGTGAATCAGCTATATGTATACAGATATCCCCTCCCTCTTGGACCTCCCTCCCCTGCCATCCCACCCATCTATGGAGGTTCCTTAAAAAACTAAAAACAGAACTACCATATGACCCAGAAATCCCACTACTGGGCATATACCCTGAGAAAACCATAATTCAAAAAGACACGTGCACCCCAATGTTCACTGCAGCACTATTTACAATAGCCAGGTCATGGAAGCAACCTAAATGTCCATCGACAGATGAATGGATAAAAATGTGGTACATATATATAACGGAATATTACTCAGCCATAAAAAGGAATGACATTGGGTCATTTCCAAAGTGATATTCCTAATTGGGCTTTTCTCCAAGTGTTGGTTCAAGCATCCAAATGGACTTGTCTTGTACAGTGGTTTCAAGGTAACAGAATAAAGGCAAAAGCCAAACAAATGCAAGAACATGGAAGAACATGCCTGGGAGCTTTCATGAGCCAAGCTGGTAAGCCGTGCTTCACTTTAGTTCATGTTCTACTCTTGGTTAGAATTGAGAACCTGCTTATCCTACCAGCTAATCCCCAACCCCCTTAAGGATCGTCATGATAGTTTGCCTGCAAAAAAGCAGCACATAGATCTTCACTTGATCCAGGAAATAATCATCCACAGTGAATTATCTTCCTCTTCTTTTTCCAAAATACCCCAAACTGCTTGCTAACACCTTGCAACAAAGCAAGGAGTCCCAAATGTACTGGAAGGCAAATTAGAAACACTTCCTGGCTTCCAAATTCCACATTAATAGGATGCTTGCCAAGCAGAAACTGTCTCATGTGTTTCCTATTTTTAATCTATATTATGGACTGAATGTTTTTGTCCCCTGCAAAATTCATAGGTTGAAGCCCTAACTCCTAATGTGATGGTATCAGGAGGTGGGACCATTGGGAGGTGATTAGGTTTAGATGAGGTCATGAGGGTGGGGCCGCCATGATGGGATTAGGGCCTTTATAAGAAAAGACACCAGAGAGCTTGCTTCCTCTTCTTCTCTCCATGAACATACACCTAGGAGAGGCCCTGTGAGCACACAGCAAGAAGGCAATGGTCTACAAGCCGGGAAGTGGGCCTCCACCAGCCACCATATCTGCCAGCACCTTGATTTCAGACTTCCTAGCCTCTAGAATCATGGGAAATAAACGTCTGTTGTTTAAGCCACCTCATTTATTGTATTTTATTATAGCAACATGAGCTAACTAAGACACTCTACTATTGAAACTAAAGTGATGGCAGATGGGTTCTCATACAGCACAAACTCATGACTCTATGACTTTTGATAATTTTGTTGGTGACTTGGTTTTATTTTTGTCACAACTTGGCCATATAACTTCACACAACTGGAAGGAGATTTGAATATGTTGTCTAGCTATGTCCACAAAGTATAAAAAGGCAATTTTGTCAGAAGCTAAACAGCTCTGCCACATAAACTATAGAGTTATAGTTAGGCGATAATGTTTATTTATTATAGCAATATGTATAGCAGCAAAATATTCGAATAAGCCAAATGCCAAATGCAACAATATTCCTGTCCTTACTAAGTCTTTCAGCAGTATTTGAAGCTATTGAACATTTCTTTGTCCTCGAAACAGTCCTTTCTCTTGACCTCTGTGAAAAGACACTGTCTTTAGTTTCCTTCTCCTCAGGTCCTCGGCAGGCTCCTCTTCCCCTGCCCATTTGTCAGGGTTGGATTCTGGCCTCAGCATCCTTTTTTTATATGGTCCATTCCCCCTGAGCAATCCAATCAACTCTTCTAATTTTAATTATTGTCCAAATCCTGATGATTTTCAAATGTTTTTTCAACTCAAATACACCTCCTGAGTTTTAGGCACATATCTTCAATTCTCTGGTAGACAAATCTGGAAGTTCCACAGGCAATCTTTCTTTTTTTTTTTAATGAAGAAATAAAGATCATCCCTTTTCTACGCCACTAACTGGACTCCTTTTCTGACGTGTTTGGTCGTTTTTTTCTCTCATGATGGAGACCTGAGCACCACCTTCACTCTTCTTCTCTATCACTATTCTTAGCTAATAAATCTCAAACCCTGTCAGTCTAATCTCACTTGTGCTTTTTGAGTTACAGGCATTTTCCCACTCCTAATGCCGTTGGTTTAATTCTGTTTAATTCACCATCATCTTTATTAAGGACTATAGACAAATTCTCTTAATTGGTCTTCCTCCTGGACTTTCCACCTCTTATTTTTAATACTACATTCAGAATAATATCACTAGATTCAGAATAATATTGCTAAAGGGTGTGTGACCAAGATGGTGGAATAGGAAGAGCCTGAGCTTCTGAGCTATGAACAGACTAATTTGAGTAATGAAATTGAATCAGTAATAATAATAATAATAACCATAGTAATAGTAATAATAATAGTAAAAGGTCCCAACAAACAAAATTCCAGAATCAGATTGCTTCATAGGTGAATTATACCAAACATTTAAAGAAGAATTAACACCTATCCTTCTCAAACTATTCCAAAAAATTAAAGAGGAAGGAATGCTTCTGAACTCCTTCCATGAGGTCAGCATCACCTTAATATCAAAACCTAATAAAGACACTACAAAAAAGAAAATTATAGGCAAATATCACTAATAAACATAAAAGCAAAAATCCTTAAAAAATATTAGCAAACCAAATTCAATAATACATTAAGAGGGTTATACACCATGATCAAATGGGATTTATTCCAGGGACACAAGGATGGTTCAAGAACTATAGATCAATCAGCATGACACACATTAACAAATTAAAAAATAACATTCATACGATCACATCAATAAATGCAAAAAAAAAGCTTTTGACAAAATTCAACATCGATTTAAGATTAAAAACTCTCAAGATAATAGACATAGAGGGACCACACATCAACATAATGAAAGCTGTGTATGACGAAACCACAGCTAACATCATACTCACTGATGAAAAGCTGAAAGCAGTTCTTCTAAGATTAGAAACAAGACAAGAACACTCACTCTTGCTATTTTTATTCAACATACTGTTGAAAGTCCTAGCCACAGAAATCAGACAAGGAAAACTAACAAAAGGAATTTAAACTGGAAAAGAAAAAGTAAAGATGACATGATTCTGTATATACAAATTCCTAACAGTAACACCAAAAAAGTATTAGAAGTAATAAATGGATTCCATGAAGGTGCAGAATACAAAACTAATATACAGAAATCCACTGTGCATCCATACTATAATAACAAACTATCAGAAAGAGAAATTAAGAAAACAATCCCAGTTATAACTGCAGCAAAAAGAATAAAATACCTAGGAATAAATCTAACCGAGGAGGTAAAAGACGTGTACTCTGGAAAGTATAAAACACAGATGACAGAAATTGAGGACAACACAAACAAACAGAAAAATATACCATGCTTATGGATTGAAAGAAATAATATTGCTAAAATGACCAAATTACCCAAGGCAATCTTAAGGTTCAGTGACATTCCTATCAAAATACCAATGACTTTTTTCACAGAATTAGAACAAATAATTCTAAAAATTCTACGGACACATAAATTACCCTGAACAGCCAAAGCAATCTTGGGAAAGAAGAACAAAAGTGAACAAAGTCACTTTAAACTATACTACAAAGTTACAGTGATCAAAACAATATGGTACTGGCGCAAAATCAGACACATAGATCAATGGAAGAGAACAGAGAGCCCATAAATAAACTCATGTTTCTATGGCCAATTATTCTATGAAAAAGGAGGCAAGAACATACAATGGGAAAAAATAGTCCCTTTGATAAGTGGTGTTGGGAAAACAGGACTGCTACATGCAAATGAATCCAACTGGACTACTTTCTCAGCTCATATACAAAAATAAACTCAGTGTAAATTAAAGACTTAAATGTAAAACCTAAAACCATAAAATCCTAGAAGAAAACATAGGCAGTGCACTCTTTGACATAGGTTCTTGGAAATATTTTTTGGACCTGTCTCCTCAACCAAGGGAAACAAAAACAAAAATAAACAAATGGGCCTACATGAAACTAAAAAGCTTTGAACAATGAAGGTAACTATCAACAAAACAGAAGGGCAGCCTACTGAAAGGGGGAAGATATTTGTAAATAATATATATGGTAAAGTGTTAGTATCTAAAATATAAAAAGAACTCATGCAACTCAATGTCAAAACAACAAAGTAACCAATTTAAAAATGGGCAGAGGACATGAATAGACATTTTTCTGAAGAAGACATACAGATGGCCAATAGACACATGAAAAGATGTTCAACATCACCAATTAACATGGAAATGCAAATCAAACCACAATGAGACACCACCTCATACCTGTCAGAATGACTGTCATCAAAAAGGCAACAAATAACAAGTGCTGTTGAGAATGTGGAGAAAAGGGAACCCTTCTACACTGTTGGTGGGATTGTAAATTGGCATAGTCACAATGGAAAAACAGTATGGAGATGTCTCAAAAAATTAAAAATAGAACTGCCATAGAATTCAGCAACTTAACTTCTGTGTATTTACCTAAATAAACAAAAACTCTAATTTGAAAAGATATAGTCACCCCAATGTTTACTGCAGCATTAATTACAGTGGCCAAGATATGGAAGCAACATAAATTTGCATTACTACATGAATGAATAAATCAAATGTTGCACACACACACACACATACTAAAATATTACTTAGCCATAAAAATAAAATTTTGCCCTTTGTGACAACACTGGTGAATCTACAAGGTATTATACCAAGTGAAATTAAGTCAGCAGATGAAAACCATATGATCTCACTTATAAAAGGAATGTAAACAAACAAACAAACAAAAACAGATCGATGGATAGAGAGAACAAAAGGTTGGTTGTCAGAGGGGTAGGAGGTTGGGGAAGGGGCAAAATAGGTGAACAGGATTAAGAGGTACAAACCTTCCATTATAAAATAAATACAGCATAAAGAATATGGTCAACAATATCATAATAACTGTGTATGGGACAAATGGTCTCTAAACATATCGTGGTGATCGTTTCTTAAAGTATGTAAATGCCCAATTACTATGTAGTATACCTGAAACTAACATCATATTGTACATCAACTATATTTCGATGACAGTAAAAAGAAACAATATCACTAAAATATAAACTGAGATATATTATTTTTGGTGTATGTACCAGTAAATCAGTGTTTTTGCACTGTCCATATTGTTATCCTCATAGCATAATTGTGCCAAAAGAGTCATTTTTCTTCTTATGACATAGACTTATTACCAAATGTCCCCTTTAGCTATTTGAAGCCTTAGTACATTCCAGAATCTAGGAAAAAGAAGGAAATTGAGGAAGAGGAGAGAACATTTAATCCCAACTCTATGACAAACAGTGATTTAGTTAGTAGGTATAAAAACTTTCTGGGCAGGGCTTCCCTGGTGGCGCAGTAGTTGAGAGTCTGCCTGCCGATGCAGGGGACACGAGTTCGTGCCCCGGTCCAGGAAGATCCCACATGCCGTGGAGCGGTTGGGCCCATGAGCCATGGCCGCTGGGCCTGTGCTTTCAGAGCCTGTGCTCTGCAACGGGAGAGGCCACAACAGTGAGAGGCCCGCATACCACAAAAAAAAAAAAAAAAAAAAAACTTTCCGGGCATTTGAACACTCACCTAAGATAATTTAATTGAAATGAGTTCACATAGTGTTTGTTCTCAAATTTATAGTTCTTGGAATTAGGGCCATTCTCCCTAGGTGTTTCGAGTGTATTATTTAAATTGATTCTAGTTTGACTTCTAAACTGGGTTTTTTAAAGTTATTAATAGAAACAGTTACCTTATCCAAAGGGAACTACTGCATTTGTGGCCTAGCTGTAAAGCTTTATGATAGGGTCTCCTAAAGCAGTATGAATTATTTACACAATAATATTTGTGGAGGCTTGAATCAAACAGGGGCACAGAAATAGAGGAAGCAAAGCAAAGTAGCAATGGGGCAACTCTGAGGTGGAGAAAATTAAGGTCTATTATTGTGGTTCTAGGATATTAGAAGAAAATGTTGTCCTCTACTATTTCTTCCTTTTCCCATATCCAATATTTGAAGCTTCTATTATCAGCTATATCAAGTTGCAAGCAAATTGCTTGGAAGAAAATGTGAAAATTAAGTGCAAGTCTCATTTTTTTAGATGAGAAGAGTTAAGCTCAGAGGATGGATAGGATGTGTTCAAAATGCTGTAGTGAGAATAAACATAGACCTTTGCATCTGCGTAAGTTATCCGAGCATTGCATTATTATCCTTATTTAGTATATATTAGTTTTCTATTGTGTGTGATACATTACCTCAAACTTGGTGGCTTAAAATCACATACATCTATTATCTCCCAGTTTCTGTGGGTCAGGAATCTGGGTTCAGCTTAGCGGAGTCCTCTACTCAGGGTCTTACAAAGTTTGTGATCAAGGTGGTAGGTAGCCTGGGCTATAGTACCATCTGAAGCTTAGAATTTTCTTCCAAGATCCCATGGTTATTGGCAGACTAATTTCTTTGTAACTGTAGAAATCCGTCTGACTAATTTCCAGGACAGATGGAAATCCTCTTAGGCTTTTAGACCCTTTTGTTTAGGATTTATATGATTAGGCCAAGCCTACCCGGGATATCCTTCTCCTGATTACTTCAAAGTTGACTGATTGGAGAATTTAAATGCTTTTGTGACATCCTTTCTCCCTTGTGATATAATAATAACCAAGAGATTGATATCCATCGTATTCACAAAGTTTTAGGTTTCCTTGGGATAGTTTACTAGCATAAATGGACAAAGAGACAATTAAGATTAGATGTCTTGAATCAGACATCTTGACTTCAGATAGTCTCTGAAACTTACTGACCAAATACTCATGCAACTTACTTAGTGCTTCCCTAGGCTTTTAAGACTTTGTTTTCTCCTTCACAAAGTTAAGATTAAAATACATTCACAAACTAGGTACTTTCTTGACTTGTGTGTCCAGAATAGAAACCAGACATTACTTCTTACTATTTGATCAAGTTCACCACCTCTTGGCTGATTTATTTAAAGTCAATGCTGCTTTGTTTCACTGGGTAATGTATAATATGGTTGTTAATCTTTTTCCTTGGACCCAGAAACTTGAATTTCTTTTAACCTAAAACTTCAAAAATTTAAAACTTTACTTATTTTCATTTGTTTATTTTACATGAAGAAGATTATAAAACCAACATGAATTTCAGAGATTGGCATATGCAAGGAAATGAATGTTAACAAAAGGTGCTATGTTCCTTGGCCAAATTTTCTTGCCTCTAAGCTATATTTTGAAAACAAAGTAACAAAATGGCAACTGTTAAAGACTGATCTCAGACCAAAAATGAGACTGTTTTGCATTTCTGGGTTTAAATTAAAAGTCTATTAACGTTTGTGGGAGCCATGTGGGAATTAAGCCTTACAAAACAGCCCTTGATTGGCAATTAGCAATTAGAAAATTTCAGAATGTTCAGAAGGTAATTTTGGATAAGTATCTAAACCCATGGCTGCATGTCTGATCCTTTGCCAAATTTTTCACATATCAGATTTGCAAAGCTGAGAATAAAATTTCTCAGGTACAGGTTGCCTCTGGGGATATTTTCAATGTTTGCTCCATTTAAGGCAAAATGGATTTCATAGGTGTTTTTTTTTTTTTTTTATCCCCCCAAGCTGTGGTCCTTTTTGAAGCAAGAGCATGGAGGTACGTGAAAGGCAAATAAGTAATAATGAATTATTTGGTACATACTTTGTACCTGATGTCTTTCTCAAGTCCCCAAATAAAGGACTGTTACTTTAATTTTCCAGATGTTTAGAGATGCTACATAATTTACCCAAAGTCATAAGTGTTTATTCAGCATAAGAATCCGGTTATATCTGACCACATGGTTCACAAAAGGAAAAGCCTGGATGTGGAGATGATTCTTTCTTATGGAGACTCTGTCAGGAGGGAAAAGCAACCAGTCAATTTGCAAAATGGGACGATATGGTGAAACAGAACTTGCTTCAGTTGTGCTGCTATGTAGGTAGTCTCTGTGAGTTATTCATTTATTTCTTCATTCACTTAACAACATTTCTTAAGCACCTACTTTGCACCAGGAACTGTACTAAGCGATACATCTATGCATAAACTAAACAAAATTTTTGGCCCTTTAGAGCTTAGTTTTACATGGCCCAACAGACTCTACACAATACTTCTATGAAGAAATAAATTATATTGTATGTCAACAGATGACAGGAAAACTGAACAGGGTATAGGGATCAGGAGGGTGATATGAAACAGAACAGTCAGAATAGGGGACATGGGGAGGAAAACCACTGGTCAAAAACTGAATAAGATCAATTAGATATGAGGGTGTTGAGAGGGAAAGAACTAGAGAAGGATGGGCCAAAAGTTAATCTGGGAGTGAGTCTAACCTCTTTTTCCTTTCCACTACAAAAATCCACCACAAGTCTATCCTTTTTGCATTTCTGCTAGAGACCATGTCCATCCTCTTTCTCCTTTGTCTCTTCCTTCTGTTGTCTCTTCTCTGACCATTTCTAATTCTCCATTCACTTATTCACTTTCTCCTTATTTTTCTTCATTCTCCTTATGTTGTGACTCATCTTCAAGAATTTTTTCATAATGTATGATTTCCCATTCTATATTACTCTTATGATCCTTTACCTCTTCTACCCAAAAGCTTCCTTAGGTGATACTGCACAGAGGACACATGAGCAACTTTTCTCCCTTCTTTCAAACTTTTATCTATGCCTTATATTTGCTTAATGATTTATTAGGTCTTTGTATTATATATTCTGCATTTGAGTCCTAAGGTTCATTTTTCACCCTTGTTTGGTATCCTCTATGGACCTATACTGCTTAGCTGTCTTGCCATGTCAATTCCAATTGGTTTAATCCAGATCATAGGACCAAAAGGGATTGATCATCCTTTCTTCCTCCCTTTTTTGACGCGATTATGCAGTGGTTTATCAAGATCACAGCTCTTCCCATTGTAGCTCTTATTGGAAACCACGCACTCTCTTGTCCCTTCAGGCAAGGGTAGCAGTGACTTACTTTATGCAGTCAAGTCACCTTTTCTTATGGGTTTTCTTACTTCTATGCACATATTTGTAAACAGTCCCTTCATTGAATCCTTCTTGAATGTCTTCTTGAAATTCATCTATTTGTCTATCTATCTACTCTGATAGACAAAACATACCATTGTATTTATTTGTATTTCTTTGCTTGTGAGGATAAATGTGTTTTCACGTATGTCTTTGTAAAACTTTTCACTTTTGTGATAAGTCCTTTAATACTCTCTGCTCATTTTTACTAGTTATTGTCTTTTCTTATTGATTTATAAAACGCTCTAATTAGAGATATTAATCATTTTGTTTCACATGTGAATCAGTTATCTATTACTTTTCCTGGTTTACTTTCCGGTCTTTAATTTGTTGTCTATGTTTATTATTTTAAAACTATTACCTTTATAGGTACTTATACCTATCAGTCTTTTATTTTTTCCTCTTTTGTGCTTTTACTTGACTGTCAATTTGAAAAGAAACTTTTCTAATACCATAAACTTGCGTGTGTTTATTTCCACTCTAAATTTTGCCTAGTAGATTTGGAATGTTATTTAATATTTTTAAATATATAGTCCTTCTACAATTTATTCTGGTGAAAAGTATAAAGTAACTATAGAACTTCTTTTTTTTCAGAATATTGACCTAAATATTTCTAAAGAACATACTTTTTTCTTACTAACTTAAAGTGACATCTGTCTCATATGCTAAAGTCTTTTTGCAGTTGAATCTGTTTCTGAATTTTGTAATCTGTCCTTTCCTCTGTGTTAATACAACACTGCTATAACTAATATATCTTTATTACATAATTTATTTTTTAGGGTAAATACTGCCTAATTATTATTTTAAAGTGTCTTATCTACTTTACAGAATTTGTTCTTCCTAGTGAATTTCAGAATTTTCTTTTCAAAATATCAAGCAAATATCAAAATTCCACTGAGAATCTAACATAAAACCTTTGATTTAATTATACATCCTATCATCACTGAAGTGAAATACTAGTTTTATCATATACTAAATTCCCACCTACAGGAGTTGTGCTTAAAATGTTTGATTTATTCGGGAGAGAATCCAAGAACATAGACTGTTTCTCCATTACTTCCAATTTTCTTTACGTTCATGAATAAAGTTTAATATTTTCTTCATACAGGTCTTCAAAATTATTGTTTACTTTCCCATATTAAACTTTTCTTGCTACTGCAATTGGGGTTTTCCTTTTCATTGCATTTTAAATTATTTACTGTTGATATATACACAACCGTTATATACTTATGTAGTTGTATTTGTGTGTTCTTACATCACACACACACACACACACACACGTTTGCATACTCATGCAATTATTTATTTATTTTTGACTACTTATACATCTCTTTGATTTGTCAGGGAGATGATTCCCTACACTACCATTAAGACTTAAGAAACAGAGACATTTCTCCTTTTTCCCCCATTTTTGATGTTGACATAGGCATGACCTCCCCATAATGATGAATAATAGTGGTGAGACCAGCTTCTTTTTCTTATTTCTGACTTTAATGCAATGGATTCCACCACTTCACCTTTAAGAAGGATATTCGCTGTTGTTATTTCTAAAGACAATCCCACTATTCCCACTGTATTAAGACTTAATGGGATACAAATGAATGGGTCTTAAACCTGATGAAAGTTTCTTAGTTTCTATGTTGACATGATATTCAACCTGAGACAGTCTCCCACAGGGAGCATTTGAACGTGGTGCAAAAAAGGAGAGTCCATATTTTTGGTTGCTCCAGTAACTGGAGAGTGCTAGGGGCATTCACTGGGGAGACACCAGACATGCCAAAGCTTCTGCCATGCATGGCAGTGTTTTCCTCAAATGCGATCGATGTCCCGGCTAAGAAACACTGACCCAGCTTAATGTTGTTTTCTTCTGTAACATATTAACATTATGGATTAAATTAATAAATTTTATGCTTTTCAGAAGGAAACTGCATTCCTGTATGATACCATAGTAACTCATGACATGCTGGATTAGTTTGGTAATATTTTATTTTGGAATTTTACATCTACATTCATACAAGAGATTGAGCTAGATATTTTTTTACAAAATTATATATATGAAGAAACTCATGTGTTAGTGTTATTTTTCTTTTTCTATGTTCTATGTTTATTACGTTTTCTTATAATTTCTCCCTCCTGATCTTATTAATCATGTCTCCTCTCACTCCCTAATTTATATGAGAGATATGAATCCTATGTTTATTCTGCTAATGGTTTAATTCTGTGTTTGAATCTAAATTTTTGTCTTAAGGTCAAGAACAGAAAAATTTTATGGAGTCAAAAATTTTGGAATTCCTTTCTTCTGACACACAAATGTCACTGAGAAAATGTTAATTGGAAAGGAGAAAAAGAACATTGTGTGGATGGAGACAGGGCTGGGAAGAAACATCCAGGCAGTTAGCATATGGGTTTAATCCATGGTGACTGTTAGGGAAGTTAAGCCTCTAGTCCCACTTTCTCTACCCTCTTCTCTGTCACATCCTGATCAACATCTTTGAGGAGATTCTCTGTTTCCAGCAGTGGTAGAAAGAGTTCTCTTTCACATGAATTGGACCTTTCAACAGGAAATTTGAAGATGAAAGCTGTCATATGTGTAGATTTGTTCCCATGTTTTATTTCATGCAGATTCTAGAAGAGCTTGATCACATAGCTCCTAATAAGGAGAGCATGTGGTAAAATAATGGATAGGGTTTTAAATCAAGGAACATTAATCTATATCTTTTTTGATGTTCATTAATTTTTTAAGTAATACTAATACATGCATATGTTAAAAACTTTAAATGGTAGTAAAAGTTGTGATAAGCAAAACTCTCTATCCCCACTTATACCGTGCATCTAATTTCCTGAATTAATTGTTAACAGTTTCTTATATAAATCTTTGTATGAAAGCATAGAGACATGTCAGAGACACATACATTTGTATTATAGGGCAATAATGTACAGTTCACTCTTTTCCTTCTATAATAAAATCTACCTAATTCTTAGTCTCTCCAGAATATTACGTCATTATAGTTGTAGCATAAGGTAGTTGTCATCCACTACTGTAGGTAAACATTAAACTAATTTTATTTTTTTCTATTATAAATAATGCTGTTCTGAATGTCTTTCTACAATTATCTGGATAGATTTGGTTAAATTTTATCCATGGAATTACTGTGTTGAAGCATATGCTTATTTCTGACTTTAGCAGGTGTTTCCTAAACTTTTCTCAAAAATGTTTGCTCAAAGATTTTATTTATTCACTTTTGTATCCCTAGTTCCTAGCGTAATTGTTGGAAAACAGTAAGCATACAATTTAATGAATGAATAGATGAATGAAACATTTTATACCTATTGCTACCAATAATTATTGATTCTATGTTTCCACACTCCGTCCAAATTTGGAATATTACCAAACTTGCAAATTTTCATATGGCTTTCTTGAACTGATCCTCATTAAGATAAAGGATGCATGGTAGATGCAAATCTACTGTAAGGTGAGATAATTTCCAAATAATCAATGTAAAAGCTTAAACAAAAATAATGCGTTCAATACTAAATTTAATATATATATATATATATATATATATATATTTGACCACTTAATCACATTTAAATAATATTTTTTATAGTATTTCCAATTTTTTTCCTAAATGAAGTTTACCACATCTACACATGCAGGGGTTTTTCTTTGTCAAACTAGAACATTTAAATTATTCTATCATTTGGCTTCTGTAAAACTCCATCTTCAAATTTTCAGCCTAAGATTCTGTGTATTTATTCTCACTCTCTTCCACTGAATCTATTTCTCTAGAAAACAATGAAAGACTTCCCTCACAAGGGTTTACTTACAGCTTGTTGTGAGGTGTGTATCATCTTCATTTTGTAAGTGAGGAAAATATTGTTTAAATTCATTACATGCCCAAATCTTACAGGTACTAAGAGATAGAACTGAGATTCCAATTCAGGTACAAAAACAGGCACATAGATCAATGGAACAGAAAAGAGAATCCAGAAGTAAACACACACTTATGGTCAATTAATCTATGACAAAGATGGAGAAAAGACAGTCTCTTCAATAAGTGGTGCTGGGAAAGCTGGACAGCTACATGTAAAAGAATGAGATTAGGACACTCCCTCACACCACACAGAAAGTAAACTCAAAATGGATTAAAGACCTAAATGTATGACCTGAAGCCATGAGACTCCTAGAGGAGAACATAAGCAGAACACTACTTGACATTAATCATAGCACTATTTTTTTTGGATCTGTCTCCTACGGCAGAAGAAATAAAAGCAAAAATAAGCAAACTTAAAAGCTTTTGCACAGCAAAGAAAACCATCCACAAAATGAAAAGACAAACTACTGTACGGGACAAAATATCTGCAAATGATATGATCACCAAGGTGGTAATATCCAAAATAAACAAATGGCTCATACACTCAGTATTTTTTTAAAAAAAGCAAAAAGTGGGCAGAAGACCTGAATAGACATCTTTCCAAAGAATACAGATGGCCAACTGGCACATGAAAAGCTGCTCAATATTACTAATCAGCAGAGAAATGCAAATTAAAACCACAATGAGAAATCACCTCACACCCATTATAATGGCCATCATCAAAAAAACTAAAAATAACAAATTTTGGTGAGGATGTGAAGAAAAGGGGATTTTTGTACACTGTTGGTGGGAATGTAAGTTGGTGCGGCCACTATGGAGAACAGTATGGAGGTTCCTCAACTAAAAATAGAGTTACCGGGCTTCCCTGGTGGCGCAGTGCTTGAGAGTCCGCCTGCCGATGCAGGGGACACGGGTTCATGCCCCGGTCCGGGAAGATCCCACATGCCGCGGAGCGGCTGGGCCCGTGAGCCATGGCCACTCAGCCTGCATGACCGGAGCCTGTGCTCCGCAACGGGAGAGGCCACAACAGTGAGAGGCCCGCGTACCGCAAAAAAAAAAAAAACAAACAAAAAAAAAAAAAAAAAAAAAAAAAAAAAAAATAGAGTTACCATATGATCCAGCAATTCCACTCCTGAGTATATATCTGAAGAAAAGTAAAACATAAATCTAAAAGATACATGTACCCAAATGTTCATAGCAGTACCCAAATGCTGTTATGAACATTTATAATATTAGCATTATTTATAATAGCTAAGATATGGAAGCAATATAAATGCCCATTGATAGATGAATGGATAAAGAAGATGTGATACATATATTCATATGAATATATATATGAATATTACTCAGCCATAAAAAGAATGAAATTTTGCCATTTGAAACAACATTAATGGACCTAGGGAGTATTATGCTTAGTGAAATAAGTCAGAGAAAGACAAGTACTCTGTTATTACTTATAAGTGGTATTAAAAAATAAAGCAAATGAATGTATATAACAAAACAGACTCACAGGTATAGAAAACAAACTAGTGGTTACCAATGGGGAAAGGGATGAGGAGAGAGACCAGGTATGAGCATGGTATTAAGATATAATAACTACTATGTATAAAATAGATATGCAACAAGAATATATTATACAGCACAAGAAAATATAGCCATTATTTTGCAATAATTTTAAATGGGATATAAACTAAAAATATTGAATCACTACATTGTACACCTGAAAATAAAATAATATTGTAAATCAACTGTTCTTCAGTAAGAAAAATAAATGAAATCACCTATGTTCGTCCAAAATATCAATGTCAAGATACCCAAGTATAGACAGGATCATTCAGATTAAAAGAGGCTTAAAGACACATAACAACTCAGTGCAACACATTAAATGTGATCTGCTTTGATTATAATGCACAATATTGGGACAGCGGAGAAAATCAGGATACTATGTGTAGACTAGATAATGTTATATATTAAAGTTACTTTGGTCTCTGAAGGTGAAAGATTTCGTTGAAATTCCAGGTACAGCTCACTGGTTGGATGGAAATGGACATATCTGAATGTATCAACCAACTCCAGCTGAATTTCAAAACCTCCAAGATCCACTGAACCATCAAGTACATTTGCAAATGTATTTTCACTTAACCGATCTGATCTCCCTGTGCTATGCAGCTGCTTCCCACTAGCTATCTGTTTTACATTTGGTAGCGTATATGTGTCAGTGCTACTTTCTCACTTCGTCCCAGCTTACCCTTCCCCCTCCCCGTGTCCTCAAGTCCATTCTCTGCGTCTGCATCTTTATTCCTGTCCTGCCCCTAGGTTCTTCAGAACCTTTTTTATTTTTTTAATTCCATATATATGTGTTAGCATATGGTATTTGTTTTCCTCTTTCTGACTTACTTCACTCTGTATGACAGACCCTAGGTCCATCCACCTCATTACAAATAGCTCAATTTTGTTTCTTTTTATGGCTGAGTAATATTCCATTATATATATGTGCCACATCTTCTTTATCCATTCATCTGTCGATGGACACTTAGGTTGCTTCCATGTCCTGACTATACTATGGTTCATACAGTTGGCTAAACTAGCAATACAGAAGAAGCAAACTTGTTCTGCTTTGGACAGGAATTATTCAAATGCTTTTAATATTTATCAGCTTCACCTTGTTACCTATATATATTTCACAGGCTCACTTGAGGCCAAGATTGCAGGAAGATCCAAGTTTTGTTTGATCTCCTACTACTTTTTCCTGCCTGTTAATATAACCTTCCAACCTTGGGTACCCAGTGCATTCATTTCCTCCACTGCCCTCCCTCCTGAGATGCCTCACATGTTGGGCAGCAATGTGTATTTCAGGCGCCTCTGTTCACCCTTCTCATCAAAATAACCGACCACAAGTCTCTTCCCATCAACACCCAATGGTGTTATTTTCTGATAACCATATACAGGCAGACCTCAGAGATATTGCAGGTTAGGTTCCTGACTACCACAATAAAGTGAGTCACATAAATTTTTGGTTTCCCAGGGCACATAAAAGTTATGTTTACACTATACTGTAGTCTATTAAGTGTGTGATAGCATTATGTCTAAAATAAAATGTATGTGAACAACAAATACATCTATATCTAGATATGTATTCCTGTTTGTGTATGTGAGGTAAACACACAGGCATGAAATACACACATACACAGGAAACAAAAATACTCATACACAGCATATGCATATACATACACAGAAATAAAAAACTATAGACTATATATAAATTCTATGTATGTAACTACATACAAACACACACACACACAGAAATACAGAAAAATATGCCAGTGACATACCATGCTGGGGTCTCCTGTGCTGGCTCTGGAGGGCTTATTTTGGAACAACTTAGGGCCAACAATCTCATTGACAGAGGAGCTACTTTGTTTTATTAAAAGCTCTTTTTGCTTCAATTGTTGAGTTTCAAGGATGGCTTTAGGGAGTGTTGGAGGGGTGATGGGAGCCAATGACTCTCTCATCACTGGGTCCTCCATCTAAGAGGGACCCATATAATCATGACTGTGGAAGAGGCTTCATGAAACATGAGAGCTGCATACACAAAAATCCTCACAGTGATTTTTTTTTTTTCCTTTAATGCACATGTTCCTATCTACAGGAACAACACGACCACCAACAAAACCAGAGTAAAAAGCAAGGTATAAAAGAAGGAGGACAGGAGAAAATAACCTGTGTGAAGTGTCTATGCCTTTTGATTCTGGGCTGGGGTAGACTTCTGGGTGGACCTTCAGCATTTGTGAGGGGTTTACGGAAACACACAGGGTACACAAAGCATCTTACTAATGGCACAGAGCACGCTCTATATTTTTGAGGAGTTTATTCTCACCATTACATTTAGAACTTCTTTAACTAATAAATTTTGCTCTTTTTCTAAATTCCTCCCCTGCAAGGACCTCCTCACATTCCTATTCAAACCCCCTTTTTGTGCTTAGGAGAAAATAAAGAGGAAATTTTGTTTTGTATCCTGGAAGAAGAGGTATGTATTTAACTTTGCAGAAGGGTCAAATTTTATCTATGATGCCACTGAGAAGGAATCACTGCAAATATATTCTAAGAATCAAGTGCCTGGGGTGTGTTCTCTTTTGTTAATATATGTCAGCTCCTTTTTTGTAAATATAAAACACACTTTTTCACGCCTTTTAAACGTATTAGAAGAATTCAAAATGGCTTAAAGTGCTTGCAAAATGGCATTTTGATGATATAAGTGTAAATGAACCCAAACTACTTAGCTGAATTTTTTTTCTTTAAATTATCTTTGATTCAAAAAAGGTTAAGTGAAAATACATTTGCAAATGTACTTGATGGTTCAATGGATCTTGGAGGTTTTGAAATTCAGCTGGAGTTGGTTGATACATTCAGATATGTCCATTTCCATCCAACCAGTGAGCTGTACCTGGAATTTCAACGAAATCTTTCACCTTCAGAGACCAAAGTAACTTTAATATGTAAATTCATTAAGTATCACTCCCATGTCCTTCACTAGTCTGTGAAATGTCAGGAAACAGAAGAAAGCACATACTAAGGCTGTGTCTGCTTGATACAGAAATCCTGATTTTGGAACAAAAAACCTCATACCAAAAAAAAAAAAAAAAAAAAAAGAAGAAGACAACTCAGAAAATTGTCACAGGACTTGTTTCTAAGAGCACCTGTAGAAAAAAAGCAGCGAGATAATATTTATTTAATCTAAACCATGTAACCAGAGCTTTAATGCATTACCTATTTAATCCTAGCACAAAATAAGAATCATTATCCACAGAAAACAAAGAGTTTTAAGCTACAGAGATGATGGAAATTGCTCAAAGTCCAAGTGTTCAAAATTGATGAAGACACGGCTCAGGGTGACTCAGTCCTGCACAACTAATGAACACTTTGAATTACATCATAGTCCTTCTTGTCTGCACACTACCTACAGAAAATGAATAAAAGCTGGATTCTAGGGCCTTCCGTCTGTCCCATCTTTAGATATTCTAGTCTCTGTGACATCCTAACTTTCCCCTCCATGTCCTGTTCTGTTCTGTCCTACTTCTCTGATTGAAACTTGAGCCCAGGATAGGATTTAACATCATCATATCGTAACGTGTTCTATGTGAAAAACCTACAGTTCTCCTCCTGTGTCTTTCTCTACTACCACACAGAATACTTCACTTCTGACACCCTGATTACCAAATGTGTGGGCGTTTTAGGCACACCACGTGATTCTGTGACACGAGCCAGGTGTCCCTACAATTTAACTCAATTCTTACACTATCTACCTGGTGATAGAGTCAAATCTCACAGGGGGAGGTCTGAGTCACATAAGATTGCCCTGCCCCTCAACTTTACATGTCAATTGCAATAGTAGGTCCCCAGGTTACCTGGAATTTCTGTCCAGAATGGCAAGAAATCAGGGATTCCCATGACCTCCTGCCCCTTGACTTTGATTTTTTGCTAGAACAGCTCACAGAACTCAGGGAGGATGTGATAATGTATACATATGAACAACCAGCTGAAGAGATACGTAGGGCAAGGTCTGGGAGGGTCCTGAGTGCAGGGGGTTGTCTCCATAGCGTTAGAGTGCATTGCCCTGGAATGTGAATATGTTTATCAATCTGGAAGCTCCCAAGATCCCATATTACTGGGATCTTATGAAAGCTTTCTCATGTAGACAAGATCAATTATTAACTCCACTGCCAGCCTCTCTCCCCTCTCTGGAGGATGAGAAGTGAGGCTGAAAGTTCTAAGCTTCTTATCATGGACTGGTCTTCTTGGTGACCATCCCCATTCAGGAGCTCACCCAGAGTCACCTCAACAGAATGAAAGATGCTCCCAGTTCTCTTATCACTTAGCAATTTACAAAGGTTTGATGAGCCCTGTGTCAGGGACTACAGCCAGAGACCAACATATGTATTTCTTATTACTTCACATGTATATTTGACGAAGGGAAGAAATTCATTGCTAAATATGCAATATCTTGGATTAGAAAACCAGGGAAAAGGGAAGCTGGGGGAAAAGGTCTTCCTGCTTCCCTTAAACCAGTTTATTCCAACTTGTATTGAATGAGCACTTAGCATGGATATTTATTAATAACAACCCTGCAAAATAACATTTTAATCTCTAATGATTTTTCTAATTGATACCACAATTGAACTGAATATTTTAAAACTCAAGTGTGCTAATGTGGATCACATTAAGGATTTTTTTAAAAACTATTTATTTATTTTTGGCTGCATTGGGTCTTCGTTGCTGCATGTGGGCTTTCTCTAGTTCTGGTGAGCAGGGGTTACTCTTCATTGAGATGCACAGGCTTCTCATTGTGGTGGCTTCTCCTGTTGCAGAGCATGGGCTCTAGGTGTGCAGGCTTCAGTAGCTGTGGCACATGGGCTCAGTAGTTGTGGCTCGTAGGCTCTAGAGCACAGGCTCAGTAGTTACAGCGCATGGGCTTAATTGCCTCACAGCATGTGGATCTTCCCGGACCAGGGCTCAAACCCATGTCCCCTGCGTTGGCAGGTGGATTCTTAACCACTGCACCACCACAGAAGCCTGATGAATTTTTGAGATTATGTAACTGCCACATCCATATTATTTCAGAAATCTCTGACCTTGGCATTGATCCATGCAAATGTACAAAGTGTTAGAATCCACAATGTTATCACAGTTTAGAGCAATCATTCCTATGTCTAATGACAACACTGGGTAACCAAGGAATATTTGGAAATACTGAATCATGCTAAATATAGTTTATGTAAGTTATCAAAATGTTATGGTACTCAATTTATAATTAACACATGCAAATAATTAACTTTTTCGAAATACAAATGCTTTTAGTCTTACAGACAATTGACTAATGCTTCCATATTGCTTAGTATCTCTGAGCATCTCCCTTGTGATTTTTAGTTTGAACAGAAGAATTTGGACTAAACAATCTTTTAAATATTCTTTAATTCTTAAAAATGCCTTTGGGTTAACACTCTATTTTAAAAATTACTTATTCATGGAGGAGACAAATCCATTTATTTATTGACTAATATACTTCATATTAATATCTAGTTCATCCTAGGCACTGTTCTAGGTAACTGGGAAACAGATTGAATAAAACAAAGTCATACTCTTGCCATACATCTTCTCTACTGTTGGTAAATTTGTAAATAAGCAATTACTATTTCAAAAACTGCAGACAAATGAAAGTAAGGGAAAAGGGAGTGCAAGGGAGGTGCAGGGGTTAATATTTACTTTTTAATGAGTTAACACTTGAGAAAAGACTGGGTTCCTGGAGAAGCACACCTGGTTGGAAATACTAGCATGTGTAAGGACCAGAGATATGACCATGCTTCAGACATTTGAGCGATGGCAAGAAGGCCAGTGTGGCAGGGGTGTAGTTGGCAAGGGGAAAGGGGAAGGAGATGAGGTAAGATAAGAAACAAGGGACAAAGTAATAAAGGCTGAGAGACCACTGTAAGAGTCTTTTACTCTGAGTGAGATGAGTCACCAATGAGGATAAGATGTGGCTTATGTTTTATAATTCCTCTGGCTGCTCAGTGGAGAACCAGCTGTAAGAGATGGAACGGAACATGTAGCCAATTAAAAACCAGACAAGAGGGAGGGGATATGGGGATATATGTATACATATAGCTGATGCACTTTGTAATACAGCAGAAAGTAACACAACATTGTAAAGCAACTATACGCCAATAAAGTTGTTTAAAAAAAAAAAAACAGCCAAGAAGTCATGGCAGATTAGAACAAGTGGTTGTACTAATATATGTACGTATACCATTGATATGAATTTGTATGCCACATGCTTTTTCAAGAGAGGCTTCAGGATTTGCTGATGGATTAGAAGTACAGCAATGAGAAAAATAAGAGTTAAAAATGTTGTCAGGATTTTATTTTTTTGACATAAGTGATCAAACAGAAAAATAAATTTGCCACTTATTCAAATGGTAGATGACTTTAGAAGAGATTGTTTGTGGTAGGCAGAAAAAAGTTAGGTTTTGGATATATGATATCGAGATTACACTCATAAACTGCTGATGAGGGTATAAATTGGTGCCACATTGGAAAACTGTCTAGCTGTGTCTACTAAAGCAAAATATACACATACTGAGGAATTTCACTCTGAGATATATGCCAAATAGTGGTGTGCACAAATTTCGCCAAAAGACATGTACAAGAAATTTTATAGCAGCACTATTATAACACCCCAAAACTAGAAGCAAACTAAATAGTGACCAGCAGTAACTTATGATATATTTATACAATATTATACAGCTATGTAACTCTTCGTAACATCATGAATGCATCCCATAAATAATGTTAAGATAAAATAGGTACAAAAGAGTACGTACTGTAGGATTCCTACTTTTATATAAAGTGTAAAAAGAGACAAAACTTCCCTATAGTATTAAGAATTAGGATATTGTTGGGCTTCCCTGGTGGCACAGTGGTTGAGAGTCTGCCTGCCGATGCAGGGGACGCGGGTTCGTGCCCCGGTCCGGGAAGATCCCACATGCCACGGAGTGGCTGGGCCCGTGAGTCATGGCTGCTGAGCCTGCATGTCCAGAGCCTGTGCTCCACAATGGGAGAGGCCACAACAGTGAGAGGCCCGTGTACCACAAAAGAAAAAAAAAGAATTGTTAACTGGGGGGTTGACACCTATCAGCAAAGACAAAAGAGGGACTTCTGTGATGCTGGTAAACAGTGCATTGTCTTTTTAGAAATATATTGAACTGTATAATCATATTTTATATACTCTTAACTATTTATGTTTTAAGCCAATAAAGATTTTACTTTAAAATTATTTTTGAGGTACCTAGTTTACTTTCAAAAGAAGATGATGAGTGGCCAGTTCCATGTATGCGTCTAGAATTTTAGGGAAGATCTGGGCTGTATATAAAGCTGGGTTAGGCTCAGGAAGGGCTTATGCATAGCAATGGGAACAAAGGTAGAATCTATCTATCTATCTATCTATCTATCTATCTATCTATCTATATATATATATATATATATATATTAGTTGGCAAGCACAGGATGAGTGAAGCTGATTTCTCTTATGATGAAAATATCTCAGTGCAAGAAGGAAGGTCATCACCTAAAAGTGAAAGGTGAATATGGGGGAAGAGGGGATAAAGATTTGAGAGAAGAGAAGGTATCGAAATTTTCCTAGGAAAGCATAATATTGATGACCATGAGTGTAACAGGATTGCTGTAGTGCACTAATAGTACACTTGCTGTTGGAGTCCATATATGGTAAAACAAATGATTTAGAGCAGGGTATTGTAAACAAATGTATCTTCCATTTACAGAAACACAGATAAAGCTACTGAAAAATCAACAATTCATTTGGAGGAATTGTTAATAAGTGTCCTATTATCAGCAAGGGGATAACTAAATAGAGAATAATCTGGCAAAGATTTACCAGATCAAGAATGAAGGTACTTTTCTCCTTATGATCCCTGTTTCTTCTATGGTTGTTTTTCCCCTCTTCTTTATCACAAATAAATAATTACTTAAATGATGGAAACAAATATCAAAAGGTTAAGGGACACCAAGACAAAACCAACTTCTGGCTAATTTTTTCATCTACAGCAAAGTCTCTAATAAAGATAGCAGATGCTTTCCAGTTTCAGGAAACTTGGAATAGTGTGATGTGTGTTTATGTGTACGTAAGTTTATCTACACACGTTTTCACATCACCAATTTTAATTGTTTGTTTCCTGGACTGTAAAGATATAAGAGGTAATGAGTTCTTCATTGTTCACTAATTGTGTACTTAAAAGAAGTCTTACGCAGCAATTGTAAATTGCTGCTTTACTCCAGTGCTTGAATATTTCAGGGCGAATAATCACACATACATCTGTTCTCACATAAAGCAAACTGTTTCTGTTATGAAAATAAATAGATGCAGTGAGCCTTAAAGATCATCACGGTGAATTTGGTTGATTAGAATTTGTGACTTCTGCTTTTGATATAAAGTATTATTAAAAATTCATATCTATATATCAATATACCTATATGTCTATATTCATAAAATACTGTGGAGAAATATGGAAAACAATACTGCCTACATCGAGTCCCCAAACCATTTCTCCTGGGAAGGATATATTTAGGAAAGGAATGCTTAAAAATAATTTAGAGAGAGAGTGATAACAGGAAAATAATATTGTACATAGCTCCTATTGCCCATACTTCCACAAAAACATCAAAAACAAGCTAAATTGACAGAACCAACTCAGAACTCTGGAAAACAGCCAGAAGATCACAGCAAACAATCAACCACTGAATCAAGAAAAAACCATTTAAAATAACATTAAAGGTGAGGCTCCCCTGGACCTTGAGCAACCCTGGCCCCGCCATGACCATGCCCCACCAGATTTCAGATACTCAGACTGCACATTTACTTTCACCTACTTTGGCAGCCCCAAAAGATAGGCATGTCTAAAATACCTTGAGGAGGATCTTCAAGATGGAGGAGGAATAAGACGTGGAGGTCACCTTTCTCCCCATAAATACATCAAAAATACAACTAGGGGCTTCCCTGGTGGCGCAGTGGTTGAGACTCCGCCTGCCGATGCAGGGGACACAGGTTCGTGCCCCGGTTCGGGAAGATCCCACATGCCTCAGAGTGGCTGGGCCCGTAAGCCATGGCCGCTGAGCCTGTGCATCTGGAGCCTGTTGCTCCGCAACGGAAGAGGCCACAACAGTGAGAGGCCCATGTAACGCAAAAAAAAAAAAAAAAAAAAAAAAAAATCTCCACATGGAACAACTCCTACAGAACACCTCCTGAACGCTGGCAGAAGATCTGACACTTCCCAAACGCCGTGTGGCTGACAGAGTCGTGGTGCTCTGGCCGGGTGTCGGGCCTGAACCTCTGAGGTGGGAGAGCCGAGTTCAGGACACTGGACCAGAATAGACCTCCCAGCCCAATGTGATATCAACCAGCAAGAGCTCTCCCAGCTATCTCTGTCTCAATGCTAAGACCCAGCTCCACTCAATGAGCAGCAAGCTCCAGTGCTGTATACCCTATGCGAAAAAACTAGCAAAAGAAGAACACAACCCCGCCCATTAGCAGAGAGGCTGCCTAAAATCATACTAAGTTCACAGACACCTCAAAACACACCACCAGACATGGCACTGCCCACCAGAAAGACAAGATCCAGCCTCATCTGGGAGAACACAGGCACCAGTGACCTCCACTAGGAGCCCACTAAATGAACCTTACCCACTGGGAGGCAGATGCCAAAAACAAGAGGAACTGCAAAACCGAAGCCTGCAAAAAGGAGACCCCAGTAAGTTATGCAAAAAGACAAGACAGAGAAATATGCAGCAGATGAAGGAGCAAAGTAAAAACTCAACAGACCAAACAAATGAACAGGAAATAGGCAGGCTACCTGAAAAATAATTCAGACTAATGATAGTAAAGGTATACAAAATCATGGAAATAGAATGGAGAAAATACAAGAAATATTTAACAAGGACCTAGAAGAACTAAAGTGCAAACAAACAATGATGAACACCAAAATAAATGAAATTAAAAATTCTCTAGAAGGAATCAGTAGCAGAATAACTGAGGCAGAAGAATGGATAAGTGACCTGCAAGATAAAATAGTGGAAATAACTATCGCAGAGCAGAATAAACAAAAAAGAATGAAAAGAATTGAGGACAGTCTCAGAGACCTCTGGGACAACATAAAATGCACCAGCGTTTGAACTGTAGTGGTACCAGAAGAAGAAGAGAAAAAGAAAGGGACTGAGAAAATATTTGAAGAGATTAGAGTTGAAAACTTCCCTAATATGGGAAAGGAAATAGTCAATCAAGTCCAGGAAGTGCAGAGGGTCCCATACAGGAGAAATACAAGGAGAAACACGCCAAGACGCATATTAGTCAAACTATCAAACTTTGTATTTAATATCAAAAATTAAATACGAAGAAAAAATATTAAAAGCAGCAAGAGAAAAGCAACAAATAACATACAAAGGAATCCCCATAAGGTTAACAGCTGATCTTTCAGTGGAAACTCTGCAAGCCGGAAGGGAGGGGCAGTAGATATTTAAAGTGATGAAAGGGAAACACCTACAACCACGATTACTCTACCCAGCAAGGACCTCATTCAGTTTTGATGGAGAAATTAAAACCTTTACAGACAAGCAAAAGCTAAGAGAGATGAGCACCATCAAACCAGCTTTACAACAAATGCTAAAGGAACTTTTCTAGGCAAGGAAACACAAGACAAGGAAAAGACCTACAAAAACAAACCCAAAACAATTGAGAAAATGGTAATAGGAACATACATATCAATAATTACCTTAAAGGTAAATGGATTAAATGTTCCAACCAAAAGACATAGACTGGCTGAATGGTTACAAAAACAAGACCCATATACATGCTGTCTACAGGAGACCCACTTCAGACCTAGGGACACATACAGACTGAAAGTGAGGGGATGGAAAAAGAAATACCATGCAAATGGAAAACAAAAGAAAGCCGGAGAAGCAATTCTCAAATCATACAAATAGACTTTAAAATAAAGACTGTTACAAGAGACAAAGAAGGACACTACATCATGATCAAGGGATCAATGCAAGAAGGATACATAACAATTGTAAATATTTATGCACCCAAAATAGGAGGACCCCAATACATAAGGCAAATGCTAACAGCCATAAAAGGGGAAATCAACAGTAACATAATAATAGTAGGTACTTTAACACCCCACTTTCACCAATGGACAGATCATCCATAATGAAAATAAATAAGGAAATACAAGCTTTAAATGATACATTAAACAAGATGGACTTAATGGATATTAATAGGACACTCTGTCCAAAAACAACAGAATACACTTTCTTCTCAAGTGTTCATGGAACATTCTCCAGGATGGATCATATCATGAGTCACAAATCAAGCCTTGGGGAATTTAAGAAAACTGAAATCATACCAAGTACTGTTTCTGACTACAATGCTATGAGACTAGATATCAATTACAGGAAAAAAACTATAAGAAATACAAACACATGGAGGCTAAACAATATGTTACTAAATAACCAAGAGATCACTGAAGAAATCAAAGAATAAATCAAAAAAATACCTAGAAACAAATGACAATAAAAACACGATGCCCCAAAATCTATGGGATGCAGCAAAAGCAGTTCTAAGATGGAAGTTTACAGCAATACAATCCTACCTCAAGAAACAAGAAACATCTCAAATAAACAACCTAACCTTACAACTAAAGCAATTAGAGAAAGAAGAACAAAAAACCCCTAAAGTTAGCAGAAGGAAAGAAATCATAAAGATCAAATCAGAAATAAATGAAAAAGAAACGAAGTAGGGCTTCCCTGGTGGCGCAGTGGTTGAGTCTGCCTGCCGATGCAGGGGACACGGGTTCGTTCCCCGGTCTGGGAAGATCCCACATGCCGCGGAGTGGCTGGGCCCATGAGCCATGGCCGCTGAGCCTGTGCGTCTGGAGCCTGTGCTCCACAACAGGAGAGGCCACAACGAGAGGCCCATGTACTGCAAAAAAAAAAAAAAGAAAAGAAAAGAAAAGAAGTAAACAATAGCAAAGATAAATAAAATTAAAAGCTGCTTCTTTGAGAAGATAAACAAAATTGATAAAACATTAGCCAGACTCATCAAGAAAAACAGGAAAATACTCAAATCAACAGTATTAGAAATGAAAACCGAGAAGTAACAACTGACACTGCAGAAACACAGAGGATCATGAGAGATTGCTGAAAGCAACTATATGCCATTAAAATGGACAACCTGGAAGAAATGGGTAAATTCTTTGAAAAGCACAACTCTCAAAGACTGAACAAGGAAGAAATAGAAAAAATAAATAGACCAGTCACAAGCACTGAAATTGAAACTGTGATTAAAAATCTTCCAGCAAACAAAAGCCCAGGACCAGATGTATTCACAGGCGAATTCTATCAAACATTTAGAAAAGAGCTAGCCCCCATCCTTCTCAAACTCTCGCAAAATATAGCAGAGGGAGGAACACTCCCAAATTCATTCTACAAGGCCACCATCACCCTGATACCAAAACCAGACAAAGAGGTCACAAAAAAAGACAATTACAGGCCAATATCACTGATGAACATAGATGCAAAAATTCCTCAACAAAATACTAGCAAACAGAATCAAACAGCACATTAAAAGAATCATGCACTGTAATCAAATGGGGTTTATCCCAGGAATGCAAGGATTCTTCAATATACGCAAATCAATCAATGTAATACACCATATTAACAAATTGAAAGATAAAAACCATTTGATCACCTCAGTAGATGCAGAAAAAGCTTTTGACAAAATTCAACACCCATTTATGATAAAAACTCTCAAGAAAGTAGGCACAGAGGGAATTACCTCAACATAATAAAGGCCATATATGACAAACCCACAGCCAACATCATTCTCAATGGTGAAAAACTGAAACCATTTCCACTAATATCAGGAACAAGACAAGGTTGCCCAATCTTACCACTGTTATTCAACATAGTTTTGGAAGTTTTAGTCACAGCAATCAGAGAAGAAGAAATAAATTCAATCCAAATCGGAAAAGAAGTAAAACTGACACTGCAGATGACATGATACTCTACATAGAGAATCCTAAAGATGCTACCCCAAAACTACTAGAGCTAATCAACAAATTTGGTAAAGTAATGGGATACAAAATTAATGCACAGAAATCTCTTGCATTCCTATACATTAATGATGAAAAATGTGAAAGAGAAATTAAGGAAACACTTCCATTTACACTTGCAACAAAAAGAATAAAATACCTAGGAATAAACCTACCTAAGGAGACAAAAGACCCATATGCAGGAAACTATGACACTGATGAAAAAAACTGAAGGTGACACAAACAGATGGAGACATATACCATGTACTTGGATTGGAAGAATCAATACTGTGAAGATGAATATAATACCCAAAGCAATCTACAGATTCAGTGCAATCCCTATCAAACTACCAATGGCATTTTTCACAGAACTAGAACAAAAATTTTCACAATTTCTATGGCAACACAAAAGAGCCCGAATAGCCACAGCAGTCATGAGAAAGAAAAATGGAGCTGGAGAAATCAGGCTCCCAGACGTCAGACTCTACTACAAAGCTACAGTAATCAAGACAGTATGGTACTGGCACAAAAACAGAAATATAGATCAATGGAACACTACAGAAAGCCTAGAGAAAAACAGATGCACATATGGTCACCTTATCTTTGATAAAGGAGGCAAGAATATACAATGAAGATAAGGCAGCCTCTTCAATAAGTGGTGCTGGGAAAACTGGACAGCTACATGTAAAAGAAGGAAATTAGAATACTCCCTAACACCGTAAACTAAAATAAACTCAAAATGGATTAAAGACCTAAATGTAAGGCCAGACACTATAAAACTCTTAGAGGAAAACATAGGTAGAACACTCTACGACATAAATCACAGCAAGATCCTTTTTTGACCCACCTCCTAGAGAAATGGAAATAAAAACAAAAATAAACAAATGGGACCTTATGAAACTTAAAAGCTATTGCACAGCAAAGGAAACCATAAACAAGACGACAAGACAACCCTCAGAATGGGAGAAAATATTTCCAAATAAAGCAGCTGACAAAGGATTAATCTCCAAAATATACAAGCAGCTCATGCAGCTCAATATCAAAAAGCAAACAATCCAATCCAAAAATGGGCAGAAGTCCTAAGTAGACATTTCTCCAAAGCATATATACAGATTGCCAACAAACACATGAAAGGATGCTCAACATCACTAATCATTAGAGAAATGCAAATCAAAACTACTGTGAGGTATCACCTCACACCAGTCAGAATGGCCATCATCAAAAAATCTACAAACAATAAATGCTGGAGAGGGTGTGGAGAAAAGGGAACCCTCCTGCACTGTTGGTGGGAATGTAAATTGATACAACTATTTTGAAGAACAGTATGGAGGTTCCTTAAAAAACTAAATATAGAATTACCATATGATCCAGCAATCCCACTCCTGGGTTTATATCTGGAAAAAGTATAATTCAAAAAGATACATGCACCCCAATGTTCATTGCAGCAGTTTACAGAATAGCCAGGACATGCAAGCAACCTAAATGTCCATCAACAGGAGAGTGGGTAAAGAAGATGTGGCGTATATATACAATGGAACCTTACTCAGCCATAAAAAAGATTGAAATAATTCCAGTTGCAGCAACATGGATGGACCCAGAGATTATCATACTCAGTGAAGCAAGTCAGACAAAGACAAATATCTTATGATATTGTTCATATGTGGAATCTAAAAAAATGACACAAATTAACTTATTTACAAAACAGAAGTAGAGTCACAGATGTAGCCAACAAACTTATGGTTACCAGGCGGGAGAGAGGGGGGAGGGATTAACTTGGAGATTGGGATTGACATTTACACACGACTATATATAAAATGGATAACTAATAAGGACCTACTGTATAGCACAGGGAGCTCTACTCAATACTCTGTAATGACCTATATGGGAAAAGAATCTAAAAAAGAGTGGAGATATAGATATAGATATAGATATAGATATAGATAGATAGATAGATATCTGATTCACTTTACTGTACACCTGAAACTAACACAACATTGTAAATCAGCTGTAATCCAATAAATTTTTTTTTTTAAAAAGGAAAAAATAAATTAATTAATTTAAAAAAAGAAAAGTGTCATGCACCACAATGTTCACTGCAGCACTATTTACAATAGCCAGGACATGGAAACAACCTAGGTGTCCATCGGTAGATGAATCGATAAAGATGTGGCACATATATACAATGGAATATTACTCAGCCATAAAAAAGAAACGAAATTGAGTTATTTGTAGTGAGGTGGATGGACCTAGAGTCTGTCATACAGAGTGAAGTAAGTCAGAAAGAGAAAAACAAATACTGTATGCTAACGCATATATATGGAATCTAAAAAAAGAAAAATTGTTCTGAAGAACCTAGGGGCAGGACAGGAATAAAGATGCAGATGTAGAGAATGGACTTGAGGATATGGGAAGGGGGAAGGGTAAGCTGGAATGAAGTGAGAGAGTGGCATGGACATATATACACTACCAAATGTAAAATAGATAACTAGTGGGAAGCAGCCGCATAGCACAGGGAGATCAGCTCGGTACTTTGTGACCACCTAGAGGGGTGGGATAGGAAGAGTGGGAGGGAGACGCAAGAGGGAGGGGATATGGGGATATATGTATATGTATACGTATAGCTGATTCACTTTGTTATACAGCAGAAAATGACACAACATTGTAAAGCAATTATACTCCAATAAATAAAGATGTAAATAAATAAATAAAATATTTTAAAAAGTGTTATAATTTTTCCCATTTTTGCTTGACCTTACCCTGCCCTTATCCCCTTTAAATAATGGGTAGAACATTTAGAATAAGATTTGGTTAAAAAAGAGTGGATTTCAACCATTCTATATACCAATTAAACCTGACATAAATTGAACACTCCACCCAACAACAGCAGAATGTATATTCCAATCTTGTGACAGGGAACAGTCTCCTGAATGGACCAGATGTTAGGCAACAAAACAAGTTTCAATAAATCTAAGAAAAATAAATTATAGAAATATCTTTTCTGACCACATTTTAATAAATCTAGAAATTTAAAAAAAAAACACAAAAAGAAAACTGGAAATTCACAAAGTTTTGAACTTACACCATACACTGAATCACACAGTAGGACAAAGAAGGTATAAGGGAAATTAGAAGATAGTTAAAGATGAACGGAAATGAGAATATGACATGCTAAAACTTATGAGATGCAGTGAAGTCAATACTCAGAGGGAAATTTACACCATTAACCAACTACACTTAAAAAAAAAGTCAAATCTATAACCTAATTTTAAACTGTAGCAACAGGAAAAAAGAAGAGCAAACTAAACCCAAAGTCAACAAAAGAAAGAGAACAGTAAAGATGAGAGCAGAGACGAATGACATAGAGATTTTTAAATGACAGGATCAATGAAACAAAAATTTGACTCTTTGAAAAGATCAACAAAATTGACAAGTCTTTAATTAGGCTATCAAATAATAAAAGATAAGACACAGGGTATCAATCAAGATTGCGGAGCAAGTGGACGCAGACCTCACCTCCCCGCAGGAGAACATCAAAAATACTTCTACATGTGGAATAATTCTCACTGAAGACTATCTGGAAACTTGCAAAAGGACTCCTGTACATCCAAGGCTGTAAGAAAGATGTATGCATAATTGGGTAGGAAGGGAAGAAAAGTGATCAAGTCAGGACCTGTGCCCCTGGCAGGGGACTCAGAGCAAAAGGAAGAATACACAGGCAGACACCCACCCTGGGGAGTGAGCAGTGAGAGCCATGAACTGGGCACCTGGTCCTGGAGACCTATACAAGGTGATGAGTCCCCCTGGCTGGATGGAGGACCACAGGGACTGACAGGAAGGCTGCGGGAAGCCTGGACGCCATTCGTGAGGAGCACCGGCATGCTGGCTCACCTTGGAGGGTGGACAGAGGGCCGCTCTAGCTGCCGCCGAGCTTCCTGTGACACCCTAGGCACACGCCCCTGCCTGAACCAAGTAAACGCGCTGGGCCTGCTCACACCAAACCACAGCATGGCCATGAATCTGTGGGGGCCACAACCAGGGAGAAGACTCGACCTTGGGACTAGAGGCTACCCACTCCCAGGGCAGAGCCTGGGTGGGGTGACAGTGGTCATTATTGGCACTTATTCAAGCAGCTCATTGAAGCAGCCTGAACCTCTGAAAGCAGCTGCTCCACCACAGCGCACACCCTGATATACACTGAGAATACACACGAGTCGGTCCTGCCCTGCTGTGTGGCTGCACAACAGGGTGAGGGTGGCAGCGGCTGGGGGCAGTGGTCCTCTGTGAGGGACAAAGGGGACTGGCACCGGAGGCTGGACCTGCGTGGAATGAGGGAAACAGCTGTGGAAGCCTGAACAGGCAGCATACCACAGCTGGCACCGATGTGGCTGACAGGAGCCGAGAGCCTACAGGGGCCCCATTTGCTTCAGCACTTCCCTGCTCTGGGGCAAGGTTCCCAGTGTGGGAAGGGGGAAAACAAAACAGAAAGAAAACAGAACAGAGCCAGCTCGGCCCAACATTCAGGGCTTCTGCTCCAGCAACTTGGGATAAGATCCCACCCCAAATAAAGTGAAGATGGTCACTTAGCAGAAAAGGAGTCCCACTCACACAGGCTCCAGCTCTAGCCCCTACATCTCCAGCCCCACCCCTACCAAGGTGATAGCTGCCAGCACATCCTGAAGAAAGATGCCACTGCATCCACATCACATCCAGCTCTCTCACCAAAGGCATTGGGTACATGAGTCGTTATAAGAACAGTCCCAATAAGAATGCCACTTCAACCACAAACAGGTAACAGTTTTACCTAAATTCATAGAGACAGAGGAAGTTAAATAAAATGAAAAGGCAGAGGAACTGCTCTCCCCTGAAAGACAAAACCCCAGAAAAAATAATGAAACAGAAATAAACAATTTTCCAAATAAAGAATTCAAAGCATTGAAAATAAAAATGTTAACTGAATTAGGTAAAAAAATACATGAACACAGTGAACGTGTTAACATTTTCATAGAAATGTTAACATAGTTTATAGAAACTATAAAAAAGACTCAATCAAAAATGAAGAATTTGGGCTTCCCTGGTGGCACAGTGGTTGAGAGTCTGCCTGCCGATGCAGGGGACACAGGTTCGTGCCCCGGTCTGGGAAGATCCCACATGCTGCGGAGCAGCTGGTCCCGTGAGCCATGGCCACTGAGCCTGTGCGTCCGGAGCCTGTGCTCCACAGCGGGAGAGGCCACAACAGTGAGAGGCCCGCATACCACCAAAAAAAAGAAGAATTTAATAGCTAAAATAAAATACAGTCTAGAAAGAATGAATACCAGACTAAGTAATACAGACGAATGCGTAAGTTATCTGGAAAATAGAATATTGGAAATCACCCAATCCGAACAGCAAAAAGAAAAGTAAATTAAAAAAAAAAATGAAGACAGTCTAAGAGATCTTTCTGATAACACTAAGTGTACCAACGTTTGCATAATAGGGGTCCCAAAAGGATAACAGAGAAGAAGATCAAAAATGTATTTGAAGAAATTATGGCCCAAAACTTCCCAAACCTGAAGAGGGAAAGATATCCAGGTGCAGGAATCACAGATGGTCCCAAGCAAAATGAACCCAACTCAACCCATGCCAAAACATACCAAAATTAAAGTGGAAAAAGTTAAAGAGAGAATTCTAATAGCAGCCAGGGAAAAAGAAAGAGTCCTATACAAAGGAATTCCCATAAGGATATCAGCAGGCTTCTCTGCAGAAACTTTTTTGGCCAGAAGGGAGTGAAATGATAGATTCAAAGTGCTGGAAGGGAAAAACCTGCAACCTAGGATACTCTATCCAGCAAGATTACTATATGGAATAGAAGGAAAAATAAAGAACCTTTCAAACAAGCAATCCATAACATATGAGAATAGAATAATTAAATTAGTTTTAAGAAAACTTTTTGTATTTATATTCTCCCTCACTAAATTTAAGCGTATTTTGGTTAAATGAAAGGAGCTGTGATCTTCGCACCTTACTTTTTAAAGATACTATATAGGAAAATCTATTCAAGGGGGCAAAAAAAGACCATCTATAACTAAAGTAGGATTTTTCTACCAACCTATTGCAGACACCAAACAAAGATTTATTGTGGAGTATACATTTACCTCTGATACTCTGAGTACAATTACAGAAAAAGTAAGAGAAATACTAAATTATATAAAAGGTTTTGCTATATTATACATGGCACTTGAGCAAATAAATTCTATGTGTCTCAATTTTATCATCTAGCATATGAAATGAATGTCCTAGATTATCTCTGATTATGCAAACAGTTGAGTCCCACAAGTATTCTTAGAGTTTATCAAGTACAACCTCAAACTCAAGTTCACTTAACATTTTTCCCTACTTGTGTAGATATTTATTAGAATTCAAGTGGATAAATTGTGTAAAGAATTACTTAGAGTTGTCAAGAACACATACACATATACATATACACATCACTTTCTGAGCAAACTAGTCAAAATGTATCTAGGTTCACAGATTTAAGATGACTACAGAATGACTGAGGGTGGAAAGGAGGTACAGCTACAAATGAATTACTAAGTAATACATCACCCTGAGCCAGACAAATCAAATGGAATTCTTCTTTTCCATTCATTGTATTTGCATACAGCACAATTCAAAAGGATGAAAAAAAGGAATTCTTTCACTTCAGACAAATCTCTACTGCTGCCTCGACAGACAGGTTGTTCTCGGTAATGATGCTTATGTACTGCAATGTGCTCACAGACTTTTAGACTTTTTTCATGTACACACAAAATCAAAGAATATATATATATTTTTTGTCTAGTACTATTCGGCTTCAATTTCTCAGTTCATAGGAACCTGAGATTCATTTTATGGATGAAGGAGTGTTATCCTAATTGAAAGAAAGAATGGACAGAGTGCTTCTGGGTTTATATTAGAGTTTGAGTTTTAGGCATAGCCTATGATGTCATGAGAGGCTGGCAAGTCACATTGAGCACCCTTTGTAGGGACTGGCCTAAAAGGGCAATTTGTCCTGCTGCCTCACTTGGAATTTTAGCCATAAGCATTGTTTAGCTGAATTGGACAATAAAGGTGTTTTATGTTTTTGTTTTGTTTTCAGAAGACCCCTGATGATATGTGCAAACACCCTTTTTCCGTAGGATAAGTGGCAGTAAAAGGGGACTAAAAGAGTCAAAATAGAAAACACACACACACACACAAATAGGGATGGAGGAGAGTAAATAAAAGGGAAATTAAGTGAGCAAATCAGAGAGAGAGAGGAAATGTTGAAAAGAGCGAGGAAAAGAGAAATTATAGAGAGAGATTGAAAAGTGAAACATGTCAATGTATTGTGGCTATTCCACATTCTCCCCTATTTTCAGCTGATTTTTCTTTACTGGTTCTTTCTTTCCAGAATTTTTCTTGCTTCGTTTTTCTTACTTTTTTCCTTTGAATATTTTTCTTTTACAAATGTCCCCTTGAATGAAAATGCAATCAGTAGTTTAATAGAGAATGCTTATATTTTTGCCCAACTCATTTATTCACTAATTTGTTTGTTTGTTTTTTGGTTATAAAGCCAGACTCTGTTTTCTTGTTTTATTTACAGTCAATATGGACCAATGACTGAATTCTAGCCAATGGAATGTGGGAGAAATTTTGTGCATCACTTTTGGGCCGAAGTGGTAAAAAGTATCTGTAATTTCTCTACTTATTCTTTTCAGAACAACACAGAAAGCAGAGGACACTAATACCATAAGCCCATAGGATCAAACAAGGCACAAAATGTGAAAAAATGGGTTCCCCAAACACTACAAAACCAGGAGGATATATGAGATGAATTGTTATGTGATTAAGAAATAAAATCCCATCTCTATTGGGATGTGGGGGTTTATAGCACAGCTAGAATTATCCAAAAATGCAGAGAAGCAGACAAGTCAAGATCTCTCCCTCTACGCTATTAACAGTCCTCTTTCTCTGCTCTTTTTCTCATTTAGAGGAATTGTCTTTGTTTATATTTCGCATCTATAAGACCTCAGACTGGGAAAAGTTAACTTAAACACTCCAGCAAGTTAACATTTTCATGCTTTCCCCTGTCTTCTGAGCTTCATGTACACATCAGTTGACTTCCTTTTGAGTTTTCCATCAAAACATACACAGACACACACAATCAGTCAACAGTCAATATACTGTGGATTAGCTGATTTGACTTCTTTCATTGACTGAATCACATATCTAATTAACTTGTCTAAATCAATATTTATCTTGGTGCCATACAAACCCAAACATTTGTTTTTTACTTTGATTTATGTTTATTAGATTGGATTTTTGGCACCTTGATAAAAAGAAATTCAGTAAGAAAATTTCATTATATAAATATTTATCCATTTCAGAAAATTCTGTGAGGTAAATATATCAGAAATTCAGTTAAAGAGACTCTTTTTATTCACTCTCACTGTGAAAGAAAAATAACAATGTGGACTAAATAATTAAAACAACTTTGTTCTAGCATTCTAAAAGACTGGAGTCATACGTACTTTATTTAATATTGCATTTGTACTATTTATAGTTACGGATGAGGCTTAGTAAAAATAAATCCGTCACTGCTTAAAATTATTTCATAACAAAATAATCTTAAATGAATTAATGTTTTGAAACATTTCAATAAAAATATATTTAATTAGAACAGATAAAATATTAACTAAAGTTCATTCCAACAAACACAGTAAGTGACTATTATAGGCCAATATTTGGGGTTGGAGATTTAGTTTATACAAAACAACGTATCTGTGGAGAGTGAAAGGCAGGTAAACAGAAAATTTCTGTACAATGTATTAAATGTAAAGAATAAGTTAAATTATCAGGGTTCACCTAAAATTTTATCATATATAAATGAAAATATATTTTTTTCTTAACTGTTTATTTCAGCCACCACAGTAATCCCTGTACATGATTTGAGCTCCAAACGAGGAAAATTTTAGTGAGAGGTGATTTATTGATAGTCTAAGTAGTGTCTTATATTGACAGTAGACTATCAATAAATAGTCTAGCTAAAAATGTCTGACATCATATACAGTTTATCTATATGAGACCGTATTTTCTAAGGGATATATCACAGGGTTGATTCATACACTTGGCCTTCCTTTCCCTTTGTTATACATTGCATGGCAAATTACTATAAAAATAAGATCTTTGTTTCTTTAGAGCTTATTTTCTCCTGATGCTTCATTCAGTCCTGAACTTGTCATCTTCTATTTCTGACAGCACTGCAGTCATTGGGGACTGGACTTTGATGTTACAAATACAAGATAGAGACTTCAAATAAGAAAAAAAAAAAAAAACAGCAGAGCTTGAAAATGAACAAAAGAAGCAAAAAATCCTCTTGTTCTTTATTAATATAAAAAAAGTTATCTTAATAAATGGGAGTCTATTTTATATATAGTCTGTCAAAGTTAATTTATAGTAGGATTGTTGATAGACGTTTTGGGCAAACTATTTTCTAGAGGCTAGTCAGGAGGTAGCACCATATTGGAATGAATAATGCGTCAGAAACGGAAACATTTGGGTTCTCATCCCAAAACACTCTTACTTCAACTACCTGTGTTCTGAGCCTTAACTTCATCACCTGAATAACTGAATTAAAAATCTCTTTCTGTGTCATTGAGATGATTTGTATAAGAAAATTACCTTATAAAATGATGACGATTACAAACAGGGTTCCTTCCTGCCATGGAGATGTTGGTAAAATACTGTATTTTTTTCCCTCTCTAGTTTGTTGCCAGAGCTGCTCCAGGTCTTTGTTCAAAATCCTCCAACCCCCACCATTAGCAGCAGTGCCCTTGCTCCAAACCTGCCAAACACCCCCCCCCCAAAACCTTTAGCAGGAGTGAACCTAAATCTTTAAGTTAAAGGGTCCAGAGATAAGAAAGGAAGCTACAAACAAAAAACGACTAGATGGAACCAGCTGGGACCAAGAAGGTGATGAATCTGACCTCCAACGGGCCCTGAGCCTCATTATACACTGATTTTACATTAGCAAATTAAATGACACACCTACTTGTGGTTATGACTGAACCTTACGGTTCAGTCATAAAATAAACGGGGTGGTACCTCACTCCCTTGGAAAGAGCCCTGCCCCCTCCCCAGTAAACAAATGCATATGTCTCCCCAGCATTAGCCTCACTGCTCCTCCTTTTGTCTTTACTCTTTAAAATTAAATCCCTCTCACCAGGTGGGCAAGAACTTGATCTGTGAACTTAGCTCCTGCTTCTCCATTCTTTGGCCACTGAATAAAGCTTGAGCTGTGTCCATCTCAGCCTATTCAAACCTGAATGGAAAAAGAACCCTCCCTGAGGCAGAAAGCCTCTGCCAAGCTCGGGCCAAGCAGGGTCCATATGGCTTAATTCGGTAACAGTTTCAAGTAAAGGAAAGATGATTAAAAAAATCATAACCTAAGAGTGTTCTGTTTAGAAAGTGGTTTTGTTGATATGTCCAACAACCATCTGTTAATAAACACTATAAACCATTATGGCCAGGTGTTCTTTGAAAACAAGAAAAATAAAGTAATAGTATCATCATAGTCTTGCTAAAAAGCCATAATGCCAGTTATCTGTCCATTACAAAAATAAGCCAAAGCTAGGGAAAGTCAGGAGTCAACAGAGTATAATCTATTTTTTGTTGTTGTTTTTTTTTTTTTGCAGTACACGGGCCTCTCACTGTTGTGGCCTCTCCCGTTGTGGAGCACAGGCTCCGGACGCACAGGCTCAGCGGTCATGGCTCACAGGCCCAGCCGCTCCGCGGCATGTGGGATCTTCTTCCCGGACCGGGGCATGAACCCGTGTCCCCTGCATCGGCAGGTGGACTCTCAAACACTGTGCCACCAGGGAAGCCCTATAATCTGTTTTTTTCCCCTGCATTTTCATTTCCCATCGAATGCTATTAAATTAAGTAAATGTTGAAGCTAAATCTGTAAAGTCTGAGTCTTAATTTGTACTATTCAATCAATCAGCAAATATTTGTTCGACTCTGGCTGTGTGTGAGGCATAGTGATGGCTGAAAGAGGGGATTACAAAAAGGGTTTATTTTAAGAAAATGACCCATAATATGACATAGGACATTTCACTTGACAAACATAGATATCATCATCCCCATATGACAAGCATAGATACCTAGTCCCAGAGGTATTAAGTATTCAATAACATGACCAAGAAACATCTTACAGAGAATGAAAAGTTGTTCTTGAATTCAAAACCAAAGTTATCTGAGTCCAAACTCTGTCCTCTTATTCAAACCACTTACACTTTACATATAAAACAAAATATATGTCCTAAATAAGTTTATAGTTTAGCAGATAAGTTGAAATATTTACGCCCCAGAAGATAAATAACATTGCTACGTGCCAAAAGAATGGCTTGAACAATTGAGAAACATCAGAGGAAAGAGAAACAGAGATGATTTTAAGCCTGGACAATTAGGTAAAACTTTATAGATAAAGCCTTGAAGAATACGTAGAATTTTTCATTGCATAGGATGTGGGTCTGAAAATATTCCAGGTGGGGAGAGTAGTTAGAGAAATGAGGCCTAGCAACGAACAGGGCAGTTGACAGTGAATAGAACAATTTGACTGCAACAGCTATATAACTTGAAAACGAGTACAAAATAAGGCTGGAAATAAAAAGCGCTTACTGGAATGTTCCTATTTTATTTTAGGCCTTTTGGGCATTAATTTCTCATTTAAAAGCTCTTGTTTGAGTCTTCAAATAGTGTGTGCTTTATTTTAAAAATCAAATATTACTAAAACAAGTGACATAAATTCAAAGCAGAACACAATAATTTGTTCTTGTGTGGCCGGGATTTGTTTGTTCCCAGAAACAATTGCAATATGGTGGTCATAAGGCTCAGGCCAACATAATCATAAAACCCAATCCTTTTAATATACTAGTTATCTTGGGGTGGCTACAGGAAATAGCAAATATGATAAAATGACTTCCCTGAAACTGCTATATAGAGAGTGGATGTCCTCTAACCACCAAGACTTCTATCAGTCTTATAATTGTGGGAGGATAAAATGAGGCCAATACAGGGGGAAGAGAGGAAGCAGAGTCAGGAAATATCAATAAAGTGGGAAAGAGAAAGAGAGACACAGAGAAAGACAGAGAGAAATATTCATTTAGGGTCCCTGGACCGAAAAGTATTTAAAACCCAAAATTCAAATACTTACGTAAACATTTTTTCCCCTTGATATGGTTTGAGTTGGGTTTCTATTATTTATAATTGACAGCTAGGAAAGTTCTATCCCATTAAGACATATAAGTTCAATTGTGTGAATCAAGTAAGCATTTTAAGATATTTCAAAAGAAGAAAATTAAACTGAATAGTATGGGAATTCGAATAAAGATGGGAGAGTGAGCATCACAACCTGCACAAATCTGCTCTAAACACAGAATGAAGGGTATAATATTTAAAAATATACTTAACAGAATACATAATCATTATTAAAAAGGAAAGGAAAACACAGGAGGATTTCTGCTCTTTAGCCAGGAAGAAATAAGATGTTCTAAAATTACCCTTGCCCTATGACAACTAGACAACTAGAGAAAATAAAGGAAATAACTATTTTTAGACATTATAACACAGGCAGCACAGCTCTGTAATTCACAAGGAAAGGGAAGCAAGCTGAATGAGCAGCTCCCTAGACTTTCTGACTAGAGGTAATTTCCATATGTCAGCACAGGCAGGAGGAACTCATAGCACACTTGGCAATCTCAGTGAGTTGAGGATATAGATATTAGAATTTTTAGAGCCCAAGACAACAAGAAATTGTTCAGAAAGGTAGTGAGAGCTAGGGAACTAAAGATACAGCAATATAAAGCTCCAGAAGTCTACAGAGGGGCCCACAAGCCTTTCACTGAATATAGTAGGCACATGGGTAGTGTGAAACCCTAAAAGACTGAAGAGAATAACTTCAAAGGAAAGAATAATTGTACAGAGTGATACGATGATTAATTCTCAAAGGTGACACAGGGCCAGGGATTGTTGAGGTTTCCTTCACCCAGAGTGTACGACTTCACTGAATATACTAGACCTTCAGTTCATGCTTTAAAAGGGAATTGCATTAGCTCTAGAATATAGTCTACACTAGTTCTTCCCAAAACAATCTGAAAATAAACCTCAAAATGATTAAACTAATTCAAAAGTAACTTGACTACCTGCTAGAAAGAATCAAATATTCTTTCACTCCTTAGAGGAATACAAAGAATACAGGATTCAAAAAATAGGACATTTTTAATGTCTAACATCCTACCCAAAGTACTTAAAAGAATGAAAAATGACACTCAAAACAAGGAGGAAATTTGATCAATAGAAACTGGCTTAGAAATCACAGACATGATAAAATTAGCAGAAGAGAACATTAACACAGTTTTATAAAACTTATCAATATGCTTAATAATATAAAAAAGAACACAAAAAGTAGAGAAATAAAACATATAAAAGATAACTGAATGGAACTTTAGAGATAAAAACACACTACCTGAAATTTAAAAAACTGCTAGAAGTGATTAATAGCAGAGTAGACACTGAAGAAGAAAAGAACAGTGAACTTTGAGTTTCTTCTTCTTTTTTTTTTTTTTTTTTTTGTATCCCCAAATGGTAACAATACAATCTGAATAAAGGTCAGGGAGAAACAAAAACAAAGCAAAACAAAAGGACACAGCATTACTGACCTGTGGGGGGCATATTAATAAGTGATGTAACACATCTTCAGCATGTCTAACTTCTATGGACTGAATGTTTATGTCTCCCCAAAATTCATATGTTGAAGTGTAAATCCCCAGTGTGATTTGTGATTTGGAGGTGAAGCCTTTTCGAGGTAATTAGGTCATTAGGGTTGAGCCCTGACGAATGGGATTAGTGACCTGATAAGAGGATGAAGAGACCAGAGCTTGCTCTCTCCACCATATGAGGATACTCCCCCCTCCCCATAAAAGAGGACTGTCTACAAACTAGGAAGTGGATCCCCACCCCCGCCACCAGACACTGGATCTGCCTGTACTTTGATCTTCAAGTTCCCAGACTCCAGACTATGAGAAATAAATGCAATAAGTCCCCTACATATGAATGAGTTCCATTCCAAGAGTGCGTTCGTAAGTCCAATTTATTCATAAGTCCAACAAAGTTAGCCTAGGTAACCAACTAACACAATCGGCTATATAGTACTGTACTGTAATAAGTTTAGAATACTTTTCGCACAAATAATACATAAGAAACAAACAAACACAAAAAATAAAGAAAACCTTTTTAATCTTACAGTACTGTACCTTGAAAAGTTGAGTAGTACAGTACAACAGCTAGCATATAGGGGCTGGCATCAAGTGAACAGGCAGGAAGAGTTACTGACTGGAGGAGGGAGAGGAGGTGGGAGATGGTAGAGCTGAAGGATCATCAGCAATAGGGAATGGAGGGCAAGCTGCAATGTCTTCCACGCCTCACGCTGATGGCACAGGTTCTGGTTCCTTGCTGGATTCAGTTCTATCTACCCTCTTGAAAAAACGATCCAGTGATGTCTGGATAGTAGCTCTTTTTTTCTCATCACAGATAACACGATAGCACTGGATTGCATTCTGAATGGCTGCTGCAACCTTCTTGTACTGTACTATGTTCAGGCCCTGTGTGTCAAAAACTAACAGGGCCTCCTCAAATAAAGAAAATCCCCTTGCTATTTCCTGTGTCATGAATCTCTTCAGTTCTTCAGTTACTTCTTCTTCCTCTTGTCTCTCTTTGTCCTTTCTCTGGGCCTCCAATTCCATTAGGTCTTCATTAGTAAGCTCCTCATGCCATACAGCAACAGTACTGTACAGTAAAGTACACAAAAGCATTTGTAGAGGATACACGCACTGATAATATATGCCAGACATGTGAACTAACTGACGTGATTGGACATGGGAACACACATTCGCAACTTTGAAAGTTCACAACTTGAAGGTTCGTATGTAGGGGACTTACGGTGTTTGTTGTTTAAGCCACCCAGTCCATGGTATTTTTGTTATAGCATCCCTGTCAAAGACACTAATATATATACATATATATATATTCAGAGTCCCCAAAAGAGAAGGTAGTATGATATTTATATATATATATGTTTACCAACTTATCCATTTTTGTCTCTATATCTCTACTACCTATCTGAAAGAGTAATGAATGGAACCTTCCTCAATTTGGTGAAAACTATAGCACCATATGCCAGAGAAAGTTCAAAAACCCACAAGCACACACACACACACACACACAGACATTTCTTTTTAAGATTGATTGATTGACTGATTGATTTCAGCTGCACCAGGTCTTAGTTGCGGCACGCAGGATCTTCATCACGGCATGCGGGATCTTGTTTAGTTGCAGCATGCAGACTTCTTAGTTGCAGCATGTGGGATCTAGTTCCCCGATCAGGGATTGAACCCAGGCTCCCTGCATTGGGTGCATGGAGTCTTATCCACTGGACCACCAGGGAAGTCCCCACACAAACATTTTTAAATCCACACAAGGTGCATGTCATAATCAAATTTCTAAGAAACTGTGATAGAGAATGTTTCAAAAAATACAAATTGCTTTTATAAAACATGACTATCGAATGCAAAACTCAAATAATTCAAAAAGTGTGAATCAAAGGGAACACATATGTTGGCTACAATGCAATGAAATTATAAATAGTAAAACAGAGACCCAAAACTTCCAATATTTGGAAAATAATGCCACTCTAAATATCTCATAGATTAATGAGGAACTTGCAATAAAAAATAAGTAAGTTTAGAATTTAACAACTATGAAATCAACACATACATATAGTCTCTCACATCTAAACTGCCTTTTGAAATAAAATTTAGCTTTATACATAATTTGGAATAAGAAAAACTGAGATTAAATGACTTAAGAAATTACCTCAAACATCTTACAGAGGAAAAATCATCTGGAATTGAAGGAAACAGACCTTGCTATATCCATAGTTTACTAATTAATAGATGGACATTATCTTTAAAAATCTGTAAAATCCATGTAACACACCTCTGATTAAAAATTCCAGCAAAACTCAAGGGCTTCCCTGGTGGCGCAGTGGTTGAGAGTCCGCCTGCCGATGCAGGGGACACGGGTTCGTGCCCCGGTCCGGGAGGATCCCACATGCCGTGGAGCAGCTGGGCCCGTGAGCCATGGCCACTGAGCCTGCGCGTCCGGAGCCTGTGCTCTGCAACGGGAGAGGCCACAACAGTGAGAGGCCCGTGTACTGCAAAAAAAAAAAAAAAAAAAAAAAAAAAAAATTCCAGCAAAACTCTGAATATTCAAGAACAGCAAAGCAATTCTGAAAACTAAGAACACATAAAGGGATGAAGAATTATAAAGATATAGTAATTTAAACACAGTATTGATATAGAAATAGATCAATAAAAGAAGAAAGAGTCCCCTCTCCCAAATTTCACAGATTTGTGGGGACTAAAGGAGTTTTAAGGACCCATACTGAAAACAAAACAATGTCCTCTCCTGTTGCTGATTTCAATGTAACTGGGAAGTGTGAACACAGAGAGATGGATGTCAAAATGCATGTTTAGTTGTTTTGGACCTAATGAAAGACCATAATTCTTCACAACCATACAGGGGAACAATATGTCTGCTCCAGCAAAATAGAAAATATGTAAACCTTACAAGCAAATCCTACTCCTATCCCAGAGAAATTCTCACATGTTAGCCCAAATGTACAGGAGCAAGAGTGTTCATCACACCATAAAATGACAATTTAGACACGTTATAGTTGAGCCTAAATATTCCATATGCATATCTACATTTTCCAGAATCCCTTACAATTAGATTAGGTTCATGTGACTAATTCTGACCATCAAATATGAGCAGAAGTGATAAAACAACGAGTGTGCTTCCTCTATCCCTTTCTTGCCCTATCATAGTGGATTTGGAGAACACGTCTTCCAGATTGAGGAGTTAAAGGATGTGGAAGAAGGCTTATTCCCTGACCCACATTATAGTATAGCTCAGCCAGAAATAAAACTTTGTTAAGAAATGCCATTGCAAGACTCACACTATTGCAGCAGAACTGAGATTATCTTCACTAATATGCACCTCAATGTCCAACAAGAGATATAAATTAAGTGTAGTGTATTTATATATTAAAGATAAAACATGAACAATATTCTAGTTGCATGTAATGCATAAATATTAAATTGATAGATGAGCAAATAAGGTGTTGAGCACACAAATGCATAAAATGAACTTTAAATATTTTTTCTTGAATATATAAAATGAATATTAAAATACAAACTAAATTAATCCAAGTCATTGGCTCTGGGAGTGAAGTTTTATGGTAGGAGTCCATAGTAATTTTAACATTTGAAGAAGATATGGAAATAATAATATTTTTATTTAGAGGTGGTAGAAACCCATAAGAATATATTAAAAGTAACATTTCACTTCTAGGTTTCTGTTACATTAGTCTATGTACTTTCTGGAGTCACTATTATGGATGACTTTGAGAACTTTAAGACTTCAGTGGAGGACTTCCCTGGTGGTGCAGTGGTTAAGAATCTGCCTTCCAATGCAGGGGACACGGGTCCGAGCCCTGGTCCGGGAAAATCCCACATGCCACGGAGCAACTAAGCCCATGCACCACAACTACTGAGCCTGCACTCTAGAGCCCGCGAGCCACAACTACTGAGCCCACGAGCCACAACTACTGAAACATGTGTGCCTAGAGCCCGTGCTCCACAGCAAGAGAAGCCCGCGCACAGCAACAAAGTATACCTCCCACTTGCCGCAACTACAGAAAGCCCGCGTGAAGCAACGAAGACCCAATGCAGCCATAAATAAATAAACAAACAAACAAATAAATAAATAAGACTTCGTTAGAGAAAGTAACTGCAGATGTAGTGGAAAAAGAAAGAGAACTAGAATTAGAAGCAGAAGCTGAAGATGAGACTAAATTGCTGCAATTTCTTGATAAAATTTTAATGGATGAGCAGTTGCTTCTTACGGATGAGCAAAGAAAATGGTTTCTTGAGATGGAATCCACTCCTGGTGAAGATGCTGCAAAGATTGTTGAAATAACAACAAAGGATTTAGAATATTACATAAACTTAGTTGATAAAGAAGCAGCAGGATTTGAAAATATTGACTCCAGTTCTTTCTTTCTTTCTTTTTCTTTCTTTATTTATTTATTTATTTATTTATTTATTTTTGGCTGCGTTGGGTCTTTGTTGCTGAGCACGAGCTTTCTCTAGTTGTGGAGAGCAGGGGCTACTCTTGATTGTGGTGCATGGACTTCTCATTGTGGTGGCTTCTCTTGTTGCAGAGCATGGGCTCTAGGTGCACGGGGCTTCCGTAATTGTGGCTCATGAACTCAGTAGTTGTGGCTCATGGGCTTAGTAATTGTGGCTCGCAGGCTCAGTAGTTGTGGTACACAGGCTTAGTGGCTCCGTGGCATGTAAGATCTTCCTGGACCAGGGCTCGAACCCATGTCCCCTGCAGTGGCAGGCAGATTCTTAACCACTGCACCACCAGGGAAGTCCCTGACTCCAATTTTCAAAGAAGTTTTACTGTGGGTAAAATGCTATCAAACAAAATTGCTTGCTACAGAGAAATAATTCATGGAAGGAAGAGTCAATGGATGTGGCAAACTTCACTGTTGTCTTATTTTAAGAAATTGTCACAGCCTCCTCAACCTTCAGCAACCATCACCCTGATCAGTCAGCAGCCATCAACACTGAGGCAAGACCCTGGCCCAAAAAAACATTATGACTTGCTGAAGGCTCAGGTGACGGTTAGCATTTTTTACCAATAAAGTAATGTTTAATTAAGGCATGTACATTGTTTTTTAGACATTATTATGCTACTGCACACTTAATAAACTACAGCATAATGTAAACATAACTTTTATATGCACTAGGAAACCGAAAAATTTGTGACTCACTTCATTGCAGTATTTGTTTTACTACTGTGATCTGGAGCAGAAACTACAATATCTTCGAGGTATAGAGGCCTTAACTGGGTTTGGTCACATACACAGGAGGCCTTTTTGGAGTTGAGCCATGTACCAAAGTCCAGATAATCTCAACACCACTGTTCTATCTGAAGACTTTATTCTTGGAGCAATTTCTAGAAGCAGGAAGGCAAGCAGAATGCATATTCCAAGGACAGGGGAGGAGGTGAGGAGCCTCCACCTGTCTGAGTCCAGCTTTCGGGCCACCTGGTGGTTATGTCGTTTTCATGCCCTCCTCCAAAAGTCATGAATCTTTGGGCTAAATTATTTAAGATATTCCGAGTCATCCAGCATGGCAAGTGATAAGAGTATGCACGGGAGTAGGAAGTTATTGTCCTTAAAATCGATGGAAAGCATGCTACTCCCAACTTACCCAACTGATTTGATCACAGTCTTTCCTAATAAAACTGCAGACTTTTCAAATAAATAGCCATTATAAATCTTATCCCACTTCATTGATGTAGTTTGTTCCCATGTCTCTATTTCCTGCTGGATGGTGAGCTTCCTTGGGGACACAAGCATTGTCTGACATATGTCTGTCCTCTGTGCCTAGCACAGAATTCAAGGTGCTCCACAAAAATTGCCCCGATACCTAATAAAGAATTCAATTACATGGTTCAGACACTATGGAGAACAGTAAGGGTTCCTTAAAAAACTAAAAATAGAGCTACCATATGATCCAGCAATCCCACTGCTGGGCATACATCTGGAGAAAACTCTAATTTGAAGAGATACATGCACCTCAATGTTCACAGCAGCACTATTTACAATAGCCAAGACATGGAAGCAACCTAAGTGTCCATCAACAGATGAATGGATAAAGAAGATGTGGTATATATACAATGGAATACTATTCAGCCATAAAAAAGAATGAAATAATGCCATTTACAGCAACATGGATGGACCTAGAGATTATCCTACTAAATGAACTAAGCCAAAGACAAATATCATATAGTATCACTTATATGTAAAATCTAAAAAGATGATACAAATTAACTTACTTACAGAACAGAAACAGACTCACAGACATAGAGAACAGACTTATGGTTACCAAAGGGGAAGAGAAGGGAGGGATAAATTAGGAGTTTGGGATTAACATATACACACTACTATACATGAAGTAGATAAACAACAAAGCCCTACTTGTAGAGCACAGGAAACTATACTCAATATCTTATAATAATCTCTAAGGGAAAAAAAATCTGAAAAAGAATATATACATGCATATATATATATATATATATATATATATATATATATATATATGTAAACTGAATTACTATGCTGTACACCTGAAACTAACATAACTTTATAAATCAACTATACTTCAATAAAAAAGAATTTAGGGCTTCCCTGGTGGCACAGTGGTTGGCAGTCCGCCTGCCGATGCAGGGGACACGGGTTCGTGCCCCGGTCCGGGAAGATCCCGCATGCCACGGAGCGGCTGGGCCGTGAGCCATGGCCACTGAGCCTGCGCGTCCGGAGCCTGTGCTCCGCAACGGGAGAGGCCACAGCAGTGAGAGGCCCACGTACAGCAAAAAAAAAAAAAAAAAAAAAAATTTAACTAGAAAATGTCCTTCTAAGTAAAATTATTCGGTCTAGCATAAATGGAAATTATTTGATGGTATTTATACATGAGATATTCAGCAATATGTATTCCTTGGTGTGGGCTGGGTAGTGAATAGGCTCAGAAGAAGATGAATTTGGCTTTATATCTTTCTTCAGGCCACTTACTCGCTCTACAGTACTAGTCAGGTTATTTAATTTTGGAATCTCAAATATGTGATCCACAAAATTTAGATCATATCTACCTTTTTAGCATGAATAATGAGATTATGTGAAATAAACTGTATAGCATTAGATGTCTGGTAAATAAAGGTAATGAAAAGTGTGAGCTAACTCAGAGCAAACTTGTCCCAACTTTTACTAGAGGCTGGTTAATTCTCTTCAGTAAGTGTAGATAAAATAACAGTTGAACTACACACAATGTATACTTACAGGCCAGTGAGGAAGAATATCTGATCAAAGTAGAGATTTTTTGAGGAGAAAGTAGAAAATAAAATGAAAAGAATAATTTATTAGCCTTGTGACCAGTAGAAAATTGATAAACTCTGAGTTTCAGCTTCCTCACAAATCATGGGATGTTAGCAATGCTGCCTATGCTATTTAAGGATTAAACTAGACAACCCATATCACACACCTAGGTACCTTTTAGACTCTGTGTTCAGTCATTGCTACCTGATCCAATTTAGACACGAACAAAGGAACACTGCTACTTGTTGACTGGTTTCCTTGTCCGTTTTGTGGTTTTATTTATGTAGTTACTTATTTCTTTTTGTATTAATGGTAAAAAAATAGCTTTAAGGTCGTCTTTAAATGTTATTTCATGAGAAGACCATTCCTGTAACTTGTCTTTCTATAATCTGATGCTGTAAGAAGGTGATGTGTCTCTTTTTGAGAATTACCAATGCCAATGACATAAACGACATCCTGTTCTCTAATTAATTAAACATGTTCTGTGCACTTCTTCTCATTTCTGGTAGCCAGGAAGACAGGCTTTTTTGGTTACCATGTTGATTAAACAAACCACAGACTCTGATGGCTGGCTGCTGCTGTCCACAGGCACTAGGGAGAAGAACAATTGTTTTGCCAACAGGATTGAACATTTGGCCTTGTTTATTCCCAGCACAGTGTTACCTCCCTTGTGGAGGAAGTGAGTTAAAGCTTATTACGAAAACTCAAGATTCTCCAACATCTGATAACTCCTAAACAGCTTTTCTAAGAGGGAGGTAGATTAATCCAATATGATTATCAAATAGAAACGAATGGCTTAAAAAACCTAGGATATGTGCAGGCTTGTTGCTTTCTAAAGAGAAAATGTGGAAAAAATAGAGAATGAATATTGAGGAAGGTAAACTTATTTCAAGAGATATTTTGAGAGAGAACTCACGGGGTTTCTGATATAATTATCAGATGCTTGAGAAAACTTTCTATTGAGTTTATTGAATCACAATTCATTGAGTCTCATAACTGAGAAGATGAAGAGATGCTAGAAGGAGCTATCAAGACACAAAAGATATGCAGGAACCTTAAATGCATATTTCTAAGTGAACTAAGCCACTTTGAAAGAGCTCCATACTATGATTACAACCATATGAAATTTTGGAAAAGGCAGAACTATGGAGACAGTAAAAAGATCAGAGCTTCCCAGGGGTCCAGAGGAGGAAAGGTGGGATAAACAGGTGGAGCACAGGTGATTTTCAAGGTAGTAAAAGTTTATATCACACTGCAATGGTAGAAACATGTCATACATTTGTCAAATCTCATAGAATGTACAACACAAAGGGTAAACTCTAATGTAAACTATGGACTTTAGCTAATAATAATGTATTATCAATACATCATTATTATTATAATACAATATCAGATCAGATATCATTCAATATCAGGTATATATACATTATACAATTGTCAGATACATCATTATTATTATTATTATTATACAATATCAGATCAGATATTATATGAGATCATATCATCAATTGTAACAAATATACTACACTAATACAAGATGTTGAGTAGGGGAAATGGGGAGATGGAATATGTGGGAACTCTGTATTTTCCATCCAATGTTTCTGTAAAATTAAAACTGCTCAAAAAATGTCTACTTTAAAAAAACAAAAACCGTACCAGAGGAGTGTATAGATCTGCAGATGTTATGATGATGGTGATGATGATGATTTATAAAATAATTTGCAAATACAAACCTGTATATTAGATTTGAGGAAAAAACTAAAACAAGAGAAAGAATTCAAACAGCAAGAGGTTAGAACGTATAAAAATCTAGGAAAGAACTGATATAAAAAAATATAATATCAAAGAGAACATATGGGCACCTGGAAGTTGGAACAGTCATCAGGTCACACAAAGGCCAATGAAAAAGATCAAATGAAGAATAAATGAACTACAATTAATCCTTGACAAGATCACTTAACCTGATTAACTTGAAATAAGATGTTACATGTAATATTTTTCAGTTTTAAGGAATTTACCAAAATCTTTTATGATAATTTATACTTTTCAAGACCCAGAATTGGGTAGATTAATTACCAGAAGGGTTAATAGTTATCGGCTTTATAGTCAAGTGATATATGACAACTCTCTGACTTCAGTTCTGTCATTCATGGAACAAATGAAGAAAATGGCATTAACATATATGGAACATCAAATATATTGGACAACAAACATCAATCTAAATAGATACTAAAGTATCTAGACTCATCTAAGTAGTCTTACCACACACATCTAATAAAATAATATTTATCAGGGATAAAAAGGAAGTATCACACCTGAATTCAAAATTCAGCTTTATTAGCAAAAATGGGAGAGATGGGCTCCATAGAAATTCCAGTTTAAGATATGTGTATGTAATATATTTCAATAATAGATGTCAACAAAATGTAAAACATACCAAAATGGTATCCTATGCCTGCCGAAAAACCAACGTGATGTTTAGGTCATATTATAATACATATTTCTAGAATGAGAGTCTAGGAGAGACAGAATCCAGAGAAACCAAAATTTTACAAAAACATTTAGGTGTACTAGAAAAATAATTTGTTCAACCTCTATAGCTATAATGTGTCCACCTGTAGCTATTGTGATTTTAATTTATATTAAAGGACATATTTCTAGACATGAGAGAAGAGCCTCTCTCAAATGGCCTATTTGTCCACACTCTTGAAATTCTGAATTCTGTTCCGGAACTACACCATAAAGTAAATATAGTCCAATTCAAAATGTTCAAGGAAGAGTAACACAGTAATGAAAGTGCTCACGATATGTCAGGATAAGAAAAGTTAAATGAATTAGAGATGTTTACCCTAGTAAGAAACGTTTCTGAGAAAAATATGTCCTCAAATATCTGCAGTTTTTACTTGGGATAGGGATAATTCATCCTTTTGATCCTACATACGAAAAGAAAATAATTTTTAACTTCTACTTAAGTTAGAATAAGAACATCTAACATTCTATAGTATAGAATTAGTCATACTTAAGCAAATGAGGATTTTTTAGAGACTTTTCCTCCTAACATAAAGAAACACTCCATATTTTTCAGTGTCCACCAACATCTATCAAAGCTCTTTGTTATCCTTCTGTATCAAAATGTAGTAGTAAAGTTAAAAATAATAACTAGGATTTCATCAGTGGATAGAAAATACTCTAGCCCCAGGAATAGAAAATGTGGTTGGCTCTAGAAAGTATTATAAAGTTACAAAGGATGGGGAGTAGATGGAGAAAAGAAAATAGTTACGTGGCCAATGAAACCAGTTAAAGATTTTTTAACTTTGTGATAAATTGTAAGATTTACTGACAGGAGACAGAAAAAGCAGGAAAAAGAATATTGTAAAATCTATCCAGCCTTCAACAGCTTATCCAAATTTAAGATTCAGGTTTTCCTATGGTTTATATTAGGCTTCTGAAAGTTTAACCTTCATTAGCATTCTCAAGCCATTCACTTTAATTTAAACCCGTGGGGTTTTCTGATCTTTACTCAGATTTCTGAAGATGCATTTCATTGGTTCTGCCACAGACATACTTGTATTCTATGCATCAAAGCAGAGGGTAATGAAGGATGGTTTTTCAAGGTCACTAACCTGATTAATATCTTTAATGTGGCCAATCTACCCAGTCTGTTGGTGGAGGTAAACCACAGTGACCTGAGGAATTGCACAATTCACTCTATTTCATCACTATTTCAGCATTTTGCCAATTAGTCCCTGGCCCAGTGATCCCAAATAATCAACAATCCCACTGTGTTCTTCAATCACTTGACCTACCTGGGTTTCCAGCAACTACATCTATAGAGAATTTACATGGAATCTAGTATATTCTAATAATTTTTAAATGACTGATATAAGATCATTCTCCTCTCCCCAAAAACCAACAAAGATGTCACAATATTACAATTAAGTTTTATTTTATGAATTGAACTCATAGACCAAAGAAAATTCTAGTGAATGTGTGTGTGTATAAAAACTTTTCCTGGATCAAAGTCTAGAGGAAAGGGACTTCCCTGGTGGCGCAGTGGTTAAGAATCTACCTGACAATGCAGGGGACACGGGTTTGATCCCTGGTCCAGGAAGATCTCACACGCCGTGGAGCAACGAAGCCCATGTGCCACAACTACTGAGCCTGCGCTCTAGAGACCACGAGCCACAGCTACTGAGCCCATGTGCCGCAACTACTGAAGCCTGTGTGCCTAGAGCCCATGCTCCGCAACAAGAGAAGCCACTGCAATGAGAAGCATGCGTGCTGCAACGAAGAGTAGCTCCCTCTCTCTGCAGCTAGGGAAAGCCCACACACAGCAACAAAGACCCAATGCAGCCAAAAATAAATAAATAAAATCAATAAATTTATTTTTAAAAATCTAGAGGAAAATTATAACTAAATGATAATAATCTTTTTTAGAGGTTTACGTATATGGGATTTGTGTTTTGTTTTATATAATTTTCATTTTATAAATATTTTGCAATGAGCATCCATTATTTGTGTAATGAAATAAAAAGGCCAATTCCTTTAAAACAGAAGCACTGATATGTATATGTATGTCTATATCTATATGACATAAATACATTCAAAATACATTCAAATCAGTAACAGCAAAAATTTTAGGGAGTTGGAATTTGGTTGTTTTTTAACATGTCTAACTTTGCTAAAATGTGACTATATTGGTATTATAATCTAAATATACATATTTGTATAGATACACACATATATGTTCAATAAGAGAAATGAGCTGCAATTGTGGGTCAATTTAACAAATAGAGATTTTTTTTTTTTTTTTTTTTTTTTTAACCAAGCTCAGGCTTCTTCAACATGACTTTTCCATCAGGACACACACTCCTGATCCCAGCCCAGGCTTTGACCCTTCGTGAAGCATCTGCAGAATACCTTCAGACTGAGACAAATGACTCGTCCTCGGCGCACTGAAGGAGAGACTGAAGTCAGAGGTTTAACAGTGGGATGCAGCTATATCCATTTAAGTTTAACATACTTTCATTAGCACTTGCTGCACGCTTAAAACTGCATGCCAGATACACAAAGAAGAGGACCTTCCCTTCCTGAGGCTCTGATGATGAAAAAGCCAGATAAGCCAATAATAACACAGTGTCGGTAATTAGGTGCTATATATGCACACAGAGCTGTATGAGCACAGAGGGAGAGACACTGTTTTACCAGTGATAGTTAAACCAACATGGCAACATCTGGAATGGGTCTTGATGGATGTCTATGAATCTACCAAGGACACAGAGAATTGTGCCTCTATCAGGCAAGGGGTCACTAAGTGCAAAATGTATGAACATTGAAAAAAACTGTAAAGAATATTTCCTCTTTTCAAGATCATCTATTGAGTCTCGTCAAGAAATATATACACTTACCAAGTCTATCTACATGATCTACAGAAGTGAAGCTGGAGCAGTTGTGCTTTTCTCACAGAGAATTTAAAAATGTAGGGCTTCCCTAGTGGTGCAGTGGTTAAGAATCTGGCTGCCAATGCAGGGGACACAGGTTTGAGCCCTGGTCCGGGAAGATCCCACATGCTGCAGAGCAACTAAGCCAGTGCGACACAACTACTGATCCTGCACTCTAGAGCCTGCTAGACACAACTACTGAGCCCACGTGCCACAACTACTGAAGCCCATGCGCCTAGAGTCCATGCTCTGCAACAATAGAAGCCATCGCAATGAGAAGCCCGCGCACCACTACGAAGAGTAGCCCCCACTCACTGCAACTAGAGAAAGCCCACACACAGCAACAAAGACCCAACTCAGCCAAAAATTAATAAATTATTATTTTTTTAAAATGTACATCTATTCTGATGCTGCCTTCTGTTCCTCACCAGAGGAAGAAGGAGAAGATGGGTAGCCTAGAAACAGCACTTAGATTTTGAGATTCTCACCCATTCCTGGCAGGTTTTAGAAAGACTGAAGGTGGAGAAAGAGGTTCTTCAGAAGGCTGAGACAAAGGTGAACCAACATGTCCATCAGTGGGCCCCAGGAGGACAATACAACACTGACTTATTGCACATCTATTGGCCTAAGGCTTGATCAGAAAATCAGACTTGGGGCCTTATGTGGGTAGTGACCCTGAAGGCAGGACCAGACAGCCTAACCTCACTGAAGATGCCAGGTGCTCAGGGAAGGCCTGCTCAGGCACTTAAGCTGAGTCACAGAGTCCTGTCCGAACTAGCACTGCCTCAATTTCATTGCTACAAATAATTTCCATTAGCCAACAGGAAGACTAAAGCCTTTGGTCTCTAACTACTTTAGGGAAGATTCTGCCCCCAAAGAATGTGAATCTTCTTATAAGGTACATATTACCTATAAGGGTCTGGGCCCTGGGAAGGAGGTTATCTCAGCAATTCTCAAACAAATAGGAGAGGGGTACACAAAGGTTTGGGCATCAAAGTACAATAGTGGATAGATGTGTGGAGAGACGAGAGAAATGATAGATAGTTCTGTCAAGTTCCTCAAAGATATAAATGATGACTTGTCCATCAAGTATATAACCGGATAATAGGGGCCACAGGATTATATTCAAGAGTGTGTGTGTGTGGGGGGGGTAGTCTTAGGTTCAAATGGTATCCTTATATCAGACCATTGCCCAATTCAAACTTCAGAAAATATGACAGCTCTGCAATATAGATGCAATATAGTTCACAGGTGATTATGAACTGAGTGTGTGCATTCTGAGACTCAATAAGAGTACTTTAGTTCTAGCAATAAGTATCACATGTAAAGCATTTCTAAAATCTCTCACAAAGTTTTCATTTATTATATTTAGCAAAACCAAGGTCAGGTTTGCTGTGTAAAATACACAGCAAAGAGATGGTTTAAGTGAAGCAAAGTATTTTTTTAGTACTTAATACTTTTTGGAAGTATATGATTCTGCTACACTAGGATGTGACTTTTCAAGTCCAATCATTGTATTAATTCCTTAAAGTTTTAGTATTGGGTTAATATACTTCAAAAACATGGGTGATTATAAACATTAAACACACAAACAAGCACAAATAAATTAAAGAATAAAAGAATTTCACATCTTGTGCCATGCACAGCAGATATGAAAAACGTTTTGGAAACTTAACTTCCCAAGTATATTAAATAAAAAAAAAAATAGTTGCTTTTTTATAATGCAATACTACTAAGAAAAAAGAGGGTTTCTGTTTTCTTTTTTTTTTTAAATAGAAACAATTACTTTCAAGAGTCAAACTGGATAAAAAGAAATACTTTTTAAACACTTTCTTTCCCCAGATAAAAGTGTTGCCAGGGGCTCCTCCAAACCTCATAGCAGCAAGCCTGTATTTACAAAGAACTTTTGCTTCCAGTGGGAAGAGGAATATAAACTTTAAACACATCTATATGATATATTTGCTCCAAAGATTTTCCAAAAGGATTATGGGTCTACAAAGCTAAAGCCTTTTGGAAAAGAAAGAATATATTGCTACCAGGAAAGAAAAACCAAGACAGATGGGGGTAAGTGAAGATAATGATGCTCTGATTCTACTGACCTCACAGTCACCCCTGTAGTGATTGTGTTAATTTCCTGTTGTGGCTGAAGCAAATTACCACTAATTCATTGGTTTGAAACAACACAAATTTACTATGTTGCAGCTCTGCATGTTAGAAGTCCCCTGCTAGCCTCACTGGATTAAAATTGAAGTGTGTGAAGGCCAGAACTGCACTCTCTCTCAAGACTCTGGGGACAATCTGTTTCCTTACCTAGTCTAGCTTGTAGAGCCTTCCTGCATTCCTTGGCTTATGGCCCCTCCTCCCCATCTTCAAAACCAGCAACAACAGTTTGAGTCCTTCTCGTGCGGCCATCCGTATGACCCTGCTTCTGTTGTCATATCTCTTTTTCTGACCACAGCCAGGAAAGGTTCTCCACTTTTAAAGATTCATACAATTAGATTGAGCCTACCCAGGTAACCCAGAATAATCTCCCTATCTGAAGGTCCTTAAACCTTCATCACATCTGCAGAGTCCCTTTTGCCATGGAAGAAAACATATTCACGAGTTCCTAGGTCCTGGTCACCTTTGGGGACCATTATTCTGCTCCCTACAGTGACATCACCACCATCTAATTTCAACTCCATATTGACTTAACCTTCATTTATTATTTTTTTTTATTACCCAACAGGAGCTAAAGAGTAATCTTTTTTTACCTCATGCAGACTTATTTAGATAATAGTTCACTTATTTAGATATTCAGTACATGACATGTTACCAAACTTCCTGTATATGCTCTCATGGCACTTAGCAACCCTCATTCATTTATACATTCATTTCCTTAATGTCTGTCTCCCCCACTAGGATTGAGAGAGTGAAAACCTTGTTTCCTTCATTTAGTGTTTTATCCTCAGTGACTAAAACAATACATAGCAAAAACTGGATCTCACTAAATATTCATCAAAGAAAAAAGAATGAATGGGTAAGCAAATATTTATCATGCAACACCATCTGTCAGGACTCAATGGTTATATACATGAAGACCGACAGGTGGAAAGATCGTCAAAACAAAAGAAAGTTTGAGACCCGGATATCGTTGCTACAAAGTTATATACACAATGTTAGCATCATCCATTCTCCTTGCCCAGAGTCACCCTAAGGCCACTGGCCAAAAATGACCACGTAGAATGCCTCACTATATGTTCAGTAATCAAGAACAAAATGGATTCCTGCAGCCAGAGGTAAATGCAAACAAACTTCAACTAGAGATTAGCAAACGTAGGGTCCAGTTTGAACTCTGCTAATTAGCTGTTCTGTCACCTTGGATATGGGTTAGAGGTTAACCACTCTAGAAAAGCCAGGAACTGGAAATGTCTAAGTGATTCCTAATCCTTAATCCTTTTAGAAGATTGATTCTGTGACACTGGTCACAGTGACACAGCACTCTGAACAGCCCTGAGTTTGCCTTTTAGCAGGAATGCAGAAGTGAAGTCATTCCTCTTGGAGGTCAGAAAGGCATAAATAGCCATGGCAAGACCCAAGCCAGGGAGATGATAAAAGATAGCTTGGGGGCATAGTCTTTCTCTGGATTGTGCATCTGTCTCCTCACATAATATACATGTGTTCTTGCATCCTATGGATAATAAAACTTTATTTTGCATGGCATCTCTCATCCTGCACTCTTAAATATTTAATAGAGCTAAATAATACAGTTACTAAGGAAAGTAATAGGAGGTAGCAGGGGAAAGTTAAAAGGCAGTGACAGACAGTAAGAGTTATGTTTTGGAAGGATTCTATGAACGATCTCTTCTTTCTTACACTGGCTTCCTGGAAAAGTCCCGAAGCCAGGACAAGTCAAAGATACTAATACTTCCAGAACATAAGGAGCATTTCCTAGGGGTCAGTTCTGTTTCTAATAACCTATAGGACCTTGGGTGGGACACTTGAGCCCTCTGAGCTGCAGTGTCCCCATTTGGAAAGTGGAGCAATATGTCAGTGGCGGTTGTGAGGATACAATTTGCTGAGATAGGTAAAACGGTTTTGAAATGTGTATTACACTAAACAAATTCCCTCTCGGGTAACAGGAAATTAGATGAGGAGGAGAGAAGAACATATATACATAAGACATGAAGAGACTAGCATGATGGCTTTAGAGATTAGGGGGAATGTGGATTAAGATCTATTTACATGACAGCAAACCAGGAAATCAATTCCAAAGGAGTTAGAGTCATTTTGTGAAACGAGGGGTTAGAGAACAGGCCATCAGTGTGCACTCAGCAGATAAACTGGCCTCCCCGTTTTCCTCCACAGCCTTTATTTTCTCCTACTGCCCAGCAGCACCTTGTTATCAGAATAGTATATCTCTTTTCTATTCTCATTGATTTCTCACCATCCTAATAGTTCACACCTTCTTAACTCTAATCATGTAGGGTTTAACTGGCTTATAATCCTCTTACTACCATTTCTTAAAAAAAAAAAAAAAATCGTCCTTAAATTTACCTCTTTGAAGACTCCCGCAGATCTCTGCTCCTCCAGGAAGCTTCCCTGACCTCATATAAAGACACTTTTTGTCTCTAATCATATAATACTCTGTTCTCAAAGTGTGGTGTCCCATCCAGCAGCATCAGCGCTCCATGGGGATTTATCAGAATATAAATCCTTAAGTGCCACCTCGTACCTACAACACACAATAGAAAACTAAACCTTCAAGAATGGAACATGAACCCACTGGAAGGAGGTGCTGTAACCTTGACGATTTCCCCCTGAGAACAGTCTTTTTCTTTGAGCACCATCTCTCAAATCTCAGTGTACATCAGAGTCCCTTTGAGAGCTATGTTTCAAACACCAATGACCACGCATGCCATTTCCGCCTCTGCAGACCTGAGTTGTGACTTGAGAATCTGTATTTCTAACAAGCTCCCAGCTGATGCTGACCCTTTTCTTCTTGGGACCACACTCTGAGAATACATCCACTGAGCATCTTCTTCACATGCCACATCTTCCAATCCTTGTTCAGGCCTCCTGTGGACACTGTCGTCAGGTTCATGCAAGGATGAAGAAGTGTCTCTATTTCCCTTTGGCACAAATGAGAATGAACTGGAACAATTTAAAAGGTCAAGGCAAGGAATTTTTTAAAAGGAAAGGAAAAGCACATCTAGATCAACAGTTTGACTTTCCCACTTTTAGCTTAGTTTCCCTATGGTGTGACACACAGCTTGGCTCCTGGTCTAGCCTCTTTCACAAAAAGGCCATGTCATCCCTACGAACGGGGACAGCTCCATTACCAGCACGCCTGTGCTGAGTGTCTCTTCTATGTTTGCTTCAGTTCTCCATCCCTGCCTTCACAGAATATACCATGCTGTATTTTTATTTTATTTTATTTTAAATTTATTTATTTATTTATTTATTTTTCGCTGTGTTGGGTCTTCGTTGCTGAGCGCGGGCTTTCTCTAGTTGCAGCGAGCAGGGGCTACTCTTCGTTGCGGTGCATGGGCTTCTCACTGCGGTGGCTTCTCTTGTTGTGGAGCACAGGCCGTAGGCGTGTGGGCTTCAGTAGTTGTGGCTTGCGGGCTCTAGAGCGTAGGCTCAGTAGTTGTGGTGCACAGGCTTAGTTGCTCTGCAGCATGTGGGATCTTCCTGGACCAGGGCTTGAACCCATGTCCCCTGCATTGGCAGGCAGACTGTTAACCACTGCACCACCAGGGAAGTCCCACTGTATTTTTAAATTGAGATACAACTAACATAAACTAAATTGCAATTCTTAAATTGCTATGAAATAATTCAATTGTATGGTTATAAAATCATTTGTTTATCATTAACAAGCAGAGGGACATTTTCTTTTCTTTTTTTTCCAGTTTGAGTCTGTTACAATTAAACTTGCTATGAACATTCTCAGGCCAGTCTTTGGTGAACATCTGCTTGTACTTTTGTTGAGTCAGTACTTGAGAGTAAAATCACTGTATCACAAAGTAGATTCATTTTTAACTTTATAATTAACTTCTGCATAGTTCTTCAAAATGATTATTTTTAGCCCCTGTCACCAATGTATCAAAGTTCTAGTTATGCCATATCCCTATAAATATTTGTCAGAAATTTTTATTTAAACTTTTTTCCATTCTAGTGGATGTGAAATGGAATATCATTGTGGTTGTAATTTACCTTTCCCTGATTACTAGTGAGATTGAGTATCTTTTCATGTGCTTCTAGGCCATTTGAACATTTTTTGTGACAATTTTGTTTAAGTATTTTGCCTATTAATTATTGTGCTGTCATTTATTATTGACTTGTAAAGTTTCTGTATATATCGTAGATAAAAGTTTTTTCATATATTGCTGCAAATATTTTCCCAGATACTAATTTGTCTATTCACATTCATAACTGCTATCTTTTGATTAAGCAGAATTTTTTATTTTGATAAAATCCAATTTAAATTTTCTTCTTTTATGGTTTGTCTTTTCTGTGTCCTATCCATGAAAACAAACTTCACTTAACATAAAACTACAATTATCCTATGTCAATACCCAGAAACTTTATAATTCTGCATTTTATTTCCATTTCAAAATAATTCTTGTGTATGGAAGGAAAAATGTGTCCATGTGCGTATGAAAACACAAAGCACATTTTTTCTAGCAATATTTATAAACATATTTTTATTTTTCCCATTGAATTACCCCGACAAAATACAACATCCTTTTATAATAAAAACCCTCAAGAAATTTGGTATAAAAGGAACATACCTCAACATAATAAAGGTCAGATACAACAAAGCCACAGCTAACATTATACTCAGTGGTGAAAAGATGAAAGCTTTTTCTCAAAGATCAGGAAGAGGACAAGGGTATCCACTTTCACTACTCTTATTCAATATAGTACTGGAAGTCCAAGCTAGAGCAATAATGCAATATAAAAAATAAAAGGCACCCAAATCAGAAAGGAGAAAGCAAAACTGTATCTACAGATGACATGATCTTGTAGATAGAAAATCCTAAAGACTCAACAAAAAATTGTTGAAACTAATCAACAAATTCAGTAAAGTTGCTACATAAAAATCAACATACAAAAATCAGTTGTGTTTTTCTACACAAACAATAAAATATCTGGAAAAAAAGAAAACAATCCCGCTCACTATAGCATCAAAGACAATAAAATACATAGAAATGTATTTAACCAAGAAAAAGAAAGATCTGTATAATGAAAAATACAACACTTTGATGAAAAAAATTGAAAAAGACAGAAACAGAAAGACATCCAATGTTCACTGGTCAGAAGAATTAATGTTGTTAAAATGCCCATACTACCCAAAGCCATATATAAATTTAATGTAATCTTTATCAAAATTCCAAAGGCGTTTTTCACAGAATTAGAAAAAAAAATCCTAAACATTGTATGAAACCACAAGTGACCCCAAATAGCAAAGACAATCCTAAGAAAGAAGAACAAAGCTGGAAGTATCACATTTCCTGATTTCAAACTATACTACAAAACTATAGTAATCAAAACAGTAATAGTATTGTACTCACATAAAAATAAACGCCTAGACCAACAAAACAGAGAGCCCAAAATAAACCCCTGCATATATAGTCAACTAATATTTGACAAGGGAGCCAAGAATGCTCAATGGGGAAAGAATAGCTTCTTCAGTATATAATGTTGGGGAAAACTGGATAACCACATGCAGAAAAATGCAATTGATCCCCTATCTTATACCACTAACAAAATTAACTCAAAATGGAACAAAGAGTTAGACGTAAGACCTGAAATAGTAAAACTCCTAGAAGAAAACATGGAAAAGCTACTGGACATTGATCTTGGCAACAATTTTTTGGATACACCACCTAAAGCAAAAGCAACAAAAGCAAGAATCAACAAGTCGAACTACGTCAAACAAAAAAGCCTCTGTACAGCAAAATAAACAATCAAGAAAATGAAAAGGTAACCTACAGAAGAGGAGTAAATATTTGTAAACTGTGTATCTGATATGGGGTTAGTATTCTAAATATATGAAGAATCCACACAACTCAATAATAAACAAACAATCCATTTAACAAGTGGGCAGAGGAACTAAAGAGAAAATTTTCCCAAGAAGATGTGCAAATAATAAAGGCACATGAAAGATGTTCAATGTTACTAATCATCAGAGAAATGTAAATCAAAACCACAATGCAGTATCACCTCACACCTGTTAGAATGGCTGTCATCTAAATGACAGGAGAGAACAAGTTTTGGCAAGGATGTGGAGGAAAGGAAATCCTTATAGCTGTTGGAGGAAATGTATATTGGTGCCACCACAATGGAAACCAGCATGGAGGCTCCCCCCAAAACCAAAAAGAGAGCTACCATATGACTCAGCCATCCTTTTCTTAGGTATATATATAAATTAACTTAAAATGGGATATTGAAAAGTACTTCCAAGTTTAACGTACCATTATTTACAATAGCCAAAATATGGACACAACCTAAGTCTCAGTCAGAGGATGAACAGAAAAAGAAGATGTGGTAGTATGTAGAATGTAATATTATTCAACTATGAGAAGAAAGGAAATTCTGCGATTTTCAACAACATGGAAGTAACTTGAGGGTATTATGCTAAGTGAGATAAGTCAGACTGAGAAAGACAAACACTATACGATACCACATATGTGTGAAAAAAAAGCTGGACCTGTAGAAACAGAAAAATGCTGGTTTCCATAGGGTGGAGTGGGGAAACTGGAGAGAAGTTGGTCAAAGGATACAAATGCACATTTAGAAGATGCGTAAGTTCTGGGGATTTAATACACAGCATTGTGATTATAATTAACAATAATGTATTATATACTTGAAAGTTGCTAGGATATTGGATCTTAAATGTTTTCACCACAAAAAAATAATAATCTTCTGAATTCATGGAGGTGTTAGCTAATGCTAAGGCGGTAATCATATTGCAATATATGAGTATCAAATCAACACATACAATTTAAACTTACACAGTATTACATGTCAACTATATCTCAATAAAAAGAGTGCTTTGTCAAGTTTCTAATTTTTGAGAACATACAAAATTACAGAATGTAATATTTATGGGGACAGGACAGTACTAACTTCATAGCTGATATCCAGAAGTCCTCATCTAAGTTTTTAGAGTAAACACACATATCTTAAAATAAATAATCCACTAAAAATTACTTTCCTTAATAACCTCTTCCACCCTAATTCTTATTAACATTTTCTGTAAGCTTTCTCCTCCTCTGTAAGATAATATAATTTCTTCCTGTAATCTCCTCAAAGGAGAAAGAGAATAATAACACCCTACAGGCATCTCTCCATTAGACATGAAATAGATGAGAGAAATTTAAAGTTAGATTAGTGTTCGGAATGAAAAAACAGTTGATAATTACACCCCTTCTTGGATCAGAAAAATCACTGCTGTCAGATGACTTCAGTAATTCTAATAAGAAATATAAAAAAGAGGATGATCCTGGGATGTTTTTGTTTGTTTTTTTATTCTGTAAATTAAACAAAAATTGCAATGAATCAGAATTCTTGCATAATTTATGTGTAATACACAATTTCTTACCTGAAACATATATATATATATCAAGCCTAGGTACAGCAAACATCAAAGCAAATCATTTTTTTCTAATCAATAATCTTTCCCATTGCCACTTGGATTTCAACAAATTCCAAAATTACTTTCTCCACTGAAAATGATACCCATGTGTGGTAACTATAGAATATCCTTATGAGGAAGTAAAGATTTTATTTTCTGAGACAAATACGCTCAGTTTTAATTCTTACCCTACTGATAAAAAAAAAAAACCTTCTTTTGTGAGAAAATAATACTGATCTCCAGGTGTCTGATTATCTTTAAACCTATTTTCTTATGTCACATAACAGCAAGATTCACCTCCTATCAAGTCACGTACATTACCAGGACTCCAACCAATTCCACTGAGTAAGAGTGACAATGTGAATCCAATGAGACCAGTATGAGCCAGCCATCTACCCAAAGCAGTCTGCACCGAGCAAGCCAGTGAGAGAGTCCAGAGCAAGTCCTTTTGGGGAGAGGTGATTTGTTGCAGCTGATTGCATCAAAAGAAGCAAACCCCATGGAGAACCAGGACCAATAGAAAAATTGTCCAGAAGAAAAGCTTCTTTAAAAATGTAGCAAGGGGCTTCCCTGGTGGCATAGCGGTTGAAAGTCCACCTGCCCACTAATAAATGAGGATGGGTCCCTGGGCTAGTGTCAGCCCACCGGTGAGCGGGGATGGTACCTGGACCCCCTAATGGGGTTCTGGGTCCCACAGTGGCCAGGGGCCTCAGGGGGGCCTATGGTTGCTGCCAGCCTACTGGTGGATATAGCTCACCACTATGTATCTTTTGGAATTATGGTTTTCTCCAGGTATATGCCCAGGAGTGGGATTGCTGGGTCATATGGTAGTTCTATTTTTAGTTAAGGAACCTCCATACTGTTCTCCATAGTGGCTGTATCAATTTACATTCCCATCAACAGTGCAAGAGGGTTCTCTTTCCTCCACACCTTTTTCATTTATTGTTTCTAGATCTTCTGATGATGGCCATTCTGACCAGTGTGAGGTTATACCTCATTGTAGTTTTGATTTGCATTTCTCTAATAATTGGTGATGTTGAGCATCTTTCCATGTGCTTTTTGGCCATCTGTATGTCTCCTTTGGAGAAATGTCTATTTAGATCTTCTGCCCATTTTTTTATTGGGTTTTGGAAATAAAAACAAAAATAAACAAATGGGATCTAATTAAACTTAAAAGCTTTTTCACAGCAAGGGGAAACATAAACAAAAGACAACCATCAGAATGGGAGAAAATTTTTCAAACGAAGCAGCCTACAAGGGATTAATCTCCAAAATATATAAACAGCTCATGCAGTTCAATATCAGGGTTTATTTTTAAGGTGATGAAAATGTTCTAAAATTGACTGTGGGCATCATTGTATATATCTGAAAATATAGTAAAAAACATTAAAATATATACTTTAAATGGAGAGTTGTATGGTATGTGAATTGTATCTCAATACAGCTGTTTAAAAAATTAGTAGTAAAAGTTCTACTACTATAGTGAAATATTATTGGCATTCTGTTTAAATGAGTAATGAGGCCAAACTGTCACTATCATTGCTTTTGTTACCAATTAAATCAACCAATATAAAAATAATAAGTGTTAAAAATTTTTAAAGTGTCAGAATTTTATTTTCTTTAATTTCCTTTTCAGATAGTTCATTGTTAGTGTATAGAAATACAACTACTTTTGCACATTGATTTTTGTATCCTACAACTTGACTGAATATGTTTATTAGTTTTAAGTTTGTTTTTTTTTTAATGGAATCTGTGGGACTTTCTATATTTAAGACCAGCCATCAGCCAACAGGCATAATTTTATCTTATCTTTGCTAATTTGGATGTTTTTCTTTCTTTTTCTTGTCTAATTGCTCTAACTAAAACTACTAGTACTGTGTCAAATAAAAGGGGTTACAGTGGGCATCACTTCCCTGTTTCTGATTTTAAAGGAAAAACTTCTAATTTTTTACCATTGAGTATGATGTTAGCTGTGGGCTTTTCATACATAGTATTTACGGTATTGAAGAATTTTCCTTCTATTTCTAATTTTTTTAGAGTTTTTATCACAAAACTTTGTTGAAATTTGTCAAATGCTTTTTATGCATCTATTGAGATAACATATGATTTATATCCTTTATTCTGATAATGTGGTATATCACATTAATTGATTTTTTATGTTGATCCATCATTACATCCTGGGGATAAATCTCATAAGATAATGGTGAATGATTTTTGTAATGTGCTGTTGGATTCAGTCTGATAGTATTTTGTTGAGGATTTTTGCATTGTATTCTTCAGGGATATGGGCCTCCAGTTTTCTTGTGGTACATTTTTCTGGCTTTGGTATCTCAGTAATTTTGGCCTTTTAAAATGAATTGGGAAATGTTTCTGTCTCTTCAATTTTTTAGAAGAGTTTCAGAAGGATTGGCATTAATTCTTTTTTAATATTTGGTGGAATTCACCAGTCAAGCCATTTGGTCTTGGGCTTTTCTTTGTTGGGAGGTTTTGATTACTGATTAACAACACATTTACAATAGTGTCAAAAAGAAAATACACTACTGGATAAACTTAATTAAGGAGATGAAAGATTTATTTACAAAAACCTACAAAATGTTAGTGAAAGAAATTAAACAAGACACAAACAAATAGAAAGATATCCTATCTTCATGGACTTAATATTGTTAAAATGTCTGTGCTATTTGAAGGAATCTATAGATTCAATACAATCTCTGTGCAAATGCTGGTGATCTTCTCCTCAAGTGGAAATACAATAGCCTTTGACAAGAAAAGGCAGCCCTGTTTTACTGGCTGAACTTGCCTGGGATGGGGTTTCATCATGTTAAGCTGGGTTGTGGGGAGCTAGCAGAAGAGCAGGTTGGTGTTCGAATGCTACAGAATTTGTCTTTTCTTACCTAGTATTAGTATATTAATGTGATACTCCATGTTAGCAGAATAAAGGATATAAATCATATGATTATCTCAATATATGCATGAAAAAGCATTTGACAAATGTTGATACCCTTTCATGATAAAAACTCTCAAAAAGCAGAAATAGAAGGAAAATTCCCATTTTCTCCAGCTCTGTGCTGCAGAGTCTAAATTCCAGATGAGTGTGACTGAGGAGTTAAGTTCTCCCTTTCCCCTCCTATATCTCATTCATAAAATGGAGGCTCTAACCCAGGAACAACATTTTGAGACTACTTGATCCCTGATTTTACTTGCTACAGCTTGTTTGAATTGGAATAAGTCCCCCACTAGGAGAAGCAAGTTGAAAATACACAGTGATTTATGTGTTAAATGTGGCTATCAATCCAAGAAAAGTAGGTCAATGTTCCTGTCCCAAATTCCAGAGCTGTGGTTCAGAGATTTTACCCACAGGAGGTGGTGTGGTATAATAACAGAAAGTTCTAAAGCTCTCCCCATAGGAACTTAATTTATTTGAAACACAGCGTGAGGAAGTTCAAGCTTAAGGGCTCTCTTGAAAATAATGGAGATTATCGTAGTAAGCAATTAAGAGGAGGCTGTTCACTTAATGATGGCAACAAGTTAAACTGTAGGGAACTCCCTGGTGGTCCAGTGGTTAGTACTCTGCGCTCTCACTGTCAAGGGCCTGGGTTCAATCCCTTGTCAGGGAACTAAGATCCCACAAATTATGTGGTGAAGCCAAAAAAAAAAAAAAAATGTAAATAAACAGCAAAAAAGAGCCCTCATAGGTCAAGAATTAACTTTAAACATTAGTCTAGAAATCTACTCATGTAACAGGGCCCAGATTTAATAGAATAAGATGGTAGAGCAAATATGGTCCAGGGCAAAATTAAAAGCAATAGAGCAATGAGCCTATACTTAGTCAAGGCTAATACCTGGGTGCATATGAACAGAGGCATACAATTTTTCAGGACAATCAGCCAAAACCACTGTCATCCCAGATGCCTGTATGCATGTTTAATGCTGTGCTCTCTGAGGAACAACATTAATGGCTTCACACTATGAGATAGGTAAACTTCACTAAAATATTACAGCCAGTCATCAAACAAACAAACAAACGAACATCAACAACAAGTGCTAAATTGGGGCTGGAATCACTATCCAGTGTTGCTAAAATATATTATCTAAATGTCCAGGTTTCAACAAAAATTAGTACATAGTCAAACAAACAGGAATGTCTGACTCATATGCAAGAACAAAAGCAAAAAGCAACTGCTTCTGAGAAGGCTATGATGACAGATTTAATAGACAAAGACAGCAAGCAGTCATTATGAATTTGCTTAAAAAATCTAAAGAAAAGCATACTTAAATACTTGTCAAATGGACTATATCAAGAAAGAGATATAAGTTATTTTTAGAAAACCCAAATGGAAATTCTGGAGTTGAAAAGTACAACAAATGAAATAAAAAATTCACTAAAAGTGATCAAATCAAACAGATGTGAACTAGCAAAAGAAACAATCAATGAACTTGAAGATAGAATTTTAGAGATAATGCAATCCAAAACAGAGAGAAATAAGAAAGAACAATAAAAAACAGAAGTAGATAAAATACTATTAAGCATACCAACATACATATAAGTCTAGTACCAGAATAAGAGGAAAGAGAGAAAAAGCAGAATATTTGAAGAAACAAGGACTGAAATCTTCTCAAATTTGATGGAAAACATCAAACTATACAGCTAACAAACTAACAAACTCCAAATAGGATAAACACAAATTACATTCACAAACAGACCTCTAATAATAAAAATGCTGAAAACTATAGATAATGAGAAAACCTTGAGAGCAGCAAAGGAAAACTTACTCATTGAATATATGATAGTCCCAATAAGACTAATAGATGAATTTGCATCAGAAACAATATAAGCAGAAGACAGCATGATGACATACTCAACATGCTGAAATAAAAAAATAAAACAGTCAAGAATCTTTACATCTAGTAAATCTATCTTTCAAAAATAAAAGTAAAAAAATGGAATTCTTAAATAAACTAAAGGTGAAGAAAATTGAAATTAACAGATCAGCCTTATAATAAATATTAAAGGAAGATCTTCAGATGGAAAGCAAATAATCTCAGACAGTAATTTGAATCCACACCAAAAAACAATAAGCATCAGTTAAGGTAATTATGTAATTGTAAAAGGCTGTATAAATGTATATTTTTCTTTCTTCTGTTAACTGATTATAAAGCAATTATATTAGAAAATAGTAATTCTATTTTCAGGCCTGAAACATATATGTAATATATATGTCAATAAAAGCACAAAGGAGGTGGTTGGGGGCAAAGCTGTGTTGAAGTAAAGAAATGATACCAGATGGTAACTTGAATCTACAGGAACAAATAAAAATAACCAGAAATGTTAAATAGGAAAGTTATTATAACAAACTCTATAAGTATAAACATGCTCTACTTTATTCTCTTAGTTTTAAAAGACAGAAAATTGTATAGAGTAATAGTTATAACTATTGGGGGGGAGTTGTAACATATATACATTAAAAATACTATGCAAACAGCAACAATGAGAAAGCTGGAATGACCTGATTAATATTAGACAAAACAGACTTTAAAACAAAAATATTACTAGGTACAAAGACATTTTATAATGATAAAAGATTCAATTAATTAGGAATATATAATAATTATAAATATTTTTGGACCTAATAACAGAGCCCCAAACTACATGAAGCAAAAACTGACAGAACTGAAGGTAGAAAAAAACCAAGTTATTCAACAGTTATTTTTAAGACCTCAATATCCCACTATGAATAATGGGTAGACCAGGTACAAATGATTTCAGCAAGGAAACAAAAGACCTAAACAACTCTGTAAACCAAGTAGACCTAACAGACATCTGTAGAACATTTAAACCCCAAATAGAACAATACACATTTTTTTACAAGTGTACGCAGAATATTCTCCATAATTTGCCACATGCGTGGACATAACCCCCATTAAATTTAAAATGACTGAAATTATACAAAGTATGTTGTCCAAACACAATGAAACTAAATTAGAAAATAGAAATAAATTTGGGAAATTTAAAAATATGTTGAAGTTAAAATATGCACTTATAAATAGTCAATGAGAAAAATAAGAAATCATGAGGAAAATTAGAAAATACTATGAGATTAATGAAAATGATGGTATGTATGACAGATACAACTTATGAAAGGAATCAAAGGAAGAAACGTATTTACCAAGAAGTTTAAATCCTGTATTAAAAAAGAAGAAAAATTTTGATAACTTAATCTTTGCCCTTAAGCCATTAAAAAGAAAAAATCAAACTAAACCTAAAGAAAGTGGAAGGTGGAAATTAACAAAAATAAGACTATTAGAGTGGAAATTATTCCACTATTAGAGTGGAAATTAACAAAAATTAGGACTAGGAAAACAACAGAAAAAAATCAATTGGATCAAAAGTTGAATTGTAAAAAGATCAACAAAAGTAACAAAATTTTACCTAGACTAAGCAGAAAAAACAGAGAAGATTCAAATTACAAAAATCAGAAATGAAAGAGGATGGGGCTTCCCTGGTGGTGCAGTGGTTGAGAGTCCGCCTGCCGATGCAGGGGATACGGGTTCGTGCCCTGGTCCAGGAAGATCCCACATGCCGCGGAGCGGCTAGGCCCATGAGCCATGGCCACTGAGCCTGCGCTCCGCAACAGGAGAGGCCGCAACAGTTAGAGGCCCGCGTACCACAAAAAAAAAAAAAAAAAAAAAAAAAAAATGAAATGAAAGAGGATGTTTCTACCAAACTTATTAACAAATAGAATTTTAATAGGATACTATGTACAAATAATAATTTAAAAATTAGATATATTAGATGAAATTGATAAATTTCTAGAAATGCAAAAACTACCAAAGCTGACTCAAGTATTAATAGAAAATCTGAATAGTTGCATGAAAGTAAGAGATTAAATTAGAAATAAAAAAGTAATTCCCAAGCTCAGATGGTCTCAATTGTAAAATTTTCCCAACATTTAAGGAAGAATTAATACCAATTCTTAGCAATCTCTACCAAAAATAGAAGAGGAAGGAATACTTTCCAACTTTGTTTATGACACCAGTATTACTCTGACAGCAAAATTAGAGAAAAACAACACAGAAAAATAAAACTACATAGTAAATCACTTACGAATATTGATGCAAAATCCACAGTAAAATACCAGTACAACATATTCAGTGACATATAAAAGGATTATACACATAAAAGGAATAAATGGGATTCTTCCCAGTAATGTAAGATTAAATATCTGAAATTAAATATAAATACCATACCGATAGATTAAAAACAACATGACTGTTTCAATAGATGAAGAAAAACATTTGACAAAATCCAACACTCCTTAATATTAAATACTCAGAAACACTAGAGATAGAACTTCCAAGTCCTGATGAAGAGCATTGAGGAAAAGTCCACAGCTAACACTGTTTTTCATGGTGAAAGTCTGGATATCGTTCCCTAGGACTGGGAAAAATTCACTCGCCACATACAGTTAACATTATACAGGAAATTCTAGCCAGAATTAGGCAAAATAAAGACATCTATTTTGTAAAAGAATATGTAAAACTATCTTAATTTTCAGATATATGACTTTGAATATTAAAAATTCTAAGGAATCTACTAAAATAACCATAAGAACTAATGAATGAGTTCAGTAATGTTGGAGGATACAAGGTCAATGTACAAAAAGCAATTATACTTCTATACAGTTGCAATGACTAATTTTAAATGAAATCAAGAAAGCACTTCAATTTACGATACTTCCAAAAGAGTAAAATAATTAGAAATAGGTTTAAATAAAAAGATAACATATCCTAAAAACTAAAAAATATATATATATATTGTTGAAAGAAACTAAATAAATGAAATGGCACCCCATGTTCGTGGGCTGGAAGACTTAATATTTTCAAGATAACAGTATTTCCCAAATTGATCTACAGATTCAATACAACCAGATAAAAATCCCCCACTGATTTTTGACAGAAATTGATAGGCTGACCTTAAAATTCATATGGAAATCCTTGGGACCTAGAATACCAAAAACAATCTTGATAAATAACAACAAATTTGGATTTGTTCATACTTCCATTTTCAAACCTTACTACAAGGCTACAATAAGCATGTCAGTGTGATACTTGAATAATGATAGACATATAGATATAGTATTAGGAGACCACAAATAAACCCTTTCATTTACAAACAATTTATTTTTGACAAGAAAGGCAAAGTAATCAAATAAGGAGAAATTAATAGTCTTTTCAACTAGTGATGCTGGGATACTTGATAACTACATGCAAAATAATGAAGTTAAAGCCCTTCCCATCACATACAAAAACAAATAAATAAATAAACAACAGCAACAACAAAAACTCAAAGTGGACCAAAGCCCTAAATGTAAGATCTAAAATGATAAAATTCTTAGAAGAAAACATAGGAGTAAGTCTTCATGACCTTGTATTAGGCAATTATTTGTTAAATATAACACCAAAGCACAAGTATGAAAAGAAAATGTGGATATATTAAACTTCATGAAAATTTAAAATTCTGTACTTCAAAAGACACTCTCAGTAAAGTAAAAACACAGAATAGGAGAAATTAGCTGCAAATCATATATCTGATGAGACACTTGAATTAAAACATAAACACTCTTAATTAAATAATAATATGAAAAATAACCAAATCCAAAGTGGTCAATAGCTGAGTAGAAATTTCTCCAAAGAATATGTACAAATGCTCAATAAGCAGATGAAATTTCTTCAACATCATTAGTAACCAAATATTTGCTATCACACTATAATGAGATATTACTTATTTCCACTAAGATGGCTGTAATTTAAAAGATTCCTAGATGTTTTGGTGAAGATGTGGAGAGTTTGAAACTTTCATACATTGATGGTGGGAATACAAAATGATGCAGCTATTTTGGAAATAGGTAGTTCCTCAAAAGACTAAACAAAAAGTCATCATATTACTCAGTAATTCCTGTACCAGTAGTATGTCCAAGAGAATATAGCTAAAAAAACTTATATACACATTTTCAAAGCAGCATTATTCATAATAGCTCCAAAATGGAAATAGTCCAGCTGTCTATTAACTGATCAATAATAAATAAACAAATAAATATAGTGCATCCATACAACAAGAATATTAACCAGTAATAAAAACAAATGAAGTACTAATGCAGGCTACAACATGGATAAACTTTGAAATCATCATGATAAGTAAAGGACATTTTGTATGAACAGTCCAAGATATAAAAATCTACAGAGACGTAAACTAGATTAGTGGTTGCCTAGGGTTGGAAAGTTTGGAGAGAAATAGGATGATTGTTATAGTGTACAGCTTTTCTTTTTGGATTAATAAAAATGTTATAAAATTGAGTGTGGAGATGGTTGCACAATTCTCTGAATATATGTTAAAACACTGAATTATACATTAAGTAGACGAATTGCTTGGTGCTATATGAATTATATCTCAATAAAGCTGTTACAAAAGAGAGATAGCGATAGACATGGACATAGACACAGAGATGAGAAAGAGCGAGAGACTGTCTGTAATATAGAATGATTAAAACAAAGATTTTGCAAGTTACAAGTAGGATAAAATCCAAACGTACTATCATGATCTAAGCTCGCCTTGTCTCTTTAACCTCACCAATTTTCACAGCTCTTCCTAACTTCATCCTTACACTAGCTCCTCCCATTGTAACAAACTATTTGAAGTTTCTGCTTGAAATTCCCTTCCCACTTTGTTTCATAGCAACAATTATCATCTTTCAAAAATCAAACTCCTTATAGGAAATCATTTCAGTGTTAGGTACATCCTTCCATGTTGACCTTTCATCTTTTACCTTCTTCACACTTCTATTGTGTTCTATGTAACATTTTCTTGTACCCTTCGTTTGATTATTTATCATGCCATTTATTCCAACACAGGATAAGGACAGAGTTATTCATCTTTTATCCTAAGGTCTGTGTATTCATCTCAGTGTTTGCAGCATCTGATATATAATAAATCCTCAATAAGTGTTAACTGAATGAATGACCGTTTTTATATACTTAATGATATCACTCTTCATAACTTGAATTTCTCTGAATCAAATTATTTTAAGGGAAGCCTCCTGCATACAAACATTATCTAACATGTATTAACACTGTCAAGTAACTTTGGTAATTTCTGTTCAATTCAATATATATGAATTTTAAGGATCAGTCACTAAAGGATAAAATCTTGTATCAAGATATGGGCATTTTAAGACTTTATATATTGTCTTTTGAAATTCTCAAATTACTTAGATGATTTTAATATTCTGAGCCCTCATAAAGCTTCTATATTTAGACGGTGCCCTAAATTGACACTTTCTCTTTCAATAGACAGTCTGAAAGCATGTAAAGTTTTATGATTAGATGTATATCTAAGATTTTGTAAATAATTACAAATTTTATAGAACAAATCATTTTGTTTTCTAAAGGAAACTTATTTAGAATAATCCTATTCTGAATTTGTGCCAAGTGATAATGAAAACATTTTTTGTAATCTATGATTTCTTTACAATTCAGCTACTTTGAAGCACTCAGTGGTTTTCTGATGTCTACTACCAGTAAAGGAAGGACAAACCAAAAGAAACCAAACTTATTCAGGGAGTCTACAGACATATGGTAAATCTTGACTTAATTCTAACTGTACCTTTAATGTCATTATCTCTTGTAATATAAAAAGAGAATCGATGTTCAGACCAGTGACCTGAAGACCCCTCAGTATTTTCGGTTTTTAAATACTGCATGGCATTTTACCAAGTATCTGTACTAATTCTAAGGGATAAAAGACATCAAGTATGTTAATAATGTTTCAAGTGAATGAGGTGATGAAAATTCTTTAGATGATTAAACTTCAATTACTCAGAATAATTCCTAGCCTAGAACTGTATTTCTGTTGAGCACTTTAGATACTGCAGGGCTAATGGCATTAAATGTATCTAATATTACATATATAACTTCCAAATAATTGAGTATAATGTGATACCAAAGGGTAGTGTGATACGTATGTCAAGTGATGCATTAGAGGTGGTGGTTATTTTTATTACACCTAAGAACTGCTAGTGTCTCTGTAAGGGTGGCCACTGAAGCTGCTTTACAACAATGTCTCCTATAATTCTGTAGCAATTAGAAAGGCCTGGTGGGTTGTTCAGAGAGTACTCTGGATGGTAAGTTACCCACAGTAAAGATCACATGAGGGGTATGTCATACCATTTTACTACACAAAGAAAAAAGACTGGGATCTTGAGAACAAGATAACATTGTATTTATGTGCCAAATGACAGTGACAATAAGGAAAATAATTCTACGCGTTCAATGATACAAAAACGTCCAAGAAGTGAATAGTAAACAATTAACAATTCACACTTTCAACTTCGGACACATCCTAGAATCTCTAAACTGATTTTCCACATCTTATTATGGCAGCAGATTTTTCAAGATCCTGGAGAATAATGCTACTGCATTTGACATTTACAGTCACTTTATCACCTATAATGGGAGCAAGCTTTTAAGGATAAGGTGACATAAAATAACATGAGCTGACAGGTTGCCCCAAACTGTCTCCCAATTCACTCTGCCATTATTTTGAATCTTTTTTTTTAAATATATTTATTTATTTATTTATTTATTTATTTTTGGCTGGGTTGGGTCTTCATTGCTGTGCGCAGGCTTTCTCTAGTTGTGGCGAGCGGGGGCTACTCTTCGTTGCAGTGCACAGGCTTCTCATTGCACTGGCTTCTCTTGTTGCAGAGCATGAGCTCTAGGCACACAGGCTTCAGTAGTTGTGGCACATGGGCTCAGTAGTTGTGGTGCACGGGCTTAGTTGCTCCGCGGCATGTGGGATCTTCCAGGACCAGGGCTCGAACCCGAGTCCCCTGCATTGGCAGGCGGATTCTCAACGACTCTGCTGCCAGGGAAGTCCCATTTTGAATCTTAAAGCCTATTCAGGGGCTTCCCTGGTGGCGCAGTGGTTGAGAGTCCGCCTGCCGATGCAGGGGACACGAGTTCGTGCCCCGGTCCGGGAAGATCCCACATGCCGCGGAGCGGCTGGGCCCATGAGCCATGGCCGCTGAGCCTGTGCGTCCGGAGCCTGTGCTCCACAATGGGAGAGGCCACAGCAGTGAGTGGCCCGCGTACCACAAAAAAAAAACAAAAAAAAAAAGCTTATTCAGTTTTCCAAATTTACAGAAATTTCATCAGGATTAAAATATGGCAGTTCATGTCAAGTCTTTAGTTCAGTGTGTAGGTGCTCAGTAAATTTAACACTTATTAAACACTATTTCTGAACCCTCTCTCTTAAAAATAATACGTATAAATAGAAATAGGAAGAGAATTCTTGAAATTACCAATTTAGTTAAGACATATATTTCCTCCATAATAGAAAGACCTTTATTTTGAATTCACTTAGTAAATTAAGATAGCTGTCTTCATAGACAGATTTCATAGCTAGAGAGCTAGCAAGATGGTAAATATATATTTGGTAGCATAATATCCCAAAATATTAATCCTCATGCTACCTCACTCATAAAAATCTCTTCTCATGTTCTCCTTTTACCATCTCAGGAAGCTGGACATGAATTAGCCACTGATTTTGGAAGAATGGGTCACAGTAGGATCAAGAAATAAATCAGGCATACTTCATCCTAACTTTTAAAAGCATGGTCAACAATGACCAAAATTTGTGTGTACAATTGGAGAGAGACTTTTTTTTTTTTTAACCATTCTCTGACTCAATAGGAGCTGACAGAAGAGATCAGGAAGAAAAAGGGAGCCACACAAATAGAGACAGCAGGGAATACATGTGAAGATTCTGTGCACTGGGTGTGCCAGGGAGCTGTGCAGAGCTTAAGTGGCATCCAGTTTTCTTTCTGGACACTGTTAGATGGGGGAACACTAGGCAACAGCAGCCACTTGATCTACTGGGGAACTCACAGAGGCAATTAGGCTCCTCTGTTATCGAAGACTCATCCCCAGTGGACCAGCCTTCTATTTAACAGCAGAAGGTACTTTAAGCTCTCTTGTAATAGAATCCAGGGTCTGAACACCTAGAAGTTCAGGTAGTAAAAAAAAAAAAAAAAGATTCTCTGCTCCATCTGAACAAAACTGGACAAAGCCAACTGCTGGAGATCTTTGCCAGGATAACGATGGGTTGATCAATCTTACCGTGTATTCAAATCAGTGATATGGAGACTTCCAGAACAAGGAAATCTGCTCTCTTTTGGATTCATAAGCAGCCTGATCATTTGGAACTTTAATTTTAATCATTTCTCAAAGAGTGGAAAAATAATGGATAAGGACCATAAATCCAAGGTTCAAGGTCCTCTGTGGCTGCGTATTAACTGACTGCTTGCAAACAAGAGGACTGTCATCACTAAATCTCCATTTCTTAAGTTCCTTTTCTGTAATTCATACGACTTCCTGACAAGTTTAATAAAATATAAAGGAAAACTTTTTTTAAAATGTTGCTAAGATGTCTGTTCTCGGTGCTCCTGCGAGATGCTTCAGGAGGTGTGTGCTGAGATGAAGAGGCATCCCAGAGAATGGAGCTGGGATAGACCCCCACTCCTTTCACACTGCACGTGAGCACCCTGCTATTAGACTTCCCATCCTGAGACTCCAAGTGAGATTACATATGAACCGGTTTCAAATCTAACCAACTCTGAAAATCATGGAAATAATATATGTGATATTATTAATTAGTAGAACTGTGTAAAATGTGAGAAATTTTTATTTACATTTCTCTGTAAATGGGGAATCATAACAGTCCTACAAATTATCATGAGAGAATTTTATGGATGAAATAAAATAATGTGTTCAAAAGGTAAAATTTCCCTATAAATATAAGGATTTTTTTATTGTGTTTTCTAGGCTCACTTAATGGTCACTAACTGTTACAACTGGTTGGTTTGGGATTACTTACGGCAATTCTTTCAAAATGCTAGAATCTTAGGGGTTTTGTTTGTTTGTTTGTTTTTGTTTTATTTACTGGCAGATACTAGATGCAGATCTTCATATTTCTAACGTTTATGCTACTTAATTGAAGTCCCATAGCTAGGTCTCTACATACATAAGTGCACTTGTGTGTGTGTCTCTGTGTGTGTCTCTGTGTGTCTGTGTGTGGTTGTCAAATTCCAACCATGCCATGTTAAGTGAAGCTCTGAACTTTAAAGAAAAGCCCTTTGTAGATACAAAGTAACATTATGAATCCATCTGGAGCCCTTATTTCAGTGGATCAGATTAGGTGTCTAATGAGACCAAGATCAAGTGTTTGCTCCTCTGGAGAGCTGTTAGCCTTGAACACCTGTGTTTATAGACTTGATCTTATCTGGAATTGCATTCAGCTGTCTGTAAACACTAATCAAAGAACCAGAACCCACAGACAGAAGAGGTGAGAGATTATGGCTTTCCAGATATAGTTAATTCCATTTGGCAAAGATTTTTTTTTAAATACATGGTCCTGAGTGCTTCTATAGCATCACCTTTTCACATAAAATAAATACATTAAAATATAAACTCTTCATAACACTCTTATTGTGTCTGTAAAAAAAACAAGTAGGGGAGAACTAACTTAGCTAACAGTCATTATAATGTTTAAATAAAACCATGCATACAATGCACATAAAGAAATTTTGATATCTCATCCACTCTGCAAATGCAAAGTATCCATATTATGATTACTTCTGACATAGTTATTGCTGTAACATAGTCATTTTGTAGTATAATCTCTGGATTATAAGGCCAGAATTCAAATATTTATTAATTTATTAAACACATTTTTAATTTGCTAAGCATTTAATTTCTTTTGAGGCTACTTATTTATATCCAATGTTACATACCTATAATGCTAACCAGGGTGTCCTCTGAAAGAACTGGTTGTGCTACTCCAGTATCTGAGTTTATCCTCCAAATGGAAATGCTCAAGCACTATGTACGCCTTATCCTTAGAGCTTCCATATAACTTATCATTTGAATTAGGTTATTTTTGACATACTCTTGATGAAAATATTAATAAAAAGCTCCAGAATATCAGATGTAAACTGGAACTGTCTTGGGCAAAAAGAGACATGTGGTTTTTCTAGTTAGAGCAGAAACTTCTGGAGTTCACTTTATTCCCTCTAAGGCTTGTTTGAAACTCTGGTCTGGATAAGTGAGAGGTGCTCTTGGGTCTAGCCTTGGGAATATAGAAACTAGACATTAGCCTTGGGAATACAGAACTGAATGACTGTAGCCGAGGAGCTGGACAAACAGTTGTTGACGTTCCTGGGGAGAGCTGCCTAGTCACCAGTGTTATTCTCAGTGAAATGGGGACTTGCCCAGTCAATATGTTCCCTTTGAGTTTAGGCTCCTTTTTATTCACAGTCACTTCATAAGTCTGAGGTGGTAGAGAACAAACTCCTGAACCTCAAAGTGCCACTCACTTTCCTTAAAACATCTCAGCAACAAAGTGGCCAATAGGTCTCTTTGTTGGAAGATAAGAAGTGGTTTGGAGAAGGCACAACAATCAAGTTTCCCAAGCAGAATATTTGGGCTGTGGCAAAGTGACCAAATATCCATACAAGTAAGGCCGGTCTTAAATCTGGGCCAAGTTCAGCTGTAGAGCCTGGGTCCTCTCCTCTACCTTCTATCATCCTCAGTGAAGAGTAGCTTGTTCATGGTTTGGGCTTGGAAGATAACTCTGAACCAGTCATATGACTTTCAATCTCCACCAAGCCTGAGCTCCTGAAATCATAATTCTTAACAATCAGTACTGGTTGCTACCATACACTGAAACCCCTCCAGACACAAGAGTACAGGCACACTGAATCCAAACTGGTTTGAATCTTACTACTTTGAAGACCTTAAGACACCTCCCAGGGACTCAGTTAGGGGGGACAAATTTTATTTTCATTTATTCAGTCACTTATTCACTGGAAAAACAGTAATTGAGTGCTTTGTATGATTCAGACTTCATTCTATACACTGGAATACAGCAGTGACCAAAAATGCAAGATCTTTGCCCTCATGGTACTTATATCTTATAGTAGAAGGCAGACAAAGAAAAATAAATAAATAAATAAATAAATGGATAATTAAACGAAAAGTAAATGAATACATAAAAATGTTTCATTTGTTCTCATTAATAGCCATCTTCAACTCCTTTGGCTTTCCTCCCTACCTAAGAATTTGATGATGGAATGGCCTACAAAGACATTCACTTGAACAAATGACTGTTACATTCATGCCTAACCCTCCATTTCATTCCCCCTGTAAAACAGCATTTTGCATGAATTAAGATTAATCACTGGTTGGTTTGGATTTACATTTTTCCAAACTGAAGAAGACATTATTGGGATCTCTACTACATTCTCTCCTCACTTGGTCAACGTCGAGGACTATTTATCTGAGAATATAAAAAGGTCTCTTTTGTGATCTAGTAGGTTATTTAATAACTTAGTTGTTTGTCTTTATTTTTATCATGAAGAATAAATTGACTTTTTATTGTGTATCCCTTTACTTTTCACAAGGAAACAATGTATTCTTCTTAGGTGGAAAGAATACTCTGCATTTCAGCAATTTTTCAAGAAGTGTTCCCACACATTTTGAATGATTAGTTAAACCAGGGAAACGTTGGACTAATGTGAGGAAGATCTTTTTTTCATTGCCTTTAGCTATCACACAATGAAAAATACTACAGAGGCTGTTGAGAAGGTTTATTAGGAAGAGCAAATAATCTTGAAAATGACTTATTTCATTATATGAAAAGACCCTTAACTTTTGCACACCTAGATGTTTAAATAATTGTGAAACTTAAATTTGAAATGTATTCTACTCTTGGTAATTTCCTTCTCAGTGTGTTTGAAATGGCTGGGCTGTTATCTGTTCTTGCCAACTTTTTTGTTATGGCATAATACTCCATCCCCTAGCAAAGGAGTTTCATACCCTATTACCTTCCTTTCTAGTTTATTGGATTGTTCACAGCAGTGAATGACATAGCTAGTGTTGCAATACTGTTTCTCTTATAACTTTTGGGGTTTGATTCTCCTCATGTGTGTTTTCTGCAAAAAGTGTGTTGTATGTACAGTTGACCCTTGAACAACATAGGTTTGAACTGCATGAGTCCACTTATACACAGATTGTTTTCAATAAATATACTGTAATTTTTTTTGTATTTGTGGCAGTTTGAAAAAGCTTTCAAACTACATAACCTACAAATGTTGAAAATATTAAGAAAAAGCTCAATATGTCATGAATGCATAAAATATTATAGATAATAGTTTATCACTTACTACCATAAAATATACACAAATCTGTTATAAAAATTTTAAATATATCAAAACTTACACATACACTTACAGACCATACATGGCACCATTCCCAGGTGAGGGAAATGTAAACAAATAAGATGCAGTATTAAATCATAACTAAATAAAATTAACTGCAGTACACACCGTACTACTGTAATGATTTTGTAGCCACTTCCTGTTGCTAATGCAGTGAGCTCAAGTGTTGGGAGTTTCTGATTCAAATACCATGTGACAGTAACCATCTCTGCATGAGCAGTTTCTCTCCAGTTAACTGCATATCACAGCAAAGTGATGTCTCATGGTTCTTGTGTATTTTTCATTGTGTTCAGCACAATACTGTAAACCTTATAACATAATGGGACCCAAACAAAGTGTCACTAGTGATGCTGAAAGTGACCCTAAGAAGCAAAGTCATGACATGACAAGAAAAGTTGAATTACTTGATACATATCATAGAACGAAGTCTACAACTGTGGTTGCTTATCATTTCAAGAGAAGTGAATCCAGTGTAAGCACCACTGTAAAAAAAGAAAAAGAAATTTATGAAGCTGTGGCCAGTAGGCACAAATGCCTTGTACTTTTTGTGAAATACCTTTTTATCTCATATTGAAAATGTAGCTTTATATGGGTGCAGGATTGTTATAAGAAAGGCAAACCTATGGACTCTCATATGATTTGAGAAAAAGCAAAGTCATTATATGAAAACTTTTAACAAAAGGAAGGTGAAGGATCTAAAGCTAGGGATTTAATGCCAGCAAAGGATGCTGTGATAATTTCAGACAGAGGTTTGGCTTTAAAAAATGTCTAGATAGGGCTTCCCTGGTGGCGCAGTGGTTGGGAGTCCGCCTGCCGATGCGGGGGATGCGGGTTCGTGCCCCGGTCCGGGAGGATCCCACATGCCGTGGAGCGGCTGGGCCCATGAGCCATGGCCGCTGGGCCTGCGCGTCCGGAGCCTGTGCTCCGCAGCGGGAGAGGCCACAGCGGTGAGAGGCCCGCGTACTGCAAAAAAAAAAAAAAAAAAAAAGTCTAGATAACAGGAGAAGCAGATTCTGCCAACCAAGAGACAACAGATAAGTTCCCTGACACCATTAAAAAAATCGTTGAAGAGGAAGGATATCTGCCTGAACAGATTTTTAATGCAGATGAAAGTGCCTTATTCTTGAAAAAATAATGTCATGAAGGACATTTATTAGTAAGGAAGAGAAGTGAGCATTAGGATTTAAGGCAGGAAGGGATAGGATAATCCTGCTGCTTTGTGAAAATGCAGTTGGGCTTATCATCAGGACTGTCCTTATATAAAGCTTCTAACCCCCGAGTCTTGAAGAGAAAATATTAACGCCAGCAGCAAGTCTTTTGGTTGTACAATAAGAAGGCCTGGACAATGAGAACCCCTTTTTTGGGTTGTTTGTATTGATGCTTTGTCTCTGTAAGGGACTGCCTTTTAAAGTTCTTTTGATATTGGACAGTGCCCCTGACCACCCAGAAACCCATGAGTTCAACCCCAGTGGCATCAAAGTGGTCTACCTACCCCCAAGCACAATGTCTCTAATTCACCCTCTAGATTAGGGGGTCATAAGGACCTGTAATGCTCACTACATATGGTGCCCTATGGAAAGGATTGACAACACTATGGAAGAGATGCCTGACAGAGAGAACATCATGGAAGTCTGGAAGGATTACACCAGTGAAGATGCCATCCTTGTTATCAAAAAAGGCATGGGGCTTCCCTGGTGGTGCAGTGGTTGAGAGTCCGCCTGCTGATGCAGGGGACATGGGTTCGTGCTCCGGTCCATGAAGATCCCACAGGCCGCGGAGCGGCTGGGCCTGTGAGCCATGGCCGCTGAGCCTACGCGTCCAGAGCCTGTGCTCCGCAACGGGAGAGGCCACAACAGTGGGAGGCCTGCGTACCGCAAAAATATAAAATTAAATTAAATTAAAAAAGGCATGAAAGCCACTAAGCCCTGAACAATAAATTCGTGCTGGAGAAAACTTGTCCAGATGTTGCACATGACTTCACAGGATTTATGACAGAGACAAGCAAAGAAATCAGAAAGGAAATTGTAGATATGGCACAGAAGGTGGGGCTGGGTGGGTGAAGGGTTTCAAGATATAGATCTTGGAGAAAATCAAAAGTTGATAGACACCGTGCCAGAGAAACTAACAGAAGACGACTGGTGGAGATGAGTGCTTCCCAACCAGTGACAGATGATGAGGAGGAAACCTAGAAGAAGCAGTGCCAGGAAACAAATTGACATCAGACAATCTAGCAGAAGGATTATGATTTTTCATGACTGCTTTTACTTCTTTAAGGACATGGACCCTCCTTCTGATACAGGCACTAAAACTAAAGCAAACAGTAGAAGAAGGATTGGTCCTGTATGGGAACATTGTTAGAGAAATGAAAAAGCAAAAGAAGTCAGAGAGAGGTGACATGTATTTTGATAAAGTTACACCAAGTGCACCTGCCTCTCCTGCTTCCCCTTCCCACTCTGCCTCTTCTGCCTCTGCCACCCCTGAGACAGCAAGACCAACCCCTCCCCCTCCTGAGCCTATTCAGGGTGAAGACAATGAGGATAAATACCTTTATGATGATCCACTTCACTTCACTAATAGTAAATAATCATCAGATCGTACACTTAAAAAACCTACCTGTCGTGTGTGCATGTGAATGTCTTTGTGTGAAAATCTAATAACTATATGGCAAGAACTGTGTTAAATGTTTTTTTGTGTCATCACCTGTATTACTGCCTAAGTATTTATCATGTAGAACACCATGTGCTAGACTTGTACTGGAGTGGATAGCTTACCATTGCATAGGCGTGAGTGACATTTAATATTTATAAAATTATTTAATAAATTTAATAAAATTAAATGTGTTAGTTTTATTGCTCTTTCATAACTTTGCTTTCAAAGAATTACTTTACCATACGGTATTCTCTCTCTGTCAATTTCCCTTTCTTATAATTGGAGAAACTGTGTATCAGCCTATCAACACAGGTAAGTTTTATTTTTAATGTAACCATGTTTCCAATAGTTTATTATGAATATGATGGTAATACTGTATGCCATAAAAATTTTAGTAACAATTCATTTATTAGTGTGTAGGCTAGGCTACTGTGAAGCAATTGTATCGATTACACTAGGTGACCATAAAACAGTCATATTGCTGTTTCTTTGTTATCAATGCAAGAATTGCTATGCCTGTAAATAAACATGAATTTCTTTTTCACATTATCTTTTCATTTTTAATGTCTAGTGTTAGTAATACATATAATATCTACATTGTTTTGTATTATATAAGACAATATTGATGTAGGTACTGACAGACAATTCATCTGTAAACAGACCACATAAACTTATGGTACTGATAAATGCAGTACAGCACTATAAATGTATTTTCTCTTCCTTATGATTTTAATAACATTTTCTTTTCTTTAGCTTACTTTATTGTCAGAATACAGTATTTAATGCATATAACACACAAAATGTGTGTTAATTGACTGTTTATGGTATTGGTAAGCCTTCCAGTCAACAGTAGGCTATTAGTAGTTAAGTTTTTGGAAGTCAAAAGTTGTACATGTATTTTTGACTGCACAGGGATGTTGGCACCCCTAACCCCTGCATTGTTCAAACACCAACTATATATTTAAGAACAATTTGGCAAATTCTTCAAATTATGAAGAGATCAAAAATCAAAGGGAAAAATTGTTATCACTGCTAAGTATAATCCTTCAATTTGTAGAAATTTCAAGATTAACTAAAAGTTTTTAATTAAGCACTTACTAGTCCCTGGGGTCCATCTATTTTAATTATGTGTACTTTATGTAATTGTTACAAACTTAACTTAATGTTAACACTATGAGAATATTTGCTATAGATCTATTACTATAATCTTCCAGAAAATATGCTAGAATACTAGATGGACGTTCTCAAAGATTATGACAATTCTGTCATAAAAAAATTAGAAAATTCTGTAGAATATATACACCAATATTTTAACCATGGCTATCTCTGCTTAAGGGACAGCAGTGTGATAATTTACTCCTTATTAATTTTATGATTTCTGGAAGAAAATATATATTATTTTATAATTCTAAACAATATGTTACCAAACTCAGGTTCAGCTGCTCACCACTCAAAAGCCAATACTCAATAGACAAGTGTTGGTTGGAAGGGAAAGGTTGCTTTATTCAGGAGGCCATCAACCTAGGGAGAAGGTAGACCCATGTCCATAAACCAACTCCAAAGATTCTGCTCAACCATGAAAGTTTTTAAAGGGAGAATCATTTGGGGAAGGGGTCAGAGTCTTCATTATCTTCTGCTATGTGCAGACTTCCTTCTGCTTGGCTGGTGGTGAGGTAACAGGGCGGTGTTCCAGGAATCTTGTGCTCGGCCCGAAGTTACCTGAGAGGGGGCCTTACTTCCTACAGAAGAGCTCAAAGCTATTGCTATATACATCCCTTGAGTAGGAACCAGGACCCTGCCCCAAGGCTGCACTATTGTTTCTTGACTGCTCCTTCTTTGTTTCTGCATCCCCTCCCTTCCCTGATTAGCAACTGTTCAAATCTGCCCCTTGGAAATCAGGGAAGGTCAAAGAGGCTGAATGAAGCCTATTCCCTACAAGCAAGAAATGGGGGGCATGAAAGGGATTTGTACCCAGGAGGGCCTCACAGGGTCCTGCTTCATTTCAGTATGGTTTACATATTTAATCACTATTGAAAGAATGATCTCAAGTGGTTTTCTGTATCATTTCACTGCACTATTTAATATCTTATAAAAGCTGGTTACAGGCTTGCAAATGAAGTCCAAACTGCTAGCATTGCTCAAAATTCTATTCTGGACTGTCTTACTTATCTAGCCTTTTTGTCACAGTATACTTCCTTCAATGTTGGACTGGATTTTCCTTTTGTTTTCCTAGACACCTACCTTGGGACCAGCTATACCCAACCTCCAAATGACCTTGACAAAATTCCCCACCCAATAAAACATGATTCAGTGAATTACTTTTAGCTGCAGTTTTAATTGAGAGTGTTATTTAAAGAATTATCTCACTTAGCTTCATCTGCAATTTTTTTTTCTCAAGAAACTTAACTCTGATATTTCCAATATTTTTTTTCTATGAATTCTTCCAATTGAAACCATGCACCTCAGATTGGGACTTGAACCCCCATGCCAGGACTTGAACCCAGCCAAAACCCTGATTGGGACTTGAACCCACATGGCCAGGACTCGAACCCAGCCAAAACCCAGATTGAGACTTGAACTCACGCAGCCCGGACTTGAACCCGGCCAAAACCCACAGTCTACCAACTGAGATCACACACCTGGTTTCAGGACTTAATGAAGCTCAGATTCTTGATGTCTCTTCGCAGAAAGAATTCAGTGAGAGACAAAGTGATAGGTAAGAAGTGGATTTCTTTAGGGAGAAATGCACTCCACAGACAGAGTGTGGGCCATCTCAGAAGGCGAGAAAGGCCTTGGGAGAAACACACTCCATAGACAGAGTGTGGGCCATCCCAGAAAGTGAGAAAGGCACCAGGGTATGGGGTTGTCAGTTTTTATAGGGGTGGGTAATTTCATAGGCCAATGGGTGGGAGGAGTATTCTCGCTCTTTCAGGAAGGGGCAAGGATTTCCAGGAATTGGGCCACCGCCCACTCTTTGATCATTAAGGTCAGTCTTGGAAGTGTCATGGCGCCTGTGGGTGTGTCATTTAGCTTGGTGATGTGTTACAGTGAGCGTATACTGAGGCTCAAGGTCCAGTGGAAGTTGTCTTGTCCTCCATCTGGGACTCACTTGGCTCCAATTAGTTTATGTCATGTCCTTGGGTTATGTCATTCTTTCAAAAGTTGTGCCCCCCCTTCCCTCCTGTTTCACAATGATTAATCAATTGAAGATAATTCAGTGCAATTTAGTCAATTCATATTAATTTTTTAATGTTAATAAGCTACAGATACTATACTGTTTTTTCTTAAGGAGTTTACATTAAACTTTCCATGAAAATAGGGCAGAAGGAAAGAAGGAAGGAAGACTCATAAGAAGTCTGTTCCACAATTACTCAGCTCTCTGCTTTGGGACAATTTCTAACTGCAACAGGGAGCTAGAGTCCTTGCAGTTCATGACAGTGTTGAGGAGTAGTGGATGCAGAGATGAGGGCCAGAAAGAGGTGAAGTAACCATCATTTCAAGGAGCTGAGCAGAGAGTAGACCCCAGAAGCTCATATCTGGGCCACTGTTGAGCTGAGGGCAGTGCTCCACACAAACAGAGGAAGACTGATGGAGGCTTTCCAAATAGCAGCTACCATGAACACTATGAAGTTGAGAATGGTAATGAGAAGACAGAGATCGAGCATTCTTGGAGGAAGAACAGTGCTTGGGGACATATTGTTCTGACTCATCCAAAACAGATGGCTCATTTTAACACTGCATTTACATCTCTGATATCCAACTAAGACATGGCAAAGGCCTGAACCTTAAAAGCAAGAGCCATGTCTTGATTGCAGATACCTGCCAACTAAAAATTGGCCCTTGCCATCTACATCTACTAGGATTAAATCATGAGCCACAGCAACCGCTGACCTTCAACACACCCTGAAAGGAGTTCAGGGTGGAGTTTAAGAAGGAGACACTCTGTGCTCTGGAAAAAGCTGGCAGAATAGGCTTTCAGATAGTTAGATGTTGTCAAGGGAAGATTTTAGGAGCTCAATTCTTGCATCTCCTGTGCCTAGAAAAGCATCAAAATCCTTCCTGGTGATGTCTGCTCCTCATGACTAGCAGTAATCCTCACGAGACTAGCAGCACCTTCTGCAAAAACTGTGTTCTTGATTGCATGGACCACCCCCACCCCTTCACCAAAATCACATCTATACTGACCTTCCCCCCCTACCTCTTTGGAACAGTTCCTCAGAGCTATCTGAGAGGCTGTCTCTTGACAGCCTATAGTCCTCAGAAAGCCCCAAATAAAACAACTCATAGCTCTCACATTGTGTGTGTGTGTGTGTGTGTGTGTGTGTGTGCGTGCTGTGCTTTGTTGTTGTTGTTTTTCAGTCGGCATCTCTGATGTCTTAAGTGTTTCTTCTTGTATAACTTTATCCCACTCCTTAGGTGAGATGGGGGTTAGAGTGAGAGGAATACCTTCTCTTGTTGTTCTGGAACATGACTCTGTAAGGACTTTCTTCCAGAGAGTATGTCTCTGTTATGGAAAAGGCTCTAGGACTATTTCACAAGGATTACTCTTCCCATCCCCCTGCCAGAGACATTAGGGGTTATTTATTACATCTTCTCTATGAGAATCTGGTAGGGTTCCTGAAAATAAAGCCAATAAAAGTGCAGGGCCTCTCTAAGATGGCACCTCCTAGGAGTGTCTCACTGTCATGTTGGTACTCTATTGGCCTCTAGCAATTTGTCAAAATTATCATTTTAAGTGTTTCTACCAGTTTATGATTCCTGGAGATTTTGCTCCAGGAAACCAGTTCTCAGCTGTGTCTCTTTGGATTACTCTGTCTCTTGATTTCAGGGTGGTAGCATTCCCTGAAAACTCAGTTCTTTAATGTGTAAGGGAGGAAATATAATTTTTCCTCTACCCTTCTGAACTCTTGGCTGAAACCCCTTTTAGAAAAAGACAGACTAATAAGGAGAAAAAAAACACAAGTTTATTAAATATATACCTCAATATGGATGTGTGAATGAAAACTATTGCCTGCCGTATCAGTAAACAGAGGATGTTGCAGACAACAAGCCACCACATTACAGCCCTGACAGTGAGCCCCGAGGGAACTCAGGATGGAAACAGAATGCTGCAACCACCCCCAAAAGTGCACCTTGAGGATACTCAGGGTGAGAAAGCATGGGACACTGGCCCAAAACAGCTGATGTGCCTATCAAAGGAATGATTTCAATGAGCCCAGACTTTGCATCTTCCCAAACATAGAAAAGCACTAAATTCATTAACTTGAGACGTCTGGTTTTCCTAATAGTAATCTTTTGATGTTCTGACTACCTGGTCTTTTGTTGCAAAAACTTGTATACATCCTGGTTTCCCCCCGTCCCACCCTTTCCTCTTCCGAATAGTTTCTCAGTGTTATCTGAGATGCTGTGACTCGGGTTTGAAGTCCTCAGAATGCCCATGAAATAAAACATAACTCTCAGTTTCTAAGTTGTACATTTTTTTTTTCAGTTGACACATGGGAGATGCCCAAGGAAACTGAGTAACTCCCTGAGATGGCCAAAGCCATCACCTTAAATACTGTCTTCAGCTAAAGACAAAAGAAAGATGCTGGGGGCAGGGAGGGAAGCAATTAAGTAGGTGAAAGGAGGAAATATTTGGTAAACAAAGTTTGCCAAGGCAAGCAGATAAGTCTCTCAGGTGAAAAAGTTGTCTCTGGTAATAGCTCTCTTCCTGGTATAGGCACCTTTCTAATGTAAATTGCCTTTATAAACGTAGATTTTTCTTTACAAAAGGGTAAAACATCTTCTACTCCGTTTTCAGAGTTTTTTTCTGTCTGCACAGTTTTTTTCTGTGTCTCAAAAATAATCAGCTCAAAATAATCCTTAGGCCAAAGAGGCATGTTTTGGGATGGCATATTCTTCTACCTTTCAACTGCATCCAAGGAAAACTGTTTTTCAGTCCAGGCTTATGTCAGAGCCGGAAACTGAACTCTTATAACTTAATTTTTAAATTTTATTTTCCAATTGACTGTTATTCATATACAGAAATGTGACTGATTTTTTAAAAATTGACCTTATATTCTGCAACCTTGCTAAATTAGTTCTAATACTTTTCATTTGTTGAATCCACTGAATTTTCTATGTAGGCAAACATATCTTCTGAAAGCAATGAGAGTTTTTCTTTGAATCTACAACTTAATGATTCTAAAGCTGATGCTTGGAGAATGAAAAGTTTAGGAGAAATCGAAGGTGAAGATGCTGAATTTAAACAGAGATTTTGATGGTCTTATGGGAGACAAAAATTGGATAACAGATTCTCTCAGGCTTTGAATGTCACTCTGAAGGTCTAGACCAGATTTCCTAAAACTAACATTCTATTCTTAATCTCAGGTTGTATTATAATTACTTGTCCCCACCTTAACCGGCTGTCACAGACAAAAGTAAATCATTATAACACTTTTCAGTATCTCAAATTATTTATACATCATTTCATTCACAATAGTATGTGGTTAACAATAATCAGGGTCAAATCACAAAACTAAAACAATTTAGTAACAAGTTTGATGTCCATTATTCAAGGGAAAGCATTCCATAGATTGGGGGAATACAGTGCCTCACAAGCAGTGGTTCATTCTTCCTGAGGGATTTTGGGCAAGAGTGAGTTTACAGAGCAGTAGAAGGGGCCACATGGGAACAGGCCATGGTTGGCTGGGGTTGCATATCTGACCTTCTTTAGAAAGATAAAGGAACAAAGAATTATGGAGCCTAGAGTTAGCTTGGCATCTGGGGATTGGCTGACTGTATAAACTATGTTTCTGGTCAAGTGGAACATTTAGAGGAACATAAAAGTTTGGTTTGCTGAGGTACCACCTGGGGCAAGAGCAGTTCCATCTTGAGCATAAAAATTCATTTCAACACCAGGAATGTAAAAAAATAAAATCTAATGCATAAATCTAAAGAAAGCTGATAAAAATGGACATAGACTATAGGAGTCAAATATTATTCCTATAAGAAATGGACTTTATAATATCTGTGATTAATTTGTTTATTAAATAAGGTGATAAAATGGATACATAATCCTGTTAGAAAACTGGATGCTATATAAAATTTCAATGTACATTTAAGAATGACAAAAATCCAATAAATGAAAATAACATTTCACCTGGGGGTTTAGACAGCATGAAAGAGAGGAGTAGTTTACTAGCATATAAATCAGAATAACAATATTCTGATTGAAACAGGATAGAAAATAAAATAATTAAAATACAGAAAGAAGAGCATATGTTCAAGATATGGTAAAGAGACCTAATTATCTATAACACAGATATGTTTCCCATCCAAAAACTCTTCAAACTTCAAGTTTATGAAAATAGTCAACTATGGTTATAAAGTCAAACAAGTCAAAAATTTCAAAAACTGATGCAAGACATCAAGGCAAAGAAGCAAACATTTCTATAGATACATTATGGTAAGCTTATTGAAAACTAAAAAAAACTTAAAAGACGACCAGAAAAAAAATAAAAATAAAACATTGTTTTCAAAAAAGGACCGATATAAGCTCTGATGATAAGGGTCAAGGATAATTTTAACAAGAACCCCATGAGATACTTCTATACCCCAAAGCTTTAAAACCCACTTATTTTGTGACTTAATCAAGAAGAAACTGGACTTATTTGCTTGAAAAATTAGAGGACAGGTCTTAGGTACTTGGAAAGACCCCCTTCAGTCCTTATATAGATGATAATATATTTATTTTAGCTCATTAAAAGTTTTTTCTCTTCCACATCTTGTACTGTGCACTTTCTTTTTTTTTTCCTATTCCATAATGCTTTTTATGGCCATGGAGAACAATTATAGTAAAATCCTCCCTCTACTGCAAATCATTTATGAAACCTGCTTAAGTACTGTCATGTGTGCATTTACGGATTGCTAAGTCATTCTGTGTTTTCTGTTAAACTCAGGAGAGATTTGACCATATCCAACTGTTACAGTATTTCAAAGAGCAAATTGCTTTATATATTTTGCAACAGGATATCTTCATGATTTATCAAACAGCTTAAAAGTTTTGTTATTTTTATAACATCTGCATTTAGTTATTATGTATGTCACTCATTTTGTTCTGAATAAAGCTGTTCATAATAAGAGTGGAAGATATCTTATATTTATCATATATTGGGAGGCATATAATTTTTCTCTGTAAATATACCAATAACACACAGGCACATGCATACAATCAACCACATACACTTACTACTTGGAATATACTCATACAAACACATTTTGAGTAAAATATGTAGGAAGTCTTAATATCAAGTATCCTAGTGGGGCATGCACTTTTTCTCTTTTTTTTTTTTTTTTTTTTTTTGAGTACTAGTAACACCCATCTTTACTAAATAATTTCAAAAGCATTCTTAAAAATACTTCCCACTTGCTCTGAATTGCAATTCCATAAATTTTATGCAATTATTCCCATTTCAGGTTAAAAAAACCTGAGATACTATGAAAATAAACAACTTTCCCAGGATCACAAGGCCAATAATTGACAGTTGCATTTTAAAAAAAAATTTGTTCTATTTTTGAAGAACTTTAGCATTACCAAAATCTGCAAGAACACTACAGAGTTCCTATATACCTCACATTCAGCTTTCCTTCTGTTAACAGTACCTTAGTGCATCTGTCACAACTAATACATCAATAATGATACATTATTGTTAACTAAAGCACATACTTTTTTGTACTAAATTGTTTTTGTTTTTGTTTTTGTTTTTTTTTTGCGGTACGTGGGCCTCTCACTGTTGTGGCCTCTCCCGTTGCGGAGCACAGGTTCCGGATGCTCAGGCTCAGCGGCCATGGCTCACGGGCCCAGCCGCTCCGCAGCATGTGGGATCTTCCCGGACCGGGGCACGAACCCGTGTCCCCTGCATTGGCAGGCGGACTCTCAACCACTGCGCCACCAGGGAAGCCCGTACTTCCTTAATTTTTACCCCATATTCTTTTTCTGTTCCCTAATCTAGTTCATATATTCCTACAAGTAGATTCATTAGGTTCATTTAGACTTGTCTCAGTTTCTCAGATTTTCTTTTTTCTTTCTTCTTTTTTTATTGACATTTACAAGTTTGAGGAGTATTGATCAGGTATTTTGTAGAATGTCCTTCAATTGGGATTTCTCTGATATTTTTCGTATGATTACTGGGATTATGGGTTAATGGGACTGAGACCACAGAATTGCCATTCTCATAACATCACATCACATCATGGGACATACATACTTATTTTAAGATCAATGTGAGTTCATGCTGATGTCTCCAACTTTCATTTAGTGTATATTGTTCATTCTAGCCTTTCCTGCTTGCTTATGACTAAACTCCCATTCCAACAGGAAGAAATCTGGCTCTCACTGTCTACCATACATTTACTTATTTGTCCAATCCCACTGTACATGAACACTGCTTTCAGAATTGTTAACCTGTATCCATATGGGAAATAAATTTACCAACTACTGTGCTGATATATAGATCTCATCTCTAGTCTTACAGTTTTTACTTCTGAAGTTACCTAGGTTAGCCCCTTTTCCCTCACCCTCTTTAGTCATGTATGCCCCACATTTGGAATAGAATTAGATTCTTTCATCACAGTCCGCATTACATCAGAGGATCCTCCAATCTTCTGCTGAATTTTATTTGAACTTTCATATATTATGGTCCACTCTTTTCTCTATGAAATTCCCTTTGACAAATTAATAGTGTCATGTATCTGCTACTATTGTATCATAGAAAACTGTTTCACAGCCCTAAAAATTCCCTTGTGTTTTACGTATTTAACCATCCCCAAATTGAAAATATTTTCTCTCAGTGAACAGGTTGTCTTTTCATTCTCTTAAACAGCATCTTTTGTTGAACAAAAATTTTAATTTTAATAAAGGCCAACTTATCAAATTTTTCTTTCATAGATTTGCTTTCAGTGTTAAAAACTAAAAGTTTATTAGCAAATTTTCTGCTATATTTTCTTATAGAAGTTTAATAGTTTTGACTGTTGCATTTAGCTCTACGATTCATTTTTAAAACCATGAGTTCTGTGTCTAGTTTCTTTTTCTTTTTTTATTTTTTTTGCATATGGATATCCACGTGCTCTAGCACTATTTTTAGAAAGGACAATTGTTCTTCCACTGAATTGTCTTTCTGCCTTTATAGAAAATAACTTGATTACATTTGTGTAGGTCTATTTCTGCATCCTCTACTTTGTTCTGTTCATCAATGTGTTTGTACTTGCGTCAATCGACATGAGGTCTTAATTATGGTGGTTTTATAATAAGTTCTATAATCAGGTAACATGAATACTCTAAAATTGACCTTTTATTCCAGAATTGTGTTGGCTATTCTAGGTCCTATCCCTTTCCATATCAATTTGATAATAACTTTTTCAATGTTTATAGGAAAGCTTGCTGGGATATTGATAAGGATTGTGTTGAATCTTTAGGTAAAGTTAGGAAGAATTGGCACTTTAATGAAATTGTCTTCCAAAGTACAAACATGGAATACTTCTCTATTTATATCTTCTTTGACTTTTTTCTTTGGTGTTTTATCTTTTTCTGTATATCTTTTCCTGTACATGTTTTGTTAGACTTATACCTAAGTATTTATTTTTTGCATGTGCGCACTATTTAACTGTTTTTTTTTTTAATTTTAAAGTTCCAGTTATTCATTGTTGGTATATAGGCAAGCAATTGACTTTTCATATTTATCTTGTGTCCTACACTTTGCTGCACTCTCTTATTACATCTAGGGTTTCTTTATTTTCTTAAAAAAAATAGATATTTGGGGATCTACCAGGTATATGCTCTTTGCAAATAGAGTTTCACTTCTTCGTTTTCAGTCTCTATACATTTCATTTGTTTACTTTTCTATTGAACTAGCTAGGACTTCTGGCAAAATGCTGAATGTGATCACCTTGATACCAACACCAGCCAAGGATGTCACAAAGAAAGAAAACTACAGGCCAATATCACTGATGAACATAGATGCAAAAATCCTCAACAAAATACTAGCAAACAGAATCCAACAGCACATTAAAAGGATCATACACCATGATCAAGTGGGGTTTATTCCAGGAATGCAAGGATTCTTCAATATACGCAAATCAATCAATGTGATACACCATATTAACAAGTTGAAGGAGAAAAACCATATGATCATCTCAATAGATGCAGAGAAAGGTTTCGACAAAATTCAACACCCATTTATGATGAAAACCCTGCAGAAAGTAGGCATAGAGGGAACTTTCCTCAACATAATAAAGGCCATATATGACAAACCCACAGCCAACATTGTCCTCAATGGTGAAAAACTGAAACCATTTCAACTAAGATCAGGAACAAGACAAGGCTGCCCACTCTCACCACTCTTATTCAACCTAGTTTTGGAAGTTCTAGCCACAGCAATCAGAGAAGAAAAGGAAATAAAAGGAATCCAAATTGGAAAAGAAGAAGTAAAGCTGTCACTGTTTGCAGATGACATGATACTATACATAGAGAATCCTACAGATGCTACCGAAAAACTACTAGAGCTAATCAATGAATTTGGTAAAGTAGCAGGATACAAAATTAATGCACAGAAATCTCTGGCATTCCTGTACACTAATGATGAAAAATCTGAAAATGAAATCAAGAAAACACTCCCATTTACCATTGCAACAAAAAGAATAAAATATCTAGGAATAAACCTACCTAAGGAGACAAAAGACCTGTATGCAGAAAATTATAAGACACTGATGAAAGAAATTAAAGATGATACAAATAGATGGAGAGATATACCATGCTCCTGGATTGGAAGAATCAATATTGTGAAAATGACTATACTACCCAAAGCAATCTACAGATTCAATGCAATCCCTATCAAACTACCAATGGCATTTATCACAGAACTAGAACAAAAAATTTCAAAATTTGTTTGCAAAAACTAAAGACCCCGGATAGCCAAAGCAATCTTGAGAACGAAAAACGGAGCTGGAGGAATCAGGCTCCCTCACTTCAGACTATACTACAAAGCTACAGTAATCAAGACAGTGTGGTACTGGCATAAAAACAGAAATAGAGATCAATGGAACAGGATAGAAAGCCCAGAGATAAACCCACGCACATATGGTCAACTTATCTTTGATAAAGGAGGCAGGAATGTACAGTGGAGAAAGGACAGCCTCTTCAATAAGTGGTGCTGGGAAAACTGGACAGGGACATGTAAAAGTATGAGATTAGATCATTCCCTAACACCATACACAAAAATAAGCTCAAAATGGATTAAAGACCTAAATGTAAGGCCAGAAACTATCAAACTCTTAGAGGAAAACATAGGCAGAACACTCTATGACATAAATCACAGCAAGATCCTTTTGGACCCACCTCTTAGCGAGATGGAAATAAAAACAAAGATAAACAAATGGGACCTAATGAAACTTCAAAGCTTTTGCACAGCAAAGGAAACCATAAACAAGACCAAAAGACAACCCTCAGAATGGGAGAAAATATTTGCAAATGAAGCAACTGACAAAGGATTAATCTCCAAAATTATAAGCAGCTCATGCAGCTCAATAGCAAAAAAACAAACAACACAATCCAAAAATGGGCAGAAGACTTAAATAGGCATTTCTCCACAGAAGATATACAGACTGCCAACAAACACATGAAAGAATGCTCAACATCATTAATCATTAGAGAAATGCAAATCAAAACTACAATGAGATATCATCTCACACCAGTCAGAATGGCCATCATCAAGAAATCTAGAAACAATAAATGCTGGAGAGGGTGTGGAGAAAAGGGAACACTCTTGCACTGCTGGTGGGAATGTGAATTGGTACAGCCACTATGGAGAACAGTATGGAGGTTCCTTAAAAAACTAAAAATAGAACTACCATATGACCCAGCAATCCCACTACTAGGCATATACCCTGAGAAAACCATAATTCAAAAAGAGACATGTACCAAAATGTTCATTGCAGCTCTATTCACAATAGCCTGGAGCTGGAAACAACCTAAATGTCCATCATCGGATGAATGGATAAAGAAGATGTGGCACATATATACAATGGAATATTACTCAGCCATAAAGAGAAACGAAACTGAGCTATTTGTAATGAGGTGGATAGACCTAGAGTCTGTCATACAGAGTGAAGTAAGTCAGAAAGAGAAAGACAAATACCGTATGCTAACACATATATATGGAATTAAAAAAAAAATGTCATGAAGAACCTAGGGGTAAAACGGGAATAAAGACACAGACCTACTTGAGAATGGACTTGAGGATATGGGGAGGGGGAAGTGTAAGCTGTGACAAAGAGAAAGAGAGGCATGGACATGTATACACTACCAAACGTGAGGTAGATAGATAGTGGGAAGCAGCCGCAGAGCACTGGGAGATCAGCTCGGTGCTTTGTGACCGCCTGGAGGGGTGGGATGGGGAGGGTGGGAGGGAGGGAGATGCATGAGGGAAGGGATGTGGGAACGGATGTATATGTATGACTGATTCACTTTGTTATAAAGCAGAAACTAATAAAAAAAAATGCTGAATGTGAGAACATGAGTGGTGAGAGAGGACCTGCTTGCCTTATTTCTTATCCTAGATAGAAAGAGTTTGGTGTCTAATGATTGAACATGATGTTAGGTAATATTTTCTTAAAAATACTCTTTATTATATTAGGAAAGTTCCCCTTTATTACTAGTTTTCTTAGAGTTTCATGATGAATGCCTGGCGAATTTTGTTGGATGCTTTTATACTTCTATTGATATGATCATATGGGGTTTATTTAATTTTTATGCAGATGTAATTCATATATGATAAAATTTACTTGTTTAAATGTAAAATTCAATGTTTTATTAGTATATTCACAGAGATGTGAATTCTAGAAAATGTCAATGTTCTAGTTCTAGAGCATTCTTTTTACCCCAAAAAGAAACCCTTTACCCACTAACAGCCACCCTCCTTTCCTCCAGTCTCTGGTAACCACTAATATACATTCTGCTTTTATGGATTTGCATGTCCAAGACATTTCATATAATTGGAATCATACAGCACGTTGTCTTAGTGTCTTGCTTCTTTCACTTACCTTAAAGTTTTCAAGTTTCATCCATGAACTTTCCCTTAAGTCACATGTATTTTGAAAGGAGTACTTTACCCTGTTAATTTAACAAATCTCTACTCATCGTGGCTACTAGAAATGTAATACTAAAAAAGGCTAGATGTAGTTATTAGTTCCCTGAGCTCTTCAGACATAGTTGATAAATCATAGATCTTCTGGGAAAGGTAAATGATATAATTGACATATCAGAAGGGTAGGGCAAGCATATTTGTGAAAGCAGAATTATAATAAAAGAATAAATAAGTTTGATGTCTTGTTTGAATCATAGACCAGTTAAATCAAAATACATTGCTTTTTTTCCCTGATTTTCTGGTGCCTTATTACCAGTGTCTCATTTAGGAAATCACAGTCAAGTTCACAAGGATGAAATAAAAATTACAAAATGTTTTAGGTAACAAAGTTCTGCATTCAATCCAGGACACAGGTATGGTGACCAAGCCAGGAATCTCATCAGTGTCACCCACAGAGATATAAATGTATTGTAACCAGTTGGTTTAGGAAAGCAGTCTCTGTCTTGAAAAAGAAATAAAAGCTATCTGACTCTGGAAATGTGAATTGTAGGATCTTTGGTCTGCTGTCGTCATAAACTGCTTATTAAATATTCACTATGTGAAAACTCTCTACCAGGTTTGCTATATACCTTTTCCATTAATATAAATATCTAAATAAGTAAACTAATAGCCATAACTTAATAAAATTTTAATATTTTAAATATCAGATACAAAGCAAGATTTTTTTAAATTGGAATATAATTGCTTTACAATGCTGTGTTAGTGTATGCTGTACAAATGAAGTGAATCAGCTATATGTATACATATGTCCCCTCCCTCAGGACAAAGCAAGATTTAAGTCTCTAAATTATCATGTTCAAAACTAAAGAATAAAATAAAATAGGTCAAAGGAGTCTTCACCAAGAGATTAGGGTTTTAGTCATATTCATTAATAAAATATGTCAACATGTGAATTGTGTTTCTATATTACATGTTTGAAATAATTCCCATGAAAGAATTAATTTAATTAGCTTATCCTATCCTTATATGTTCTGGGTACAACTCAATTACTTAAAGCAAAAAGGTGGTGTTTTGGTGATCTCAGCAGCATGGACTGTGATGTCAACTAATTTCAATAAGTTTACCTGCAAGGTTCTTTATTGCTGGCCTCACAGCTCACAGTGAATGCAAGGGCTTAACTTGATGTCATTTAAGATTCCAAAATTCTTTGCCTCTGAAATCTCTAACAGGTTCTGAGGCAGGAGACAGATGGGCCCCAGGTTAGACATTTAAAACTGGCCTCCTGTTTACATTTCAAGAGGCAGAAAAAAGTGGGCTTCAGGCCGGACACTTGCAACTAGCCCCATGTTTGCATTCCCTGAGACAGGAGATAGCTGGGCTCCAGGTTAGGCATTTACGATCAGCCTCCTGTTTGCCCTCCGAAATGGAAGCAACAACAGAAACAGGGTGAAGAGCCAGGCTTTGTCTCCTGTGGACACCTTAAGATAACAGTCATGGCAGAGACAGAGAGGAGCTAAACCTTGTTTGAGGAAAGTATCAAGGGATCTCCGCTCCCCCCTGCTTGGGGCAAGGGAGACACTGCACATGCACAGAAAGGCTCCTTGGGGGTCAAAAGTCAGGGGATAACGCCAGGCCATCGTGATTCTCGCTTCTCCCAGATGCCTTCACATCGGGATCCATCTTAGCTGAGAGGTGTGTGCGCAGCTAAGGGGAGTGTCCTGAGACTAATTAGCCAGGGGGGACAAAGCAAGATGATTAGCCAGAAGGAAGACAAAGACCCAGAAAACTGCCCCTTCATAAAGAATTTAAGAATTTCCCAAAGGCGCAACTCTGTCTCTGAGTTTGCCTGTGCGCCCTTCCGCACGTACTTTGCTTTTCCAGTAATTTTCTGCCTTTCTCTTTATCTTCTCTGCCTCTTCGCCTGAATTCATTCTTGACAAGGCAGGCAAGAACTAAGGGTCCAGGCCCTAGCCGCTGGCCCCTGTGGTCTAGTGGTTAGGACTCCTGGTCCCGGAACTAACATCTTGCTTCCAGCTACTGCTCACTGCAGCTTGCTGCAAGCTGCCACTTACTGCTGCCTGCATCCGAAATCAGTTCTACTTGTTTCTGCATTTACCACACCACTTAAGCCAATCTAGAAAAGTAAACAATAGCTCCAAAATTGCCAAATCCAAAAGGCTGCTTTTTGGTCTGTGCCTCACAGACCGTCTCAGAAATATTCAACGCAGTCAAACACACTCTCTTTGTTAGAACATGTTTGTTTTTGTTTTCATTCTAAATTCCAGGAAACAGAACCTCTTACCAATCCTTCTAATCCACTGCATAATACTGCTGTTTCATTTAATCCTCTTCCCTTTAAACTTAATTGTTAAGGATACTTGTAAAACATTTAATGTAATAACAGATATTTATTTAAAAGAATTGTTGGTTTGTATCTGTATTTAAACTTGGGGAAAAATTGAGGAGAAAATTACGCTCTCAAAAGACCACATTTTGCTCGTCTTTTGCTTACTGTTTTAATTATTATATTCAAATCAAATGAAATATAGTACATATAAATACATGTGTATACATATATGTATGTATATATGTAACCCAAAGAGAGGTATTTAATTTTTACAAATTGGCATCCCCTTATAAGTAGCACTCAGTTAAAGAAACTAAATATTGTTCACATTTGTAAAGTTTTTTTTTCAGACTCTTACTGTCTCACAAACATAACTGGTAACCCTACTTCTAGGACCATAAATAAGTTTTGCCTGTTTTTGGCTTTTATATAAATGGAATCATAAAGTATGAACTTTGGGGTCGGGGGGATGTGTTACTTCTTTCTTTAAACATTATGTTTGTGGGATTCATTCATGTTTGTTGAATGTAGCAATAGTTTACCCATTATTGTTGTTGTCTAGTATTTTAATGTATGAATATAATTCATTACATCTGTGGGTGAACATCCAAATTTTTTCTTTCATGAATGATGCTATTATACACATACTTTTACATTTTGGGAGAGAGCACATATGCATGCATTTCTGCTGTCTATGTTCGTATAAGAAAATACAAAAGCGCTTTGCATATTGTTACTGTAATAAATACCACAATATAATTTTCCAGAGTGGTTGTACAAATTTACATTCTCAACGTTGCATAGGAATTTCAGTTTCTTCAAACTGAAGAAACTTTTTCCAAAATTTGCTATTTTTAATCTCCTTAATTTTAGCTATACTGGTACATACAAAATTGTTTCTTATTATGGTTTAAGTTTCATATCACTGATAATAAATGAGAGTGAGCTCTTCTTATATGCTTTTTTTGGCCATTTAGGTCTTTTTGGAAACTTATGTTCAAGAATTTGCTCCTTTTTCTATTGTCCTATCTCCTTTGTATAGATGAAAGCAGCTCTTTTGTCCCTTTCCTGTTTGCCCATTTCTGTTCCCCTCTAACCTTAAAAGAACCTCATTATAGGAATGAGATCACTAGGCAATTTAACCTAACTCCTGACTTAAGCTCTCCTGAACGCACAACTTGTCTTGCCTAACCTGTTGTTTCTTCTCCTAGATAAGGAAAAGATCAACCTGTGTGATCACCTGCAGGCAGATCACATGGGGCAAATTAACATCTGAAGAGAGAGTCAGCCAGTCTGCAAGCAATGGAAAAGGAGGCAGGACCCACCCTCCTGCCTTGATGGGTCACTGAGATTCTCCCCCCCATTATTCCCTTTTAAAACTGTCATGGCTGAGCAGAATCTTGGGAGTTGGTCTCTGGACATGAATCTACCTTCTCCCCAGATTACTGGCTTTTCTGATTAAAGCACCTTTCCTTTCTACTGACACTTGCCTCTCAAATTATTGGCTTCTGGTGGTGAGCTGCCGAACCTGGGTTTGATAACGTAGATTTTAAAAATATAGAGGACAGTGTATAGGAAGAGATGTTACTTTCCATTCTCTGGAAACAATTGTGTCATGTTAACTTTATTTCCTACTTAAAATTTTGTTTCAGTTTATCAATGATGTCAGCTGCACCTAGGATTGCTTGTTGAAGCTTATTATGGATTTGATTTTTAATAGTTATTTGATTTATTTAATGATTATTCAAGTTTCCTGTAACTTCTTGCATCATTATTAGTAAAGTTTGGTTTTATCTGAATTCATCATTTTATTTAAACTTTCATTGCCATATTGTTCATAATGTGTTTTTATCTTTTCAATAGCTATTAGGTCTGCATTTATTTCTATTTTTCATTTCCTACATTGGATATTTGTGCCTAATCATTTTTTTCCTGTTCAATTAACATGTTATTAATTTTATTTTTTTCTAAAGAACCAAGTTTTTGTTATACTGTATATTATCATTTAGTTTTCTATTTAATTAGTTTCTTCTTTTATCTTTATTATCAATTCATTATTTTAAAAATAACTTAATTTTTAAGTTAACTTAAAATATTAATTTTCTATATTGCTGTAATAGATATCTGAATCATTGATCTTCTAAATTCTTTGATTCTTATATATAACATCAGAGGTTCCTACTGAGTAAGACTTGTTGGGCTCTGGAATCTGCATTTTAATTAAGTATCCTCAAGAGATTCCCATGGTTCCTATTCTGACATTCAGTCATAAAAATATATGCATACACAGGTATTTACAGAATATACAGAAAAGATAAGATAAACAATTTCACTCTGCTTCTCTCACTTGGAAGTAAGGGCTTCTAGGAATCTAAGAAGCTTGGCACACCTAAATAATACTGAATAAACCAAACAGAAAGGCCTATACAGAAAATAAGTATTGATGTGGCTTTCTGACTTGTTAGACTGGAATAGACTCAAATTCATTAAAAAACACATAAAGTTTCTGAAATGGTATTACCAGTAAAAATAGTATCAGCCCAGACTAAAGCAGACTGAAAATATTCAAATGTAAAAAGGTTCTCTGGGGTCTCAACATTATTCTGACAGGAAGTGTGCTGGGAATGTTGTTCAAAGGGAAGGTTTGGGGCTTCCCTGGTGGCACAGTGGTTGAGAGTCCGCCTGCCGATGCAGGGGACACAGGTTCGTGCCCCAGTCTGGGAAGATCCCATGTGCCGCAGAGCGGCTGGGCCCGTGAGTCATGGCCGCTGAGCCTGCGTGTCTGGAGCCTGTGCTCTGCAACGGGAGAGGCCACAACAGTGAGAGGCCCGCGTACCGCAAAAAAAAAAAAAAAAAAAAAAAAAGGGTCTTTGCAGATGTAATTAAATTAATGATAGTGAGATAAAGAGACTATTTTGGAATGTCTGGGTGGATCCTAAATGCCATCATAAGTGTCATTATAAAAGAGAAGCAGAGGGAGATTATATAGACAGAAGAACAAAAGGCCATGTGAAGACAGAGGCAGAGAAGTGAGTAATGAAGCCACAAGCCAAGGAAGCCAAGGCAGGTCAGCAGCTACTGGAAACTAAGAGGAAGAGGTATGGAATGGGTTTTGGATTTTCTCCCCCAGACTCTGTGTCCAGGTAGTGTAGCCTTGTCAACATCTTGATTTTGAAATTCTGGCTTCCAAAAATGTGAGAAAACAAGTTTCTACTTCTTTAAGCCCCTAAGTTTGTGGGTTTTTTTTTTTTTTAATAGCAGCCACAGGAAACTAATACATCACTATGAAAACAGGAGATATTTCACGTAATTGGTTATTTGTATCTCTTTCTCATAATACATAACAAGATTCCAAGGAAAGGGGAGAATTATCTGATTTTTATCCACAGTGCTTTGACAGACCCTAGCTTAAAATGTACCAAAGGAACATCTGTTCAAGTAATTAAACATTTTAACATAACAAATTGCTCCCACACTTTCCTGTAAATATACCCTATTTTTTCTTGCTAACATTTCTGACTATTTTGCCCAACAGTAAGTACAGAGAGCTGTATCAGGAAATAAGAATCAGATAATGACTCATTATCTTGATGTATATTTTGTCTATTTTAAGCTTACCTGAATCCTAAGGAATTTCTCTCATTTTCACTCAAGTTCCACTCTAATCTTAAAGAAGTACTGTTTTACATTGGGTCAGTAAATCCAAAATCACTTATGGATTATCTGTCATATACCCATCTGTATAATTTTCAATTCGGTAAATATTTTTAAGAAATCAGAGACAGACATATGAATGACATAAACTTATTGCTATCAAATAGCTTATAGTCTAGCAGAGGAAACAAAAATAAACCACCGAATGAAGCTACATTTATACTATTATAAACACATTTATAAATGTATAAATACATTTATACATTTATAATAGCATAAGTACATTTATACTATTATAAATGTCATTGTAAATGTAACCACAAGATGCCACAGAGAAAAACAAGCAAGGAACCTTATTCTGATTGGAAGGCAGAAAATAAAGCTCAAAGATGTCTTTACAAATGATCTGAATCCTGTTTTCAGTTTTGAAGGATTAATGAGATTTCGATGAGTACACAGATAAACTGTGTGGAAGAGTATCTAAGCAAAGCAACATACATAAAGCTTCAAAGATTAGAGAAAGCATGGAACATTCTGAAAATGCACCTAGCCCTTGAAGTATAAAGAAAATGAGATTAGTGAGGTAAGAATGAAAGGGTTTTTATACTGTTCTGGAGTTCTCACACACACTCTCTTCTTTGGTTTCTGCAGGTTTTTCAAGAAATTAGGCTAATTCTAGGAAATGTTTTGATTATGTAGAACATCTTTGTGCAATAACGTTGTTCCTGGAGAATACTGTTCCAAATAATCAGTATTTAAAGAGATAATACTGTCTTCCTCTTATCTCTTACTGTGAAAACACTAACATCAATGAAAAGTTCATTGAATGATGGATGATATAACTCATTAGGCAGTGCATCACCTAGCAACTGCCAGTTACTAGAACCTCTCATGGAAGAGATTAAAGAAAGTGATGGGTAAAATCAATCAATTTTAGGGGTTAAATGGTAAGATCTCTTGAAAAAATATCAAAATAAGTTATCATTTCTGGAAATTATAGCTCACATAACAAGAAACAATCAAATGCAATGGAAAAAAGTCAAACAAATGCATACATGTGAATAACTTAGTATTACTAATTGATTTTTTAGTCAAGAATTGGGTAAAATAACAGAATGCTGAAAAGTTGTTAAAAAAAGAAATATAAGTTAATCTCTCACATGCCCATTTACAGGAATACCTTGTTTTATTGTGCTTCCCTTTATTGCACTTTGCAGACAGTGCATATTTCATAAATTGAAGGTCTGTGGCAAGTCTGAATCCAGCAAATCTATGGGGGCCATTATCCCAACAGCATTTGCTCATTTTTTATCTGAGTCATTTTCTGGTAATTCTCACTATACTTCAAATTTTTTATTATTATATATTTTTTGGTGATCTGTGATATTTGATGTTACTATTGTGTTGGGGGTGCCACAAACTCCGCCCACATAAGATGGCAAACAATAAATAAATGTTGCCTGTGTTCTCACTGCTCCACCCATGAGTCATTCCCCCATCTCTCTCCCTTTTCTCAGGCCTCCCTATTCCCTGGAACACAACAGTATTGAAATTAAGCCAATTAATAATTATACAATGACCTCTAGGTGTTGAAGTGAAAGGAAGCACTTTCTTTTTTTTGCGGTACGCAGGTCTCTCACTGTTGTGGCCTCTCCCGTTGCGGAGCACAGGCTCGGGACGCACAGGCTCAGCGGCCATGGCTCACGGGCCCAGCCGCTCCGTGGCATGTGGGATCTTCCCGAACCAGGGCACGAACCCGTGTCCCCTGCATCGGCAGGGGGACTTTCAACCACTGTGCCACCAGGGAAGTCCCGAAAGGAAGCACTTTTTGATTTAAATTTAAATTTTGATTAAGCCTAGTGAGGAAGGCATGTCGAAAGCTGAGACAGGCCAAAAGCTAGGTCTCTTGTGTCAAATAGCCAGGTTGTGAATGCAAAGGAAAAGTTCTTACAAGAAATTAAAAGTGCTACTCCAGGAAATACACATATAATAAGAAAGCAAAACAGCCTTATGGCTGATATGGAGAAAGTTTTAGTGCTCTGGATAGAAGATCAAACCAGCCACAATACACCTTCAAGCCAAAGCCAATCTAGAGCAAGGTCCTAACTCTCTTTAATTCTATGAAGGCTTAAAGAGATGATAAAGCTTGAGAAAAAAATGTTTTGACCTAGTAGAGGTTGGTTCATGAAGTTTACGGACAGAAGCTAACTCCATAATATAAAAGTACAAGGTAAAGCAGCAGATGCTGAGGTAGGAGTGGTAGCAAGTCTTTCAGAAGATTTAGCTAAGATCATTCATGAAAGTGGCTACACTACACAACAGATTTTCAATGCAGACAAAACAGCCTTATGTTGGAAGAAGATGCCATCTAAGACTTTCACAGAGAATAGAAGACAATGTCTGGGTTTAAGGCTTAAAATTACAGGCTGACTATCTCGGTAGCAGTGTTGTCAGAAATAATCAATAAACAGTCTGTGACAAACAATAAATGCTGGAAAGGGTGTGGAGAAAAGGGAACCCTCTTGCACTGTTGGTGGGAATGTAAATTGACACAGCCACTTGGAGAACAGTATGGAGGTTCCTTAAAATACTAAAAATAGAACCGCCCTATGACCCAGCAATCCCACTCCTGGGCATATACCCAGAGAAAACCATAATTCAGAAAGACACATGCACCCCAATGTTCATTGCAACACTATTTACAATAGCCAGGACATGGAAGCAACTTAAATATCCATCGACAGATGAATGGATAAAGAATATGTGGTACATATATACCATGGAATATTACTCAGCCATAACAAGTAACGAAGTTGGGTCATTTGTGGATGGACCTAGAGACTGTCATGCAGAGTGAAGTAAGTCAGAAAGAGAAAAACAAATATCGTATATTAATGCATACATGTGGAATCTAGAAAAATGGCATAGATGATCTTATTTGCAAAGCAGAAACAGAGACACAGACATAGAGAACAAACATATGGATACCAAGGGGGAAAGGGCGGGGGGCCGTGGGAGGAACTGGGATATTCGGATTGACATATATACATTATTGATACTATGTATAAAATAGATAGCTAATGAGAAATACTGTATAGCACAGGGAACTCTACTCAATGCTCTGTGGTGACCTAAATGGGAAGGAAACCCAAAAGAGAGGGGATATATGTATACATATAGCTGATTTGCTTTGCTATACAGTAGAAACTAACACAACATTGTAAAGCAACTATACTCCAATAAAAATTATTTAAAGAAAACAATCTATGCTATGGATGGAAGAGAGTTTTCATCAAAGCTAACTGAAGACTATAACCTGGGAGACAAAGATATAGAAACATCTGAATTGTGTTCTGCTGGATTACAAAATAAAGGAGGCTCATATAGGCAAAACACACAAAATAACATAACTTGTTTGTCCAGCTTTAGGATTGGAGCTCCAAGAAGTAAGGGTGCTCGTTAAGCAAGGATTGGTTGGGGTCTGAAATGTTTGCATAGTTATAAGGAGAGACCCTGTGACCATAAGGTTGCAGCTGGCCGTTGTTGGCAGATATTATTTTTAGAATGGATGATGGTATCCTTGAATCTAATACAGTTCAGAAAATTTAAGTTCTCAGTGACAGAGGAGCGCGTCTGAAACCACATTCACAATGGCCTCTTAGCTCCACTTAGAATGCCTGAACCACAGTTACTCCATTTTGACTTAAAGTGCATTATTTTCCTTAATGGTTAAAGCAGATGTACAATATATGTTTAATAGGCCACAAAACAGTCTATTCTAGTTAGCATAAAGTTTAAGTTATATCTTGTGTAAGCCAGAATGACTTCTTCATACCTCCATATGTGAAAACTTCTTCCATCAGGGGCTGATTCAGCTGGTGACTTTAATGCTCATTGACCATTTCAAAAATCCTAGGGCACTTAAGAGTTATGCTAAGTCTACTTTACCACAGATGGAATAACAAAGCTTGGATGACAGAGCATCTGTTTACAACATGGCTTACTGAATATTTTAAGCCTGATGTTGAGATGTACTGCTCGGAAAAAAAGATTTCTTTTAAAATATGACTGCTCATTGACAATGCACCTGGGCATCCAAGAGCTCTGATGGAGATGGACAATGAAATGAGTGTTGTTTTCAAGCCTGCTAACCCAACACTCATTCTGCAGTCCATGGGTCAAGAAGTAATTTGGACTTTCAAGTCTTTTTACTTAAAAAATACACTTCATGGCTTCCCTGGTGGCGCAGTGGTTGAGAGTCCGCCTGCCGATGCAGAGGACACGGCTTCGTGCCCCGGTCCGGGAAGATCCCACATGCCGCGGAGTGGCTGGGCCTGTGAGCCATGGCCGCTGAGCCTGCGCGTCCGGAGCCTGTGCTCCATGACAGGTGAGGCCACAGCAGTGAGAGGCCCACGTACAGCAAAAAAAAAAAAAAAAAAAAAAAAAAAAAAAAAAATACACTTCATAAGGCTACAGTTGCCATAGATAGTGATTCCTCTGATGGATCTGGGCAAAGTAGATGGAAAACTTTCTGGAAAGGATTCACCATTCTAGATGTCATTAAGGACGTTCATGATTCAGGGGAAGAGGTCAACATATCAATATTAACAGGAGTTTGGAAGAACACGATTCCCACTCTCATGGGTGACTTGGAGGGGTTCAAGACTTCAGTAGATGAAGTAACTGCAGGTGTGGAAATAGCAAGAGAACTAGAATTTGAAGTGGAGCCTAAAGATGTGACTGAACTGCTGCAATCTCATGATGAAAGGTTAACATATGAGGATGAAGAGTTGCTTGTTATGAATGAGCAAAGAAAGTGGTTTCTTGAGATGGAACCTACTCCTGGTGAAGATAATATGAAAACTGTTGAAATGACAGCAAAGGATTTAGAATATTACATCAACTTAGTTGGATTAGCAGTGGCAGGGTTTGAGAGTATTGACTCTGATTTTGAAAGAAGTTCCACCGTGGGTAAAATGCTATCAAACAGCATTGCATGATGCAGATAAATCACTCCTGAAAGGAAGAGTCAAGCAATGCAGAAAACTTCATTGTTGTCCAATTTTATGAAATTGCCATGGCTACCCCAACCTTCAGCAACCATCACCCTGATCAGTCAGCAGCCTTCAGCATCTACCAGCAAAAAGATTACAACTTGCTGAAGGCTCAGATAATGGTTAGCATTTTTTAGCAATAAAGGATTTTTTAAACTAAGCTATGTGTATGTTCATTGTTTTCTGTAGACATAATGCTATTACTCACTTAACAGACTACAGTATAGTGTAAGCATAACTTTTATGTGCACTGAGAAACCAAAAAATCCTTGCTTTATTGCAATATTTACTTTATCACCATGGTCTGGAACTGAACCCACACCATCTCTGAGGTATGACTGTATATGGCTAGAGTGATTACAATGGGATATGGGACTAGAGAAGGAAACAGGAAACATTTATGTTGAAATGTAGAAATTTTTCAAGTTTTAAATGTGTGCATCACATTTTTTTTTTTGCATCACATTTTTTTAACACATGAAACCAAACTAATATGTATCAGATTTATACTGATGGTACCAAAAGCATTAGCTGCCAGGACCAGACTTTTACCTTAGGGGTATAGATGACCAAACCTGAGGAATGAGCATAAAGGGTTGACAAGACCTCCAAGTGCTGATCAGTCATTTTCCAAATGGGACCCAAAAACCATATGACTGAATATGCAATATTTTCCCACTGGATTGCACACTGCTGTTCTTCTGGTTCCTCCTTTAAATTATGTTTTCTGGGAGCCACGACATATTTTAAGCTTTAAGTCCTCTGTTTCATAATGCATCATGCATCCTGCAGCACAAGACGTTTGGACTGCTATAACAACAAACCTCAGACTGGGTAGCTTATAAACAATAACAAGTTATTGTTCACCGTTCTGGAGGCTGCAAGGTCCAAGATCAAGCCAGCATCGTCACATTTTCTGGTGAGGACTCTCTTCCTTACTCAAAACTGCCACCATCTTACTATGCCCTCACTCTGGCAGGAGGGGTCAAAGATTCCTGTGGAGCTTCTTTTATAAACACACTAATCCCATTTGTGAGGAATCTACTTTTGAAACCTAATTACTTTCCAAAGGCCCTAATCCCATCATCTTTGGGAGTTAGGACTTCATATATAAATTTTGGGGGGACACAAATATTCAGACCACAGCCACAGGAGCACAAAGATAATGAAACAAAGGAGACACTACTAACAGAAAATTTTGTGGAACTTCTTAATTTTATAAAGGCTAGCTTTTTAAGAAACATAAATTCATCTGCTCTGTTCTAGCCAAATATGTAAAAGTATTATCAACTTTCATATAAAATAATTATAAAGCTACCACGTATATAGTAATATTTTATCAGTAAACTATTCATAAAATTCTAAGTATTCAATGAAAAAATGGAAATGTCCTCTAATGTTGGATTGAAGTAGATCGGCCTCCAAAGACATATGTACTCAATTTAAAAAAAAAATTGCTGGACTGCTGTATTTTGAACCAAGGTGGTTTATAGAAAACTCGAGATACTGCACAATTCAATTTACGTCTTTAGAGACTTTCAAAGTCCTAGTAAATATTTTACTGACAATTTTATGTTTTTTTAATAAATGAAGTGCATAAAGCACCAGAGAAACGAGAAAAAAACTGTTATTCTATTTCAATTTTATAACCCCTCTCACATTAGTGGTATATGAGTTTATCTATAATATGTAATGATACAGTACATCAATTCTAATAGGGTGTATTACAATATTCAGAATTCTCAAAGCGCAGAGTAATAAAAATGCCTCCACTACATCTATAATTTGAAACTTCAACATGTAAACAGGATTATATACATAATAGAAATAAACCTTTGAAGATACTCATATCTGGTGCTTTGATAAGCAAGAAAACTTTTATACTGTCAGAGGTTTTGGAGTGTATAATTCAATTTTAATATTAAAACTGAAACACTGTTGATGCAACAGCTGAATCAACAGGACTACAAAATAATTCAGGTAAAATACTATCCTAGAGCATGAGTGTAATTTCTTTGCATAAAAAGCTAGCATTGAACTCAAACAACAGTATATAATCATTTTTGAAATAAGTTGTCTACTTTATCCTATTGCTTGAACAAGGCATTGGATAGTTATCAATATTAATATCTCAACAATAAGATTCCTGACTACTGATATTATAATTTTCAATGAATATCTTCTATACAGCACTACACAATAATATTGTGGTTTCTTTCTTTTCTTTTTTTTTTTCTCTCTACCCAGTCAACTCCCAATAATATTGTTTTTTTTTTTTTTTTTTTTTGCGGTATGCAGGCCTCTCACTGTTGTGGCCTCTCCTGTTGCAGAGCACAGGCTCCAGACGTGCAGGCTCAGTGGCCATGGCTCACGGGACCAGCCGCTCCGCGGCATGTGGGATCTTCCCAGACCAGGGCATGAACCCGTGTCCCCTGCATCGGCAGGCGGACTCTCAACCACTGCGCCACCAGGGAAGCCCAATAATATTGTTTTTAAAGGAAACATAATCATCAAAATGTCAGGGAGGAATAAGGGGAAAAGAAAGTGTTTCATTATGCGGAGAGAAAACTTCCAGGCAAAGAGAAGAAGAAATGCAATGTTCTTAGCACCGAGTTCAAGGAGTCATAGGCGGGTTTTTGTTTATTTGCTGCGTATAAAAACACAACTCAAAAGCAGCTAAGTTGAAGAGAAGTGACTCAATATTCTTTTTCAAAATGTATGATTTATGTCCACCATATTTTCTGTTTTCCCTTTCTTTCTCTCTTTCTTCCCCCTTCCTTCCTCCCTTCCTTCCTTCTTTCCTTCTTCCCTTCCTTCCTTTCTTGCTCTCTCTCTCTCTCCCTCTCTTTCTTTCTTTCTTTCTCTCAGTCAGACCTGAGAGTCTTGTCTTAGATCTGTGGGTAGTCATGACTGAGCCATCAACTCTTATCAAATAAATCAAGTCAGGGCTACATAATTATTTCTAAAGAATAAATATCATGCTCTAGTACTAAAGGGTTTCATCTACCAAATTCCCTGCTTGCTTTCCAACTTTGGCAAGGGTCAGCTTTAAAATATGCCTCTCTCCTGAATGGCTGTATTCATGTTAATATCAGGCAAAGAAGGCAAATCATATTAACTGCAGCAACTGGCTGTGGACCTTGAACAATTATTTAACCAATCAGCTTCTCGATGCCTCAGTGATGTCCTGTCAAACTGGGGCAAATATCTACTTCAGAGTGTTTTGTGAGAATTAAATAAAATGCACATAAAGCATATTGCCCAGAGCTTCATACGTGGTAAGCAGTGAATCGAAGTCTTCTCTTAGTGGAAGTATTAAATTATGTGATTATGAGGTAATAAATTGGCCTCATTTTTACAAGGTAATCTAGAATGTACAAGAAAATACAGAAAATAGCTAGGCAGCCTCGTAACCCAGTGAAGGTCAAGTGTATGACCAATTTGGCTGTGAGTGATGGCAACTGGCTTGTAGTATGAGGCTGGAGAAATATTTTGAAAACACACAAGGGAAAGAGGAAAACACTGTGGCTTTTGTAGTATGTAATCAGATGCTCATACAGACTCTGCCATGGATACTGCAATACAGCCTTGTAACAATACCGTGAGGGTTTCTTCTTAAATAATATTCTCTCTGTGACTCAATGTGGCTTTCAAAATGCCCCAGGATGGCTACAAAAGACACTGAGAGTGACTTAAGCAAGAGTTTCCAAGATTTCTCAATGCTACAACCCCCACAAGTTAGACAATGGAAAGACATGTAAGTCTTTTTCCTCCCCTGCAATGTAAAGAAACTATTGGGATATTGGCTTGTCTCCTCCTGGGACAGGAAGGCAGGATACATGAATTTTAATGTGTTTCTTTGTTCACAGCATGAAGACCCTTCCTATCTACATTTCTATGCATTTCTAACTTTAGATGTCTCGAAAGTGTTCTTCTAAATACGTCCATAATAACACCAGAAGAGTTCTGTGTCATTCTTGTAGGACAGGCAGTAGTAACAGGTGTAGGAGTAAATGAAGTTTGGGGACAATAAGGAAAACTGGTAAATAGATAGGAGACAGGAGACCCAGGTCCCAGGACTGGTTCTGATACTAACATGATATGTAATCTTAAGCATACCCCTGGGCTGTTCCACTACTGGATTTATTTTTCTTAGCTGTGAAGTAACCACTGGTCTCTGACAACCCTTCTAGTGCTTTAATTCCACAATGAGAATGAGTCTGTGCTAGTCCTCATTTATGAGCATATTTTCCTCTAGCACAGGACTGACTGTTTCTCAAAGTACAGTCTGTGTATCTGGGGTTCTTGTTATCATGGCATTCCTGGAAACGCTAAAGTTACTGAACCAGAAAGTCTGGTGATTCTGATACACATTGAGTTTTAGAACCACTGCTTTGTCAAATGAGGTAGTGGGGAATCTAAATTACACCGCTTACCCTTTCAACATTGCTAGCCCAGTTAAACAGCTAGGCAGGGAAAAGAAAGGAGCAGTAACAATTTGTGTTATCCTTCCTCCAACAACAATCTTCCTCTAGTCTTATCCCTAACTGGTATTCATCTAAGCTTCATTTATTCTTATAAAATCATCATCATCATCATCATCATCACCATCATCATCACCACAGTCATCATCATCACGATCATCATCACCATCATCATCATGACCATCATCATCACCAGCGTCTCATCATCACCATCATCATCATCATCCCCATCTTCATCATTATCACCATCATCATCATCACAGTCATCACCACCATCACCCTTATCCATTTAACGAAACACTGAACAGGCTTTAAAGAGAGATTACATGAATTTCCCATAGGACACTACTAATATTTCAAAGTCTGGATTTGAACTTGGGTCCATCTCACCTCAACTTCTGGGCTGTTGACAACTACATGAGTCCCCCAGTCATTCAGTCATATATTCATCTACTGAACTTTCTCCCAGAGATGCAAATGGCCAAGAGTAAAATCTAAGCCCCTGAACTTAACTGATGAGGATGCTGCTTTCCTTTCCAGACTGTTCAAGAATATATGGAAGGCTTCCTTGAGAAAGTGAGATTTGATTACCTACATGGAAGATGGTTAGGTGAAAATAAAAGTGTGATGGGTTTGGGGGTAATTTCCCATGCAGAGTTAACAGCATATGTGGAGGTCCTCAGGGGTGATGGCTTATCGCACTGAAGAAGCTGAAGGGAGAATAATACGGCTGGAGCATAAAAAAAATATGATAAGCATAAAATATTAGAGTGAAGATAAGTGTAGAGAGAAATGGGTGGCATTGTATGATGTGGTGACAATTTGGGATTTTGACTTAGAAGCAGTGGGAACCCAAGATTGGCATCACATTCACATTTTAAAGCAAAATATGATTATTTACATGAAATACCAAATAGCATGCTAACCTTACATTATTATTATTATTATTTTCAGAACATAATCATCTTATTGTTGTCTAGCACCTGTGACCGCTTCATGTCTCTCTAAAGAGGCAGGAATTTTGGAGGCTTATTGGCCCTTTTAAAGGAAAAGAGAAGTTAGTGGGCACCCCAGTGGTGAGTGAATATCTTAACATATAAGAATGTACCACTAGAACAACCAAGTCCACACCTAACATTCTCCCCACTATGGTCTACTTAAAAAAAATCTTGAACAATGAACAGCAAAACAAATAAATTTATTTCCACCTCTCAAAAAGCAAATTCAAATGTTGTTGAAGCCATCTAGACCAAGCTTCTGGATAGGTGCCTACAAAGAAGTGAGCTTTCCTTTTCACCTTCCTTGGCTTCACCCAGTGAGAGGCAAGAGACCTCTGCTCTCCACAACTCAGGATCCTGGGTGGTAAACCCTACTTTAAAATAACATATTGCACACTTGCACTCAATGAGGTGTTTTACATATAATGTAATGTATTTCTTCTTCCCAATTAGAAATGACCTATATAATTAAGAACACACTATTTTCCACTGCAAATATTGTGTCTAAATTCTATGTCTTCATTTAGAACTCAAGAAGGAGCTGCCCTTAGGTAGCTGCTACTTAGGAAGTACCAAGGATTAGAGTGATGTGGTAAACACACCAGGCTTAGTTTTGTTATCAACACAGCATTGGAGATTACAACAATCTCCTCCCTTATCCTGGCTATTCCCAAAGCACATGCGTGAACTGAGATTTCTTTGAATGTGATGCAAGGTTATGGATTCAATATGATGACATATATTTGAGGACTGGCCAAACAGAGCTGCAGCAAGGAGCTTTGTAATACAAAAAAGGAAGATATTTTCTTTTCCGTGTCAAGTACAAGTTGTATTAATAGGAATATTAATAAGTTTGGTACTGCATAACTGAATCATAGAACAGGTAATGCATTTGTAAGCCACTGCAAGGATCTTCTGTGAATAATTTAAATCTTCATGCTACTTCATGCTACTTCATGTCTTTAATGCTTAATTATATATTTTGAGAGTCTGAAAGCAATTCATTCACTTATTAAGCCATGTTCAAAACAGCTAAAGAGCTGTTAACTCTCCTTATGATTAAAAAATATATTTAAAAAATCTATTTGCTGACTGAACTCTTTTTATTTGATAGTATTGTCTCATGGGGATAGCCAAGTGAAGAATGTGATAATAAAAGGTATTTCTATCTCTTAAAAGTCCCAGGGTGGACTTCCCTGGTGGTGCAGTGGTTAAGAATCCACCTGCCATTGCAGGGGACACGGGTTTGAGCCCTGGCCCAAGAAGATCCCACATGCTGCGGAGCAACTAAGCCCACGAGCCACATCTACTGAGCCTGCGCTCTAGAGCCCAAGAGCCACAACTACTGAGACCCTGTGCCAAAACTACTGAAGCCCATACACCTAGAGCCCATGCTCCACAATAAGAGAAGCCACCACAATGAGAAGCCCGTGCACGACAATGAAGAGTAGCCCCCACTCGCTGCAACTAGAGAAAGCCCATGCACAGCAATGAAGACTCAACACAGCCAAAAAAAAAAAAAAAAAAAAAAAGTCCCTGGGTATTTCTCTTGATATTTTTTAAAGTGAGGATTCTACATTGTTTTTGACAGCAAGTCAACCAAGTCAACCAATGCAAGCAGCAGAGAAGTTGGACTTTTACTTATTTACTGGTAAAGGCGAGAAACGATTGTCACCAGAAATAAGGTATACGTGATGTAAACAAAGTTGCTTAATTTTTGAATTAAACAAATTTGTCCTCCTAAGAATTCTTTCCAGACCCCCATACCTAAACAAGGTAGAAATGGGAATGCCCTCCTACAAGCCTCTATTACATACTGAAATAAATTTCTATCCTAGCGCCTCTAATACAGCATATGTATTTCCTATCTCATCAATTTCACTGTAATATCTTTGTAATTCCAAGACCAAGACCAGGTTTTGGTCACTGTGGATGATGCTCTAATGACATTTCTTCCTGGACTTAACACTCCCTTGGTGACTCTCTTCAGAATACAACTCATTGCTCTACGAAAAATAAAGAGAATAAAACATTCAATAAATCTACAATGAATGAAGTAGAGTGTGTTAAAATATACTCTGGAGAGAAGGCCATGGGTTTCCGAGAAAATGGAAACTGAAATTGTAGACAAAGCAGCACAAGATAGCTGAGCCCAGGGTTGGCACAAGGGGCTTTGGGCTTGTCAAGGAAAATTGTTCACTCCAGAGTTTCCCACCTTCATCTATATGAGGAGGAGTGTATAATCAAGATAATGGTAGTAATAATCACAGCAGCTAACCCTAATTGAGTTCTTTCTATTTGAAAGGAACTTTGCATATATTTCTTTTTTAATCTCCCTGACAGTCTATGAGGTAATACCACTATTGTCTTCATTTTACCATAAAAGAAATAGAGGCATAGAAAGATTAAAAAATAACGTACCTTAATTATCAGTAGTGAGTCCTATATTTTAAAAGTTAGAAAATTAATACTTTTGTTTAAACTTCTCCTATTCTAACATTTTAGTCAAAGCAATTGTAACATTAATTCATCAGCAATATTTACCTCAGATGTGAGCTGACTTAAAGGGAGCAGCACGCTAGTCATTTAACCAGAGCCAAGTTCTAATCCCAGCCTTTGCATTTACCTGAACTTTAAAGTTACTCAGTTTGATGAACTTTTGATGAACTGCTGTCACCGTCAGCTACCTCATCTTGAAAAATGAAATAAATATGGAGCTCATATCGTTCTTCTCTGAATTAAATGTGATACCCTAAGTAAAGATACTGGCACCTAGGAAATACTCTAAACAGAAGCTAGGAGAGATTATAAAAAGCATAGGATTGTGAAGATTTTTCCAAAAAAGATCAGTGTCAGATGTACAGAAGGGAAGACATCCTGACACAGGACTATAGCAGTCTGAAATAGTTCATGTTTTTCAAAAATCGTAATCCTGTTTTTAATTGGTCAGTTAGAAATAATGAAATACTTATGTGCCCCAAAACAATCTACAACATTTTTATTGTTTAGAGTAACTTAAGTGAAGTGATACATGTTTTAGACTCCTCACACGCCTCTTTGAGGTGACCTTCCTCCTCTCTGATTGGATGCATGGTGTGTTAATTTCTTAGTTTCATTCTCAGCAGCAGCCAATTATATTCCCCTTTGTTTATAGGAGCATGCTCTTTTGTCCTTCATGTCCTAGTGGTCATCACAGGAGAAAGTTATGATATCACTATCATACAACTTTTATGTTTTAAGGACAGAGCACAGCTGCATGATAGGATACATGAAAATAGCCATGTAAATTTAAGGCATGAATGAGAATCCCCTTTGTTTCAGTCCTGTCAATGAAAACAGTAGTAGTGGGTGTGGAAAACATTTTTCTAGGACTCATTATGAACCAAGCACTCTTTTAAGAGCTTTAGGTATGTTGACTTATCTAATTTTCACCATAATTCTTTGAGGTAGATAATATTATTATCCCCATTTTAGACCTAAGAAAGCAAAAGTGTAGACATGATTATGAGCTGCCTGAGGTCACATAGCTGGCTGCAGAGACGGGATTCCAACAAACCCATCCTTTTAACCACCGTGCAAAGTCTGAAGTAGCACTAGTGTCCAATTGTTACATGTAAGTGAATGAACTAGAATTAACTATTAGTCTCTAATACTGACCACTACAAGGGAGCAGGCTGGGCTGCTCTGCACAGGTGTGCAGTGTGTGTACTACACAAGGGCACATTGCTGATCCAAGCCCCAAGAAGGTAGGAAGCTGTGTTTACCAGGAAGAAACACCACCTTTTTATAATATTCTCAAAGGTTCTCTATAGGTGATAGAAGCAGGGATCTTTGGAGAGTAGATTGAAATCTTTGGATGGGCATAGACTATCCTATCACTGCCAAAATTCAAGGACACACTCAAGAGTGTCAGGAGAACACTGAAAGGACCAAGGAGGTTCTAATGGACGGGCTGTGACAATCTGTGCATCATTAATAATCATAACTGACAATAATAACTGTAGTTACTTATGAAATATCATGAATTTATGATAATATGAAAAATGCAAAAGTATGTGGAGTATATAAAAGTAATTATAATATAAAAAGTGGTTGAGCATTATAGGGATAAAAACACACATACTTAACAATAATGAATATCAGAGTGGTGATCATTTTTCTTTTCCTTTTAGGGTTGTGCATCTGTACGTGTGTGCAATTAGAAAGTAATGAACATAATAAGTTGTAACTGAGTCAATTCTCCTCAGTAAAGACTAAGATCCACTAGTGCCAATGATAATATAAAATAAGAAGGTTGAAAAAGGATATGGCCAGTGATCACCATTGATGGTGATGTACCAAGAAGGTCTGATGGTGAGTTCTAAAATGAATTTCCCAGTCGTTTCTTAAATGATTGCCCAAGAAGATTTAAACCCTCATATCCTAGTAGATGACACATCAATGAGATCCTACTCTTTATATTGATAAAGCTTTCTAGAATTTTTCAATTCCATAAACCAGTAAGTCCATATATCACAATATACCATATGACCATGATGAGTTAGTAATTAAATTATGGTAAAAATTCCAAGCTTCAAGAACTAAATTCTATATGAAAGGTGTTACTAAATTTTACTTTATATAACAAAGACCTAATTATAAACGATTGATAGTTCAACTCTGAACCATGTTTTACTGGGCACCAAGGCCTCTGCAAAGAGGAATTAGTGCATTCACATCCCCCAGATCCAGAACCTGTGCTAATCTGACAGTTTACTCTTTTTTCCTTTGATACTAGGAAGATTATTGAAATTCTAAAAAGGTATAAATGACCTCTATGATTACTCTAACCTTGGAAATAAAATGAATAGTAATAATGATGAAATTGGCAATTACAAAGAAAAATTTTAAACCTCAGGAGTTAGCAAATTTTACAATTAATATAACTGTAAGTGCATTAATGAGGTTTCAATTATCTCATGATTTTTGTTTGTCTATTTAAAGGTAGTAGGACATTTTATTTTAATTAATTTGCTTAGAAAAATTTGGTTAAATATATCTATAAAAACTTTTAAGTCCAAAGAAATTCAGTATCTTTCATTTTGATTGATAACTTGTACAGTGCAAGATATTTGGATTTTGATAATTTAATATATGAATAAGTGTTATATTGTTAAGAGTTCAATATAAAAATGAATATTACCTGTAAAAATAGATTTGTAAGGTAATTAAACCAAATGCACACAGTGTGACTGTTTCTTCACACACAAAACCCCTCAGACACTAAAAGAATCTGAACAATTAAAACATTTGTTTATGGGCTGAGGAAGAAAAGGAAAAGCTTCCATGGAGTTAAGGTATGAATGTGACGCAAATGCTGAATAAGGGTCAAACATAGGAGGGAGGAGAAGAAGAAGGCCAGGGGTTTAGGGATATAAAGTTAAAAGATTTATTTCTTGATGATATAAGCCTGAAATACGTAGGTAGTAAAAAACTCAGGAATAAATGTAGATAAAGTGGTACAGGAGGGCAGCTGTGAATATCAACTTATTTCTTTTTTCCCTTTTAAATTATTTTGTTTATTTTTGTTAATTTGGTCTATTCAATATACTGAAGGTGGAATTGGAGTTAAAGTTTTGAAAAGATGATATTTGATAATAGGCAGAGATCATCTGAAGACACTGAGAGACCAATTTGAAAGTTACGCAATAATTACCAAATGTGGTGCAGAACCTCTGGCTTGGGTAGTAAAATGGGACACCCCCGCACCAAGGAAAGAAAGGTATGAACACCATTCCAGCAGAAGCCTTGGCAGATCTCTGTGTGTGGGGCGGGGATGGGCAGACAAAAACTGCCCTTAGATTTGGAGCCTGGGAAATAGCTATCCAGAGGTCCATTCATTTCCGAAGCAGAAAGTCCCCTATTATTCCACAGAAGGATTTATCTTTGCAGCTTGGCATTCACAAGAGTACATATTTAAAGGCACACAAACAAGTCCCTGTCATTGTGAGCCACCCTGGGAATTTCAGGTACCCCATCACACAGTCAATAGCCCAGTAAAATAAATGTCTCCCTTTATTCTTTAACTGCACAAAGAAATGTTTATTATGTCAGGGAAAAAACAGTTTTACTTTGGGTCTGTGAGTTCATGTTGTGGACGATCCTTTCCTAGGGTGCTTGAGCGTGATGAACTATAACTCTGAAAACCGTGGCATTTTAACAAGAAACAGCCTAGCAATTGTTTGCCCTACAATTTCCTACATATAGAGCTCAGGTCTTAAAAACATGGGAGTTTTGGGAAGGTCCATGGAGCCAATTAGGAGATAAAATGAATTTTAAAGACCTTAAAAAATGTTATTTTGGTAAAACACTTAACATGAGGTTTACCCTCTTATATTTTTAAGTACACAGTGCATTATTATTGACCGAAGGTACCTGTATAGCAGATGTCTAGAACTTACCTTGCTTAACTGAAACTTTATGCCTATTGATTAGTAACCCCCCATTTCTCCCTCTCCCAAGTCCCTGGAAACCACTACTACATTCTTTGATTCTATGGATTTGACTATTTTAGATACCTCATATGAATGGAATCATGCAGTATTTGTCTTCCTGTGACTGGTTTATTTCACTTAGCGTAACGTCAAGGTCTATCCATGTTGTTGCATATTGCAGGATTTCCTTCCATTTTATGGGCTGAATAGTATTTAATTATACCTATATACCAGCAAATCAAAACCACAATGAGACATTACCTCACACTTGCTAGGAAGGCTATTATCAAAAAAAATAAAAGACAAGTATTTGCAAGAATGTGGAGAAACTGGAAACCTTGCACACTGTTGGTAGGAATGCAAAACAGTGAAGTCGCTATGGAAAACAGTGAGGCAGGTCCTCAAAAAATTAAAACTAGAACTATCATATGATCCAGCAGTCCCCTTTCCAAGATAGAAAGAGAACTGAAATTAGGATTTTGGAGAGATAATAGCACTCCTATGTCCATTGCAGTACTATTCACAATAGGCAAGATGTGGAAACAACCTAAATGTCCATCAAGAGGTAAAATAAATTTAAAATTGGCCTGATCCCACACTACATCAAGCTGACCTCAAAGGATGGGCTTTTTTTTTTTTTTTTTTTTTTTTTTGCGGTACGCAGGCCTCTCACTGTTGTGGCCTCTCCCGTTGTGGAGCACAGGCTCCGGACGCGCAGGCTCAGTGGCCATGGCTCACGGGCCCAGCCACGGAGCGGCACATGGGATCTTCCCGGACCGGGGCACAAACCCGTGTCCCCTGCATCGGCACGGGGACTCTCAACCACTGCGCCACCAGGGAAGTCCAGGATGGGCTTTTTTTTTTTAATTGTTGTTGTTCTCACTCCACGTTTCCTCCATAACCCTATCTTTCAGCCAAATTCTATCATCCTTTCAAGCAGAAGTTATAACTGTTGGCTCTCAGCTTGGATCAGGAAAATAAAGCATGTTTTGTTTTGAGTCCAAACCGTTAAAAAATAAGAATACTAATTTTAGAAAATAGTCACCAGCATGTGAAAATCAGAGAACTTCATGTATAAATATAAATTTGTGGCTTCCTTTGAAAAAACTGAAGATCTGGCAACATTTGTACTCCTTCCTGGAAACAACGGCTGATCGTGAATAGTGGCCATCATTGGAGGTATAGCATAGGTGAGGAGTCCAGCTCCAGCCAGAATGCCATCTGTGATTTTTCAAACTTGACCAGCGCAATTACAAGGCTTTGCCAGGCAAGCCTCATGAGAGGAAGCTACCCTCCCCTCACTAGACTTGGTACACCAAACTGTGCATTTCAGTTTTCTGGAGGATGTCATGGTCAGGGACTCAGGCTCCCCTCTTTCCAGGTTGGCCATCCTAATGTGCATATCTGCATGTCCAGCCCAGGCACTTCCACATGGAAGCCCCTGTGGGGGCCTCAGCTGAAGCACTTCTCTCTACTTTGATGTAGTACTTTTCCTAACCTTTCCCCTTCTCACTAACCTCTGGCCATGGGTCCAAAAAAAGGTAAGAGCTTCTAGCTCAGTGCTCTTTGGTGTGAGATGATTCTCCCCATCTGCAATGATCCACCTGATTTAGCCCAGTGCCGCTCCATACAAGGAAATGGAATGATGGAGAAATCTGCACCTCTCATTTTGCAAGGACTGATCGTTACTTTTAGTTTGGTTCCTTGTTCTAACTATACCTACACTTGATGGCTCAACAATGATACCAGGTTTTAGAGCACTCCCTTTACACCACGTGCCTTTTGTAAGTTATTTGAATTTGAATTTCTGCTTCCAGGCATAGCCCCATTCTCACTTCATTCGGGAATCCTTGACCACACAGCCCCTGATGGTCTCTCCTAAAATTGCACAGACTATTGCTTAATTCATATGGGGTCCATGCACAAAGAGAATATCATCACATGGAAGCTTGAAACAGATGTGGTAACCCAAGCCTCACTCTAGATCTATCGAATCACTATCGGCATTGCACACGATCCCCAGTGGTTTGTATATGCATGAAAATTTGAGAAACACTGGTATAGAACATCATTCTGTATCATCTGAATTAGTATTGTATGTGTCTGTCTATTTCATGTTGATATAGGATATTTTATTAACTAGACTTCAAGCGTCTCAAAAGTAGAGATTGTGTCCTCGGATATTTCTTTGGTGTATTCTGCTAGATGAACGAGTAAAGGGTGGTGGACACAGAAATTAAACACAAATTCCTCATCTAAAATAAAGTTGCTCATTACCTGGCATCTGTCTTCCCAAAACCTGTACCATATTTGTGACCACAGATAAAGATACAAGGTGGACAACTGGCAGCTGAGCATGGCCAGCTGGTATGTATTTAGCCATATCCCTATCTTGACACATTTTGGTGACTTCTGACTCTGGCTTTAACTATTGGACTTGGTATTTTAAATGCATTTTCCTCATTTTGACCCAAAGCACTTGCCAACTTTCTGACCTCTGTATATCTCTGGTAGGATCTCTTACTATTCATCTACCAGGACTGAAACTCTAGCATGGGCTCTATTGGGCTGGCATTTCAGTATTTTTTTTTTTAATCTGTTCAGAGGCATAAAAAAAGTTTGTCTTATTTTTTCCAGATAACAAAATAAGCACAAGTTAAACATTATGTGTGCCTATTGTTTTTTCTTGACAATTGAACTAGACTAGAGATTAGCAAACTATGGCCTATGAGATAGCAGACTGTTTTTGTAAGTAAAGTTTTATTTGACACAGACACAGTTATTCATTTACATATTTATTGTCAATATCTGTTTTTGCCCTATAATGAAAGTTTGGCCGAAAGAACTGAGTTGTGGCAGAAACAATATGGCCCTCAAAGCTTAAAATATTACCATCAACTGGCCTTTTAAGAAAAAGTTGCCAACTCTTGAACTAGTCAATTTGTTTAAAAAAAGTCAACAACCAAACAACATTTTTGGCAACTGGCAGACAAATGACTGCTTGATTTATTTTTCTCATTTTTTAGCATGCCTTGTGTACTTAGCATCAATGACACTAAATGAAAGGGAAACACAGGAACTGGCATTTCAAAGGAAGCAAAAGGTCACCTCATGTTTTTTTATCCATGATAGACACAGTCTATCATTCACGTGAGTACTGAATGTGTTTTGAGCTCTGAGTTTGCAATTATTTTCCATGTGTCAAACTCAAATTTTTTTCCAGGTATCAGTCCATTTCTTAAGATTACATCTTCAGAAAAGATGTAGAATATTTATTTTATTTATTTATTCACCAGTTTACTCAACTAGGAAGTTACATGACTATAATACATCCATCATGCTATGCTAGGTACTGTCAAAATCAAAATTACAAATGTGAGATCTCAGTCTTAAAAATGTTTACCACCCATGTAGGATTTGGTGAGCAACTGAGCTGCAAAATATGCATCTCCATTGATCGCCAGATTTGATTAACCTAACCTGGCTAATGAATGTCGATTTTCTGTGGACTTATTCAATTAAAGGTTATCAGGCTGGTAGAAAATAGTGATTCGAGATTTTCTAGGCCTCAGTCAATCATATACAAATGGTTGAATTCCATTGATAGAACATGGACATGGTCTCCATGGAACAGCACAAAACATACACAAATGACAGGGCAGTTAGAAATGAGAGTCTATAAATGCATGTCTCCTGCCAAATAAAGAATGCAAATGTGATCCCTAGTCTCCCAAGGCACCTCCCCATCCTCAGCAAACATGGCTGTTAGTTCACGCTCTTCTGAGTTTTCCTCTTGAATATGGTTGGCATATAAGACTCATGTTTTGACCCATGGAATAAGGAAGATGTTACACTGCATAATTCAGAGTTAGGTCAGAAAATGCTTTGCAGTTTCCTTCCGGGTCTTCAGAGAATTCATTCCAGAGGAAACTAAATTCCACATAAGAAATCCTATTTTGTGAGGCTGTCGCGCTGTGATGGAGAGGTTCTGGAGGATGAGACCCCACTGAGGAGAGGGAAAGAGAACAAGGAACACTGGGCATCCACACGTAAAGGAGGGATCCCTTCATGAAGTGGATGCTCCAGACTTGTCTGCCCCAGCCGCTTCCATGTGGATCACAGATGGACCACCCGGCAGAGCCCTTCCTAAATTCCTGGGCCATAAAATTGTGAGCAAAAATAAAATGGCAGTTTTCAACCAGTAAGTTTTGGGGCAGTTAGTGACACGTTAACATAAATCAGAAATGGTGGATGAACAGCTATTAATTTTAGGCTGCTGTGGTCAGGGAAGTATGAATTGGGAAGCAGGCTATGAGGTGGACCCTTAATGATGTGAAGTATAGTAGAGAGCAAAAGGCAATTGATATTAAATGATGACAAGGTATCAAAGAGCAAAATATTAGGAAGCAGGGAAAAATCATATAAGTGGGAAATCCTGGCTCCAGGGAGCTTAAATCTTTTAGATGGAGATGGACAAACTCATATAAAGTAAGTGTTACTGTCATAATGATGACAATCTGGCCAGAACAGAGTGAAATCCAAAGGAGAGAAGTGTGATATTGAGGGTGAGGCAGGTCATGAGAGATTTTTTAAAGGAGATGCCATTTGAGCTAAAGCAGATGGAACACAGGTTCAGGGGTGTGGATGAAAGATTAAAGCTCATTAGGAGAAAAATGAGAGAATCAGCCTAGATGGAAGACTTTACCAGTGCTGGGAAGAATATGGAAAACAAAGCTCAGAGAGGCAAGAGAGTCAGACATGAATAAAACCTTCCTGAGGCTGGGCTAGAAATCCAATGGGTCTCTTGGTCTCTCTGAACCCTTTTAGACCACATTCACTTCTGCTGTCTGTTCACTAAGGGAAACACCTGAAATGGTTGAAACATGCTTTGAAATTTGAAAGAAATATAGATAAATGGAACAGGATAGAAAACCCAGAGATAAACCCACACACATATGGGCACCTTATTTTTGATAAAGGAGGCAAGAGTATACAATGGAGAAAAGACAGCCTCTTCAATAGATGGTGCTGGGAAAACTGGACAGCTACATGTAAAAGAATGAAATTAGAATACTCCCTAACACCATACACAAAAACAAAGTGAAAATGGGTCAAATACCTAAATATAAGGCCAGACATTTTAAAACTCTTAGAGGAAAACAAAGGCAGAACACTCTTTGACATAAATTACAGCAGTATCTTTTTTGATCCACCTCCTAGAGTAATGAAAATAAAAACAAAAATAAACAAATGGTACATAATTGCAATCAAAAACCTCTGCACAGCAAAGGAAACCATTAATAAAATGAAAAGACAGCCCACAGAATGGGAGAAAATACTTGCAAACGAAGCAACAGGAAGGGATTAATCTCCAAAATATACAAATAGCTCATGCAGCTCTGTCAAAAAAACACAAAACCCAATCAAAAAATGGGCAGAAGATATAAATAGACATTTCTTCAAAGAAGACATACAGATGGCTGAAAAGCACATGAAAAGATGCTCAACACCACTAATTCACTAATTATCAGAGAAATCCAAATTAAAACTGCAATGAGGTATCACCTCACACTGGTCAGAATGTCCATCATCAAAAAGTCTACAAACAATAAATGCTGGAGAGGGTGTGGAGAAAAGAGAACCCTCCTATGTTGTTTGTGGGAATGTAAATTGGTGCCACCACTATGAGGAACTAAATGGAATTTCCATAAAAAATAAAAATATCAGTAGAACTACCATATGATCCAGCAATCTCGCTCCTGGGCATATACCATGAGAAAACCATAATCCAAAAGGATACTTGCACCCCAAAGTTCATAGCAGCACTATTTACAATAGCCTAGACATGGAACTAACCTAAAAATCCATCGACAGAGGAATGGACAAAGAAGTTGTAGTACATAAATACAATGGAATATTACTTGCCAAAAAAAATGAATGAAATAATGCCATTTGCAGCAACATGGATGGACCTACAGATTATCATACTAAGTGAAGTAAGTCAGACAGAGAAAGATAAATATCATATGATATCACTCATATGTGGAATCTAATTTTAAAAAGACAAGAAACAAATGAACTTATTTACAAAACAGAAATGGACTTAAAGATATCAAAAACAAACTTATGGTTACCAAAGGGGAAACGTGGAAGGTGGGGGGAGGATAAGACAGAAGCCTGGGATGGACACACACATACACTACTTTATATAAGATAGGTAACCAACAAGGGCCTACTGTATAGCACAGGGAACTCTACTCAATATTCTGTGATAACTTATATGAAAAAAGAATCTAAAAAAGAATGAATATATGTACATGTATAACTGAATCGCTTTGTTGCACACCTGAAACTACTACAACATTGTTAATCAACAATACTTCAATAAAATTAAAAAATGATAAAAAATAAAAATAAATTAAAATTTAAAAATAAATAAATAAAATGAGCATTTTCTCTGAAATCTACTGTAAGCACCAAATATGTTTACACAAGCACAAGAAAATGTCTGAGGTCATTTTTTTTTTTTTTTTTTTTTTTGCAGTACGTGGGCCTCTCACTGCTGTGGCCTCTCCCGTTGCGGAGCACCGGCTCCAGACGTGCAGGCTCAGCGGCCACGGCTCACGGGCCCAACTGCTCCACGGCATGTGGGATCTTCGCGGACCGGGGCACAAACCCATGTCCCCTGCATCGGCAGGCGGACTCTCAACCACTGCGCCACCAGGGAAGCTCTGAGGTCATTTTTTATTAGGCACCACGACATATTGATATAGAAGAAGAAAGAGAAGGTAGAATTGCAAATCTGAGTGAATCCCCTGGTCTACCCTGCAGTGTCCTTCCTAAAAATCACAGGATTAAACACATGGGGACAACTGAACTTTATAAATAATTCCATTGTGCACAAGGGCAGAGGTGAAAAATATTACAGGTAAACTGCCTGAAACAGAAACCCTAAAATCCTTTTAGGGTTATTCCAGATCAATATAGTGATAGAAAACAATCACTCTACTTTTCTGAAGGGACATTTAAAAATACCATGAGCAGAGTGAAGCGAAACAAGCTTATTCTTTAGATATCGAATCCAAAAAGAAACGATAGCTAAGAATACAGCAAATCTTTCTATTATAATTGCAGCACTACCATAACAACAGCATATTTTGTATGAAAGAGCTTCTGGTTAGAAAGATAATCAACCTACCTGATGGTCAATCTCCATCCAATTTTGTTCTTGAACTTCAATTTGGTCTCCACACTAAAGCCAGAGGGATGTTTTGAAATGGAAATGATATGGCCTTACCACTCATAAAACACTTGTATGAAAACTGCCAAATATTTATAAAGGCAGACAAGGCCCTACATGATCTGGTTCCTATCTACCACTTGACCTTCCACTTGCCCTAACACCTCTCTTCTCCCTCTCTCCCCCTCCCTCCCTCCCTCCCTCCCTCTCTCTCTCTCTCTCTCTCTCTCTCTCTCTCACACACACACACACACACACACAACATCCATACACACTTGAGCTCTACTGGCCTTTTAAAAAATATTCTCCAGTTTACCCTGTTTCTCTTTTACTGTGCGACATCTACAAAAGATGACTTCTTCCACAGAGAACTCCTCTCTCCTCCCTTCATTTAGTAAACTAATTCTGAACATGTTGGCTCAATCTTCACTTCCTCTAAAAGGTTTTACTCTTGTCCCCCGGACTAGAACAGATCCCTCTATTATATGGTCTCATGGTATCACACTTCCTTCTTCTGTTTTTTTTAATTGAAGTATAGTTGATTTACAATGTTGTGTTAATTCATTTCTGTAAACGGGTTTTCTTCAATTATACACTAGCCTCCATACCTTGTATGGATTGGGAGGAAAATTAAATAAATTCCAATTACTACTGGAGATGCATAATCAGTTCTTAGTATATGTTAGCATTCTGCCACTGCTGTTTAATGCTATAACCACCAGTTATTTTTCCTGGACCCTACGGTCAGAGATTCATGCTGAAACTGAGATAAGCATGTCATAATGACGAGCTGCACCAGTGGGATTTGCACTTGGCGTTGACAGAAGGATACACTTCATGGGCTGCTTCAAACAACATTGAGTTAACAGGCTCTTATTTGTAAGCGAAAGGATCAGTCCAATATTGAATAATTTCTATTGACTTTCGAGTAAGAATTTGTCTGATCCATTTTTTTAAGGTATTTGGACAACTGTGAATCATGTTTCTTGATTAATTTACTTCTTTAGGTACTTAGAGAAGGAGCAGAAACACCTCCAGTGAGCCACAGCTGAAAGGAATTTGCACTTTTCTAAGTCTAAATACTTTTGAAGACCTATGGAGGAAGGGCCGGAAACTATGGTAGGAAGGATATGGCCCATTATTTATCAATATGTACATACATAATGTGTTTATAAAACAAGGTTTACTGGAGATAGTATTAGAACATTTCCTGGGTCACCTGCCCATTCTTATTTATTGCTAATTTAGAAACAGCCTGAAGAGTCTGTTTTCACATAAGTTCAAGGTTACTTCATTTTGGTAGAAACAAATGGATTTATTTTTCTCTCAAGCCCTTAGTGTTGAAAAGAAATTAATATTTTTTTCAAGTCTATTTTTACTTTTATAAAGCAAACCAGTATTGAGATATTTAATCTCAAAAATTTACTTTCCTTTTTCATAAACATTTTTAGGAGCTGTTGAATAACCAAATTTGACTGTAAGTTTGTCTTAAAAGTAAGGAGCACAACATTTTAATACATTTAAAGCACAGATTATAATTGTTTCTTACAAACTGGACAAGTTTATTCAGTCTCTGAGCCCTCCTTTGTTCTCTGCCACCCTTTGGAACTCTGTTCTCAGTATGTCACTGACCGACTTTCCTTTTTTCTGGTGGTCACTGTAAGATGTCAGGGTCCCAAAGAAACAGTGAAGATGTGAAACCAGAAACGCAAGAAGCTGGAAAAGCAAGAGTCTAAGGATTGACTGAATAACAGCAAATATTTATTGAAACCCTCATGAAATCATGTGTTTATAGCAATCTCATGATTGTTTATAATAATCTCATGAAATAAATGTGTTCCATATTTTACAAATTAAAAAACAAAAAAAACAAACTTTGGCTATTCTTGTGAATGAAGAGGATGAACTGCAAACAAGTCTAAAAGGAGGCTTTGCAGTGATTAAGCTCACATTTTAAGAAATCCACAATTATTAAGATCAGTAATTATGATAGACGTAAATTAAATGAAGTAACTGATATTCTTCAAAAATACTGGTATTAGGGCTTCCCTGGTGGCGCAGTGGTTGAGAGTCCGTCTGCTGATGCAGGCGACACAGGTTGGTGCCCTGGTCTGGGAAGATCCCACATGCCGCAGAGTGGCTGGGCCCGTGAGCCATGGCCGCTGAGCCTGCGCATCCGGAGCCTGTGCTCCGCAACGGGAGAGGCCACAACAGTGAGAGGCCCACGTACCACAAAAAAAAAAAAAAAAAATACTGGTATCCAGGCAGATATTATCAAATTGGATAACAAAAGAGTAAAAATAATACCCGTGGTCAGAGGATGTTGCCTTACAGAAAAGCGACCAAACTCCATGAAATGTCAATACTCAGTATATATACAGGATCTGAATGAGAAACATAAATTACAGTCAAGTGGTTGGGCAAAATTGTAGGGGCCACAAGATCCACAAGAACCAAAAGGGTTGTAAGACTTTGCTGCTAACAAAGAGATTGTAAATTATACAACCAAAGGCAAGATTTGGACCAGGAATTGCACCCTGACATGTGCCTTCCAGTTTACTAGAGGTAAATTGAGGGAATGGTTAATGTACCAGTGAGCACTGGAATGTATGTGTCATGAATAGAGGGATCTTAGATGCTGTGTTCACTGATACAGCCCAGGCACCTACAACAGTGTCTGATGCAGAAAGGATGCTCACTATTTATTTAATGTATGGATGTTTATGCTAATACACTGGACATCTTAAGAGAAAAAAAAAAAAAAACTCCTAAGGAAAAAAAAACTCATAAATATAATTTTAAAAGAAATAGAAAACCTAAAAGATCATATGAACATGAAAGGTATACAATCAGTAGTATATATTCAGTAGTAGAAAATCTAAACATTCAAGAAAGAGATAATTCACATTTTACATGTTCTTTAAAAAAAATAATCCTCCACACTACTGTATATAAAAGATAACTAATAAGAACCTACTGTATAGCACAGGGAAATCTACTCAATACTCTGTAATGACCTATAAGGGAATAGAATCTTAAAAAGTGTGGATATATGTATATGTATAACTGATTCACTTTGCTGTACACCTTAAACTAACACAACATTGTAAATCAACTATACTCCAACAAAAATTAACTAAAAAAAAAAAAATTAAGTTACAGCTCAAAGGGAGAACACACACACACACACACACACACAATACTCAACTCATGTTATAAGCAACTATAAACTTGATACCCAAACCAGAAAAGAACAGTGTGAGAAAGAAAAAACATTATAATACAAGCTTACTCATGGATGTACATAAAAAAGTTCTAAACAGCAAGCATCCAATTATGAGTGACCAGAGACTCTGAGGAAAATTTCTTGCTTCACAACAACCAAACCCATATAACACACTGTGGAGAAATAGTTGAGCTCACATAAGTTAGGATGGTTCTCCCGGAACCACCCAAAATATACGAACAAACAAATAAGAACGCCAGTCCTTCAGACATGTAACAGGTTGGGTTTATGGTAGCCGGTACTGTATCTTAGGGGTCTGAGAGCCATGCAGGGATACCCAGGAACCTGATGAGAATGGCAGATGCCAGAGTCACAGAAGCTAGGAGTGTGTTCTAAGAAGCTGACTTGAATTAGAAAGCAACAGGAATTTTTCTACCCTGGGGCCAGATTATTGAGACACCCAATTACTGAGATATTTATTCTTCGAACAAGAGTCAGTAAAGGAAAATAAGTCTGAGACAACCAAACTTAGGCGTGGTAGGCTGAAGAGGGCAGAGGATGGATCTAGTTACCTACAGAATTTAGTATTTTTTTGTTTTGTTTTCTTTTTGCAAAAAATTTCCACAGATCTAGGCACAAAGGACTTCCCTAGATTATGGTCAAACTTGATCTTACAAGTACTTTGGTAATACCTTGTTAAATGAATATGCACATACTCTATGACCAGTATTTCACAACACTGTGTGCTTAGCATTCATACATAAGGAGATATGTTTAGAAATTTTCATAGCAACATTCTTCATAATTTTATAAAAGTGAGAGGTTATTCGAAGTGCCATCAACATTGGAATAAATAAATAACTCATGGCTTGTATAATACTATACAGCAGTGCAAAAGAATTGACTAACATATAGATAAATCATATGAGCATAATGTTGAGTAAAAGAAAAAAAAATCAAGTAACAGGATAACATATACAATGTAATTCCCTTCAAAACAGCTAAATCTACATTGTAGCATGGGGAACGATTAACACAAAGTATAAGATGATGTTATGGAGTAAGCAGGGAGATTTGAAAGTGGCAGGTGCACAAGAGACCTCAGAAGTTGGGGCAAATTTCTTATTCTTGAGGTGGTATGCACAGGAGTATTTACTTCTCATTGTTTTATTCTTTACAATATGCATGTATGTCATGTGTGTGTGTTCCTTAGCATGTATGTATATTTTACTGTTTAAAATATTTTATTGTTTGTAGATTTTTTGAGGATGGCCATTCTGACCAGCGTGAGGTGATTATCTCATTGTAGTTCTGATTTGCATTTCTCTGATAATTAGTGATGTTGAGCATCTTTTCATGTGCTTTTTAACCATCTGGATGTCTTCTTTGGAGAAATGTCTATTTAGACCTTCCACCCATTTTTGGATTGCACTGTTTTTTAGATATTGAGCTGCAGGAGCTGTTTGTTTATTTTGGAGATTAATCCCTTGCTGGTTGCTTCATTTGCAAATCTTTTCTCCCATTCTGAGGGTTGTCTTCTCATTTTGATTATAGTTTCCTTTGCTGTGCAAAAGCTTTTAAGTTTAATTAGGTACCATTTGTTTATTTTTGTTTTTATTTTCATTACTCTAGGAGGTGGATTGAAAAAGATATTTCTTCGATTTATGTCAGAGGCTGTTCTGCCTATGTTTTCCTCTAAGAGTTTTATAGTATCTGGCCTGACATTTAGGTCTGTAATTCATTTTGAGTTTATTTTTGTGTACAGTGTTAGGGTGTGTTCTAATTTCAAACTCTACAAACAATAAATGCTGGAGAGGGTGTGGAGAAAAGGGAACCCTCCTACACTGTTGGTGGGAATGTAAACTGGTGCAGCCACTATGGAGAGCAGTATGGAGGTTCCTTAAAAAGCTAAAAAGAGTGCTACCATATGATCCAGCAATCCCACTCCTGGGCATATATCCGGAGAAAACTCTAATTCAAATACATACATGCACCCCAATGTTCAATGCAGCACTATTTACAATAGCCAGGACATGGAAGCAACCTAAATATCCATCCACAGAGGAATGGATAAAAGAAGATGTGATACATATATACAATGGGATATTCCTCAGCCATAAAAAAAGAACCAAATAATGCCATTTGCAGCAACATGGATGGACCTAGAGATTGTCATACTGAGTGAAGTAAGTCTGATAGAGAAGAAAGACAAATATCATATGATAATGTTTACATATGGAATCTAAAAAAAGGTTACAAATGAACTTATCTACAAAACAGAAAGAGTTACAGATGTAGAAAATAAACTTACGGTTACAGGGTTTAAGGGTGAGGGAGGGATAAATTGGAAGATTGAGATTGACACAAACACAGTGCTATATAGAAAATAGATAACTAATAAGGACCTACTGCATAGCACAGGGAACTCTAATCCATAATCTGTAATGGCCTATATGGGAAAAGAATCTAAGAAAACTGGATATATGTATATGTACAACAGGTTCACTTTGCCATACACCTGACACTAACACAACATTGTAAATCAAATATACCCCAACTAAAATTTTTTCAAATGATAAAATATTTTAATGAAGAATAGTTTTTAGCCAGACTATGACAGCATCACCTGAATATCAGATAACACATTTGAACAAGTGGCCATAAGCTCCTATTCTCCAGGGTAAGGGAAATAAGGGAAGGAGTGAAGTGGGTGTGCATACATGTATGTGCATGTCCTGCATGACTGACCAGACATGTGGACTGGAGAGTGACAGCCCCTGTGAAGGACTCCTCAGCTCCAGCTGGATCAGGACACAAGGCATACGGCTAGGTATTACTACATTTTTCTGTATTTCAAAAGATAAGCCAGAAATCTGAATTTTTATTTGAACTCTTTGACTTGTTAAAGGTCTCCATTTTTACAAAGCATATTTGAAATAACCTTTGACCAGATCTGACCTGAAGGTTGCAAATTTGCTCCCTGTTGTTTGATCTTCATCCTGCATGGGGTAATCTGAGGGGAATGCCAGGAACCTAAACTAGGACTGGGATCAAATACTGAGATCATGCGATGACTTAAGAAGGACAAGACAGAAGCCGGGCTTCAGAGCATGCCAGCTGATAAAAGTAAATGGATCAGCAAGTGGGTGAGCAGAAGTGATCGCAGGAGCTTAGGTAAGAGAGAGTGAGGAACCGAATGGGCCTGGGCTCATGGGAATTCATTGGAGACATCAGGTATTAGGAAACTCATGGGGCTGGAATTTAGCAGCACTGATGTGCTGTGTTCCTGAGAGGAGGGCCTTGCAAACCTCGTGACTGACTGGTGATGCAATGAATGGGTTCTGGGAACAAGAAAAGACTATTATCGATCGTATAAATAGAATAACCCCTTTCTTCAAGATTTCTAAGTGTCAACCACTAAACTCTATGTATTTTGTTTTACTCATTCTTCATACTACTATGAATTTAACATTGTCTCTATGATGTTTCTGCATAAGAATAATGAGCTGTGAAGCTCTTAGATAAATTTGAGAAGTAAATCTAGCTAGCCTAGTCATTTGAGTTACTGTGGTTATGTAATATATTGCCCCCAAAATCACTAATGTAAAACAAGCATCTATTATGCTCACAGATTCACACATTCTGTGGGTCAAGAATTTGCACAGGGCATAGTAGGGGTGGCCTTTCTGTGACCCACAGGGTCAGAGGCTCAGCTAAAATCATCGGAAGCTCACTCACTCATGCGTCTGGCTGACTGTTAGTGGAGATGTCAGTTAACCTCCACATGGGCTGTTTGAGCTTTCTCACACCAGAGTGACTGGGCTCAAGGGCAAGAATGCTAAGGGAGATTAAGGTGGCACCTGTGCTTAGATAAAGAGGATGTGATACATATATACAGTGGACTATTACTCAGCCATAAAAAAGAATGAAATAATGCCATCTGCAACAACATGGAGGGACCTAGAGATCATTATACTAAGTGAAGTAAGTCAGACAAACATCATACGCTATCACTTACATGTGGAATCTAAAAAAATGATGCACATGAACTTATTTACAGAGCAGAAACGGACTCACAGACTTAGAAAATGAACTTATGGTTACCAAAGGGGAAAGGGTGGGGAGAGATAAATTAGGAGTTTTTAATTAACATATACACACTACTATATATAAAATAGACAACCAAGAAGGTCCTACTGTATAGCACAGGGAACTCTACTCAATACTCTGCAATAACCTATATGGGAAAAGAATCTGAAAAAGAATGGATATATGAACATGTATAAATGAATCACCTTGCTGTACACCTGAAACTAACATGACATTGTCAGTCAATTATACTCGAATAAAATTTTTCTTAAAAAGGTGGCATCTGCCTTGCCCTTTATGACCTAGCCTTGGACATCACGCAGTGTCTCTTTTGCCACGTTCTGTTCAGCAAAGTGGTTACAACGCCCCTCTGGCTCAAGGGGAGAGGAAATAGACTCTGCCTCTTGGTAGGGAATGGTACGTTTCTAGAAGAACATGTGGGGCCAGGCGTAGTGTTTTAGACATTTTTAACTGAAGTTTTTAAAATAATTGCAGATTCTCATGTAACTGTAACAATAATACAGAGAGATCCCACTCTTCATCCGGCTTCCTCCAATAGTATCATCTTCAAAATAATAGTTCACAACCAGGCTATGGAATATAGAAGCAGTACACCCATCTATTCAGATTTCAGCAGTTTTACTTTGGAGTGATGTTTTTGGAAATTATACTCTACCACACAAGTCGATGGTAAAGCTGGGCCAAGCCCATGTCTATATGGCCCAAAAGCTGAACTCTTAACCACTGTGGGATAAAGTATCTGACCACTGTATTTTTGCAAAATCTGAAAAAGAAAAAGCATGCTGGCAAGCTCAAAGCCAGCACTGCTTAGATTGAATAGTTTATTTTTGTGCTTCCAACAAGTCCAAAGAATGGATGGACTTCACTGATGCTTTACGCCTCTAATCATTGCTGTTCATAGCTATGGCTAATCGATAAATTAGCCTAATAAAGAAAAAAAATAGGGAAAATAAAACTACAACCGATATACGATCATTTACCACATTCTTACCATGTTCCAAGCTCTATAATAAATACTCAGTATTCACAATCTCTAATCTTTGCAGAAGCCCCTAATGTTAGATATGATTATTCATTCCCATTGTACAAGTAAGTAAATCAACATACAGAGAGTTTAAATACTAGATAGTTTTAACACTGCTAGTTCATAATCTGTATTAGAGCCTCCATTAATCTAAAATCAAACTCCCTAATGTGAAAATTTTGTATCTTTCCTTCTGGAGATAAACTGCCAATTAATAGAACGAAGAAAAATTGACTTAAAAAGAGCCCACTATCCTATTCTCTGCCTGATATCCATTTGGCCCATTTTGAGTCACTGGAGGTCAAAGTTACTAGTTGATTTTTGTAGGCCGTGTTAGAAATTAGTGACCTTTGTATATTAGGTGTCTTTTCACAGAACTTCTCAGCCATAAAAGACTGAATCCATCCTCGAATGAAATTTGAAATTGTAGTTAAATCTCTAGATGCATGTGTTAAACCATGGCAGATTAATTTTCCTCAAAAAAATAAAAATATCAGCAACAAACTTCACTAATTAATTGGGATGATTGAGCACTGCCTCTGAACAGATTCTGGGATTTGTAATTGGGTAAATTTTAAAGATTATGTGTATTTTGTTGAAATTATGTCAATTAGAGAAGGCTTAAGTAAGTTTTCTGAAAATCATTATGACATTCCAGTGGGCTATAATTCCTCCAAGTAAATAAAATTCTATCTTTGTAGCTAACTTGACCTTTTTAAGAAAACTTTTTTTAACCATTCATGTTACAGGGAAAAGTTTTAAATTAATCAATTAACAAGCATTTATTGAGAACTTGAAGAATTGTGCTACAAGTGAAGAGCACACTAAATATGATTCTTATTAACTTAAATTCTTATTAAATAAATCCAGGATATACAAATAAAAAATGCAAACTAGCATATCAATACAGATTATAATTCCTTAAGTACTTCAAGGTATAAGAGTGACAGAGGAAAACTGTTCATCAGCAAACTGATATTTATTTGAGGTTCCTACCCTTCCACCCCTGATATGTTGACATATTTTCAGGCATTGTCCTTCATGCTTTTCTCATTTTACATTCACCCTCTCCTGTGAATGAAATCAAATCAAATGATGCCAGCACATCCACTGCTGGCTCTGATGGAAGAGCAGGACTGCCAGACTTACAAACTCTTAGCCAAAGTGGGAATGGGGTAGTTTATCCAGCTTTGTCAGGCGAGCAGTGAGCCAGTGAACCACTCCATCAATCACCCCGACCCATCATGTGACCCAGCTACTCATCCATGACTTGTGAATGAGCTCTGTTCCTAGGCAACCCCTGTAACCTTGTTGCTATAGCTAAAGTCCTAAAGACTGGTTCTACTTCCTTAGATATCCTTTACATCTTTAAGAGGACAATAGGTTCCCTAAATGAAGGGGTCTTCTTTTTGTGAAAATTCTATTTCTGATTTTATTGATGTTTTTAATTTTGCATGTGGTTCAGTTCATAAGTAGATTTTTCATCAACAACAGCAACATAACTGCTTATTATTTAACAAACTATTGGTATGTGTGTAACAAAAATTTATATCTCCAAATCATAGCAGTACTCTGATCTCTTTTTAAGAGAAAGTATTTAATTCCTCTCTGTATTCTACCTCTGTGGCATACAGTAGGTGCCTGATAAAACAGTGAATAAAAGATTAGACTTCGCTAACTACGTGACATCAGTTCTTTAACCTGGGTTGCCTCATCTGAAATGTAACAGGATTAGACTGGTTCGTTCCTATAAGTTCTTTTGCTGCTTAGTAGTTCTAGTTCCAATTAACTAAATATTTAGTAACTTTTATATCAAATAGTCATATTATATAATGAACTTCCTCAGTACTATGAGCATTATTTTACACCTTACCTAACGATAAGGTCCTAAAATAATATGAAGTAATCAACTCTAAACATTTTGATAATTCTCAGTTCAGTAATAACAAGAGGCATAAACTATTGTCATAGGCATTCTCTGAGATTCTTCTACTCAGCTAAGAACTTCATGACGCTTTGGGGCTCGATGGTAACGTTTTCTACTACACGGAGGATAAAAATTGCTAACATCGCACATTGAGTTATTAGACCACTGTTGAGAAAACATGCCCCATATTAAAAATGAAAATAGATGTGCTGCAACTTCACCCTCTTAGGAGTTTTATAAATGGATTTTAAAATGACTGTGTCATATTTAATAGGCTCTGCTCATTTATGAGACAGAAGGAGTTCAGCTGTCCATAGACCTTTCTACTTTGCTATCACTCAGTGGCCTCCAGTCACTTTCCCTCTGCCTAATTCATTCATTCCATCATCACAGAAACAGATAAAGCAGTATTTCTTAAAAGTAAGCATCACTTTAATGCCTCCTATAAGGCATATTTTAATCACTTTATTTTCTTATTTATCATTCATATCCACTCCTGCAAGCAATTGGAAAATACTCTCTTAATTCTCAGAGAGATCTCAAAAGAGTTACAATCTAGTACAAGAAAGGAGCATGCACAAAAACAAATCTAAGGCAGTATATGTTTAAATGTCACACGAGAACAAATATTACTGAGGCTTTTGGGACAAAATATGAAGAGGAGACCCTAGAACAAAGTTTCAGAATAGTGAAGGAGAGGAGGTTTTTCAAGCTATACTCCCTTAAACTAAATTGCAAGTAATAACCACTGTATATTGACAATCTATAATAATATTGTAAGCACATAATTGTATTTTTTTTTACTATCTATAAGACATAAAGCAACTAAATATATCCTCTCAATTAATCATTACAAATCTTTTTGAGTTTGAGCACCCCTGTTAGATTAGAACCCTTCCCCTTGATGGTTTTGAGGTGGAGGAGACCTAGCCCATGGGTCTTGCTTAAAGATGGTGATCATGCTGCTTGTAAGTCAAGGACAGAATCACAGGTAGCTGGATTCTAAGCTGAATCAGTCACTGATGGGCAGGGCTACGCGGTGGTTCAGGGCAGTGACTCTGCAGCGGAGAATCACATGGTGAGCTTGTTGGATTTCCCTTTTCTGGGCAGCAAACCCCAGCGATGTTGCTTGTTCAGTAGGATGGACTGGGGCTCGTGAATTTAAGTTTGTGTCAGGCTCCCAGGTGATTCTAAGCTTCTGACTTGAGGATCCCACTTTGGGTAACCCTGGTGTGTGGGCTCTGAAGTCAGTGTAGTGAGGTTTGAATCCCAACTCTAGCACTAACTACCTGTGTGCACTTGGGCCTTGGGTTTTTCATCAGTAAAATGGGATTAATATCAGAAACTACTTCACAGGTTGTTATGAGGAGGCCATGGGTCAATACAAGTAAAGTGGTGTCAAAAGGGCCTACTATGCCCACCGTAAGTGATGCTATACCACCACCACCACCATGGGTCATTTTCTTTTTTTTTTTTTTTGGTACGCGGGCCTCTCACTGCTGTGGCCTCTCCCGTTGCGGAGCACAGGCTCCCGACGCGCAGGCTCAGCGGCCATGGCTCACGGGCCCAGCCGCTCCATGGCATGTGGGATCTTCCCGGACCGGGGCGCAAACCCGTGTCCCCTGCATCGGCAGGCGGACTCTCAACCACTGCACCACCAGGGAAGCCCGGTCATTTTCAATAGAGCTACGTCATCAAAGAACACATGTGGAATCTAAAACATGCTACAAATGAACTTATTTACAAAACAGAAACAGACTCACAGACATAGAAAACGAACTTAGGGTTGCCAAAGGGGATGGGGGGAGGGATAAATTAGGACTTTGGGATTAATATATACACACGACTATGTGTGTATATATTATACACAACAAGGACCTACTGGACAGCACAGGGAAGTATATTCGATATCTTGCCGTAATGGAAAAAGATAATGGAAAAGAATGGAAAAAGAAAAGGTATATATATATATTTTTATATATATATATATATATATATTTATATATATATAAAACTGAATCACTCTGCTGCACACCAGAAAGTAACACAACATTGTAAATCAACTATAATTCAATCAATCAATAAAAGAACATGCTAGACTTAGGTGGACAGACAGACAAGAAACTGAAAGAGAGGAGGACACAAAGCTGACTATAAAGTGAACCATCTCTAAAGAGCTTCAGTGTTTGCTCAAAAGAAAATGTTGATAGCACGGACGCAAAATAGTGTTCTGTCAGCGAGTGATTTGACCTCAAAACACAAGTATACCAGATGTTCCCTGAAGGCAGGACTGCATTTCTCTCAAGCCCATACAAGGTCTGGTATGAAACTGGTGCTCATTTGTTGACTGAATGAACCAACAAGCTCTGACTTTGGAAAGTCACTTTACCACTCAGTTTGCAGTTCCATTAAATAGGGAAAATGCTTGGTTAAAATGTGTGCACGTGCACACACACACACAGAGAAATCTCTGAGATGTCGCTTTCTCCAGATTAGAGATAAAATTCCAGAGGCACAGAAAATTCAAGTGATTGCCCTTCAACAAGGCAGAGGTAGAGACAAAACTGAACAACCATTCTCAGTCCGTTCTGCCAAGTACAGTCTGTATGTGGGAGCAGAGGTAATTACATGTTAAGTTTCTTTGTAATAATGGCATTTATAGTAGGAGATAATATAATTTATATGGTATGCATCAGCATCTTCCTAAAAGAATTTCTGAAACTATCTCTTCTTTATTCCCACCGCCTAACTGAGCCTTTATCAATGGAGAATCCTACTGCAGAAACTGTTAAAAGACTCCATGAAGACTGAAAACTTAAGTAACTGCTAATTAGAAATTGGTTTTGATTTTTAATTTAAAAAAGAAAGAGGGGAACATGTTTAAAGGCTGGCAGTTAATCTATATGTTTTATAGCCATTTTAAGAGACTAGGAATCTGAATCTTTTGTGGAGGTTCTAGACCTGTGTGAAGACTGGAGGGAATGGCCTAGAGTTTTCACTCTAGTTTTCTCTGGGATGCTGGTAATTCTTTACAGCACATGACATAGTTATAGATGTAGTTATAGATATAGATACTCCTATTTAAATACTTTTCTCCTGACACATTCAGGAAAACTCCATCAGGTTGATGTAGGTTCACTGTTATTTTTTTTTTTGGTTGGGTACTCATCATCTTCTGTATAAAATATACATCTTTCTTCTGTCCATATCATAAACCCAAAATATCCCCCATGAAATATATTGAATAAAAAAACCTAGACCGGTAAGTGACCTTATCAATCTCAGTCCTATGTCATCATTTAAATGATAACCATCACATCCACTCTTCCCTACAGACTTGTGTGAGCTGCATGTCATGCCTGTGGTTCATTGACACCGTAACCACTCCTCACTGACGCTTGAGGACATTGCCTTTCCTTTGTAAATGACAAAGCTGAAGTGCAGAGACTTTAAATAAGGTGACATTTAATGTCCAGTCATGGACTGAACAAATGATGTTTAACTTCTCCGTCTCTGATCTTTCCAGTATATCAAACAATAACTCACGTAAGCTCTGTAAAGGTCACTCAATTCTTTCAAGGTCAGGAAGTTATTTAACACCAGAGCTACAATTAGAAGGCTGCTACTTATTGCAAGTAAGCTCAATTTGTTTCTAAGAAGGGGATGTAGATTTTTCATACCACTCTTTTTTAATTCATTCTAAAAAGTAAGTATCTCAGATCTACAAGTTTCCTTCACTGAAGCATTAGATAACACGCCTTCCTATCAAAGGGCTGCATTCCACTCTGGTCTCTAAGGGCTTGTTTGCCTTGATGACAGCTTATCTGAGTCACCCAAACCACGTATTTGTAACTAGCTCCTCTCATTTTGTCATACAGCAAAGCCTGTCATCTCTTTCAGTCTTTAAACTGTCTTGCATTTCAGTGTTCCTGACTTTTCAGAAATTATTACCACAACCAAATGCAGCATGATCACAGATTCCTTTGAACTCTGGGTCAAAGCTGAACGTGGGCTAAGACTTTGGTTATATATGAGAAGCCTTCCAAGACTTATAATTGGGATTGTTTGGGAGAAATTTGCACACAAAGAGCAAGTACAATTATTTAAGTTCAAAAAGCTAATTTAGGGCTTCCCTGGTGGCGCAGTGGTTGGGAGTCCGCCTGCCGATGCAGGGGACGCAGGTTCGTGCCCCGGTCCAGGAGAATCCCACATGCCACGGAGTGGCTGGGCCCGTGAGCCATGGCCTCTGAGCCTGCGTGTCTGGAGCCTGTGCTCCGCAACGGGAGAGGCCACAACAGTGAGAGGCCTGCTTACCGCAAAAAGAAAAAAGCTAATTTAGTAGTAGGACTGAAATTCTAGCCTATTTACTTTCAATTTAGTATTCTTCCCTCTCTCAGAGCTGGAGCTATATATCTAAAAAGTTAAATCATGTTTCCATTATCCTACTATCCCAATTGTTAGCACACCTCCATCACATCCATAGAGAATACTTAATACATAATTTTTAATAAATGTGTGCAAGGATAAGTGGCAATGAATGAGTAACACAGAGAGCATGGAATGAGAGCATTAGTATGCACTGCTGCACAGACAGTCCCACTCTCATGATACCAACCACGTCCTTCACATCCCTGGACACATAAGATGTTGTCCCTATTTAGCAATGCAACCACTTTGAGTCCTGAAAATGACCAGATAACTTAGAGTTAATTTATGAACAGTACTAGACAACACATAAGTTCTTCTTTTTTTTTTTTTAAGGCACCTGTTTTTGTCTTTTGTTTTGTTTAATTTTAGCCGTACCATGTGGCCTGCAGGATCTCAGTTCCCCAACCAGGGATTGAACCCAGACTCTCAGCAGTGAAAGCACGGAGACCTAACCATTGGACCACCAGGGATTCTCAACAACACCTAAGTTCTTTCTTCTTTTATCTTTTATGTAGAGATGGGTATACATGTAAAAAAAAATTGTCTTTCCTGCATATTTTTCACATTGTCCTTTTATCTTAAAGGAAGGAATTGTGAAAATAAGCAAAGACCAACCAAATGAGAACAAGCAAAAGTTATTTATTTAGAGGTGTTGTAGCAAAGAAGTCAGCCGCCATGGCTTGTGTTTTGGCAGAGACCCAGGAGAAGTCAGAAGAGTGAGGAAGCATTACAGAGGAAAGACGGGAAGACTTCAAGCATGCCCTGATTGGAGGCTGTTGCCATGGGGAAGTGGGAGGAAAACTAAGCAGAAAGGAGGCGTCCTAGGTGATGATGTGATTGGTCAGGGGTGCATATTTATTTGGCTTTTTCTATTTGGTCCTCAGTTGAAAGTGGAGACAAAAATTAAGGAAGCTGTGAACTATTAATCAAATTCTGGCCATTTTGAGCCAACTTTATAGGAGTTATTGTTTTAATTCTTTGATTGTTACTAGAGACTGTTTTTTTTTTAACTCCTCACTCGAATGACTTAGAGATTGCAGGCTGGCATCCTGGGTTGGTTACCGTAGCTAACGGGTTGGTTTCCTGGGCTGTTTGCCACAGGCTGCGGGTTGGAGTTCTATTTTTATAAATGGTCTATCTATTGTCTATTTGTATATTCAGTTGCTCAGAATGGAGAGTTATTGAATGTTTTCAATGTTTTGAATTTTGTTTTTGTTTTGTGCCTTTAAAACGGGTCTCTGGAGAGATGTAATGTCAGCACAAGACACCCCTACTTTTTGCCCCCCATTTTAATATTTAAAATTTAAAATTTGGTATCTGTGTGTGAACAAAAGTGCCTCTGTGGAAATTGTAGAATCCAGCTGCATACGTGAAGGGACTCACCCACCACTGGGGAATAGGTAGCCAAACCTGGGTACAGGCTATGGAACCAGCAGAAGCCTGTAAGCCAGCCTCAGCCACTCTCAGCCACAATCAGGGAATATCTGCAGAGTGCTGACTTGGGCAGACATGAGCAGTCAAGAGAGCCTTTGGCAGAGAACTCTGCCAGCACCATCCCTGCCCCAATGTGATAGGGCACAGGGCTGAACTAGCCAGCAATGACTTCTCTCATCAGAGAAAAGGAGACCAGTGAGTGAGTGCCAGCCTTCTCTGGCTTTGCAGGACACAGCTAAAGAAACATTTCTCTGCCAAAGCACTCAGAGTACTGAAGGGAGCCTTCCACTGTGGGTCACGGGGGGAAGGCAGGAGATAAGGAAAGAAGCAAATAAGAATATCAGAAAGCACAAAAAGGACATGGCTCCTGTTGACTGTGTTAAGGACTCCAGCAGGAAAACTACCCAGAGCTGCTAGGAAAACCTCACCTGAAGATCCCTCCACCTGGCCCTCAGGCAGCCCCAATACCTCAGGTGCTAAGCCCACACCAACTCCCACTCTGTAGCTGGCTTTTTATGTGCACTCCCCAGGGCTGGAGCAAGAACCAGCTCCGGTAGATACAGAATGCTCTCAGAGAATAGACCAGAATCTGCAGGAAAGAGAGGAACCACAAAAATAAGCCCTAGCTCCACCATCAGGAAAACAAAACAGAGGTTTTCCAGCAGCTGGTGGCTGGTAATCAAGAGAAGATTTACAAGCTTAAGGATTCTGCCACAAGAGGGAGAAAGAAACATGGAGCAGGTGTATCCACAGAAGGGCAGAGTAAGCTCCAGATATAAGCAGCACCAACAAAAATATTTCCTACCTGAAAGCAGCTAGTAAAGATTGGAGAAGGCAACTGCTACTTCAAATGCAAAAACGACAACACAAAACTACAAGAAACATGGAGAATAAAGGAAACATGCCATCACCAAAAGATAACAATAATTATCCAGTAACCAAGCTCAAAAATGGGCAATTTTGTGACTTAACTGATAAAGAATTCAAAATAGCTGTTTTGAGGAAACTCAAAGAGTTACAAGAAAATAGAAAATATGATTCATCAAAATCAGAAAAACAGTACATGAACAAAAGGAGAAAATTAGCAGCGATATAAATCATTAAAAAGAACTAAACAGAAATTCTGAAACTGAAGAATTCAATGACATTGCAAAGAAAGCATCAATATCAAAGTAGATCAAACAGAAGATAGAGACAATGATCTAGATGATAAAAAATGGAAATAACCCAGTCAGAGAAGAACGAATTAAAAATAATGAAAAGAAAGAAGAAAGCCAACATAATCTATGAGAAACATCAAAAGAATAACTCTCAGAATCACTGGATTTCCACAAGAAGAAGAGAGAAAGAAGGGCACACAACGTTTATTTAAAGAAGTAATAGCTGAAAACTTTCCAAACCTGCGAAGAAACTTGGACTCCAAGTTCACAGGGCTAAAAGACCACCCCATTATTTCAGTTCAAAAAGATCTTCTCCAAGACATATTATTTAAAAAGATGTGAAAATCAAAGACAAAGGAATAACCCTAAAAGCAGCAAGGAAAAAAGATTGTAACCTACAAAGGAAAATCCATTAAGTTATCGGCAGGATTCCTAGCAGAAACCTTCTAGGCCAGAAGAGTGGGATGATATATTCCAAGTGATGAAAGGAAACAAATCCAGCCAAGAATACCCTATCCTGCAAAGTTACCCTTCAGAAATAAAGGAGAAATAAAAACTCTCCCAGACAAACAAAAGCTGAGGGAGTTCATAACCCCTGGACTTGCCTTTAAACACTACAGAAAGAAGTTCTTCAAGCTGAAATAAAAACATGCTAATTAGTAACATGAAAACATATGAAAATACACAACATACAGGTAAAAGTAAATATACATCACACTTAGAAAATACTAATCCTGTAATATGATGGGTTGTTAACAAATTAACTTTAGTATAAAGGTTGAAAAAAAAGATTATTAAAAATAACTATTGCTACTGTAATTTGGTAATGAATGCATAATATAAAAGAAGATAAATTAGGGTATCAAAATCATAAAGGGAAGAATAAAAAGGTAGAGTTTTATACACGATCAAAGTTAAACTGTTATCAGTTTAAAGTGGTCTGTTTTATCTATAAGAGATTTTATGTAAGCCTCATGGTAACCACACAAATAAAGAGAAGGCAATTAGAGCATACCACCATGGAAAACCACCAATTCACAAATGTAGGCAATAAGACAGGCAAAAGGAAAAATGGAACTGTAAAACAGTCAGAAGATATTAAAAATATGTCATTAGTAATTCTTATGATATCAAGAATTACTCTAAATGTAATTGCACTGAATTCTTCATTCACAAAGCACAGAATGGCTGAATGGATAAAAAAAATAAGAACCAACTATATGCTGTCTACAGGAGATTAACCTAGCTTAAAGGACACATGTAGACTCAAAGTGAAGGGATAGAAAAAGATATTCCATTAAAGTAAAAACCAGAAGAAAGATAGACAAAATACACTTTCTATCAGAATATAACATATTACACAGGATAGACTTTATGCCAAAAATGGTAACAAAGACAAAGTAGGTTAGTATATAATGATAAAGAACTGACAAATCAACAAGATAAAACAATTGTAAATATATATGCTCCTAATATCAGAGTACCAAAATATATTAAGCAAATACTAAGAGTCCTGAAGGGAGGAATAGACTACAATACAATAATAGTAGGGGACTTCAATACCCCAGTTTCAGCAAAAGATAAATTATCAAGAGAGAAAATCAATAAGGGAAGATTGGACATGAATCCTATTTTAGACAAAATAGACATAACAGACATATATAAATCATCCCATCCAACAGCAGCATACACATTCTTCTCAAGTCCACATGAAACTTTCTTCATAATAGATCATACAAGGGCCACAAAAACGTCTCAGCAAATTTAAGAAGACTGAAATCATACAAGTTCCAGTTCAAGATGGCAACGTAGTAGATTCCTGAATTTTCCTTTTCCCATGGATAAATTGAATCTATAGCTACATATGGAAGAATTCCTTTTGAAAGCAACCCAAACTAGTAGAATGGCTCCTCTACATCAGGTGAATGAGAAAAAAATCCACAACAAAATGGGTAGGAGAGCCTAGACACAATCTCACCATAAACCCCACTCCCAGCACAGTGACAAACTACTGGGAGGGGACTCACAATTCCCAGCCTCTACTGTAAAAGTAAAGGGTTTGGACCCCATGACTGGCAACCCAACTTATAAGACTTCCACCTGCAAAACAAGATCCCAGAACATTTAGCTCTGAAAGCCAATAGGGCTTGCATCATGAGACTCACTAGGCTATAACAAACTATGAAACAGTTCTTAGCAGGCTTGCGTGGACTCACTGTGGCTATCCATCCACTGTGCAGTGCAAAGGCAGCATACCAAAATATCCAGTTTTTCCAAGAAATAGGCCTATTTGCTTAACTTGAAAGGGGCAAGCTTTTACCTTAACGTCTATGGGCCAACTGCAATTCTTTCCAAAGACCTGGGAGACTGGTAGGTGCCATCTTAACACGCTTCCTCTGCCTTGCCCCAGGTCACTGATGTTATGAAAGGAGCTTGTACACACATCTGGTGCCATGGCTTTTGTGGCTACCACCCAGAAGACACATCCCTTTATAGCCTGGCTCTGGTGGCCAACAGGGCTTATGTTCAAATATTCAACCAGGTGGCAGGGGTGTTGGTAAGCAAACAAAGAAATAGTTCTTAACTGGCAGTCCTCCCAGTGCTCAGTGCAGGAGCAAACTGAAATGCCCATCTCCCAGTCTTCCCCTGAAAGAGGTATATTTACATACTTTAAAAACTGCTGCTTCAGACTTCCCTGGTGGCGCAGTGGTTAAGAATCCACCTGCCAATGCAGGGGACACAGGTTGGACCCCTGGTCCGGGAAGATCCCACATGCCGCAGAGCAACTAAGCCCATGCGCCACAACTACGGAGTCCGCGTGCCACAACTACTGAAGCCCGGGCACGTAAAGCCTGTGCTCCACAACAAGACAAGCCACCACAATGAGAAGCACATGCACCACAACAAAGAGTAGTTCCCCCTCTCCACAACTAGAGAAAGCCCGCACGCAGCAACAAAGACCCAACACAGCCAAAAATAAATAAAATGAACAAATTTGTAAAAAACAAAAACAAAACTGCTGCTTGAGGGTCTGGCTTGCAATCAACCTAGATCTGGGTGCTGACTGAGATCCTCCCCTTTGGGACACCGACAGGTCTTGGGACACCCTCAACTCCCGAGAACCACTAAGAAAAAAGAAGGTCGCTTGGGCATTCACTAAGGTTTGAGAAACAACAAAGAGCTAGGGCAGGGTTAACACTAAGGATCATCTCCTCCATGAGGCTATACCTCCAAGATTGGCTTATGTAGCTATTTTATCTACTGTATAGAAACCAACACAGAAAGTCAAGCAAATAAGGAAAAAAAGAGGAATGTGTTCCAAGCAAAAGAACAATGTAAAACCCTAGAAAAAGACCTTAGTGAATCAGACGTTAGAAGTTTACCTGATGAAAAGTTGAAAATAATGGTCATAAAGACTCCAAGTTACCGAGGTCATGAGAATAATGTGTGAACAAAGAATTTCAGCAGAGAGATAAAAATATAAGAAAGTACCAAACAGAAATCACAACACAAAACATTATATCACATTAATGAATGCAGTTACTCAAATGAAAAATACAACAGAGTTTCAACAGTGGTCTAGATAAAGTAGAAAAGAGGATCAGCAAACTCAAAAATAGGAAGATGAAGTACATCCAGAGTAGCAAAAAGAATAAAAGAATGAAGAATGAAGCTAGCTTAAGGTACTTATAGGCCAACTTAAGTATACTAGTACAGTTGACCCCTGAACAACGTGGGGATTACGTGTGCTAACTCTCTGTGCAGTCAAAACTGCATATAATGTATAGTCAGCCCTTCACAACTGCACTTCCTTGTTATTTGTGGTACCACGTCCGGGGATTCAACCAATCACAGACTGTAGAGTACTGTAAGATTTACTGTTGAAAAGATCCCCCTATAAGTGGACCCTCCCAGCTCAAGCCCATGTTGTTCAAGGGTCAACTCTTTCCACATATTATATGGGCCCCAGAATGAGAAGAGAGAAAGAAAGGGGCAAAACGTTTATTTGAAGATATAATGGCTGAAAAATGCCACAACTTGGGGAGGAAAACAGATATTCAGGTCCAGGCAGCCCAGAAAATTTCCAAATGAGATGAATCCAAAGACACTCACACCAAGACATGTTATCATTGAATTGTCAAAAATTACAAAGAGAGAACCTTGAAAGCAACAAGAGAAAAATGATGTGCTATGTACAAGGAGACCCCCTATAAGACTATCAACGCACTTCTCAGCAGCAATTCTGCAGGCCAAAAGGACATGATATATTCACGGAGCTGAAAGAAAAGAAAATTACCTACAAAAAACATTCTACCTAGCAAAGCTGTTCTTCTGAATTGAAAGAGAAACATAGAGGTTTCCAGACAAGCGAAAACTGAGGAGTTCATCACCAGTAAACCAGCCTTACAAGAAATGTTAAATGGACTTCTTTCAGCTGAAATGAAAGAACTCTAAGAGAACCCTTATACTTTCATATAAGAAACAAAACATATGAAATTATAAATATCACTGGTAAGTAATCCAATGTTGCAATGGTGTTGGGTTAATCACTACTAAATCTAGTATGAAGGTTAAAACAAAAGCCATGCAAATAATTATAATTACAGTGCCTTGTTAATGGATATTCTAAGTGAAAAGATGTAAATTGTGAAAATAAAAATTATAAAATATGGAGGGGGGAGAAAACTAGTAAAAACTGTAGAATTTCAGAACACATTCATACTTAAGTTGTTATCAGCTTAAAATAGACTGTTATAACTCTAAGATATTTCATGTGAGCCTAATGGTAACCACAAAGCAAAAACTAAGAGTAGATGCAGAAAAGATAATGAAAAGGAGTGTAAGTATACCACTTAAAGAAAGTCACCAAACCACAAAGAAAGAGCTCAAGAGAAGAAGAAAGGAAAAAGGAATTAAAAAACTTTCAGAAAACTCTTAACAAAATGACAATAAGTTTATACCTATTCTATAAATAATCACTTTACATGTAAATAAAATAAATTTTCCAATAAAAAATCACAGAGTGACTGAAAGAATTAAAAACAAAACCTCAAAACACAAAAAAAATATGATGCTACCTACAAGAGACTCACTTCAGCTTTAAGAACACACACAGACTGAAAGTAAAGAGATGGAAAAAGACATTCCATGCAAACAGAAACCATAAGAAAGCTGGGATAGCTATACTTATATCAGACAAGACAGACTTTAAGACAAGGACTGTAATAAGAGACAAAAATGGTACAACAGGAGCATGTAACGTTTGTAAATATTTATACACCTAATATAGGAACACCTAATATAGGAACACCTAAATATGTACAGGAAATATTAACAAACCTATAGAAAGAAATAAAAATAGTAGGAGACTCCAGTACCCCACTTTCATCAATGGGAAAATCATCCGGACAGAAACTCAGTAAGTAAACATTGTACTTTAAATGATATGAACTTTAAATGATATGAACTTAGCCATTTACAGAATATGCCATCCAAGAGCAGTGTAATACACATTCTTGTCAGGTGAACATTGAACTTTCTCCAGGATAGGTCATATCTGGCTTAATGCTTCAGTTTCCTCTTCATTTCTCAAGCATATTTCAGTGAACATAGAATCCATGGATGATAGCACTTTTCCTTCAGCACTTGAAAAATATTGTGTTAATTTCTTCTGGCTCCCTAGATTAAGAAGAGGAATCCTCTATGATTTGAATTGGGAATCCTTTATTAATGATGCACCATTTCTCTCTGACAGTTTTCAGGGGTTTTTTATTTTTATTTTTCAAGAATTTATTTTTTAAAGATTAATTAATTAATTAATTAATTTTTTGGTTGCATCAGGTCTTAAGTGCAGCACGCAGGATCTTTCATTGAGGCACACCACCTTCTCTCTAGTTGTGGTACACGGGCTCCAGGGCATGTGGGCTTTGTAGTTTGCAGCACGCAGCCTCTCTAGTTGAGGTGCACGAGCTCAGTAGTTGTGGCACACGGGCTTAGTTGCCCCCGCGGCATGTGGGATCTTAGTTCCCCAACCAGGACCCAACCAGGGATCGAACCCACATCCCCTGCGTTTGAAGGCAGATTCTTTACCACTGGACCACCAGGGAAGTCCCAGTTTTCAAGAATTTAATGATGACATGTCCCGGCAGGGATGCTGTGTGGTTTGTTCTGTTTGGGTTTCATGTGAAATCTTGGATTTATAAATTTGTGTGTTGTCAAATTTGGGAAAATTTCAACTATTACTTCTTCAAATAACCTTTCAGCCCCACTTTCATTCTGTTCTAATTCTGACATCCTGATGATCTAAATATTGGCTTTTTCTTAGTGTATTTTCACTTGGTTTTTCTGATTGTATGAATTCTATTGTTCTTTCCCCAAGCTTACTGTTTACATCCTCTGTTCTACCCAATCTACTATTGAGCCCATCCAATGATTTATTTTGAATTGACATTATTTTGTTAGTTCTGTAATTTCCATCTGCTTCTCTTTTTTTTTTTTTTTATAACTTCTGGGTTTTTGTTTACAGATATTTTGCATTTTTTTCATTTGCTCATACATACTTTGTAATTAATTTTGAAACTCTTTTACCATGACTGCTTTCAGTTCCTTATCAGATAATTCCAACATCTGATTAATTTTAGTCTTGGCCTCAGTTGATTTTTCCTCATTAAAGTTTTGATTCTCTTGGTTCTTGGTCTTGTGGGTGATTTTCAATAGTATTCTGTACATTTTGGCTATTATGACCTAATACTTTTTTGAAGAAAATTGTTTCTATCTTTTTAAGGAGATGTCATTTTCCTCTGATTTTTCAAAGAATGAGGTAATCCCACAATTTTCATTTAATTGTGCTCACTGAGATACAAAGAGAACGGATTTAAGAGCCCCCTTTGATTCAGCAACACTTAGAATTTCTTTAGATTTTATTTGAAATTTCTATTATCACAATGTAGAAGTTCAAAATAATAATGCTTTGATGTGTTTCACTGCATGAAAAATATTTTCAAAGTGCTTTTGTAGGGTGATACTGTCTTTTCACAAATTCTCTTTATAAGAATATCCATTGTGTTACTGTTTATCCTTGAACACTGTTTATTCCTACAATGAATTAACTAAAATATTTTAAAGCACCATTCCTCTAAGCTGAGTCTAAGGAGATGACGCTTTGGGAGATTGTTCTGGGGTCTCCACTGCAGGTCAAATAATGCTTAAAGTTTTATAAAAATACTTTGGAAGATCTGATACCACAGTGTAAGCTGGAGTCCTTCTAAATCTGTCTGTAGAAGTTACCAGTGAGATAATCTAAGGCTTGCCCTTTTCTCTTGGGTGGTCTACAACAAAATTGATACCCTTCAATTTGAATGAGGCATTTTGCAATTTAGCAAGATTATTAATTCTTTCCTCTCATAAGCCATATTATCATAATCTTCTCTGTTGGGTCATGCAAAGGCTTGAAAATAAACATGAACACATTTACCAGCCCACAGTTTTTTTCTTCTTCTCAGAAAAAATATAGGTAGTACAAAACAAAACAAAAATAACATTTTAAAACATATTCTATGGCATATTGTTATTTGTCATGGGAAGTACCCTTTCTTACATAATATAACTTTATGGCCTTCAGTTTTATCTTAAGTGGCAAAGAAAAATCTTAGCAGATTTCATATGAATGATCTCTTTGCAAATCCTCCTTTAAGTGGCCCAAATTTAAAAAAAATATTTTCCTCAATACTTAGAAAGAAAACAAAACCATAACCCATTCTATCTACTCTTTTATCGACTATTGTTCAATTTTATATTCTTTTGCTATATGGATATATGTATATGGGTATATGGGTATATGTATGTATATATAGAGAGAGACAGACACAGAGAGACACACAGAGATAGACCTCATGTCCTCATTACCAAAACAGAACTGAGAAGAAAGATAAATCACTACTAAAATTAAATTAGAATACACGAAAGAAAAGAAAATATCTTAGTAACCAATGTGTCGGAAATGGGAAGAAGAATGCACAAAAACTCACTCTGATTTGGTACTCCAGCTTTGAGTCTAACTATTTTTGCAATAGTGGGAAACATCACATTATTTCTCCAGATTTTAATTTTATCTTCTGTAATATACTGGCTTAAACATCCACAATGCCATACGTCTAAAATTCAGGTTTACGTATTTTATTGGTGTCAATAATCTGGCCCCCCGTAAAACCTGCCTAACTCACAACTGAGAGAATCACAGATTTCTGAAATTGTTTAAATAGTTCTGGAAGGAGACTATTTCTTCATGGAGTGGTCTGACAGGCTACCCAGTGGTGGCTGCCATTTTCTTCCTAGACTGCTCTAACAAGATACTGTGAGACTTCCTGCTGGTGATGACATGTGCAGCAGAGACCAAAAATTCTGAAGTTGTCCAGATGCTTCTGATGGCCCCTGGAACATGATATCTACAAATCTAGCTCCCACTTCTTTTCAGATCACCTTATCTTCTCCGTGGTTTCAATGACTTAAAAAATTGAATATATCATTCATTGTCATTTTTACTACATTTCAGTAAATAGCCTATGAAAGAGTTCTAACTTATGTTCTCTCCTTAATCTTACAGAGATATAAGAGAAATCACTATTCTGTCCCATGAGTCTTGGGTTCAAAAACTGTATGTAGAAAATAAGCCAGAATCAATCTGAGCTACGGACCTATATTGTCTTCACAATGGTCCAGCACTCTTCCTTCCTCATCTGCTGTACCACACCCTGTCCCTGACTTATGCTCTTCTAAGAAATGTCTATTGCTGAACTCTTCCTTTGGTTAGGAAGGTGGTCCTACAGGTGGCTTTGAAACCCCCCAAAGAGAAACCTGGCTGGACAATCTTTGTATTCTCCAGTATAATGATTTTGCAGGATGGTTTCCAAGTTGGGACTGTCTCCTTAGGGCTCCCTACCTAATGTCCATACAGAGAAAAAGACCATATGTTTTTTTTTTTTACTATTTATCAAGGTAGGATGTGAAGTAGAGGAAAAGGTGACTATGAGTAAAATATTAATAATCATTAGTTACACTATGACTAGCATTCACTAATGGTATTTCATGAGGTGTTCATGTGCCAGACACCCACTCTCACGTTTAATTTCTCTCTCTCTCCCTCTCTTTCTCTCTCTCTCTCTCTCGATCTATATATCTATTTCTCACAAATATAGATACAAAGACCTGCCTCACAAATGCAAGATTCAAAATTACATATATATATATATATATATATATATATATATAATTTGTAAGACAGATGTTATATTTCTTCCACACAGAGAATAGGAGCACCAAAGAATGTAAAGACCTCTTATCTTCTTTTCTTGACCACAGGATGTCTTATGGACATGCATATTAATGTTCTAATACAAATCAATGAGTATCATGGAAAATGTTTATGCCTTTTATGTTCTGAATTCTTGCAAGAACAATGCTCTTAATCCTAAAGAAGATCCTAGCTGATTAATGAGGCCATGATCCTGTCCTACCAAAAATGATCACTGTTATCACTACTCTAGTCACCATCATTAAGTCTAGTATGTTTTTTGACTGAAGTGGTTTATTTAACAGTTGAAACAAGTCAAAAGAGTATTTCATGATATATAAAAATTATATGAAATTCAAAATTCAATATCCAGAAATAAAGTTTCATTGGGTCACAGCCACACGTATTGATCTACATACACACTGTCTGCGGCAGCTTACATGCAATAACGACAGAATTGATTACTTGTGACAAAGATGATCTGGCCAGCAAAGCCAAAAATATTTACTGTCTCCCCCTTGACACTAAACGTTTGCCAATCCCTTGAGCTAAAATGCCGACTTTCAAAAGCATCACCTAGTAGACCACAGAACTTGGTGAGGAATGCTGTATTCAAACCAGGTCACATACGGGACAGTAAATGTGGAGTTCACTACCTTTATTTTTTGGTACAGATTTTTTTTTTAAGTAGATGCTCTCACAAGATAGAGAATGTCTCAGCAATCTTTAATAATAGGCACAATGTTTCTGTTCACAGAGAATTAATTAATTCATGTGTTTAGAAATCACTAAGCAAACTGTACTTAATGAACAAAGTGATAAAATATTTATAAGAAACAGACAGAAAACAATAAACAAAGTACATTACAAAGTGAATATATTACACTAAGTAATTTCTAAAATCTTACCAAGATACATAGTTAATTTTACAATTTGCATGCTGACTTGTGCATTTTATTTAATTGAATCATTTCCTATTTGCAGAGGAAGAGATTGTTTTCATTTGCTGAGTCAAACCTTTATGTAGGACTTCCCTGGTGGTGAAGAATCCGCCTGCCAATGCAGGGGACATGGGTTCGAGCCCTAGTCTGGGACGATCCCACATGCCGTGGAACTAAGCCCGTGTGCCACAACTACTGAGCCTGTGCTCTAGAGCCAGCATGCCACAACCACTGAACCCATGTGCTGCAAATACTGAAGGCTGCACACCTAGAACCTGTGTTCAGCAACAAGAGAAGCCACTGCAACGAGAAGCCCATGCACTGCAACTAAGAGTAGCCCCCGCTTGCCACAACTAGAGAAAGCCTGCGCAGCAATGAAGACCCAACACGGCCAAAAAAAAAAAAACCTTTATGTAGAATTAGCAAACTGGGAAGCAATTTATGTTTAGTATTTTATTGGGTGGTATTATATTTAATATATATTACAAATGAAAACAAATACAATTATAAATCTTGGGGGGAGAAGCAGAGCTTGATTTGTATTTATAATTCTGTACACAGTGTTCCCCATATGATAAATTTCTATCATTTATATACAAAATGTACCTGCAAATTAAAAGCACTTTTTTCTTTTAAGCAAACACATTATAAAATTTCAATTATTATTTCTCTAAAATGACAGGATTGAGTTTGCTTACAATTTGAATTCTGGAGGTTTGTTTGTTTTTTGTTTGTTTGTTTTTTGCTCTCTGGATTATATTCTTTAAATAAAGTACCCGATGATATTTATGAAGAAAAAAAATTATACCAAGGTGAATAAAAGGGTGACTCACAAAAAAGATAGTACTATTTTTCTTCAAAATTAGCATGTGGCTTCAAAGTAAAAAGAACATTTCTGATTTGATTTTTAAACCTGGCCTGCAAGCATTTAATCATTTACCCAGAAGGAGATTAATGCTACCATGAAGCTATCATGAAATTAAGGAAAAGACAAAGAAAAGAGAACACAAAGTTGCCACTGAAGAAGCTGAGGATATGGGCTCTCTGCATCCACAGAGGACAGTCAGAAGGAGCAGCAGTGGGGACCCTAAGTGTCCAGATAATTTGCAAGAAGCTGCCTTCTGTTTGAAGCAGTATTTTTGATACATTCTTTTTTTTCATTGTGGTAACATGCATAACAAAAACTGTCCATCTTAACCATTTTTAACTGCACAGTTCAGTTACATTAAGTACATTTACATTGTTGGGTAACCATCACCACCACGCAGCTCCAGAAATATTTCATCTTCCAAGGTTAAAGCTTTGTGCCCATTAAGTGCTAACTAACTCCCCATTCCCTTCTCCCCGAACCTGTTGCAATAAACCTTTCACTTTCTATCTCTATGAATTCGATTTCTATAGGCACCTTATTTAAGGGGAAGTATATGGTATTTGTCCTTTTATGACTGGCTTATTTTACTAGGCATAACGTCCTCTAGGTTCATCCAAGTTGTAGCATCTAGGAAAAAAATATAAGAATAAATTAACTGTCAGATGCTCTTGAAGACATCATTTGAGAGGATATGAAGCTAAAGTAGTGATATTCTGTCCATATAATTGTTAATAATGTGATCAGAGAATGAAGTGAAAGGGAACAAATTTGTGACAGAGACACGTCTCTGATACTGGGATTCATGATAGTTTTACTGTGAAAGTACTGGAAAATAAGTATCAATTTAGAGCAGCCTTTCTACTGTCCTAACAGTTACTATTCACAATTTTAGTTAATCATAGCGTTTATGCTTCATACTATTTCGTGGACTGCTCAGTCCACTCTATAATATTGTGTCCTATAACTTTAGAGAAACGTTCACATTCTAGTGTTCTGTTCCAGGTGACACAATTCTGAGAACTGGAAAAGCTGAGAATACTTCGCAAACAGAAGACCTGGAGAAAATCAATAGCTGTCTGCCTACCTATATGGAAAGCTGAGAATGTGGAAGAAGCTTAGTGGTACTCGAGGTGAATTCATTGGGAATGGATGGAAGTGAAGCAGGAGAAGATGCTGACGCAACCAAAAGAAGGATTCTCCAATATCAAAACTACCTTGCTTATCAAAGTAGTGAGCTTCCTATCACTAAAGGTATTCATGCAGAACCAGGGACCAGCAGCTCAGGAAATGTGTTCTCAAGCGCTCTGTATGCTCTAAAGATTTGACAAAGTGACATTAAAGAACTACTTAATACTTAAGGATTTATGTGTAAAATGAAGGTATTTGAGGGCTTCTGCACAGGGTTAGTAACTGGAATTTATAAATTAATGAGAATTATGGTGTGAAGGGTTGGGGGGAGGGATAGTTAGGGAGTTTGGGATTGACATGTACACACTGCTATATTTAAAACGGATAACCAACAGGGACCTACTCTATAGCACAGGGAACTCTGCTCAATATTATGTAACAACCTAAATGGGAAAAGAATTTGAAAAACAATAGATACATGTATATGTATAATTGAATCACTTTGTTGTACACCTGAAACTAACACACCATTGTTAATCAACTATACGCCAATATAAAACAAAAACTTAAAAAAATTAATGGGAATTATGTTTACGTACATCAGTGTTTAACTCAAACTATAAAATCAGTTTTCTATCATCCTACCATTTGATTTTCATTAAAATATGCTTTAATACCAGTCCTGTCTGGTTACCTTCAAGTCATAAGATTTTGCTATGATTCCAAAAACAGCTTGCCAAATATTTTTACCCAATAATGTCATGCATCTACCATTATACTGTCTCTGACATTCATGACACAATGTTGTTTTCTCTGAGAAATTCCTGCCGTGGCAGCAACGCCCCCCCCCCCCCCATTAAGGACCATTATGATGAGTTGACCACGCAAAAGCACCCCATATGAAACTGTCCTCTAATGAATAATCTTTATCCTTTGAAATGTCCCCAAACTTCTCACTTGCCCCATTCCAGCCAACCAAGGACTGCCAAATGTGCCTGAAAAACAATTAGAAAGTTTCCCCCAATTGCAAAAATCTCCTTAGTAGAACCCTTGCCAATCAGAGAATGTCTTAGGTTTTTTTCCTCCTTTTACTCCATAAATCTCTCTCCTTCCTTACACCATGGAGTCTCTGCTCAAAGAAGTCTTAGGAATCATGTGCTGTAAGATTATAAATAAGCAGTCTTTGTTAAATTTGTCTCAGATTTAGTTTGATCACTGATACCTCCTTCCTGAAGATATTGAGCTTTATTATTAAATGGAGTTCACAAGTGAAAAGAGGTGTCATAATATCTGTGCTGTCATCTTTTCCTCAAAAATATCTTCCCTATAGAGATAGCCTCACCCACCAGAGGGCAGACAGCAGAAGCAAGAAGAACTACAATCCTGCAGCCTGTGAAACAAAAACCACATTCACAGAAAGATAGACAAGATGAAAAGGCAGAGGGCTATGTACCAGATGAAGGAAAAGATAAAACCCACAAAAACAATTAAACGAACTGGAAATAGGCAACCTTCCAGAAAAAGAATTCAGAATAATGATAGTGAAGATGATCCAGGACCTCAGAAAAAGAATGGAGGCAAAGATCAAGAAGATGCAAGAAATGTTTAACAAAGACCTAGAAGAGTTAAAGAACAAACAAGCAGAGATGAACAATACAATAACTGAAATGAAAACTACACTAGAAGGAATCAATAGCAGAATAACTGAGGCAGAAGAATGGATAGGTGACCTGGAAGACAGAATGGTGGAATTCACTGCTGAGGAGCAGAATAAAGAAAAAAGAATGAAAAGAAGTGAAGAGAGACTAAGACCTCTGGGACAACATTAAGTGCAACAACATTTGCATTATAGGGGTCCCAGAAGGAGAAGAGAGAAAGGACCAGAGAAAATATTTGAAGAGATTATAGTCGAAAACTTCCCTAACATGGGAAAGGAAAGAGCCACTCAAGTCCAGGAAGCACAGAGAGTCCCATACAGGATAAACCCAAGGAGAAACATGCCAAGACACACAGAAATCAAACTGGCAAAAATTAGAGACAAAGAAAAATTATTCAAAGCAGCAAGGGAAAAACAACAAAAAACATACAAGGGAACTCCCATAAGGTTAACAGCTGATTTCTCAGGAGAAACTCTACAAGCCAGAAGGGAGTGGCATAACATATTTAAAGTGATGAAAAGGAAAAACCTATAACCAAGATTAATCTACCCAGTAAAGATCTCATTCAGATTCAATGGAGAAATCAAAAGCTTTACAGACAAGCAAAAGCTAAGAGAATTCAGCACCACCAAACCAGCTCTACAACAAATGCTAAATCAACTTCTCTAAGTCGGAAACACAAGAGAAGAAAAGGATCTACAAAAACAAACCCAAAACAATTAAGAAAATGGTAATAGGAACATACATATTGATAATAACTTTAAACATGAATGGATTAAATGTTCCAACCAAAAGACTCATGCTTGCTGAATGGATACAAAAGCAAGACACATATATATGCTGTCTACAAGAGACCCACTTCAGACCTACAGACACATAAAGACTGAAAGTGAGGGGATGGAAAAAGATATTCCATGCAAATAGAAATCAAAAGAAAGCTGGAGTAGCAATACTCATATCAGATACAATAGACTTTAAAATAAAGAATGGTACAAGAAACAAGGACGGACACCACATAATGATCAAGGAATCAATCCAAGAAGAAGATATAACACTTATAAATATATAAGCACCCAACATAGGAGTACCTCAATACATAAGGTAACTGCTAACAGTTATAAAAGAGAAAATTGGCATTAACACAGTAATAGTGGGGGACATTAACACCTCACTTACACCAATGGACAGATCATCCAAACAGATAATTAATAAGGAAATACAAGCTTTAAATGACACAATATACCAGACAAAATTAATTGATATCTATAGGACATTCCATCCAAAAACAGCAGATTACACTTTCTTCTCAAGTGCGCACGGAACATTCTCCAGGATAGATCACATCTTGGGTCACAAATCAAGGCTCAGAAATTTAAGAAAATTGAAATCATATCAAGCATCTTTTCTGATTAGAAATCAATTACAGGGAAAAAAACCATAAAAACACAAACACATGAGGCTAAACAATACATTACTAAATAACCAAGAGATCACTGAAGAAATCAAAGAGGAAATCAAAAAATACCTAGAGACAAATTACAATGAAAACATGACGATGCAAAACCTATGGGATGCATCAAAAGCAGTTCTAAGAGCGAAGTTTATAGCAATACAATCCTACCTCAAGAAACAACAAAAATCTCAAATAAATAATCTAATCTAACGCCTAAAGGAACTAGAAAAAGAAGAACAAACAAAACCCAAAGTTACTAGAAGGAAAAATATCATAAAGATCAGAGCAGAAATAAATGAAACAAAAACAAAGAAAACAATAGCAAAGATCAATAAGACTAAAAGCTGGTTCTTTGACAAGATAAACAAAATTGATAAACCATTAGCCAGACTCATCAAGAAAAAGAGGGAGAGGACTCAAATCAATAAAATTCGAAATGAAAAAGAAGTTACAACAGACACTTCAGAAATACAAAGCATCCTAAGAGACTATTACAAGCAACCCTACGCCATTAAAATGGACAAATTCTTGAAAAGGTATAACCTTCCAAGTCTGAACCAGGAGGAGACAGAAAATATGAACAGACCAATCATAAGTAATGAAATTGAAACTGTGATTAAAAAATCTTCCAGCAAACAAGAGTCCAGGACCAGATAGCTTCACAGGTGAATTCTATCAAACATTCAGAGAAGAGCTAACACCCATCCTTCTCAAAGTCTTCCAAAAAATTGCAGAGGAAGAAACACTCCCAAACTCATTCTATGAGGCCTCCATCACCCTGATACCAAAACCAGAAAAAGATACTACAAAAAAAGAAAATTACAGACCAATATCATTCATGAATATAGATGCAAAAATCCTCAACAAGGGCTTCCCTGGTGGCGCAGTGGTTGAGAGTCCGCCTGCCGATGCAGGGGACACAGGTTCATGCCCTGGTCCGGGAGGATCCCACGTGCCACAGAGCGGCTGGGCCCGTGAGCCATGGCCACTGAGCCTGTGAGTCCGGAGCCTGTGCTCCACAACGGGAGAGGCCACAACAGTGAGAGGCCTGCGTACTGCAAAAAAAAAAAAAAAAAAAAAAAAAAAAAAATCCTCAACAAAATACTAGCAAACAGAATCCAACAGCACATTAAAAGGATCATACACCATGATCAAGCAGGGTTTATACCAGGGATGCAAGGATTCTTCAATATATGCAAATCAATCAATGTGATATACATGTTAACAAATTCAGGAAGAAAAACCATATGATCATCTCAATAGATGCAGAAAAAGCTTTTGACAAAATTCAACACCCATTTATGATAAAAACTCTCCAGAAAGTGGGAATAGAGGGAACCTACCTCAATATAATAAAGGCCATATGTGACAAACACAGAAAATATCATTCTCAATGGTGAAAAACTGAAAGCATTTCCTCTAAGACTGGGAACAAGATAAGGATGTTCATTCTCACCCCTATTATTCAACACAGTTTTGGAATTCCTAGCCACAGAAATCAGAGAAGAAAAAGAAATAAAAGGAATCCAAATTGGAAAAGAAGAAGTAAAACTGTCACTGTTTGCAGATAATATGATACTCTACACAGAGAATCCTAAAGATGCCACCAGAAAACTACTAGAGCTAATCAATGAATTTGGTAAAGTTGCAGGATACAAAACTAATGCACAGAAATCTCTTGCATTCCTATATACTGATGATGAAAAATCTGAAAGGGAAATTAAGGAAACACTCCCATGTACCACTGCAACAAAAAGAATAAAATACCTAGGAATAAAGCTACCTAAGGAGACAAAAGACCTGTATGCAGAAAACTATAAGACACTGATGAAAGAAATTAAAGATGATGCCAACAGATGGAGAGATATACCATGCTCCTGGATTGGAAGAATCAATATTGTGAAAATGACTATAATACCCAAAGAAATCTACAGATTCAATGCAATCCCTATCAAATTACCAATGGCATTTTTTACAGAACTAGAACAAAAAATCTTAAAATTTGTATGGAGACATAACAGACCCCGAATAGTCAAAGCGGTCTTGAGGGAAAAAAACAGAGCTGGAGGAATCAGACTCCCTGACTTGAGAGTGTACTACAAAGCTACAGTAATCAAGACAGTATGGTACAGACACAAAAACAGAAATATAGATCAATGGAACAGGATAGAAAGCCCAGAGATAAACCCACGCACCTATGGTCAACTAATGTATGACAAAGGAGGCAAGGATATACAATGGAGAAAAGACAGCCTCTTCAATAAGTGGTGCTGGGAAAACTGCACAGCTACATTTTAAACAATGAAATAGAACACTCCCTAAAACCATACACAAAAATAAACTCAAAATGGATTAGAGACCTAAATGTAAGACCAGATACTATAAAACTCTTTGAGGAAAACATAGGAAGAACACTCTTTGACATAAATCACAGCAAGGTCTTTTTTGATCCACCTCCTAGAGTAATGGAAATAAAAACAAAAATAAACAAATGGGACCTAATGAAACTTTAAAGCTTTTGTACAGCAAAGGAAACTACAAACAAGACAAAAAGACATCCCTCAGAATGGCAGATAATATTTGAAAATGAAACAACAAAGGATTAATCTCCAAAATATATAAACAGCTCATGCAGCTCAATATCAAAAAAACAAAAAACCCAATCCACAAATGGGAAGAAGACCTAAATAGACATTTCTCCAAAGAAGATATACAGACGGCCGAGAAGCACATGAAAGGATGCTCAACATCACTAATTATTAGATAAATGCAAATCAAAGCTACAACGAGGTATCACCTCACAGCAGTTAGAATGGGCATCATTAGAAAAGCTACAACGACAAATGCTGGAGAGCGTGTGGAGAAAAGGGAACCCTTTGCAGTGCTGGTGGGAATGTAAATTGATATGGCCACTATGGAGAACAGTATGGAGGCCCCTTAAAAAAGTAAAAATAGAATTACCATATGACCCAGCAATCCCACTACTGGGCATATACCCAGGGAAAACCATAATTCAAAAAGACATATGCACCCCACTGTTCACTGCAGCACTATTTACAAGAGCCAGGTCATGGAAGCAACCTTAATGGTACATATATACAATGGGATATTACTCAGCCATAAAAAGGAACAAAACTGGGTCATTTCTAGAGATGTGGATGGATCTACAGACTGTCATACAGAGTGAAGTCAGAAGGAGAAAAACAAATATTGTATATTAACGCATATATGTGGAACCTAGAAAAATGGTACAGATGAACCGGTTTGCAGGGCAGAAATTCAGACACAGATGTAGAGAACAATCGTATGGACATCAGGGGGGAAATTGGGGGTGGGGGGTGGGGGTGTGATGAATTGAGAGATTGGGATTGACAAATATACACTAATATGTATAAAATGGATAACTAATAAGAACCTGCTGTATAAGAAAATAAATAAAATGAAATTCAAAAAAATATATCTTCCCTATAACTTCTGACTAAAGTCTGAAATATCAGGGAGAAAAGCTTTCTTTATATAGTTGAGGAGCAGCATATAGAGAGTGACAGGGGCAGGGATTTGAACTGAGTGCAGTGGTGTGCTGTTTCAGAACTATTTCCCCCAAATTAAATACAATAAAAACAAGCCCTGGTTTTTAGTGTGTGCATGGGGCTGATTTCAAGCCATCAATGTGGAGTTGGAAGAAAAGTGTTCAGTGCACTCTGGGATCCCTGGGGGCTGACAGCACCTCTTCTTGAGTATCTTTGTGGGACTTTCTAGTACAATTTCACTTCACCCCTCTGAACCTTAGTCTTATTACTTTTAAAAATGAGGTAAGTGTCTAATCATTAAGTTGCTTGTGTAAGGTCACACAGCAAATAAGTGCCATGTGGTATTAGCCTCTGCTCTTAGCCCAGTACATCATTTGCAAAACCTCCCTTAGAAAAGGAGTGGTGCTTTAAATGCATATCAAGCTGTAAAATAAATAAATAACACTTTTTCCAAAGGACTTATTTTTGCTGACGCTGGATGTAATAAAGATGGCTTAAAAGACATGTATACATACACAGCGTGGATCAGAATATTGAAGACACTTTTCACTACATTCACAGTTTTGTCAAGGTGTAGACCTATCCTAATAAATACCTAACACAGGTAAGAATGGCCATCATCAAAAAGTCTACAAATAACAAATGCTAGAGAGGGTGTGGAGAAAATGGAACCCTCCTACACTGTTGGTGGGAACGTAAATTGGTAGAGCCACTATGAAGAACAGTATGGAGGTTCCTCAAAAAAATAAAAATAGAGCTGTCATGTGATCCTGCAATCCCACTACTGGGCATATATCTGTACAAAACTATAATTTGAAAAGATATATTCACCCCTATGTGCATAGCAGAACTATGTACAATAGCCAAGACTTGGAAACAACCTAAATATCCATCAACAGATGAACGGGTAAAGAAGATGTGGTACACATATACAATGGAATACTACTTAGCCATAAAGAGAATAAAATAATGTTATTTGCAGCAACATGGATGGACCTAGTGATTATCATACTAAGCAAAGTAAGCCAAAGACAAATATCCTATGATATCACTTCTATGTGGAATCAAATAAAATGATACAAATGAACTTATTTACAAAACAGAAATAGACTCTCAGACATACAGAACAGACTTAGGGTTACAAAGGGGAAAGGCGGGGGGAGGGATAAATTAGGAGCTGGGGATAAAAATATACACGCTACTATATATGAAATATATAACCAACAATGACCTACTGTACAGCACAGGGAACTATACCCAATATCTTGTAATAACCTATAATGCAAGAGAATGTAAAAAACGAATACATATATATTATATAATACATATTACATATACGTATAACTGAATCTTTTTGCTGTACCCCGGAAACTAACACAACATTGTAAATCAACAATATTTCAATAAAAATTTGAAACAAGAAAAACACTCAAGATATTCTCTTTGCTGAGCAAGTAATCAATCAAAAATCCAGAGACATTGGACCTTTTTTTTTTTTTTTTTTTTTTTTGCGGTACTCTGGCCTCTCACTGTTGTGGCCTCTCCCGTTGTGGAGCACAGGCTCCAGACACGCAGGCTCGGCGGCCATGACTCACGGGCCCAGCCGCTCCAGGACATGTGGGATCGGATCTTCCCAGACCGGGGCACGAACCCGTGTCCCCTGCATCGGCAGGCGGACTCTCAACCACCGTACCACCAGGGAAGCCCTGGACCATTTTTTATGGCCACATGCTCTGCTGGGTTTTTTACCTTTAGCACAGGTGATCAACTCACCCCCAACTCTATTCTCAGATGTGAAAAATTTCCCATGGTTGTTTCTGTCTTAATGCAAACCTCGTTTGCTTGCGACCCAGTTTGCTTAGTTGTCCTGGTTTGAAAAGAAATGGGGGGGAGGAGAATGTTTCATTCCTCTTGTTTCTCAATTGGAACCATCTTTTCTTTGTCTCTGCTAAAGAAGCTGTAATCTAAAGCCTGTGTCTGATGAGGCTATCTGGGCCTGTAAGCTTTGGAACAGACAGTAGTCTTCTGAGGGAAGGTAGAGTGCTCTTTCTGTCAGTGTATTGTTTCAAAGATCCCTCATTTGGGAGAAGTGTCCAAGAGTAACTACTGTTCTAATAAGAACTTACTTACCTTTGTAGAAGGGAGGGTTTAGAAGTTTTACTTGGAATTTACTTGGAAAAGGTATGATTGTGAGAAGACTGGAGGGGACTAACTTATAATGAGACTTATTTGTATACTAGTTATTTTACATTTGCTGTCTCACAAAAAACCTAGAGAAAATATTATTAACTCCATTTTACAGATGGTGAAACTGAGGTTCACTGTGGGGTTGAGACCCCGAAGTCCAGAGCTAGCCCATGGCAGACCTGAGATACTGAATAAAAATCTCTCTGGAATCAAAGGTCATGCTGTTTCTAGACACTACAGCAGGAGTTGGCAAACCAGGATCCAACCCCAACCTGCCACCTGTCTTTGCCCAAAGGTTAAGAATGTTTCTTATATGTTTTTAATAGGTATAAAAAGCTAAAAGAAACAGCATTTTGTGACACATAAAAATTATTAGAAAGTCATTTGGTGTCCCTGAAGAAAGTTTTATTGGAATACAATCATGATCATTCATTTCTGTACCAACCACAGCTATTTTCATGCTAAAACAGCAGAGTTGAGAAGCTGCATTAGAGACTGTATGGCTTTCAAAGAAAAAATTATTTAGTATCTTGCCTTTTATAGGTAAAAAGTTTGCAGACCCCTACAATAGACCAGTGGTTTTCAAACTTGAGTGTTCACCAGAACTACCTGGGTGACTTGTTCAACACAGAGGCTGAGCCTCACCCCAGAGGGTCTAATTCAGCAGGTGTGGGTGGGGTCTGAGTAACCCCACTTCTAACATGTTCCTGGGTGATGGATGCCCTTGCAGCTGGTCTTGCAGTCACCCTTCGAGAACCAGAGATATGTAATAGGGAAGAGCAAATCTGACTCCATATTAGATCTGTTCCTTTTACTTTAACCCTTGGGCTCTGTTGCCTGTGCTTAGTCATGCTGGCTCTACACCGTTTGTAAAAGAATGTTGTCTATAGCCTGAAATACAAAGGATAGCCCATTCTTAAGGCTCTGACCTTTAAGAGTCCATTCATATACAAATAAAAAACTGCAGGACAGAGAATAACATTTGTCTTATTGGAGGTTTTGGTTTTGATTGATGACCATAGGCCCATGTACATCTTCTGTTTAAGCCCTGCTCAGGCTCTAGCAAGCATCTCTCCAAAGATGCCATATGCCCTGACCTCGGTCGGATGGAATTTCTGACACACTCTCCCTTTCTGTTTTTCATGCCAGTCTCTCTCTCTCTCAGGTGATGTTTTTGAATCCTTTAGCATGGACTAGTATTTATAATAGATTGTTTAGGGCAATATTCTCAAACTTTGCAAAATGTTGGTTGAAAGGCCCCATTTGTCGCCAGGTGCGGAAGTCACATTGGATTGGCTGGTGGGCTTGCTTACATTTTCCCAAACACAAGATACGATTTTACACCTACTGATCTTTCTCAAATTGTGATGGAGTTATTTTCTGATAAACCCATCATAAGTTGAAAATATCTTAAGTCAAAAATGCATTTAATCCATCTAACCTACTGAATATCACAGCTTAGCCTAGCCTACCTTAAAAATGCTCAGAACACTTGCATTAGCCTACAGTTGGGCAATATCATATAACATGAAGTCTATTATATAATTGTGTTGAATATCTCATGTAATTTATTGACTACTGAAAGTAAAAAACAGAATGGTTGTTTGGGTACAGAATGGCTGTAAGTGTATTGATTATTTACCCTTGTGATCAAGTGGTTGACTGGTAGCTACAGGTCACAGCCACTGCCCAGCATCACTAGAGAGTATCACACTGCATATCTAGCTTGGGAAAAGATCAAAATTCAAAATCAAAATTCAAAGTATGGTTTCTACTGAATGAAAATGATTTTTACAACATTGCAAAGTTGAAAAATCGTAAGTTGAACCACTGTAAGTCAGAGACTGTCTGTACTCTTCTTTTTGCTAGGACTCTTTCCTGCTTCTTTTCTATGTCTCAGTTAATAATAAATTTTACTGGGGTGCTAAGATTTAGGTGAGATATAACTTCATTTAGGGAGCTTCCCTTAATTTCTACCTCCCTGAGCTGTTTCCTGTCTCCTGCTACTGACTGAATCCCATGCTTTCTGTCATCAGACTCTCATGGAAGCATAATGATCTATCGATGTGTTTGAGAGAGTTGCAGGCATGAAGTTTTTATCATTTTAATAAGTGATACCTTTAATCTCTAAACACCAGGACCAAATTGTGCAGTACACTTGGATGAATGACAAAAGAATAAAGGAAGAAATAATGTTGAAATGATGGAACGAAGAAATAACAATAATATTTGCCTGTTCTCTTCTGCTTGTTCTGTTAAACCAGGGACTTAACAAGATCAGTCTGAGAGAGTTTTTCCATTTTGAAGTGTAGCTGATAGTAATTATAGAGAAAAGGCTTTTGTAGGAGGAAAAAATATATATTTTTAAAAACCAACAATGCATTACATTTGTGATCCACATTAAAAATAGATTAAACATTTACCTAAAACTCTATCCTGAAATGCTCAGACATCATCTTTACTCTATGTATGAAAGTGATTTATTAACAGCTTACTGCCTTCCAGAAACTAATATATTCTTCCTCATACTACAGATACTACACCAGCAAACAGCTTCCAGGGACAACAGAGTACCTGATGCTTATGCAAAAACTATTATCTTACTACTCATCCTATACTAAAATGATTGGTAATGGTTTCTTACTTATGTTTTTCCATTAATGGTTTTATGATTTGAGTAATTCTAGATCAATATGATCCTAGACATCAGATATTTGAAACATATGAATATCAGTCTAAATGTATAAATTTTCATCATAAAATGAGGTAGCATACAACCAAAACACAGCTCCTTGAAGTTGGTGTGTGAATTTTTTGATTGCTCCCCCTTGAGTCTATGGTACCAAAGTTTCACTCTGAACCTCCAAAAGACATTAGTATTAGCATTATTCATTCAACTATTATATGCTAAAAAGCTATTTTCAAAATGCTGTTGGGAATGGAAAATAATACTCATATATATTTTTATCATTAATTTATCATTAAGTATTTATTTATTATGTACAATGAACTTTAGAAATTATTGCTGACAATTGCAAAAAGTCCTAGGAGCTGTAAAAACAAAACATGTAAATTAGTGTTTTCTTGCCATCTGGGGGGATTTTCTCCTAAGTATAGATTCACTTTATTTAACTCTTGAAGCAAAAGGGTTTAATGGAAATACATTCATGCTAAGAGTCCTTGTTATTCTATGTCCTTGGTGATCTTAAGCAAGGCATTTATTCAATCTATGTCTTACTTTCTCAGCAGTAGAATGAGGACTGATGGATTTCTAAGGTGAATTATAGATTGGGGCTAAGGTTTTCTACAGCATTAGTATTGAATACATATATTTTATCGTGACAGACATTTTTGCTGGCTACTCAGTCGTTACACACACACACACACACACACACACACACACACATACTCACAAAGACTTCTTGGCTGCTTATAGAGTTCACTTTCTACTAAATGAGTTGAAAATATGAGACATTTATCAAAGCTACCTCCTCTCCATCTAGAAAATATTTGGGCTGGCCAAAATTTTCGTTTGGGTTTTTCCCCCGCAAAAACCCAAATGAAATTTTTGGGCAACCCAATAGTTATGGGTTCTAGTTTTGGTCCATGGGATCTAAAAAGTCTGAGAAGGCTTTCCCTTGCTAATAAAATGGAAGACATGGAAAGAATGTCTCTCATCTTTGCTAGATCTGTTGTTCTTCTATGTGTCACTTGGAGATTCTGCCACCACGCTGGTACCCTGAGGGAGAAACAACCACCCATCCAAAAATGGCGAACTAAAAACCACAAATTCCTTCAGTTCATGATGGTATTCCTGGTTAGATAAGCCAAATATTGAACCACTCTAGATTATGTGTTTGAGACAAAATATCTTAACTTTACAAGGAGCTTTTAGGTGGATGCCTTCCTAGAGCCAAAAACACCATAAATAGCATAGATATACCCCTTAATTAAGCAGACAGTCTTCTCTGTATTTGAAGGCATGACTCTGAATCTGTTCACCCCAGATCTTTTTATGGTCTGAAACTTCACACCAGTGAGGTTTCCATTCAAATGCACACCTTCTTAAATAGATGTTTACTGACTATCTTATCTAAAATACTATTCTCCCATCACTCACTCTTCCCTTATACCACTCTATTTTTCTTCTAAGCACTTATTAATTTCTGCAGTTACTTATTCCTTTAATTTTTGATTACTTATTTATTGTCTTTCTCCTTCTAAAATGTAACTTTATGAGGGCAGGGTTGTCCTTTCCCATGACTGTTCTGTTTGTACGGCCTCTACAACAGGGTCTGACACAAAGTTGATATTTGCTAATTATTTATTGTATGAACCAACGGTAGTCTTAAAGAGGACCAATAAAATGAACTTGGGAACTAAAGGTTCTTATGATTGTTAACTAATACTTTGACAAACCATAAACACATAAGAAAGCAAGGCAAACATGACCTACCTTTTATAAAAAAACAAAACCAAAAAAAAACCACATAATTTGTAAAAGAGGAGTTATTTGGATATATACTATATGTATACATTTGATATAGTTTTCATGGAATGATCTTAAAACTTAATAAGGTAAGAAAAAAATAATGTCGCTCTGAAAGTCAGGTTCCATTGGAGAAATGAGCATGTAAGCAAATGAGTGTGAAACATGCTTTGGGGCTAAGACAGAAATCTGTACTAGCTACAGAGTTGCCTCACACACAACATGCCTGCTTGAAGTTGGAGGAGGAGTGTTCAAATCCATTCTTAACTCCAGACCTATTCTTTACTCTGTATCAATCTTCCTCCACCCTTTTCCTCCTACGCCACGGAGGAAAAGACAGCAATTCATTCAGGGAACACCGGGGCATCCTCACTAACAGCTGGGGTGCCATAAACCTCTGCCTAGGCTCTCCTTCTATGCATGTATCTGGGTGGCTACTTTCATCCAGGGCCTGCCTGCATAAATGCTCATCTACCAACCATTCTCATCTCAACTTCCTACCCAAATCTTGATAGGCCAGAGGAGGGAAAACCTCAAAATGTAAATTGGAGGAGAGGATGATGACACATTGAAGCAAAGAACTTAAATTTTAATCCCCAACCCAACTTTTAGCAAAATTTTGCACTAAGGATTATTGAGAAACGTGACAACTTTTAATAATATGATTCTGTAATTTATATAGCTATTATTCATTCAGTCAAATACCCTCAAGAAGATAGAGTTAGAGGATGAAAATGACAGGCAAGGTACAATTAGGAATTTTCAGATCTAGGATCATAATAAGCAAACTGTCAAATAAACCCCCAAGCAAGAACTGTTAAACTCCATGGGGATTCTGAACACACAAATCTATTTGGGGTGAGTGGACGCAACAAAATTTTCCCAGAGAAGCAAAGGAAGGCAAATTCTGAAAATTCAGTTTATGGTTTCTCAAGAGATGGGGGAGTACATTATTTAGACAGATAAATACATTTCTATCAATTAAACACCAGACACCTCAACATGCTAAGCATGCAAGGAAAAAATGATTCAATAAAATAAGTAGAAACTGAAAAATCATGACTAGAGAACAATGGATAGGTAACACAAAATTTCACCAATCACCTTTCTGAGAAAGTCTGCTTAAAGAAAAAAAGTCTAAATTCTGCATAAGTATTTTTTCCAACATTATACCAACTGCTATGTAACACAAGTCCAATTAGATACCTCCAAATTCAGGTTTAAATATAAAATCTTTTTGCCTGAGCTTTCCTGGTGGTGCAGTGGTTGAGAGTCCGCCTGCCGATGGAGGGGACATGGGTTCGTGCCCCAGTACGGGAAGATCCCATATGCCGCATGAGTGGCTGGGTCCGTGAGCCATGGCCACTGAGCCTGCGCGTCCGGAGCCTGTGCTCCACAACGGAAGAGGCCACAACAGTGAGAGGCCCGTGTATCGCAAAAAAAAAATAAATAAATAAATAAAATAAAATAAAATAAAATCTTTTTGCCTATTATAAGATGAACTGATTGATTTATCTTTAGATTTATTTTGTAGGTTTAATATTTATCAATTTACACAAATGATGTGAGGTTACATAAACTAACGTGTGTAATATATAGAAAACAGTGTAAGCAAATAGTATGCAATATTATGTTATTATTATTTATTACAATAATATCTATTAATGTTATCATTCTAAACATGGCTATTTTACTATTTAGTAAAAATTATTCTTTGATTCATTTGTCATTAAAGAAATGCATTTTGACATGAATTAGGGGACTATCACACTGTAAATAAGAACAAATTAGGAATCCAAAGATAATGAAAATAAAATATGTCAAACTGTGGGATGAAACTAAAACTGGTATTAAAGAAAATTTCATAACCCAAATAAATATACTATAAACAAAGTTTTAACAATATATCTAAATACCTCTTCAAAGAAGTTAAAAAACTAAGAGCAAACTAAACTAAACAAAAGCAGAGGGAAGGAAATAATACAGATGAAAGCAGAAACTAATTAAATAAAGATAAATATAGAATAAAATGATCAACAATATCAAAAACTGATTTGAAAAGCTTTATAAAATTGATAAATTATCAGAAGGTTTGTTGAGAAACAGAGAGAAAGGGAGGGAGGAAGGGAGAGAGAGAGAGGAAGACAGAGAGAGTGAGAGAGAAAGAAAACAAATTGCTGATATTAAGAATAAAAAAACTATCAATCTTACTCAAAATCCTGTAGGTATGCATAAATGGATTATAAATGGTCTTTGTGAATAATTCTGTCAGTAAATTGGGCAATGTAGGTAAAACAGATAAATTCTTAGAAAAGTAAAACATGTTAAAACTGACTCCAGAAGAAACAGAAAATTTGAATAGTTCCAAATCTCTTAAAGATATTGAATTTGTAATTAAAGTCTATAGTTAAAAAATAAATAAATACAGATGTTTTCATTAGTAAAAATTTCAAGCATTTAGAATCAAATTAACACCTATAATACCTTTCTTCCCAGAGAATGGAAAAAAGGAGAACAATAATTATTATTATCTTATTTTATAAAGTTACCTTGGCACAGATACCAAAATCTAATTGAAAAGTAGAAAAAAGGAAAATAATGGGTTAATTAATTTTCTATATAGAGATGCAAAACTTTAAAATCTTTTCAAACCAAAAACAGCGATACATAAAAAGGATAGGCCATCATGACAAGTGAGGTTTATTCCAATGATACAAGAAAGGTTTAACTTTCTAAAGTCAATCAGTATAGTTAATTACATTAAGAGAATAAAGAAAAAAGCATACAATTAACTTATTAGATACAGGAAAACAATTTGAAAATTTTCTCACAAATTAATGATAACCATTTTAACAACCAAGAATATTCTTGAAACCAGTGAATTCTCTTAATCTGAAAAGGGGTATTTTACCTGTCTAGGTTAGATTAGAACCACTATGAATAATATGGCTATCAGTGAGGTAATATTGCAATTTATGGATAAATAAATAAGGAAGAAGCTGGGGGAATTAGAATCTGAAGTTTTGTTGTCAACGATCAGAGTCTGTACCAATTACAACCTGAAGCAAAGGAGCAAGGGAAGAACCTGCTCAGTACAGCCTCAGCTGGGGTGGGAAGACTTACGGACCAGGATTTCCAAATGGAGTTGCTTCAGGTGGTGTCTTCCCTTTGGCTAGACGACCTCACAGTGTTTCAGCTTCAGAATAGTCATATTTCTTGTTTTTTACACTGGAACTCAAGGGTCCAAGACTGAATGTTTTTCAGTGACCAGAAGAGGCTGCACTGCTTCTTCTGACCTAATCTGAGAAAACACATGTTGTCACTTCCGCCACATGCTATTAGTTATAAGGAAATCGCGATCCTTATGATATGGAAAGATACGGATCTCACGTCTGGGTGGGAGCAGTGTCAAGGTTATATTGTGGGAAGGGAGATATTGCAATCACCTCTGAAAAATACAGTCTGTTAACAATTATCTATTTTCTCCAATACTTCATTCTGGAAGATTTTTTTAGTTGAATAATATAACTTTTGGATTAATTCTTGAAGATTTTTATTTACTTTCTTCATATTTTCCCTTTTATAGTCATTTTTATTATACTTCCTTAGATATTTTGTTTACCCTATAGTCCATTTCTGTATTTAAATATGTGATCTTGCTATCATGTTTTTGATTTCCTACAAGTCATTAATACACTTGGATTTTTTTCTTTTTCTTAAGATTCTTTAATTTTTTGTGAGTGTTATATATTTTCTTGTTTTATGGATGCAATATCATAACATCTGTGAGCCTGATACATTTATTTTTCAAACATCATCTCAATCCCATCACTTTCCATTTTCGTTTATCTTTGTTTCTCTTTATTTTTCTCTAACCAATGCCTGTTGATATTTTATTGGTTGTTGACATTAAAAACTGATACTTGTTGCAAATGTAGTGTTCTTGAATTAGGATTTATTGACAAGCAGGTCTCAGTTTTGTGCACTTGGTCTGGTTGCTGTCCTTTTATCTAGAAGGACTGTCAACATAGGAGGTCTTTTCTCCCGAATGTTAGCTTTTCCAGGGAAGAACTGCCTGAAACTCTTATACAAGGAGGATGAAGGGAGAAGACACCAGGAAGAGACAATCTGGAAGCCAGACTGTGAACACTGTGTTCATACTAATCTATACGCAAACTCCAATTAACTCTCCCGGTTCATTTCACATCCCAATTCTGTTGTTTGCTGTAACTGGTGTCCTTGAAGCCACAGCACATCCAGGTGACTATTTCCAGAAAATATCTATTTGATGTTCTGCCTTGGACTTAGGTGCTTGTCTTTGGGGGTTCTTTCAATGGGACAGTAAAAGAGGATGAAAAGTTCTTATAGATAAACTTTCAAACTACTTTTTCACCCAAGAATGTATTGTGAATTGTGCTTCAATTTTAACTTCTACCTTATTGAAGCCAATATATTTTTGAATCCTTGGGGTTTTACCAGGCATATCAGTTTACTTCTCATCACTTCTCATCATTACCAATTACTTGGAATCCCTTTAAAACCTGTCCTCAAATGCATTCATCTCCTGTTAGACATCTGAATGTTATGTTTGCTTTCCTTCACATTTTTATCATATATGTATGGATCTTGCATTTAAATTTATGTGAATGCATTTATGTAGATGAAAATGACTATAGTTATTCATCTATATCTTATATAGTTTCTGTTCAAAGATGTTTGCAAGACTGATAATTATTGATTTATTTCCTCTCGGTTCCAAAATTACCCCTTTTGCTTGCTCTGTACAAATGAATCTGGATCCTTTCTTCTATTTGGTCTTAGTCAGCTGGCACAGTGTTAAGCTTTGTCACCATACATTCCTAGAAAGACACTGTGGGAAGACAGGATCTTGCTTCCTGGTTCCAGTGTACCTCTCTGGACAGGACCCAGCAGCACATGCAGATTCCCCAGAGCCTGGTCCTGCAGCAGCCATGGCTTCTCCAGTTCCCACCTCCTGCAGTTCATGGAGGTCAACAGCAACAAGCCAATGGCTTTCCCTGGCACCTCTCCTGCAAGTGGTTTCCTAGTAGATTACCTCTGGTGAGTAACTTCCTTGAAAACACTTTTACCTGGCAATCTGGAGGGCAAATCTCCATCAAGTCCCAAAAGGCAGATTTCTGGAAAGTTCTGCAACATGGGAGCACAGTGACTTTTCTGCCATTCAGGGGCCATGGCTATACTCTCCCCAACAAGGGCTGGATCTCAGTCCTGACAGGTGTTTCCAACCTGGCTGTTCTACTCAGCCCAAGGGGTCATGGTTGTTCTTCATTAGAGTTCTTTCTACTTCCAGCTAGACAATGCCTTATTACTCCAATGTCTTGTTATAATTAATTATTTATATTAAATTTTCTCTGTTCAAATTACTTTCTGATTCTCTCTCCTTATTTGACCCAGACTGATATTCTTGCTGTATGTATATAGCTATAGGGCATTCTTTTTTTTTTTTTTTTTTTTTACTACCTCTGGTAGTCTTTTAAAAATTTGCATTTAATTTGTGTTTCTCTGATCACTAATAAATTTGCACAACTGTTGATATGTTTATTGGGCAATTCACGTTTCTATCTATAAAACCACTTACATGAAAAATTATTTAATTCTCACGGTAACCTTGAAAGGTAGATATAACAGTCCCCATTTATATATGAGGAAACTAAAACTCTGCTGCATGTAGTGGTTCCTCGAATTAACTAAGTTGCCTAAGGACACAAATGTGGTGGATCCAGAATTTAAACTGCTGTTTTCAATTCCAAAATCACTGTATTTCTACTACTATATGTTAAGTAATCATGGACACTGTGTAGAAAGTGAAAGTTTCGTACTATAATTTGAAGAGGCAGTGCTTCACTTATTTATAAACTAACTATGGTTTATTAACAATATAGTAATATTTTCTTCTGGCCAGTGGGAGCAAGGACAAAAAGAAAATATTTTTTTAATTGTAAATAGCCTAGGAAGGATAAAAGGAAAATATTAATCATCTAAAAACTAGCTTTCGAGTTTCTGAATTAAACTCATTCTGAAAGTCATCACTAACCAATGCCTAAATATAGTTTCCTATAATATTAGGTTATTACAGTTTTAGTCATCTTCAAAGGTAATAAAGAATAATATATTTGAAAAAGAAAGAAGATATTTTAAATTCAAATTCAGATAAGACTTCATTAAATAGGCAAAGTAGAAGTACCAAAGCTGGACTTGTTCATTTCTTACTTTGCAAACGAAGTTTTGTTTTGTTTTGTTTTTTAATTAAATGACAGAGAGATCGATTTAGGGAGAAAATTCAAAAACCAGCACCTCGAAAGAGTTAAATACAATATAACTCCATGTCAAATCCATGAGCTAGACTCTCAGGACTGCCAGTTTGAAATCTGCCAAGGTTATTCAAAGGGACAAGAGGAATATACTCCCCTGCTCTGTATTCTGCCTTATACCTAAAGAGAATGCACACGAGCCAGCCCCAAGACCAATTTAAACCTTTGTGAAGATTTCCTTTGCCGTCCACTCCTTCATCTAGTCTATTTTCTCTCCTTTGTAATCTCTGCTCTTGAGTTTCTGTTGTGTTCAATATTAACCTTTCAAAACTGGTGATGGGTATTAGCTGGTGTGGTTAATTCTCAGAAATTGAAAAATCATTAGAGGCATAGGGGAATACATTTTTTTTTAAAAGTGCAGACACTAGAAAAAAAGAACTATTTAAACAGGTTTGCTTCTTGGTAGCTTTCAAATTACCCAACACAGGTTGCTGCTTATTTACATTTTACAGAATGTATAAAACTAAAGATGATTCATTAGTAGATCTCAATACATTATGAGATGCAGCTCTCTAAAACGGCTTCTGACAAGGTTTAAAAGACAACACGAAGAAACTTAATTAGGGTGAGACGACCAATGCTTTGTTTTACAGAGTACATCTTACATTTACCAACACTCTACCACCCCACACATAAAGCTCAGTCTTTTATTTTCCAGATAGTTGAGTTTTATATCCAGTACCCACTGTCCAGGTTTCTGAACAAATTTCTTGACTGTTACTTTGAAATATTTTTATTTACAAGAATAGAATCATAAGTAAATATTGCTACTCCATTTAAGTACAGGTCTGTAATATACAATCTTATTTACCTAAGCCTCACTTGACTTGATTTTAGAACATATGTTTCTCAAATAACCTTTCTATATGAGATCACAATTTCTTATTTTTCCTTATCTGTGGGATTTATGGAATCCCTTGTGATTTGTGATTCCCTGCCTAGAATTTTCAAGACTCTCCTACGTTTTTAGATAAGTGGGTGCTACTGCATGCAAAGATAAGAAAAGATAGTTGGAACACCCCAAATAAATTGGAATGTGTTCATTAGAGTCACATGAAAGTACACCTTTGCTGCCGTTTGGAAATAGCTGATGTCTCTAGTTTACTGACTGTGCCATTACATTTGCTATTCCTTACCTCATGGTCAAACTACCATACTGTTTTAATGCCAGCATTGGGGCTTATCTTTATGTTACTTATCATTAGTTGCCCAACTAATTTTCCAGATTCCAGCACTGCCAAATCCCCACCCTGTGGACGTGAGTGAGACAGATGACCAGCAACAGAAACCTAGACTCCTCCACTTAGATATTATTGACTCAGAACGCCCCCATCTAAACTCTGAATTTACTATCCACAATTTCACCTTCACAATGCCAGCACTATCAAGGCTACAAGTCATCTTTCCTCACCAGGGTTTTGGGACCCTTGGCCCCCCCACTGCTGAGAGAGTAGAAGTACCTGGCACTGCACATATACACTCACATATATTAACATTTCCTTCCTTAGATAGGACTTAGGTGAGCAGTATGTGACAAGCTGTCACTTTGGATCTAATGAGGTAAGAACCTACTTTGAGGAAAAGCTTCTAGTAGGAAAAGTGATTTAGTTTTTTCCCATGGGGGTATGTTTTTTTCCCTAAGGAACATATACAAATATTTAGTTTTACTAGTGTAAAGGTTTTGCAACAACTAAGAATCTCAATTTACCATTATCTACAAATTACTTGAGAAGTTATAGTGTGCTAGACTGTAAGCTAATGATTTCAGTGTTAGAATCCCATTTTCACCACAGTATCCGTGGAGTCTAGGCGAGACCTTGGTGCCTTGTGTTATTAGATAATATAATTAATGTTATATAAACCATTCCTTGCCGAATGCATGTAAATGTAAATGGGATTTATAAAAGATGGTTTTATTCCTTAACAAGATGAAACAGAAAATTAATATAACTAGCAACAAAAATATGAAGTATGAAATTAGTGACACAGAAATTTTAAAAGAAACAAACTTTCAGGGAGAGCAAAGATTGATATGAATCAGACATCTAGGAAAGTCTTCACGGATCTTTGAGGAGAAAATGGATCAGTGACTAATTTTTGGAAATTGCCTTGAATATTATATCATGACAAACACTCCTTTTGCCTGTCAGATGACTCATTACCATTATATCAAACCAAGACTCAAAAGAAGGAAACTAAAAATAACCCTGGGCTTCCCTGGTGGCGCAGTGGTTGGGAGTCTGCCTGCCGGTGCGGGAGACACGGGTTCGTGCCCCGGTCCGGGAGGATCCCACATGCCGTGGAGCAGCTGGGTCCATGGGCCATGGCCGCTGGGCCTGCATGTCCGGAGTCTGTGCTCCACAGTGGGAAAGGCCACAGCGGTGAGAGGCCCGCGTACCGCAAAAAAATAATAATAAAAAAATAAAAATAAAAAAATAACCCTTATTTCTTTAAATAAGGCTAACTGTGAATATTATTCATAATTTTAATATGAATAATAACTAACATTGCAACTTGAAATCTGCATCAGCTCATGGATAATTTATTTACACTAATTTGACCCTAATGAATTCCTTGACATGAAAATTAGTAATATGGCATTAAGTACAAGTATACATTTAATCTCATTGAATTTACACTCAAAATATTTAGAAAAAATAAATATTCATCATCCTATACGGTAAATTAAGCCACTGGGTCCAATCCAGAAGCTCAACACAAAACACAGGAAGTTAGAATATTCTCATGAAGAAAGAAAAACATGTGTGACCAATGGTCATGACTTCTATTTCATATATTCACTCATTTAATTTTACGATCATTTTTTCATTCTCTTAACAATATTTATTTTATAGGCATATGCTAAGAAAGCCCTGTATGTGAGCTCTGTTCTGAGAGGCAGGTATATGAAGTGGAGGCAGGTGCAATCCCTGCCTTTCCTCTACCCATCGTTGTATTCACCATTTCCATATCCCTGGATCAGAGAGTGACACTACTGGCATTTTCCAAAAATGTTGTTTACCTAGTATCCCTCACTCTGGCCAACAGAACTCTTCCTTCCCTAGTCAGGACTTTAAAAAGTGATGTGATGTGCAAAGCTCCCCAGCAGGAGACCTGTGCTGTAGAGTGAAGCAGAGAGAGAGTGTGAAGATGATGCACACCCTTTGAAATCTCTTGAAAGGATTACAGTCAGTCTCAAAGAGATGTTTAACTGGATGGCTGCCCTTCAGGCCACAGCCCTGAGGATTAGCTAATAGGTCTCCTTCACCAGAAGACTGAGCTCCTGGGTCTGTGCTTCCTGCTATGTTCTGGGGGTAGCAGCTGTTTAAGAATCCTTTGTCCATTCGTTACAGCTCTGTGGGACCCACTGGCTGACAGAGCTAGCGGATAGAGGTGTCCCCTGGCAGCAGCCACAAAAACTGGGGTGCCAGATGGGGCAGTGATGGGGAATTTTATGTGTCAACTTGCCTGGGCCACAGGGTGCCCAGACCTTTGGTCAAACGTTATTCTGGGTGTGTCTGTGAGGGTGTGTACTCAAGAGATTAACATTTAAATCAGTACACTTACTAAAGCAGATGCCCCCCCCCCTGATGTGGGTGGGCCTCATCCAATCAACTGAAGATCTGAACAGAACAAAAAGGCTGAGGAAGAGGGAATACCTTCTGCCTGAGTGGTTGAGCAGGACCTTGGTCTTTCTGGCTTTTGGACTCAGTCTGAAGCATTGACACTTCTTAGGTCTCAAATCTGCTGATTTTCCGACTGGAACTTACACCATTGGTTCACTTAGTTCTCAGGCCTTAGACTGAGACTGGAACTACACCAATAGCTTTCCTTGGTCTCTAGTCTACCAGTTGAAGATCTTGGGGCTTTTCAGCCTACACACACACATACACACACACGTGAGCACACACACATTATCTTATTGGTTCTATTTCTCTGAAGAACCCTAATACAGATGAAAAAACTGTGTATTAAGAATGACCAAATCTGGGACTTCCCTGGTGGCACAGTGATTAAGAATCCATCTGCCAATGCAGGGGACACGGGTTTGAGCCCTGGGTCAGGAAGATCCCACATGCTGCGGAGAAACTAAGCCCGTGCGCCACAACTACTGAGCCTGCGCTCTAGAGCCCATGAGACACAACTACTGAGCCCGTGTGCCACAACCACTGAAGCCTGCACACCTAAAGCCCATGCCCCACAACAAGAGAAGCCACTGCAATAAGAAGCCCACGCACTGCCAGGAAGAGTAGCCCCTGCTCGCCGCAGCTAGAGAAAGCCTGTGCACAGCAATGAAGACTCAACACAGCCAAAAATAAATAAATTTAAAAAAAAGAAGAATGACTGAAGCACACTGTAAATATAATTATATACATTTTAGATACTAGATAATAATAGCATATACTGAATTTAAACTTACCTTGGATTAATGAAGTAGTAAAAACCCTTAACCAGGGAAAATTGCTAATGTTATTCCATGAAGATTTATGTTCTAGTTTCTATTGTTCCTCTTTTGTTTGTCCAATAATGTCTTTTATTAAAGAAGACAAAAGGTGGACTCTTTAATCCCAGAATCTACATATAGTCAACCATGCTAGAGAGAGTTGGTCCAAAGAATTATTGGGTCGGGAGGAGAAACATATATCCTTTGTATGTGAACTTAAGATTATTCTCTTCTTCTGCTTTCATGTAGCATACGTCTCCCTGTTCCATCCTAAATTCTATATTCTCTGCACATCTGGATGTAGAGAGAATACTGTATAACTCTCAGTGAGTTGTGTTACTTTATAAATTGAGCCTAAGATGGAGTTATATCTTTAATGAGTAGAAACATGAATGCCTTGAATCTTCCTTTGTAAGACTATTATATTTTTATTCTAGAAATAGTTCTTTGGTGGTGCTATTTAATTACTTCACAGCAACATAATTTGGAATAAATTTATTGGAGACAAATGGAAAATAAGATTACATAGCTAAGATAGGGTAAGTTGATGAAGGCTTTCAAATTACAGTAGCTGCAGACACACAACGAATAGCACTGAATGACATTTCATGCTTTTAATTGGAACAGTGGCATTGTACAGGAAAAAAGTCTGATTGATAGAAATAAGCAGCCAAACACCAAGATTCCTGTGATGCTAGGATGAAAATTCAGCCAGAGATATTACAGCTAAAATACAACTGATAAAGATCCAAGGAGATTATAATGAAAATACATCTGAAAAATGGGGAACAGCTTTCAAGATAAAGTAAATTCTTTTTTATTTTGAGATAACTAAATACATTCTGTTCTACTGTTTCAATATTCACAGATGGCACACATTTGGAGACGGCATTCATGTGTAAAGAAATGCATAGAACAATACTTCCTAAAATATGTATTATAGGATGTTAAAGGCATATGAGAATAAAATGAAATAATATCCACAGAAATTACAAAATATTCTGTGGTCAAATACATTTTAGAAACTATGGTTAAAAATAAAAACAATTTTCTTAGTTAGATTTCTCAGGGCTCATAGTATATTAAAGCTCATTGTGTATCTCCAAGATAGGACTATTTTATACAGGATTCCTAAAGCTTCTTTGAACATAAACTTCTTTCTTCATGGAACATCTTCTCCTGCTTGTGTTCTAAATAAATTCAGTTTGGAAAATAACAGCTGAGAACCTCATCATTCCAACATACACTGCTTTTCTTACATTTCTGTATTTGCAATTTGGAACTGAACCAGCAACAGAAGATTTTCTGAATTGTGCACAAAACAAAACAACTTCACACCAATTATGCAGAATTCTCAGCAATTTTATGTTATCAACTGATTATATATTTATATTGATCAATGTGGAAGGTAAAAGGGAGCACCAGAGTTTAATTGCAACCTATAAATCATAATAAATTAGCTTGCATAATTCTGGTTAAGAAATTTACCAATAATCATTTTAATTAGCTCACATTTATTGTGCTCATACCATGTGCCAGATGGACTAACATAGTGAAAGATTATACAGCAGATATACCAATGTATTCTTCGTATATAAGTAAAGTACATTGACCAATTTAGAGCATCTCAATTTATGGCTTCTCAATTTATCTTCTGTGACTGATATAAACAAAAATTATCCCCCTATGGGAATGGTTAAGAAAAGACACTTGAGTCAGTTTTGAATGGCAGACAGATATCATGGTTATATTGAAACACGACAGCATGTCTAAAAGACATATGTTCTTTTCAATTTCAATGCACCATCCTCAACATGGCTAAGAACAGAACTTTGGAATCACACTGATTTGGGTTTTAATTTTTGCTCTGCCATCCTTCAGTTGTGTGATCTTGGGGAAGTTACTATCCTTCTCTGAGCCTTTATTTAATAATCTGGTAAATGGAGTAATAACGCCTGTCATTCATGGCTGGGGTAGTGAAACCTCAGAGGTGAAGCCCCTACATCATGACTAGCATAGAGTGGATGATCAATGTAAATGATGCTTATGTAGAAGATGATGATAAGTGATTAAAGATTCATCTGCCCTTATGCAGAATAGATTAGGGAGAAGGGGTTATTGGGTGTAGAGAGTATGTGAGGAGGTGGTATTTCAATGATAATGAGTAGAAGAAGATAGAACTCATTTGAGATATATAATGAAACAAATGATGAACTTCTTTTAGTGATAAAAATTGTATAGGCAAAGGAATTATGCACTCATTTCACCCCAAGGTTTTCACGTGAGGATGTGTGTATTGTCAGTACTCTTGGCAGTAATGGGAAGCTAGGGAGAGTGGAGAGTCGGATCAGGTGGTGTTGAGTTGGGTGAGAATTAACAATATCTGTGTGCATGCTAAGGAGACAGATGCTGAACTGCTGGCTTGTCATGGCAGTGTCCAGCCACACCCTAAAAGAGTGGTCAGCAGTACTTATTCACAACAGGCAAAGACCTCATTCCTTAGAGCCAGTTTCCCTCTCTTCCTTTGCAATTTTCATATTATGACATAGCAGTACACAGAGCAATAGGCATATTATGTTTACACCCTAAAGCCATTTAGATAACGTTGCATTAGAAAAGTAAAGTGGGTTCACTAATTCTGTGGGTAAATAGTCATTCAGTTTGAATAGAGTCTCCAAGCATTAGCCTTGCTCAACAAAGTGCACACGTCTGTAATCCAAATGAACATAACCGAGAGAGAATTTTACGAGCTGTTAAATTCTACTCGTAAAAAAGAAAACCTTCACAATAACAGCAGCAGTGATTTGTCCAAAAAATTCAGGACTTAATATGCTCTGTGTAACCTCTTGAGTCCATAAAAAAGTCATAAACATTGGCCTCTGATTCTGAAAATTTTTAGTTGGGGAAGCAGAACTGTGTTCAAAGGGAAATCCCAAGTGTAAAAGAAAGTCAAAAGGGGAGAAAACTAAGTTTATTTTATTTCAAGGTCCTGTTTGATTGCTTTAATTTTTTTTCTCTGTTCCTGGTGGGTTTTTTTGTATGTTTGGGGTTATGGAGATTATATTGGGAAGACTCCAAATTTTTTTTTTTCAGATGAATCCAGACACAAATTGAAGAAGAGCAGCAAAAAGAATCTATACGTCCATATATTCATTTTTATAGTTGGGTCTCTAAAATTGAACTGATTGTGATGTTCAAAAAAATGTAATATAATTAAAATAATAATACCATGTGAAAGTATAAATATTATTCATTTATGCTTTTCTATATTCAGTGCACACAGGAAGAATTTGATAGACGCTCACTGAATTCAAAATACTGGCTCATCTGACTATCATATAATCTTGTAAATGACTAGGACATAGTTAGAACAATTACTAGTTAGGTTCTCATTTTCAAACAAAGAAACCGAGGAACAGCTGATTAATTACCTCGCTCAAAGTAACAGATGATAAAATACAAACCAAATATATTTTTGTAAAAGAAAAACCTACAGCGATTTCTAACTTCCTAATTGATTGCTTAGGAAACCTACATCAATCAATTGATCTGAAGACAGCAATGCCTTTGCTCAGAGCATTTGTTATTATTGTTTTTGTTGTTTTCATCAACTGTAACTGTTACTTTCAGGATTTTGTCCTTTACTACTTCTCACATGTCACAGTGGTGATTCCAAGGACACAGATGATGTGTAGTCCCATGTGCCTGTGATAGTCATGGTGGTTTATTCCCCATATCACAGTCTAACCTTGAATGGTAAATCTAACACAACCTGGGTAATCCCATTCCCCTTACTGGTGCTTGGGTTCAGATGGCCAAGTAGTTCAGGATGACATAAGAAGACAGGCCCTCTTTCCGCTCTAGACATTGCTGTGTCTGCATCTTACACCTAGAAATGTGAAAGGCATTTGTAGAACCATGAGTAAGGCTAGCCTAAGGGTAATAAGCATCACCGTCAATCCTTCTTGTGAACTTCTTACCATGTGATATTGCTTTCCTAGCGTACAACCCAGTCTAAATACACTCTGTTCATAGATAGAGATGTTCAGTGATGCAAAGTGAGGCCCATTTAACCTTTGCTGTCGTGTGATCTGTCTATATAATCCCAAACATTAAGGTAAAATGGGAAAACTCAGCAAATCATCAGCATTTAGACATGTGTGAGCCTCCTTTTTAATCTAGAAGTATAATGCTATCTAGATGCAGAATGCATCTGATGCAGATGCATTCCAGATGCCTAGCAGGTAGGTTCCATTTCTTCTTGAATGACACTGCACACTCACTGAATTAAATGGAATTGAATCCTACCCCACATTTTGATACCTCAACTTACTCCTTTCTTGCATATTTGGAAAACAATTCATAGACGAGAATGAAAAAGAGTAGAAAAAATATTATCCAATGGCACCAAAAGATCCATTGACAATTTTGTAAAACTTTATAGAAGTTTTACTAGTTTTACTATTGTTCAGATGTTATACCATTAGAGGCATTCCTCCTTGTTTAGGAGTTTGACACAATTTCTGTTTTGGCAGATGTTTCATTTGGTTTTTGTTCCAATCATGTCAGAGCTCGATTGAACTAAAATCTGTTGCAGTGTGTGACTGGCAGTCACACAGCAATTCCCTAGCAATGGGGCTATATATCTGAGCTGTTACAATCATTCATTGACATTGCTCTCTTAAAATCTGTTTTTCTGGTTGTTCCCATGAGCTTGTGCTTCATGAGCTGAAACACAGGCAGCAAAAGCATAAGACAAGCCTAGAAAGGAATAATCTAGAAGTTTATTTAAGTGTGAGATATCTGACAGATAGTAACAATATAGGCAGAAGGTTTTTTTAAACAAGGAGACAAAAACAAGGGCCCTAAAACCAAGATGAGGGCTTCCCTGGTGGCGCAGTGGTTGAGAATCTGCCTGCTAATTCAGGGGACACGGGTTCAAGCCCTGGTCTGGGAGGATCCCACATGCTGCGGAGCAACTAGGCCCGTGAGCCACAACTACTGAGCCTGCACGTCTGGAGCCTGTGCTCCACAACAAGAGAGGCCGCAATAGTGAGAGGCCCGCGCAACGCGATGAAGACTGGCCCCCACTTGCCACAACTAGAGAAAGCCCTCATACAGAACCTAAGACCCAACACAGCAAAAATAAATAAATAAATTTCTAAACTCCTACCCTCAACATCTTCTTAAAAAAAAAAAAAAACACCAAAAGGAAAAGGTGAATCCACAGAAGAGAACTTGAGTTTGATAGTGAGAAGGGTATGTGTTCTGGATCTAAATAGGTTTGGATGGAAAGCCTACCTCTCTCATTTTCTAGCCCCTGACCTTTGCAAATTTTATTTCTCTATTGGAGGTCTCAGTTTCCTCACCTTTAAACTTGAGAAAATAACATGTATTTCAAAGGAATAATGTGATGAAATGGAGATTTCCTGCCAAGCTTATGTTTTCTCTTAAACAGAAATCATTACTATTGTTATTGTTATTTGGGCAGTCTACAAAAGTAAGAAAAAGGAAACTCTTACATCCAAAAATCTCAGAAAAGATAAACAATTGCCATCAAGTCAGGAGTGTTTTGACCTTTGAGCCTAAGGAAATCATTTGCTCTGAGCTTATGAATGTCCCTTGTAATATACAGGTGTAGAAAGTAAATAGTAAGGTATACTACTAAATTTTATTCTCCCGAGTGAAAAAGGATATCCATAGCTTATTTATTGATTTATTACTTAGTGATAGTGAACATATAGTTATTAGGAATATAAATGAGGTCAAAATGAGTGTGCTTCCTGGTCTTGCTAATTCTCTTCAATAATTCACACCCATCAAATGTGTCACTTTCTAGTCCAATGGTAGAGATATAAGGAGATATAAAACACAAAACCTGCTCAGAGTGTATATCAGAGGACACTAAAAACAATAACTAGAATGTGTGTGTAATCCAGCAAGACAACATTAAACAAGGCAATGATCAAAGAGAAATATTAGTCAGGCATTACATTTGGAAATAGGTAAATCTGGAGTCAGATGCAGAGGTGGAGGGAAGGACAGGAAAAACTAACATTTTTTGAGGGACTGCTCTAAGCCAGGTACCATGCCAGGCACTGTACAGATGCCCCTCACTTAATCGATTTAATCTTTCAATAATCCTGGGAGGCGTAATTTTCATCTCCACTGTACACTGCTATAGATAGACAGAGGTTAGTAAGTGGCAGAGTTGGAGTTAGCGCTCTGGTTGATCAAGATTCATGAGTTGTACCGAACCCACATAACTAGGAGTGCTCTCCATGGGGGGAACATTTGGGGGTTAGGTGGGGACAATTTCTGCAACAAAGGGTAAAATTAACATATTTTATGAGATGTTTAATTAATACACTGCCTAAGAGTTGATCTGAATTGACCTGGCTGGAACGATCCTCTGAGTTCAGTAGTGAGAAATTAGTTTGGAGTGGTAAAAAGATAATGTATAGAGAGCTACACTAAACAGAGAATTATCTGTCTAAAGTATATATCTGTGAGCATGTCTTTGTAATAACTGTCCTTAATTTTATCGGGAAAGTATCAAATTCAAAGGAAATCAAAGCACAAAATTTTGATAACTGTAACAAGACTCTATCTTTTTATTGAGCTTGTTCTAATAATCTCCAGAACAAGAGAAAATTCCATCTGATGCCATTCCATTGTCTATCATTACCTGTGTGTTTCAGAAAAGATCATTGACTAGTTCAAGGTTTCTCATCCATTACTGTAACGTGTGGTTTCTATTCCCTTACTAGAATGGCAAGTTATTGGTATGTAAAAACATTTTTGTCAGTGAGTTAAAAGTTGCTTGCAATAGTTGCTATAATAGAATGTGATCATTTTCAGGTACTAGGAACTGAGGAAGAAACAATGGAAGTTTAGTAATTTACATAACTCCTGCCTTATACTTTATCACTTTATCTACTTTGAGATGCCCTGAGAAAAGACAGCATGGCTGGGAAATGAGAACTCTGTAAAAAGTACCTTAAAAAGACCTATTTTTTCCAGCTTCCTTAATTTGAAAATAAAATTGAAAGTTTAGAAAGTCATCAGGTAACAGCATCTATTTATTTTTCATCTTTATAGCTATTGGAATTTAAGGATAATTAAACATGAGAGTGAGACTCATCACATATCACAAAAATCATACCAGCTTACAAGAAAGTTGCCTCACTTGCGGTCCTCTCAAAAGTTTTAAAAACTTTTGAGTGTTTTCAAAGGTAGATGGATCAGGGCCTGCAGGCTAAATCCAACCAGCAAATGCACTTTGTTTGGTCTGCACCATTTAATTTTAATTGAATTTAATTTGTGTAAACTTAAGGTTTACATAAAACTCTAGATAGATGTCCACATCTCTTTTCTAAAGATGTTGGGAGAAAACAGTTCATCAAACTCCCTTTAATTTAAAGAGATTTTGTTTTTAAGTTGATTGTTTAAAACGAAACTAATCTAGCTGACGCTGACTTAGTGCCAAAGGAGAGAAACACAAGAAGCTAAAACCTTTGGAAGGGACTTGTTCAGTTGTTGAGTCTGGGGTTAATATATGTTATCAATGTTTGTAGCCTAGTAAAACAACAGGCACATTTTTCAGACTGGTAAACCAGAGTCCCTGCCCAGCAGATGTGTATGGTCTTAGAGAGAGTGGTAGAGAAAACTGCAGTCAACTTCAATCTGTAGCTCTTAAGTCCCCATGGCCTTAAACTTCCTAGAATCTGAGCACCTTCTGGGAAGCTGAGAACTATTTAGCAGCTTTGCACATATGATCATTTGTTTTTTTTGTTTTGTTTTTCTTGGCCGTGCCACGTGGCATGTGGGATCTTAGTTCCCTGACCAGGCATCGAACCTGTGCCCCCTGCAGTGGAAGCTCAGAGTCCTAACCACTGGACAACGAGGGAAGTCCCAGATATATGATCATTTGGATCTTGAGTATTTGTGGTAAGCATATTAATGGCCCCAAAGAAGTCAACATCCTAATCCTGGAAATCTGTAAATATGTTAGTCTACATGGCAAAGAGTACTTACTCAAGGTTGAAGATATAGGTAAGGTTGCTAATCTTTACTTACTCAACTGATACTAAATTAGGGAGAGTATCCTGAATTATCCAGGTGGGTCCAATGAAATCACAATGGTCTTTAAAAACTGAAGTGGGAGGCAGAAGAGAGAGAATCAGACAGATGGCAGCATGAGGAAGTCTCAGCAGGAAGCTGCTAATGAAGATGGAGAAGGGGCCAAAAGCCAAGGAATGTGGGTGGCCTCTAGAAACTGAAAAAGAAAACAAATCAGAAAAAGGAAACAGATTTCCCCCTAAAGCCTCTGAAGAGGAACATAGCCTTGAGCAACTTAATTTAAGCCTAGTGAGGCCAGTGTCAGACTTCTGACTTAAAAAAAAGAAAAAAAAAACCTGTAAGATAATAAACTTGTTCTAAGCCATGAAATTTGTGGTAATTTGCTACAGCATCAATAGAACTCTAATACAGATTTTGTAACTGAAGCAGAGTGATGCTATAATAAATGCCAAAGATGTAGGAATGGCTTTGGAATTTGGCACTGGGAAAAGGCTGGAAAAGTTTTGAGGAACATGATAGAAAAAGCTTCAATTGACCTGAACAAATGTTAGTAAAAACATGAATGTTAAACGCTCTGCTGATAAGGGCTCAAGAAAAAAAAAATTGAGAAGACTGGTAGGTAAAGCATATATTGCCTAAGAGAATACCTAAATTGTGATGAATAGATTATTTGTAAAAATATGTACCTTTAAGGCATTGTTCATGAGAGCTCAGAGGGAAATGAAGAACAATTTTGTTAGAAATTGAAGAAAAGATGATTCCTGTTACACGGTAGGAGAAAGCTATACAGAATTGTAAAAGGTATAATTGCACATTCAGCTGAGATTTCCCAGTAAAATCTTGCTGCCTGGTTTCTTCTTGCTGCTTGTAGCAAAATGTAAGAGGAAAGAGATAGATACAGATAAGAACTGTTCAGCAAAGTGAAATAAAAAACTGGTGATTTGGAATATTCTCAGTCTAGCAGATCACAAAAGACATTACATTAGGAGATTCATGGTTAGGAAATCTGCTCTAAAGAAAAAGCCAAAGACGTGGCTAGACAACCCTTTCCTGATACCTGAAAAAGATTAAAAAGTCAGAGTATTTATTCATGCGAAAGGCTCTTTGAGAAAATTAAGCATATGACTCATAGATCCTCTCAGCCATTTAAGCAGAAGCCAAAAAATATCTAGATGAGATTAAGCAGAGGAACTTTTTATCTAGTGGAGTGAATCCAAGAGAAATAACATAGAAGGCTCACATATTTTTGGAGAACTGTGTAATAGCCGAAAGAAAAAGTGCCAGCTTGGAGATTATCCTGCATTTTATAGGTAGGCTCAAAGTAATCAGGAGATTACTTAAAGTGGAAGAGGGAGGCAGAAGAGAAAGAACTGAGCTGGATAAAATGGGAACATGAGAAAAAAAATGACCTTTAGTCGCTGGCTTTAATAAAAGATAGAGGAAGAAGAAATGAACCAAGGAATGTAGGTGGCCTCTAGAAACTGGAAAAGGCAAAGAAATTGATTCTCTTCCAGAACCTTCAGTAGGGAACACAAATTTGTAACACTTTTATATTAATCCAATGATACCCAAAAGACTCCAACCTCCAGGTACCATTTATATGATTATAGAAGATGAGGGAACATTTCCCAACTGACTATAGTAACAGTATTATTCTGATACATAAAGCAGACAAAGACCATATAAAAAAGAAAACTATAGACAAATATATCTCATGAAGTTAGACAAAAAGTCATTAACAAAATATCAGAAAACCCAATCCAACTATGTATAAAAATAATTATACCACACGACCAAGGGAGATTTATTTCAAGCATGCAAGACTGGTTCAATATTTTAAAAATCAATGAATGTAGTCCACCATAAAAACAGGTGAAGAAGGAAATATCATATCATCATATCCATGAAGATGGAAGATCCATGTCAATTTTGTTAAAATCCAAACTCATTCCTGTTTAAAAATGAACAAGCAAACAAAAAAGCTCTCACCAATCTAGTTATAAGAGGGAACTCCTTCAAATTGAGAAACAACATATTCTCTCCAAAATAACAAAAACAAACAAAACTCCATACTCAGCATCATACTTAAGGGTGGAAAACTGAATTCTTTCTCTATAAGATTGGAGAAAAGGAGAGAATGTCCACTTTCACCAGTGTTACTGACCAAAGTACCAGAAGTTCTACTGAGTTCAACAAGGCAAGAAAAAGAAAATAAAAAACATACAGCTTGGAAATGAAAGACTACAATTGACTATATGCATAGAAAATTCCAGGTACTCTACATACACACACACAACCTCATAAAACTGATAAAGTTCACTGGATACATGCACAACATGTAAGAATCAATCACATTTCTACATACTTAAAATGAACATGTAAAAACCAAAATTAAAAACACAAAACCACTCACAGTGGAAATAAAAAGGAAATAAAAAGTTAGATATATGCCTATATAAACATGTACAGAATCTGTGTTGAAAAACATAAACATGGATAAAAGAAATCAATGAAAACACAACCAGAGGCACATAACTTGTTAATAGATTTAAAGACTCAATACAGTAGAAGTGCCAATATTCCCCAAGTTGACCCATACGATTAAGACAATTCTTACCAAAACTGCAGTATGGATTTTTTTTTTTTTAGTCATAGCAAACATATTCTAAAATTTATATTGAAAGGTGAATAAAGAAGAATAAAGTGGAAAGAATCACTCTACTCATACTCAATATTAAGACCTATTTTATACCAATAAAAATAGAGACAATGTGATATTAATATAAGGATAGACACATATATCAGTAGAACATAATAGAGGACACAGAAGTAGAGTCACACAAATATTCTCAACTACATTTTGAGAAAAGAACAAAATAAATTCAATTGTGGAAGGATAAATTTTTTCCACAAATGGTGCTGGAGCATAATTAGAAATCCATAGGCAAAAACATGAACTTCGACCCAAACCTCACACCTTATAAATGATTAATTCAGAGCAGATTATCAATTTAAAAATAAAATGCAAAACTATAATTTTATTTAAAATGTTTAGGAAACTTCCGGGTAAGATGGCGGAAGAGTAAGACGTGGAGATCACCTTCCTCCCCACGGATACACCAGAAATACAGCTACACGTGGAACAACTCCTACAGAACACCTACTGAACGCTGGCAGAAGACCCCAGACCTCCCAAAAGGCAAGAAACTCCCCACATACCTGGGTAGGGCAAAGCGGAGAGATTCCCGCACAGAGGATCGGTGCCGAGCGGCACTCACCAGCCCGAGAGGCTTGTCTGCTCGCCCGGTGGAAGCTGAGGCTCGGGCTTCGGTCAGAGTGCAGGGAGAGGACTGGGGCTGGCGGCGAGAACTCAGCCTGAAGGGGGCTAATGTGCCACAGCTAGCCGGAAGGGAGTCCGGGAAAACTCTGGAGCTGCCGAAGAGGCAAGAGACTTTTTCTTCCCTCTTGGTTTCCTGGTGCGCGAGGAGAGGGGATTAAGAGCGCTGCTTAAAGGGGCTCCACAGACGGGCGCGAGTCGCGGCTGAAAGCGCGGAGCCCAGTGACGGGCGTGGGACGCTGGGGCTGCTGCTGCTGCCGCCACCAAGAAGCCTGTGTGCGAGCGCAGGTCACTGTCCACACCGCCCTTCCGGGAGCCTGTGCAGCCCGCCACTGCCGGGGTCCCGGGATCCAGGGGCGGCATCCCTGGGAGAACGCACGGCGCGCCTCGGGCTGGTGCAACGTCACGCCGACCTCTGCCGCTGCAGGCTCGCCCCGCACTCCGTGCCCCTCCCTCCCGCCCGGCCTGAGTGAGCCAGAGTCCCCGAAGAGGCTGCTCCTTTAACCCTGTCCTGTGTGAGCGAAGAACAGACGCCCTCCGGCGACCTACACGCAGAGGCGGGGCCAAATCCAAAGCTGAGACCCAGGAGCTGTGAGAACAAAGAAGAGAAAAGGAAACCTCTCCCAGCAGCCTCAGAAGCAGCGGATTAAAGCTCCATAATCAACTTGATGTACCCTGCATCTGTGGAATACATGAATAGACAACAAATCATCCCAAATTGAGGAGCCAGGAGTCAGTGCTGTGCCTCTGAGGTGGGAGAGCCAACCTCAGGACACTGGTCCACAAGAGACCTCCCAGCTCCACATAATATCAAATGGCGAAAATCTTCCAGAGATCTCCATCTCAACACCAGCACCCAGCTTCACTCAACGACCAGCAAGCTACAGTGCTGGACACCCTATGCCAAACAACTAGCAAGACAGGAACACAACGCCACCCATTAGCAGAGAGGTGGCCTAAAATCATAAAAAGTCCGCAGACACCTCAAAACACACCACCAGACGTGGACCTGCCCACCAGAAAGACAAGATCCAGCCTCATCCACCAGAACACAGGCATTAGTCCCCTCCACCAGGAAGCCTACACAACCCACTAAACCAACCTTAGCCACTGGGGACAGACACCAAAAACAACGGGAACTACGAACCTGCAGCCTGCAAAAAGGAGACCCCAAACACAGTAACATAAGCAAAATGAGAAGACAGAAAAACACACAGCAGGAGAAGGAGCAAGATAAAAACCCAGCAGACCTAACAAATGAAGAGGTAATAGGCAGCATACCTGAAAAAGAATTCAGAATAACGATGGTAAAGATGATCCAAGATTCTATTTCCCAGATCCAAAATCTTGGAAATAGAATAGACAAAATGCAAGAAACAGTTAACAAGGACCTAGAAGAACTAAAGATGAATCAAGCATCGATTAAAAACACAATAAATGAAATGAAAAATACTCTAGATGGGATCAATAGCAGAATAACTGAGGCAGAAGAACGGATAAGTGAGGTGGAAGATAAAATAGTGGAAATAACTGCTGCAGAGCAAAATAAAGAAAAAAGAATGAAAAGAACAGAGGACAGTCTCAGAGACCTCTGGGACAGCATTAAATGCACCAACATTCGAATTATAGGGGTTCCAGAAGAAGAAGAGAAAAAGAAAGGGACTGAGAAAATATTTGAAGAGATCATAGTTGAAAACTTCCCTAATATGGGAAAGGAAATAGTTAATCAAGTCCAGGAGGCACAGAGAGTCCCATACAGAATAAATCCAAGGAGAAATACGCCAAGACACATATTAATCAAACTGTCAAAAATTAAACACAAAGAAATCATATTAAAAGCAGCAAGGCAAAAACAACAAATAACACACAAGGGAATCCCCATCAGGATAACAGCTGATCTCTCAACAGAAACTCTACAAGCCAGAAGGGAGTGGCAGGACATAATTAAAGTGATGAAGGAGAAAACCCTGCAACCAAGACTACTCTACCCAGCAAGGATCTCATTCAGATTTGATGGAGAAATTAAAATGTTTACAGACAAGCAAAAGCTGAGAGAGTTCAGCACCACCAAACCAGCTTTACAACAAATGCTAAAGGAACTTCTCTAGGCAAGAAACACAACAGAAGGAAAAGACCTACAATAACGAACCCAAAACAATTAAGAAAATGGTAATAGGAACATACATATCGATAATTACCTTAAATGTAAATGGACTAAATGCTCCCACCAAAAGACACAGATTGGCTGAATGGATACAAAAACAAGACCCACATATATGCTGTCTACAAGAGACCCACTTCAGACCTAGAGACACATACAGACTGAAAGTAAGGGGATGGAAAAAGATATTCCATGCAAATGGAAACCAAAAGAAAGCTGGAGTAGCAATTCTCATATCAGACAAAATAGACTTTAAAATAAAGACTACTAGAAGAGACAAAGAAGGACACTACATAATGATCAAGGGGTCGATCCAAGAAGAAGATATAACAATTGTAAATATTTATGCACCAAACATAGGAGCACCTCAATACATAAGGGAAATACTAACAGCCATAAAAGGAGAAATCGACAGTAACACAATCATAGTAGGGGACTTTAACACTCCACTTTCACCAATGGACAGATCATCCAAAATGAAAATAAGTAAGGAAACACAAGCTTTAAATGATACATTAAACAAGATGGACTTAATTGATATTTATAGGACATTCCATCCAAAAACAACAGAATACACATTTTTCTCAAGTGCTCATGGAACATTCTCTAGGATAGATCATATCTTGGGTCACAAATCAAGCCTTGGTAAATTTAAGAAAATTGAAATTGTATCAAGTATCTTTTCCGACCACAATGCTATGAGACTAGATATCAATTACAGGAAAAGAGCTGTAAAAAATACAAACACATGGAAGCTAAACAATACACTACTCAATAACGAAGTGATTACTGAAGAAATCAAAGAGGAAATTAAAAAATACCTAGAAACAAATGACAATGGAGACACGACGGCCCAAAACCTATGGGATGCAGCAAAAGCAGTTCTAAGAGGGAAGTTTATAGCAATACAATCCCACCTTAAGAAACAGGAAACATCTCGAGTAAACAACCTAACCTTGCACCTAAAGCAATTAGAGACAGAAGAACAAAAACATCCCAAAGTTAGCAGAAGGAAAGAAATCATAAAAATCAGATCAGAAATAAATGAAAAAGAAATGAAGGAAACGATAGCAAAGATCAATAAAACTAAAAGCTGGTTCTTTGAGAAGATAAACAAAATTGATAAACCATTAGCCAGACTCATCAAGAAAAAAAGGGAGAAGACTCAAATCAATAGAATTAGAAATGAAAAAGGAGAAGTAACAACTGACACTGCAGAAATACAAAAGATCATGAGAGATTACTACAAGCAACTCTATGCCAATAAAATGGACAACCTGGAAGAAATGGACAAATTCTTAGAAATGCACAACCTGCCAAGACTGAATCAGGAAGAAATAGAAAATATGAACAGACCAATCACCAGCACTGAAATTGAAACTGTGATAAAAAATCTTCCAACAAACAAAAGCCCAGGACCAGATGGCTTCACAGTCGAATTCTATCAAGCATTTAGAGAAGAGCTAACACCTATCCTTCTCAAACTCTTCCAAAATATAGCAGAGGGAGGAACACTCCCAAACTCATTCTACGAGGCCACCATCACCTTGATACCAAAACCAGACAAGGATGTCACAAAGAAAGAAAACTACAGGCCAATATCACTGATGAACATACATGCAAAAATCCTCAACAAAATACTAGCAAACAGAATCCAACAGCACATTAAAAGGATCATACACCATGATCAAGTGGGGTTTATTCCAGGAATGCAAGGATTCTTCAATATACGCAAATCAATCAATGTGATACACCATATTAACAAATTGAAGGAGAAAAACCATATGATCATCTCAATAGATGCAGAGAAAGCTTTCGACAAAATTCAACACCCATTTATGATAAAAACCCTGCAGAAAGTAGGCATAGAGGGAACTTTCCTCAACATAATAAAGGCCATATATGACAAACCCACAGCCAGCATCGTCCTCAATGGTGAAAAACTGAAACCATTTCCACTAAGATCAGGAACAAGACAAGGTTGCCCACTCTCACCACTCTTATTCAACCTAGTTTTGGAAGTTTTAGCCACAGCAATCAGAGAAGAAAAGGAAATAAAAGGTATCCAAATCGGAAAAGAAGAAGTAAAGCTGTCACTGTTTGCAGATGACATGATACTATACATAGAGAATCCTAAAGATGCTACCAGAAAACTACTAGAGCTAATCAATGAATTTGGTAAAGTAGCAGGATACAAAATTAATGCACAGAAATCTCTGGCATTCCTATATACTAATGATGAAAAATCTGAAAGTGAAATCAAGGAAACACTCCCATTTACCATTGCAACAAAAAGAATAAAATATCTAGGAATAAACCTACCTAAGGAGACAAAAGACCTGTATGCAGAAAATTATAAGACACTGATGAAAGAAATTAAAGATGATACAAATAGATGGAGAGATGTACCATGTTCTTGGATTGGAAGAATCAACATTGTGAAAATGACTCTACTACCCAAAGCAATCTACAGATTCAATGCAATCCCTATCAAACTACCACTGGCATTTTTCACAGAACTAGAACAAAAAATTTTACAATTTGTATGGAAACATAAAAGACCACGAATAGCCAAAGCAATCTTGAGAACGAAAAATGGAGCTGGAGGAATCAGGCTCCCTGACTTCAGACTATACTACAAAGCTACAGTAATCAAGACAGTATGGTACTGGCACAAAAACAGAAAGATAGATCAATGGAACAGGATAGAAAGCCCAGAGATAAACCCACGGACATATGGTCACCTTATCTTTGATAAAGGAGGCAGGAATGTACAGTGGAGAAAGGACAGTCTCTTCAATAAGTGGTGCTGGGAAAACTGGATAGGGACATGTAAAAGTATGAGATTAGATCACTCTCTAACACCATACACAAAAATAAGCTCAAAATGGATTAAAGACCTAAATGTAAGGCCAGACACTATCAAACTCTTAGAGGAAAACATAGGCAGATCACTCTATGACATAAATCACAGCAAGATCCTTTTTTACCCACCTCCTAGAGAAATGGAAATAAAGACAAAAATAAACACATGGGACCTAATGAAACTTAAAAGCTTTTGCACAGCAAAGGAAACCATAAACAAGACCAAAAGACAACCCTCAGAATGGGAGAAAATATTTGCAAATGAAGCAACTGACAAAGGATTAATCTCCAAAATTTATAAGCAGCTCATGCAGCTCAATAACAAAAAAACAAACAGCCCAATCCAAAAATGGGCAGAAGACCTAAATAGACATTTCTCCACAGAAGATATACAGACTGCCAACAAACACATGAAAGGATGCTCAACATCTTTACTCATTAGAGAAATGCAAATCAAAACTACAATGAGATATCATCTCACACCAGTCAGAATGGCCATCATCAAAAAATCTAGAAACAATAAATGCTGGAGAGGGTGTGGAAAAAAGGGAACACTCTTGCACTGCTGGTGGGAATGTGAATTGGTACAGCCACTATGGAGAACGGTATGGAGGTTCCTTAAAAAACTACAAATAGAACTACCATATGACCCAGCAATCCCAGTACTGGGCATATACCCTGAGAAAACCATAATTCAAAAAGAGACATGTACCAAAATGTTCATAGCAGCCCTATTTACAATAGCCCGGAGATGGAAACAACCTAAGTGTCCATCATCGGATGAATGGGTAAAGAAGATGTGGCACATATATACAATGGAATATTACTCAGCCATAAAGAGAAATGAAATTGAGCTATTTGTAATGAGGTGGATGGACCTAGAGTCTGTCATACAGAGTGAAGTAAGTCAGAAAGAGAAAGACAAATACTGTATGCTGACACATATATATGGAATTTAAGAAAAAAAAATGTCATGAAGAACATAGGGGATTCTGAAGAAATGGCCCAGGAATTCTAACATCAATCTGAATGTCGTTTAAAGATTATTGTAAACAGCTTAAAATTTGTAACTAAAAAACCTGTAACTAAAAACAACACACATTCAAAAATGTTATATATGCCAAATTTTGACACATGACACATTGAAGACCAACAGTGCATTAACTTGAGCTGCTCGGTGATTCATTTTTGTGCAGAGCTCAAAACAGACTTCATTTCCCATCCAGTTTAATCAAAGAATATAAGTCCATAGCATGCTGTTGAATGAGGGAATACAAACAACCATCTGCAAATATTCATCATTATGGGTCAGAATATTCTTACTACTGTACAACCAAAACAAATTCATTTGTACGAATGAATTGGTACAACTGCATCATAATTTCCTATTTCAAATGTTTGTGTTTATCAAAACAGTCATATTTGTTACTTTTCCTTTATAATAAGTAAATACGTATTTGGGTTATCAAATTTATATTAATAAACTACTGCCTTTATCTGTTTTATAAAAAAAAATGTTTAAAAGTTAAGAAAATAGGAGAAAATCACTGGGATGTATGGCTAAGCAAAACTTGACACCAAAAGCATAATCCATAAAAGCATATTGAAAAATTACACCTTATCAAAATTAAAAACTTTTGCTCTGCAAAAGCCCATGTGAAGACACTGAAAAGAAAAACTATAGATTGGGAAAATGTGTTTGCAAACCATGTATCCCAAAAAGGTTTAGTATCTAGAGTATATAAAAACTCTCATAACTCAATAGTAAACAAACAAAACAGAAATCCAATTAGAAAATGGCAAATGGCATAAACAAACATTTCATTTAAGAGGATATACACAAGGCAAATAAGCTTCTGAAAAGATGGTCAACATCATTAGCCATTAGGTAAATGAAAATTAAAAGTTCAGTGAAATATTAGTACATACCTATCAGAATTGCTGAAGTAAAATAATAGTGACAATATTTCAGTGTCCATTCTAACAGGTAAAGACCTTGGAAGTCCTCACAACAAGAAAAGAGATTAAGAAACTGAATCAATAACTTTTCTTAGATTTATCACAGAAAACTGCCACTCCAGAGTAGGAAGGATGCACGGATACAGCGTCACAGCTTACCAGGAGCAGAAGCTTCTGAACTGCTGGGGGCTGAATGTGGACTAGCTTGAGAGTCAAAACTCTTGAAGTCATAGTTTTAGAGAATCCTCCACATTTTCATGAGTTTTACCAACAGGAATTATAACAGGTCCTCATGCTGAAGATGGGAGAAAAATTCCCTTGTGATTTCAGTAGCAGGAGGAAAAAGTAACGATTTTGAAATACATCTGGGGGAAAGTAACCATTTTGAAAAATTCCCAAAGCATTTTGTTCCTCATAACACAGACATGCTCCCAACAAAAACTACCAGAGCCTTAACTGAACTGGGTTGGGGGGAGACAATTAGCTAATTCCAGTCCACCCTAGCCTTCCTGTCTCAAGTAAGAGGACAAAAAAAAGCTAAGAAATTTTTCTTAGGCTCACAGCCCAGGGGCTGTGGCCTCTTAAAAGGATGAAGATTTAATGAAAATAGTATAGAATGCTTCCTCTCCTCAATATCTAACCACCATATCAACATGCCTCCAGTATAATAACAGCAGTTTAAAACTGAGAGGTCTTCGAGAGACAGACCGTTATGTAAGAAGGAGATGTTAGGGAAACACTGAGATAAAAACAAGTCCTCTAGAGGAAATTGAAGCCTCTGGCATCTGTAGTTACAGCCACCATTAAGCACAGCCCCACTTCTAGCCAGCTTAAAAAAAACTCACACAAACAGCCTCTTTACCTCAGTTCCTATCACCTCATACAACTTGTCTGGTTTTCAGTAAAAAATTGCAAGGCATTTTAAAAGGCAAGAAAAAGCACAGTGTACAGAGTCAAACAATCATTAGGGCTAATCTCAGATATAGTGGAGATTTTGGAAGTAACAGACCTGGGATTTAAAATAACTATGATTAATATGTTAAGGATTTCTAATTAAAATGAAAAGTGGACAATATACAAGAACAGAAAGATGATATGAACAGAGAAATTTAAAACTCTGAGAAACTAGCAAAAGGAAGTCAAAAATCACTTTAACAGAAATGAAGAGTAACTGATGGATGGGATCATCTGTACACAAACACAGTCAAGAAAGAACAACTGAGTTTGAAAATACATCGGTCAAAAATTCATAAGCTAAAATGCAAATAGAAAAATGAACTAAAAAATCACATAATATCCAAGAGTTTGGGGATAATTATGAAAGATTTAACATATAACATGATGGTAATATCAGAAAAGAAGAGAGAAACAGAAGAAATATAATGACAATGACTAAAAACTTCCAACATCGATTCTGAAAATTAAAAATAGACACCAAATCTAGATCTAAGAAGCTCAGAGAATACCAACTAGGATAAGTATTAAAGAATCTATACCTAGGCATATCAATTTTTTAACTGCAAAAATCACAGACAAAGAAACAAAATACAGAAATAAGCCAGAGAGCACCTTACGTTTAGAGGAGCAGGGATAAAAGATACAACTGACTTTTCCATAGAAACTTCATGCAAGCAAGAAGAGTGGAGTGAAATATTTAAAGTATGGAAAGAAAGAAAGAAAGAAAAAAACCCAGAATTCTATAGCCAGCAGAATTCTATACCAGCAAAATTATCCTTCAGTTGTAAATAAGAAATAAGCCATTCTTAGACAAAAATTGAGGGAATTTGCCTGTCTTGTAAGATAAAAGGCAAACTTTTTTTCAGAGAAAAGGAAAATGATATAGATAAGAAATGTGATCTTATCTTATAGATAAGATCTATGGATCTACCAAAGAGTTAGAGAGGAAAAACTGAAGGTAAACTAAATTATTTTATATCCTTAACTGATCTAATAGAAAACTGTTTTTCAAAATAATAATAGCAACAATGTATTGGGTTAAAATAGCTTATAGATAAGTATACAGTGAATGCAAGCCAAGTTAGAAGGGATGGAGAGAGGAATTGAGAGTATCCTCTTATAAGGCATGTGCACTACACATGAAGTGATACAGTGTTATTTAAAGGTAGAGTTGTGTTATTTGAAAATGAAGTAAAGTCATCTGTAAATGTATCCTGCTACCCCTAGAGAAGGCACTAAAAAATTCTAAAAGAAATACAACTGATATACTGAGAGGAGAAAAAATGAAATAGTAATTTAAAATCAGATGGGATAGAAAAATGGGAAGTTTTTTAAAAGTAACATAGAAAAAAGCAAAAAATAGAAAATATTTACATATATGGTATCCACTAATCCAATTATATCAATAATCACATTAAATGTGAATGGTCTAAAAACACCAATTAAAAATCAGAGTCTATCACAATGAACCTTTTTTAAAATTTATTTTATTTTTATTTTTTAACATCTTTACTGGAGTATAATCGCTTTACAATGGTGTGTTAGTTTCTGCTTTATAACAAAGTGAATCAGCTATACATATACATATATCAGCATATCTCCCTCCCACTCTCCCTATCCCACCCTTCTAAGTGGTCACAAAGCACAGAGCTGATCTCCCTGTGCTACGCAGCTGCTTCCTACCAGCTATCTATTTTACAATTAGTTGTATATACAGGTCCACGCCAATCTCTCACTTCATTCCAGCTTACCATTCCCCCTCCACGTGTCTTCAAGTCCATTCTCTACGTCTGAATCTTTACTCCTGTCCTGTCCCTAGGTTCTTCATAAACATTTCCTTTTTTTTTTTTTTTTTTTAGATTCCATATATATGTGTTAGCATACGGTATCAGTTTTTCTCTTTCTAACTTACTTCACTCAGTATGATAGTCTCTAGGTCCATCCACCTCACTACAAAATAACTCAATTTTGTTTCTTTTCATGGCGGAGTAATATTCCATTGTATATATGGGCCACATCTTCTTTCTCCATTCTCTGTCGATGGACACTTAGGTTGCTTCCATGTCCTGGCTATTGTAAATAGAGCTGCAATGAACATTGTGGTACATGACACTTTTTGAATTATTGTTTTCTCAGGGTATATACCCAGTAGTGGGATTGATGGGTCGTAAGGTACTTCTATTGTAGTTCTTGAAGGAACCTCCATAGTGTTCTCCATAGTGGCTGTTTCAATTTACATTCCCACCACCAGTGCAATAGAGTTCCCTTTTCTTCACACCCTCTCCAGCATTTATTGTTTGTAGATTTTTTGATGATGGCCACTCTGACTAGTGTGAGATGATATCTCATTGCAGTTTTGATTTGCATTTCTCTAATGATTAATGATATTGAGCGGCCTTTCATGTGTTTGTTGGCAATCTGTATATCTTCTTTGGAGAAATGTCTATTTAGGTCTTCTGCCCATTTTTGGATTGGATTGTTTGGTTTTTTGATACTGAGCTGCATGAGCTACTTGTAAATTTTGGAGATTAATCCTTTGCCAGTTGCTTCATTTGCAAATATTTTCTCCCATTCTGAGGGTTATCTTTTCGTCTTGTTTATGGTTTCCTTTGTTGTGCAAAAGTTTTCAAGTTTCACTAGTCCCATTTGTTTATTTTTGTTTTTATTTCCATTTCTCTAGGAGGTGGGTGAAAAAGGATCTTGCTGTGATTTATGTCACAGAGTGTTCTGCTTAGGTTTTCCTCTAAGAGTTTGATAGTGTCTGGCCTTACATTTAGGTCATTAACCCATTTTGAGGGTTTTTTGGTGTATGGTGTTAGGGAGTATTCTAATTTCATTCTCTTACATGTAGCTGTCCAGTTTTCACAGCACCACCTATTGAAGATGCTGTCTTTTTTCCATTGTATATTCTTGCCTCCTTTATCAAAAATATGGTGAGCATATGTGCATGGGTTTATCTCTGGGCTTTCTATCCTGTTCCATTATCTATATTTTTGTTTTTGTGCCAGTACCATACTGTCTTGGTTACTGTAGCTTTGTGGTATAGTCTGAAGTCAGGGAGCCTGATTCCTCCAGCTCCATATTTCCTTCTCAACAATGCTTTGGCTATTCGGGGTCTTTTGTGTTTCCATACAAATTGTGAAATTTTTGTTCTACTTCCGTGAAAAATGCCATTGGTAGTTTGATAGGGATTGCATTCAATCTGTAGATTGCTTTGGGTAGTAGAGTCATTTTCACAATATTGATTCTTCCAATGCAAGAACATGGTATATCTCTCCTCTGTTTGTATCACCTTTAATTTCTTTCATCAGTGTCTTATAATTTTCTGCATACAGGTCATTTGTCTCCTTAGCCAGCTTTAGTCCTAGGTATTTTATTCTTTTTGGTGCAGTGGTAAATGGGAGTGTTTCCTTAATTTCTCTTTCAGACTTTGCATCATTAGTGTATAGGAATGCAAGAGATTTCTCAGCATTAATTTTGTATCCTGCTACTTTACCAAATTCATTGATTAGCTCTAGTAGTTTTTTGTTAGCATCCTTAGGATTCTCTATGTATAGTATCATGTCACCTGCAAACAGTGACAGCTTTTCTTCTTCTTTTCGGATTTGTATTCCTTTCATTTCTTTTTCTTCTCTGATTGCTGTGGCTAAAACTTCCAAAACTATTTTGAATAATAGTGGTGTGACTGTGCAACCATGTGTTGTTCCTGATCTTAGTGAAAATGGTTTCAGTTTTTCACCATTGAGAATGATGTGGGCTCTGGCTTTGTCATATATGGGCTTTATTATGTTGAGGATATTTCCCTTTATGCCTACTTTCTAGAGAGTTTTTATCATAAATGGGTGTTGAATTTTGTTGAAATATTTTTCCGCATCTATTGAGATGATCATATGGTTTTTATCCTTCAATTTGTTAATATGGTGTATTACATTGATTGATTTGTGTATATTGAAGAATCCTTGCATTCCTGAGATAAACCCCACTTGTTCATGGTGTATGATCCTTTTAATATGCTGTTGAACTCTGTTTGCTAGTATTTTGTTGAGGATTTTTGTATCAATGTTCATCACTGATATTGGCCTGTAGTTTTCTTTTTGACATCTTTGTCTGGTTTTGGTATCAGGATGATGACTGTCTCATAGAATGGGTTTAGGAGTGTTCCTCCCTCTGCTATATTTTACAAGAGTTTGAGAAGGATAGGTGTTTGCTCTTCTCTCAGTGTTTGACAGAATTCGCCTGTGAAGCCATCTGGTCCTGGGCTTTTGTTTGTTGGAAGATTTTTTAATCACAGTTTCAATTTCAGTGCTGGTGATTGGTCTGTTCATATTTTCTATTTCTTCCTGGTTCAGTCTTGGCAGGTTGTGCATTTCTAAGAATTTGTCCATTTCTTCCAGGTTGTCCATTTTATTGGCATAGAGTTGCTTGTAGTAATTTCTCATGATCTTTTGTATTTCTGCAGTGTCAGTTGTTACTTCTCCTTTTTCATTTCTAATTCTATTGATTTGAGTCTTCTCCCTTTTTTTCTTGATGAGTCTGGCTAATGGTTTATCAATTTTGTTCATCTTCTCACAGAACCAGCTTTAGTTTTATTGATCTTTGCTACTGTTTCCTTCATTTCTTTTTCATTTGTTTCTGATCTGACTTTTGTGATTTCCTTCCTTCTGGTAATTTGGGGGGTTTTTTGTTCTGTCTCTAATTGCTTTAGGTGAAAGGTTAGGTTGTTTATTTGAGATGTTTCTTGTTTCTTGAGGTAGGATTGTATTGCTATAAACTTCCCTCTTAGAACTGCTTTTGCTGCATCCCATAGGTTTTGGGTTGGCATGTTTTCATTGTCATTTGCTTTTAGGTATTTTTTTATTTCCTCTTTGATTTCTTCAGTGAACTCTTGGTTATTAAGTAGTGTAATTGTTTTGCCTCCATGTGTTTGTATTTTTTACAGGTTTTTTTTCCTATAATTGATATCCAGCCTCATAGCATTGTTGTAGAAAAAGATACTTGATAGGATTTCAATTTTCTTAAATTTACCAAGGCTAGATTTGTGACCCACGATATGATCTATCCTGGAGAATGTTCCATGAGCTCTTGAGAAGAAAGTGTATTCTTTTTTTTTGGATGGAATTTCCTATAAATGTCAATTAAGTCCATCTTGTTTAATGTATTATTTACAGCTTGTGTTTCCTTATTTATGTTCATTTTGGATGATCTGTCCTTGGTGAAAATGGGGTTTAAAGTCCCCTAATATGATTCTGTTACTGTCAATTTCCCCTTTTATGGCTGTTAGCATTTGCCTTATGTATTGAGGTTCTCCTATGTTGGCTGCATAAATATTTTCAATTGTTATATCTTCTACTTAGATTGATCCCTTGATCATTATGTAGTGTCCTTGTTTGTCTGTTGTAATAGTCTTTATTTTAAAGTCTATTTTGTCTGATATGAGAGTTGCTTCCATCCCCTCACTTTCATTCTGTATGTGTCCCTAGGTCTGAAGTGGGTCCCTTGTACACAGCATATATATGGGTTTTGTTTTTGTACCCATTCAGTCAGTCTATGTCTTTTGGTTGGAGAATTTAATCCACTTACATTTAAGGTAATTATCGATATGTGTGTTCTTATTACCATTTTCTTAACAGTTTTGGGTTTGTTACTGTAGGTCTTTTCCTTCTCTTGTGTTTCCTGCCTACAGAAGTTCCTTTAGCATTTGTTGTAAAGCTGGTTTGGTGGTGCAGAATTATCTTAGATTTTGCTTGTCTGTAAAAGTTTTAATTTCTCCATCGGATCTGAATGAGATCCTTGCTGGGCAGAGTAATCTTGGCTGTAGGTTTTTCCCTTTCATCACTTTAAATAAGTCCTGCCACTCACTTCTGGCTTGCAGAGTTTCTGCTGAAAGATCAGCTGTTAACCTTATGGGGATTCCCTGGTATGTTATTTGTTGTTTCTCCCTTGCTGCTTTTAATATTTTTTCTTTGTTTTAATTTTTGATAGTTTGATTAATATGTGTCTTGGTGTGTTTCTCCTTGGGTTTATCCTGTATGGGACTCTCTGCTCTTCCTGGACTTGATTGACTATTTCCTTTCCCATATTAGGGAAGTTTCAATGATAATCTCTTCAAATATTTTCACAGTCCCTTTATTTTTCTCTTCGTTTTCTGGGACCCTTATAATTCAAACGTTGGTGCATTTAATGTTGTCCCAGAGGTCTCTGAAACTGTCCTCAATTCTTTTCATTCTTTTTTCTTTATTCTGCTCTGCAGTAGTTATTTCCACTATTTTATCTTCCAGGTCACTTATCCATTCTTCTGCCACAGTTATTCTGCTACTGAATCTTTCTAGAGAATTTTTAATTTCATTTATTGTGTTGTTCGTCATTGTTTGTGTGCTCATGAGTTCTTCTAGAGCCTTGTTAAATGTTTCTTGTATTTTCTCCATTCCACTTCCAAGATTTTGGATATCTTTACTATCATTACTCTGAATTCTTTTTCAGGTAGACTCCCTATTTCCTCTTCATTTGTTAGGTCTGGTGGGTTTTTATCTTGCTCCTTCTCCTGCTGTGTGTTTCTCTGTCTTCTCATTTTGCTTCACTTACTGTGTTTGGGGTCTCCTTTTTGCAGGCTGCAGGTTTGTACTTCCCGTTGTTTTTGGTGTCTGCCTTCAGTGGCTAATGTTAGTTCAGTAGGTTGTGTAGGCTTCCTGGTGGCGGGGACTAGTGTCTGTGTTCTGGTGGATGAGGCTGGATCTTGTCTTTCTGGTGGGCAGGACCGTGGCCATTGGTGTGTTTTAGGGTTTCTGTGACCTTATTATAATTTTAGGCAGCCCCTCTACTAACACGTGGGGTTGTGTTCCTGTCTTGCTAGTTGTTTGGCACAGGGTGTCCAGCCTGAGGCATACCATGTGTTCTCCCTGGGAAGTTGTCCCTGTATCACGGGACCCTGGCAGTGGCAGGCTGCACAGGCTCCCAGGAGGGGAGGTGTGAACAGTGACCTGTGCTTGCACGCAAGATTCTTGGTGGCTGCAGAAGCAGCGTTAGTGTTTCATGCCTGCCTCCCTGATCCGCACTGATAGCCGTGGCTCACGCCCATCTCTGGAGCTCATTTACGCAGTGCTCTGAATCCCCTCTCCTCGCGCACCCCAAAACAATGGTCTCTTGCCTCTTAGGCAGTTCCAGACTTTTTCCTGGACTCCCTGACATCTAGCTGTGGCGCACTAGCCCCCTTCAGGCTGTGTTCACGCAGCCAAAAACGGTCCTCTCCCCGGGATCCGACCAAAGCCGGAGCCTCAGGACCCAGCCCCAACCCATCCCGGTGGGTGAGCAGACAAGCTTCTTGGGCTGGTGAATGCTGCTCACCACTGATCCTCTGGGCAGGAACCTCTCCTCTTCGCCCTCCTCACCCCTGTTACTGCTCTCTCCTCCGTGGCTCCAAATCTTCCCCTCCACCATCCCCCCGTCTCCACCAGTGAAGGGGCTCCTAGTGTGTGGAAACCTTTCCTCCTTCACAGCTCCCTCTCAGAGATGCAGGTCCCATCCTTATTCTTTTGTCTCTGTGTTTTCTTTTCTTTTTCCCTACCCAGGTATGTGGTGAGTTTCTTGCCTTTTGGTAAGTCTGAGGTCTTCTGCCAGCATTCAGTATGTGTTCTGTAGGAGTTGTTCTACATGTAGATGTATTTCTGATGTATTTGTGGGGACGAAGGTGATCTCTGTGTCTTACTCTTCTGCCATGTTGAAGGTCTCTCCTATCATAATGAACTTTAAAAAAATAAAATAAATAAAATCAAAACAAAGGAAAAAAGCAACACACTACTCAATTATATGCCATATGCAAAAAAAAACACTCTAAATATAAGGACAGACAGATTAAAGTAGAGGGATAAAGAAATATATAGCAACAGAACACTAAGCAAAAGAAAGCTGGAGTAGCTATACTAATTTCAGAAAGCTGAACTCAAGAGCGAAGAAAATTATTAAAGATAAAGTGAGACATGAAATAATTCTAAAGGAGTCATTTCTCCAGGAAGACATAATAATCCTTAATATGTAAACACCAAACAACAGAGCATACAAATGGGAGCAAAACCTGATGGGACTGCAAGGAGAAATAGATAAATTCACTTTTATAATTGGAAATTTTATCACATCTCTGTAACTGACATATTTAGCAAGCAGAAAATAAGCATATAGTTGTACTGAACAGCACCATAAATCAACTAGATCTAATGGACATTTATACAATACTTTATCCAACAACAGCAGGATATGCATTCATCTTAAACTCACACAAAATGGTCAGAAAAATAGACCACATTCTGGGGTTTAAACAACATTTTAACACATTTAAAAGAATTAAAATTATATAAAGTATGCTTTCAGACCACAGTGGAACTAAACTACAAATCAATAACAGAAAGACATCTGGAAATCTCAAAATATTTAGAGTTTAAACATTTCTAAATAAATAACACATTGGTCCAAGAAAAAGTCTCAAAGGAAATTTTAAAATATTTTAACTAATGACAATGGAAATACAACTCAGCAAAACGTGAGATGCAGTGAAAAAACTGCTTAGAGAGAAATTTGTAGTATTGAATGTTTCAATTAGAAAATAAAAAAGATCTGAACTCATGCATCTGAACTTCCACTTTAGAAAGCTGAACACTGAAGAACAACAGAAATATAAAGCAAGCAGGGGGAAAAAATTATATATATATATATATATATATATATATTTTTTTTTTTTTTTTTTTTTTTTTTGCTGTATGCGGGCCTCTCACTGTTGTGGCCTCTCCCGTTGTGGAGCACAGGCTCCGGACGCGCAGGCTCAGCGGCCATGGCTCACAGGCCTAGCCGCTCCGCGGCATGTGGGATCTTCCCGGACCGGGGCAAGAACCCGTGTCCCCTGCATCGGCAGGCGGACTCTCAACCACTGCGCCACCAGGGAATCCCAAGACTTGCTATATTTAATACTGAATTCACTTGATCAAACTACATCATCACATAAAGCCCCTTAGAGAGAGACAAAAATGCAGAGTTAGATGAGAGGGGGAATTTTATTGACTTCTGCAACAGGAGACAGCTAAAGCCATAACTAACCAATTTACCATAGACTTACTTAATGCCATCTTCAGAGGCCTTCTTTATTGACTCTTAATCTGATGGCTCTTAAGAGCGAATGTTAGGAGTGTGATGAAATGCAGTTTGTAGGCCCTTTTTCTCAGGTTTGATATAAGAGCAATCTCCCAAAATGTGAGAGGTGGATAACTTAACATTGACTCTAGCCCATAATTCTTCTATAATAAGGGATCCTGACTGACCCCTTTCAACTCAAGTATATTTCATAAATATAAAATCTAATTCAGAACTCAAATGCAATGCAGGAGGTAGAAGATACTCGGGAATGGATTATGAAACTGTGGTCCAAAAGGTTTAAAGCAGCAGAAGAGAACACAGAGGTCAGAATGTGAATTGATGTTAATTGACAGATGGGATCAATATCTTCAAGTCATAAGATTTCACATCTACCAGACCTCTTATTTGTACATGGGGAGCATAAATGTTAATTTTTTTTTTTTTTTTTTTTTTTTTTTTTTTTTTTGCGGTACGCGGGCCTCTCACTGTTGTGGCCTCTCCCATTGCGGAGCACAGGCTCCGGATGTGCAGGCTCAGCGGCCATGGCTCACGGGCCCAGCCGCTCTGTGGCATGTGGGATCTTCCCGGACCGGGGCACGAACCCATGTCCCCTGCATCGGCAGGCAGACTCTCAACCACTGCGCCACCAGCGAAGCCCAATAAATGTTAATTTTTATTATCAGTTTTTGCTCTTAATTTCTTTGTAGCTTGAAATATGAAAGGACTGGAACATTTTTAGGGGAAAATTGTTTCTCAACATCATTTATTACCACAAGCTTCTTTCATAAGGCATTTTTATGTACTTGATTAATTTGTTAATGTGGGTTGAATTAGTTTATGACTTTGTGTTGACATTTCCTAAATTGGCCCCACTAGCCAAGTAATAAGATTTGGCAAGAGATCAAAGCTGTTTGCTTACTCCTTCTGACTTAATGTGCCACTTAAAAGTGATTTTCACATAAGATGGGGTACTAAACATACTTAGCTTATATTTACTTTGTCAATAATTGGTGCTTAATAGTATTACTCTAAGAAATTTGGGATTCACCAATTTGAATAAAATCATGGGAAATAAACTAAAAAGCCACCCTTTTATTTTGCACAGTCTAGTTTGTGTTTGTTAGTCTTCCTACTCCTCCTCCCAGTCTTCCCTTCTCTCATTGTTCTCTTCTTTTTTTTACTCCTATTCATCTTCTATTTTGTTTTGTGCTTTATACTAATTTGAGCAAAATGCAAAACTAGGAAACTCCAAGTTCTTGTACCCTTGCAGAAACATCAAAAAACAACCAGAAGCTGTCTGAAACAACTTCATGGAAACTCTTGAAAACAACAGAGGATTATGGCAACCAAGCAAAAGCCCAGTGAAGGAAAAAAAAAAAAAAAATCTTTAAAATGATAGAAAACGTTTGTGACATTTGTATTTACTTCTGCCTCATCACTTCCTGGCAGAGTAGCAGTCTTGGTTTTGAGCAGTAGCAACCTGGTTCCTAGACTCCTCCTTTAACAGGAGGGAAAACAATTGATCTTATTTGCAAAATACTGTGTATGTATGTTCTAATACTGTGTATGTCTGGTGGCTTCTTGCAGTACTGAATGACTTGTCTCTCTTTTGCATAACTTGAAACACAAGCTGGAAAAGCACTGGACTCTTGTTATAAAAGCTCCAAGGGAAATGCAAATCTACAGATACCTGGGAAAGAAAGGATAGGCAGAGATATACAACATACTATATGAGGCCTGAAGGGGAAGCTGGGGTGAGACTCCTTGGGAAATTAGGACATTCAAAAGAAACAGTGTGTGGTGGTGGGGGGGTGCCTGTAAAGCCACATGCATGCCTAAATAAGACATACACTGAAAAACGTGCTGAGAACACCGAAAAACTTTCACCTCAGACTGTTCCATAAGCTCAGAGCAAGCTTATCTAATCAGGTAAAGGACTTCCCCAGCACAGAGCCAATCTGCAAAGACTGGGAGAGGTGAATGATTTCAATATTTGTTGGTTTGTCTCTCTGCTTCAGCTCCTAGAAGTCAAGGAAATCTCTGTCAAATCATTAGTTGGACATGAGCTAAAGGGCCAGAAACTTCTGTGAACACATCCAGTAAGAAATAGTCTTTTTAAAGAGAGTTTGGAAAAGTCTTAGCTAAATAGCTTCAACAATAAATAAAAAACAGCAACACTGGAGAAGGGGAGAATCTAATTTTCAGATATATCACATTAAAATAATCAAATGGCCAGTTTTCAAAAAAAAAAATCACAAGGAGTACAAATGAATAGGAATGCATGGCTGATTTGAAGGAAAGATACAAATTGACAGAAACTGTCCTTACTAGACAAAGGCTTAAAAAAGAAACTGTTGTAAATATTCTCAAAGAACTAAAGGGAAACACAGAGAAAGAACTAAAGGAAATCAACTAAACTATATATGAATAAAACAAGAAAAAAATGCACAATATTTACATATTAATGTTAATAAGTATACAATATGTACATGTAATTTGTGACATTAGTAATATAAAGGGGAAGGGAAGTGCTATAAAGGAGAACAGTCAGTGCATCTGAAGTTAAAGTGATATCAATTTAAGATACTGTTATAACTTTATAACACTGGAGGTAATCCCAATGATGATCACACCCACAAATCAGCAGAATAAACACCAAAGTAAACGAGAAGGGAATCAAAACATGTCAGTACTGAAAATCAACTAAACACAAAAGAAGGCAATGATGTAGGAGGTGAGGAATAATAAAGATATAAAACATACAGAAAACAAACAGCAAAATGGTAGGAGTCTTTCCTTATAAGTAATGACTTTATATAAAGATAAATGAATTAAAATATCCAATTAAAAAGCATTCATTGCAAGAATGTTTAAAAAAGAAAATAGAACCCAACTGTATGCTGCTGCCTATCTACAACAAAACTCACCCACTTTAAATCTATGGATATACACAGGTTGAAGCTGAAAGGATGGAAACAGATGTTCCATAAAAACAGTAACCAAAGAGAGTTGGGGTGACTACATAAATATCAGACAAAATAGACTTTAAGTTAAAAACAAATACAAGAGATGAAAAAGAACATTTTATATTGTTAAAAAGTTGATTCGTCAAGAAGATCTAACAATTATGGACCTATGTGCACCAACATCAGAGACCAAAAATATGTGAAGCAAACACTGACAGAATTTGAGAGAGAAAAAAATTTTACAATTAATGCTTGGAAACTTCAACACTTTTAAGAAAGGACAGAATAATGAAAAAGAAAATCAACAGGGAAATACAGGACTTGAGCAACACCATAAGCCAATTAAACCTAACTGACATACAGAAAAATCCACCCAAGAACACAGAATACACACTTTTCTCAAGTGCACATGGAATATTCTCTAGGATGGAAAGTATTTTAGATAACAAAACCTGATGTAATACATTTAAAAAAATGAAATCATACAAAGTATATTTTCTGATCACAATGGCATGAAGCTGGAAATCAATGAAAGAAGAAAAAATCTTAAATTTACAAACATGTGGAAATTAAACAACATATTCTTAAGCAACCAATGTGTCTAAGGAGACACCACAAGGAAAATTAGAAAATGTAACTTAAGAAAAAAAAGAAGAAAGAAACACAACCTACTAAACTTATGGAAGGCAGTGAAACCAAAACTAAGAGGGAGATGTATAGCTGTAAATGTTTACATTAAAAAAGACATTTCTCAAATCAATAACCTAACTTTAAACCTTAAAGAAGGAAATAATAAAGATTAGAGCAGAGATAAATAAAACAGGTAATACAAAATCATTAGAGAAACCAGGGTGCCAGAGCTGGTTCTTTGAGAAGATCAATAGAATTACCAAACATTTGGCTAGATTGACAGAGAAAAAAGAAAGAAGACTGAAATTACTAAAATCAGAAGTAAAAATAGGGACTTCACTACCAAAATGTAAAGGACTATAATAATAGTTATTGAAGAGAATATTTATACACCAACAAATTGGATTGCCTAGATAAAATGAAAAAATTCCTAGAAAAACACAATATTCAAAAACTGAATCTTGAAGAAATAGAAAACTGGAATAGACTTATAGCTAGTAATAAGACTTAACCAATATTCAAAAACCTCTCAAATAAGAAAACCTCAGAAGCATATGGCTTCACTGGTAAATTCTACCAAACATTTAAAGAAGAATTAACACCACTCTTCATCATATTCTTACAAAAAATTGAAAAGGAAGGAAAACTTCCTAACTCGTTCTATAATACAAGCATTAGACTAATGCCAAGCCAAAGACATGGCAAAAAAGAAGAAAATTACTAACCAAGTTTCCTTAAAAAAATCCTCAGGTAAATACTAGCAAACCAAATTTATCATGTTATAAGGAGAATACAACATGACCAAGTTGGATTTATTCCTTAAATGTAAGGATGGGTCAACATGTGAAACCAATAAATGTAAAACACCACATTAATAGGATAAAAGAAAAAAAGTCATGGTCATCTCAACTGATGAATTAAATAAAAACCTTTTGACAAAAATTCAACACTCTTTCTTGATAAAAAAGCTGAATAAATTAGGGATAAAGTAAACTTTCCTATCATAATAAAGGCTCTATATGGAAAACCCATATACTCAATGCTAAAAAAAATCATACTCAATGTTAAAAAATTGAAATGTTTTCCCATAAGATGAAAAAGCAAGGATGCCAGCTTTCACCATTTCTATTCAACACAGTACTGGAAATTCTAGAGAGAAAATCTCTGTTCACAGATTTTATACATATATATATATATATGCCCTACATATCCCACACACAAAAGAATGATTTGATATAACAAACTAATTCAGCAAAATTTCAGGATATAAAATCAACACATAAACATTAGTAACACATTAACATTAAAAAATCTGAAAAGAAAATTTAAGGAAAAATTCCACTTGCAATAGCATCAGAAAGAAGAAACTACTTAGGAATTAATTTAATCAAGGAGGTGACAGGCCTCTACGCTGAAAACTATAAAACATTGCTGAAAGAAATTAAAGAAGACAAATACATGGAAAATCATCCCATGTTTGTGGATTCGTAGACTTGATACTGTTAAGATGACAATAGTATCCAAAGAAATCAATAGGTTTAATGCAAAATCCAATGGTATTTTTTCAGATATAGGAAAATCCACTCTAAAATTCATATGGAATCTCAAGGGACCCCAAGTAGCCAAATCAATCTTGAAAAAAGAGAACAAATGTGGAAGACTCACACTTCCTGACTTCAAACCTTACTATCAAGCTATAATATTCAATTCAAAAAAGACATAACTTTAAGAGCTAAAATGTTAAAAACTCTTAGAAGAAGTTATAGGAGAATATGTTACTTACACTGACTTTGGATGAGATTTATTGAATATGACCCTAGAAGCACAAACAACAAAAGAAAAATTGACAATTTTGATTTCATCAAAATTAAAAATGTTTGCACATCATAGGACACTATCAGGTAAATAAAAAGACAACTCATAGAATGGTAGCAAATATTTTAAAATCATATATCTGATAAAAGATTTTTAAAGAACTCTTACCACTCAACAAAACAGCAGCAAAACAACACAATTTTTTAAAATGAACAAAGAAGTTGAATAAACAGTTTTCCCAAAAACAGAAACAAATGGCCAATAAGCACATAAAAAAGTGTTCAACCTCAGGAGTCATTAAGAAAATGTAAGTCAAAACCACAATCAGATATTACTTCACACCTACTAGAATGGTTCTTATTTACCAAGACAAAACAAAACAAAAAGAAAATAACAAATATTGATGAGGATGTGAAAGAATTAGAAGCCTAAAGCACTGCTGTCAAGAATGGAAAATGCGTGCAACCGCTGTGGAAAACAGTTTGGGAGTTTCTTAAAAAGTTAAACATGGAATCACCGTATGAACCATTATTTCCACTTCTGAGTATATACACCAAAGAATTGAAAGCAGGACTGAAATAGATAACTGTACATCAATGTTCATGTCAACATTATTCATAATAGCCAAATGTTGGAAACAAATCGAAAGTCCATCAAAAGACTGAAAAACCAAAGTATGGTATATACACATAGTGGAATATTATTTACCCTTAAAAAGGAAAGAAACTCCAATACATCCTACAACCTGATGAACGTTGAAAACATTATGCTAACTGAAATAAGCCTGACACAAAAAGACAAATCTTGTATGATTCCACTTATGTGAAGTACCTACAATAGGCAAATACATCGAAAAAGTAAGTATGATAGAGTCTGAGATTTGACGTAGGAAAATGGTGTTATCATTTAATAACATTTTCGAAGAAATCCAAGAAAGGGTGGAATCCAAAAGAAACAAGCCTACTGTAGGTAATTTAGTCTCCAAGCCTTACAGAGAACTTATTTCTTAGTAACACCCTACTTTCCACTTGGGCATTACTATATCATGGGCTGCTATCAGAACAGCAACATGTTCAAACTGAGTCAAGTGAAACCCAACTGACACGCATTACCCTTTTAGAGCAGTGAACTTACACCCTGGGTTGTTAAAGGTCCCAAAGAGTGTATGATTCTAATCAACTAATTATCAAGTTCTCTTCTTGTAAGGAGGAGGATATAAACAGGTAGAGAAAGAACCTAGAAGTGTGTACTTGTGTACCAATTCCTCATTCCTTGATAATTAACTAGAAGTCCCATCTGGAATGATGATGGAGAAGGAAACTGACCTGTCTTAACAATAAAGACATAGAATAACTTATATGTGTAAAATGCAAGGAGACGAAATGATAATGTATAAATAGTCTTAAAGATTTTTTTCCAAGAATAATTTGAGCGAAGTATGGGAATCATACAATTCTTGTCATAACATGATACTATCAATATCAACAGCATACACAATAAATTCAGAGTGTCTATTAGGGTTTTATCCTGGGGACTGTGTTATAAATAAGAAAGGAGAAAATAAAAAGCACTGGTTATATACTCTAGAATTTTTTGGTTACAAGTGAAAGGAGTACAACGTGAATTAGCTTGCTGTTCAAGCAGCTTTATTGTTTCATAAAATTCAAGGAGAGTTTGAACAATCAAACCTTGAAATGGGAAAAGAATGTACCTTGGCCCTAGGAATAAGTTGGCTCAGGCATTAATTTTCCCCAGACCTGGTTGCACAGCCTTCTTTTTGCATGTTGTGTCTACTTTCTTACTTTATAGACCTATCTCACCAACGAGCAAGGTTTCATTGCTCCCAAAATTCAGATCTTTATCCCCGTGGTCTGCATCATTAGAGAGCCATTGATTGCCTCTGTTCCTTCTAAAAAGACTTAGAGAAGGACTCTGGTGGGCATAAATTGGGCTATTTGTCAAGCTTTGAATCAACAGTTTCAGTGTGTCTTATAAGAAAATGAACATCAGAGTGGAGTCCAGAATTGTCACTAGAAGAACAGGGAATATAATTCCCAGAAGTGAGGTATCAGAGTCAGATAATTTATTTTCTTCACAGAAAAACCTGCTCTAAACAGTTCTATTTTGTGTGAAAATTACACAGGGAAAAAGGGCTTAAAAGGAGGAAACTTCCCCAAAATCTAAGAAATATAATAAAAAATAAAAATAATTATTTATGTAATACATAATAACTTATGAAGGAAAGGATAATAAAAATTAGAGGATTTCAGACTCTGAGGCACATGGGAAACTTTCTGCTCCCCAAACATACAATGTTCTTCTACACTACTCTTCAAAGTTTATGGGACTGGTTAACACTTATATGTCCATTAGTCATTCATCATAACTGCACTGCAATTATGTCGTTGTCTGCTCTCCACTAGACTATGGGCTGCTCACCTATATCTGCATTGTTTACAGCTATATTCTAAGTACCTCCCTCAGTGCCTGGTAGAGTGCAATGCCCAGTGCAATGCATGTTATTGCCTAATACTCTAATTAATCAACTGGCACAGTTATTTATAATATATAAATATATATAATTTACACCTATATATACATTAATCAATTTTGCCTTAACATTTAGCATAGTGCAAGGAATATAGTAGATACTTATTGATTTTATGTCTTTTTGACATACAAGAAAGAAGAGAAAAATTAGGTAAAGACTAGCATATTTGTGTAACTTTTTATATTAAGCCATGAAACTCAAGTACACTTATTAGAAACACTGAGCCAAAGAGCTGATATATCACATTTGCTCTTTGAAGGGATTATGGTGTTGGACAATGCACATTCTCGGCAAGCTTTGCCTGTCCTAACTACGTGAACTTTACACAAGAGTGTGGACTGGGAAGATTTTTGGTTCCCTCTTGTGCCCAGAGCTCTAGGGTCTGATCACCATGGAGGCATTGCAGGACTAACCAGTGTGAAGGTTACATGAGGAGAACTCTGAAATACAAGGCTGCTTATGTGATATTCTGCCTCGACTTTAGTGTTCTTGTAAGAGTTTTCAGTCCACTGTCCCTATTTTAACCTACAGCCTGTGTCTATTTGAGTCATCAGGTCAATTGAGTGAAGTTATGTAGTGGAAAGTTTTCGGATGAGAGTTTCACTCACATTTAAAAAGTTGTATTGCTGCGGCTTCCCCTGCTTAGCCTTGGGAGAAGAAAAAATTCATATATCAATATCTAAGCGCTGCAAAAAGCACACCATGCACTTCTCCTTTAACTGGTTCAAAAAACTGAATTTCTATCTACAGCACAGAAGTTAAACATGAACTCATTCTGTAAGGGCAGGAGGACTAATTCTCTTTTTAGTGTTCCATATGGCTAAATTTCACATAAAAATCCTCATGTGATTGAGACTTAGGCAATTTCCATGGCACAACCAAATACAAGAAAAACTTCAAGAAAAATGAGAAAATGCATGTTAGGTCACATCAAGAGGTCAACTTGATCAAACTCTTTTTAATAGCAGAATTGTATGTGCTAAAATTTTTGAGGTCTAAGAAGCAAAAAAGTCCAGACCTCAGATAGCTCACCAAATAATTAGGTAGATAACACTAATATATAACAGGAGTGTAAGGAATGCTAATAATAATATGGCATAACTAACTCTAACTTTGACAACTTCATCAAGGTAAACTATATGATTCAATTTTGGCTGTATCTTCAGTAAGTGTATATCTATATCTAAACGAACATAGCTCCGGAAAGCAGCTCTTTTGCCTGTTTCCTGTTTGCCCATTTCTGTTTCCCTCTAACCTGAAAAGAACTTAATTATAGGAATGAGATCACTAGGCAATTTAACCTAACTTTTGACTTAATGCTCTCCTGAATGCATACCATGCCTTATCTAACCTGTTGATTCTTTTCCTAGATAAAAAGAAGAATGAAGAATTAAGTAGTTAAAGAATGTCAGCTCTCTATCCCCAACAGTCCCCTTAGCAATCTTGCAGGCAGATCACAAGGGCAAGATAACATCTGAAAGACAGAGTCAGCCAGTCTGCACGAAATGGAGAAGGATGCAGAACCCAACCTCCTGCCTCCATGATTCACTGAGATTCTTCCCCCTTTTTCCTTTAAAAACTGTCATGGCTGAGCGGAATCTTGGGAGCTGGTCTCGAGGCATGAGTCCACCTTCTCCCCAGACTGCCAGCTTTTCTGCTTAGAAAACCCTTCCTTTCTACTGACACTTGCCTCTTAAATTATTGGCTTTTGAGCAGCAAGCAGCTGAACCTGAGTTTGGTAACACTCTCTCTCTCATTTATTTAACAGCTATTTATAGTCACTGCTTGTTCCATATCAATAATCTTCACTAGAGAAGATTTTTTTGCACCTTTATATGCATGATTAAGCCGTGAAAATGAAGTACACTTATTAGAAACACTGAGCCAGAGAGCTGGTATATCACGTTTACTCTCTGAAGGGATTATGGTGTTGGACGATGCACATTCAGTATGTTCAGGGTATTACTACTGCATCAATAACAGTAAAGTTGAGGCAGAATATCACATAAGATCATGGCTTACCCTAGGTCATCCAATTGCTATATAACAAATCCAGCCTAGAAACAGAGTTATTTGTAGTTCAGAGTAACAGTGAGACTTGAGAGTTTGGTACCAAATTTGGTTCGGGCAAGAATATGGTGTAACTTATGTTAAAAGGTAAACTGAGGCATATTAAAAATTTTAAGAGGTTTTTTGAGCAAAAATCGATTTGAATCTGGCAGCATCAACTGGTTAGGGCTTCCCTGGTGGTGCAGTGGTTGAGAATCTGCCTGCTAATGCAGGGGACGCGGGTTCGAGCCCTGGTCTGGGAAGATCTCACATGCCGCGGAGCAACTGGGCCCATGAGCCACAACTACTGAGCCTGCGCGTCTGGAGCCTGTGCTCCGCAACAAGAGAGGCCGCGATAGTGAGAGGCCTGTGCACCGTGATGAAGAGTGCCCCGCTTCCCACAACTAGAGAAAGCCCTCGCACAGAAATGAAGACCCAACACAGCCAAAATAAATGGGTAAATTAATAAATTCCTACCCCCAACACCGTCAAAAAAAAAAAGAAAACAGAACTGGTTAGAAGTGTGCCACCAACTTGGGGAGAGACGTTTATAAAGAAAAAGCAAAAGCAAAGCAAGAAAATTATTGATTGGATATAGCTTAGAGTATAGTGGGCTGTTTATTCGTTGTGTATAGGCTTCAGTACTGTGACCATGAGGCATTTACAGGCTTAGATTTTGGTTTGCTTACTACATGGGCTGTCAAGGCATAACAGCCACCTCCATCTAATGATCTCCTTGTTCTGTTAATTTAACACTTTTATTAAATCTTACCGCTTTGCCTCTCCAGAGTAAGACTGACTTACATTGCTGGAAGGCTACTGATGTTCCTTTGCATTAGCAGGGTGTTACTACTGCATCAATCTGTAGAACCCAAGTTCTCTACACCAGGACCATTTTGTCTCTCAACAGAAGGCTGGTACGAGTGGCAAGAGTGTTTTCCTTTATCTTATGTTCAGCGTTCAGGGAGTGACATGAAATATTTCATTCTAATTCTTTGGAAAGTCACAATATTAGTATTCATTTCTTCACTCAGTGTCAGCTATGGAAAGACCAAAAGCAGGGAAATAACTACTGATGGGTAACAGAATGGGCTACTCCAAAATATGTCTCTATGTCATAAGAAGTATTCTAAGCTGATTATTTTTGAGAAACTACAGACAGAAGAGAAACTGTAAACACAGTAGGAGGTACCCTTTTGTAAAGGAAATGTACACTTATAAGGGAAATCTCGATTTATAAGGGTGTCTCCCTCTTAGTACCAGGAAGAAAAGGATGACTCTAAATCACAGGACAATCTTACCAATGGAGCAGGCAATGACTTAAGTCTGAAGAATAAGTTTACCCCTAGTTTATTGTGCTTTTCTCTGGTAACTGTTCGTAACTGTCTTTCCCATCACCCAACATCTTTCTTTTGTTTTTAGCTGAAGCTGGTACTTAAGGTGGTGACTTGGGAGATTTGGGAGAATTCTCCGTTTTCCTGGGTATCTCCCATCTGTACATGGATTATAGATGATAATAACCTTCTGTCTGTTTTTTTCTTATTATTCTATCTTTTATTACAAGGGGGTCTCAGTCAAGAACTCAGAAGGGTAGAGGGAAAATTATTTTTCCTCCTACACTATATAATTAAATAAAAGCCAAGAAAATACCTGGTCTCCTGAGAAGTTTGTTATGGATTTTCTTTTGGAACTTGTGTGTCCTATAACTCACAGCTTTCATCTTTGCTTTAACCTCCTACATATCAGTTAAACTTCTGATTCAGTTTGAAAAACTGTAAATTGCTTCACAGCCTGGATATCATTGTGTTAGAGTTCTATTCACAATTTTAAAAAAGGATTCATATTCTATCATTATGTCCCTGACCTTTTCTTTTAACTGATATTTTTTTCTGTTTCACATTGGCTTCCCAAATCCTCTGATAAAAATGTACAGAATTCATAAATAAGTGATAGAAGGCCAATTATTGGAAATTTTAATAATTACTGGATATGTCAAAGTAAACATACAATAAGAATCTGAACTTTTACAAGGACTTTGACTTTCCTATCAAAATATAATTTAAAGAGATTAGGAAACTAGATTTTTGAAAGAGATAGTTTCTTGAAGGAAAAGGTCAGTACTGCTTAGTTACTACTATTTTGAAGATGAATATGATCTTAGAACCTGGCTCAATGACCCAATTATATTTTTCTTCTCTTTTTATCCCTCTGAGGTGTTTTTATGCTTGTTGGATTGCACATCTATAAAACTGTGCTTGGCAAAATTTTTTTAAAATACATTTATAATAAATTGAACACAATCGGTTCTAACCTCATTCCTGTTTTGAAATTAATGCAATACAGCATTCATTTACATTCATTGTAAAAAGTGACAGGAAAGGCTTATTAAAAATATATTATCTTTACTGTTTTACATGCATTAAATATGTCAACCCTTTTCCAATTCTTTTACTTTCTCAGCCTGAAACAGAAGGGGATTCAATAGGGGAACCTTGTGCCAGGGTTAGGCTGAGTTATTGCATTTCCTAATCCAAAAAGCAGATTTCATTATTTTATGCCAAGATAAATCTTGTTAAACGTCTATGTTACTTTTTCTACTGAAAAGGGAGAGCATACACTTTTCTAATATCACTTGGCAATCATTAAAAACATAACTTTTTTTTTTTTTTTAATATTCCCTGCAAGCTCTTGCTAAGTTTGTTCGGAAGCAAAGTGCAGACTTCACAATGATAAAGTGAGCATGACAACACAAAGCCGGAGTGGCATGGGGGCTGCATGTACAGGGAGATGAAAAGCCACCTAAGAGACTCTGGGTTAATCATTCTACTTGGGCTGATTTTAAGAAGGTTTCTCTCCATGAATTGTCCAAAATTTCCCACTGGGGAGAACATGTTCCTGGCTACTTTATCCTTTTAGACACATTATTCTCAGTCTATACCAAGCCTGTTTTTTCCCTAACCATACTGTCCATATTTATGTTTAACTGGTTAAGAGCTTTGCACTACTCTCTCACAAGTCCTTTGGATTTTAACCAGAAAACAGTGATAAAGATACTAGTTTTGTTCACACGGCTAGCCTTTTGTAAAAATAAGTCAGCGAAGGCAAAGGGACTTCCTTTTGGTTGGCACTTAAATGTAGCTTCCACCATGAAATTCCTTCAGGCCAGGAATCTTCATTTGTTTTGTTGACTATCAAATATATGTCATGTCTTTTCACTGTGGTATTTTATCTGAAGAATATCCAATAGGAAGGCACTATTATTTTCATTTTATAGATGCAAAAGCTGATACTCAAAGGGATTCTTTGATTACCTATGAAGAGGTATAGCTTAGATATAGAATCTATAACTGCCATCTTAATATGAGATGCATTTTCATTGTATCATAGTGCCTTAAGGTTAGAGGAAACAATTTATAAGACTGTGAGGCACTGTCAACATTTTCAAAGGATTCCTACAATTTCAGATTTTTCAGTTCAATACACTACTTACTTTTAAATTAAGACAGTACAATTGACTTATTTAACTCTTTTTTCATCAGAGCACAGATCCTTCCTTCTTTTCCCGTCAGCTCCACTTAATTATGTTTTTAACATCTCAACCTCCAATTCCACCATCCAAGTTTATCTGTAGTACAGACTGACTAAATCTATGTTGCTTTCAATCTTTTGTGAAATTCTATAGGATTCCTCACTTACACATTTATGTGTAATTAATATCTTTTGAGATGTATTTTCTTCATTTCAGTTCATTTTCATGTGGCTTGTGTTTCTAAACTCTAATGCTTTCCATTTGTCATAAATATATTAGTAACATCCACCATTTATTCAATGCTTATTAGCAATGTGCTTCCGAAAATGTATTAAATGCTTTAAAGTATGGTCTCATGTGATAACCACAAAATTGCCAAGAGGCTGGTAGTATTACTCCCTTTTGAAATTTTAGTACACAGAAGCTCAGTGAGACTAAGTAAAAAGCTTCAAAGCTAGTATACTGTGGTGGGGAAAAATATTTCTTGGATTTAATCTGAAGAAAAATCACAAAACTCAAACTTTTTTAATGTTTTGGCATAATCTTAGTAGCTGGAGAAACCTTCACAAATCCCAAACAGCCTTCCTACCTACTTCTATTCTGATACATATCTTGGACCTGATATGTCCCCCTCTTAGTTCACCTGCAGTTTAGCCTAAATTAATTCCAGAGAACGCACCCAGAAGAAAGCAGAGAATGGTACACAGACAGGGGACACTGCATTCGTGAAATGAGAATAGTTCATGAGGGGAGGAAACCGACTGGTGGTGGAAATTCAGTTTCTCCCCTCATTTTATAAGGTAACAGAGTTAATAATCTGAGGTCAACACAAGAACTGGCGCATTCCAGAAGGCCTTTCTTTTCTAAATAATCTACTTTCACAACCAGGAAGCTCCAGGTGTTACAAAGTTGCCTAGGAGTTCACTTTTCCCTTTATGTATAAATATGTAGCATTAAGGAGGCATGCCTGTAATAATCTCATTTCATGTTACACTAACCTGGTATTTCTGATTTAACCACAATTTCTGCAGATTGAGAATTCAAGAAATAGTGCATCATCTTCTATGTCTGTGTTTATAACTTCTTCCCCAATAATCTCTACTTTATATTTAATGTGTTGTGCTGGTGAGGTGTGTGTCCATGCTCCCATAGCAAGATGGTTCATTCAATCAACAAACATTTAGTGGGTAACTACCAAAAGTCAGGCGGCGTAGCAGGGTCTGTACTTTACAGAATACATGCTTTGGTGGAAAGACAATAAGGAAACAATTATAATAAAATTTACCATTACCATATACCATCTTTTTTTTTTTAGTATGCTAACACATATACCATCTTTGAACAGGGGCCATAGGGTCTATAAGTAAAGGCAAATTTAACTCACTGGGAGCAGCTTTTGGCAAAAGAAATGCTATCATGACCGGGTGGTGGGGGCAGGGTTGGGGGGGAGTCTTCCAAACAGATAGAATACAAAGAGTCAAGAATTTTAAAATTCCAGAGATGCTCTCTGGAAAATTATGATTCATTGGGATAAGGAAGCAATTGTCCAGGAATTATGAGGCATTACTGTCTTAAGAAATATACCAGATGATTTTCATGCTCTAGTGTTTTGGCAACCAGTGTTTGAAAATGTTCTAAAATTATTTGTTGTGTACATCAGTCTTCTCCTATTTCATTTCCTGTTCTTTAATCTTTTCTTTTCCTATTTTTTATGTCTAATTATGTTATATGATTCTGAGAGAAGGATCTCATCACCCCCCAGACAACTATGGTTATAAAATTTTTCATTAAGGAAGCACGAAATGTGACTCAAGGCTCAGGGGTTTCTTACATAGCAGAAGATGAAGTTAATTAGCAATATATATAGATGAAAATTGAGTTGTCACTGTGGCAATGAAATCAACCACAGCTAAGCTGGGGAGATATGGTTACAAGTGAAAGTTTAAAAAAAAAAAGGAGCAGACATTTGAATTATCCTTACCCTTGGGCAATAAGAGAAATTATAGTTGGATTCCCAAGCATCGAGTTTTGTTCACTCATTTAATGACTAATGCACAACACCACACATAAAAATGCTAAGTGGTCAATTCTATCAAAAGAACAATATTATATGGGGATATATGTATATGCATAGCTGATTCACTTTGTTATAAAGCAGAAACTAACATACCATTGTAAAGCAATTATACTCCAATAAAGATGTTAATAAAAACAATATTAATAATAGCAATTATAAAATTTAATCTTAATTATTATAACTAACATGTATTGGGAGTTTACTATGAGCAAAGCATTGTGTTAAGTATTTACCATCATTACCTTATTCAATTCTCTCCAGAATTTAACAAGTTATTACTGTTATTTTTCCTATTCCATAGAGATTGTGAAGATAAGATTTGAGAAGTTTACAAAGAAAGTAGCACAGATACTCAAAGACAGTAAATAGTTCCAGTGATTAAGAATATTTTAATTCATTTTCTTAATGTTTATTCTGCTTTGACCAGATATATATTTTAATTATTAGAAGATTATACTAAAACAAATGTACTAACAGAGAGAGAGTACAATGTTTTTCTTCTGAATGTACTTGTATACTGTTTCCCTGTGTGTATCATGGAGTGAGAGCGACATTAATGTATTTTACAAACTAAAAATAGTTCTTTCAATTGGAGAAGTAGGGGTTCTGCTCCAGTAGAGCTGAAAGTCATGAATTCTAGAGTAGGTGCTATAAATTGAAGTTTAGTTCACTACAGCTCATTAATGTTGGAGACCTGCACAATGAGGAACAAGAATCAATGACTCTGCTGCTTGCACTGAAATTAGTTGATTAATGGCAGACTACATCAACTGATGTTTTTTTTTTACTCCTTGTGTGATCCTGTTAATTAGGAAAATTCCCTCTGCTCATTAGAAATCTGAAATAAATTCATTTGCTTCCTGAATATGTTGAACTAGCACAGAAATTTCTTTTGAGAAACATGCACATCTTAGAATTGACTCTTCTTCATGAAATTGCAAGTGGTCTCCAGCAAGTCAACTTCTTTCTCTTAAGTTTTCAATCACTAACATAAGAAACACCTTTGATTAAATGAGAAAGAAACTCACTTGAATTTTTTTCTGTAAAATTTATACAACTTACTGCCTTTTTCTATAATTGATTTTTTGTGTCCATTCAGGCCAACAAGTTCCCCATATTAACACAATGTCAGAAGGATAAGAACAGATTGAGATATCTACATTTTTTTATTCTAAATTAAGACAGGGACTTCCTTGGTGGTCCAGTGGTTGAGACTTAATGTGGGTTCAATCCCTGGTCAGGGAGCTAAGATCCCACATGCCTCACGGCAGAAAAACCAAAACATAGAACAGAAGCAATTTTCTGTTCAACAGGTTCAATAAAGACTTCAAAAATGGTCCACGTCAAAAAAATTTTTTTAATTACAAAAAATAAAATAAGACACTCTATCTTCTAAACATTACAGATTTATGTTGTATAGTTAAAATATATATCATTTATACATACAGCACAATGTCCTAGCATTTTCACATATATAGAGAGATGTAAATATGTAGCATGCATTTGAAATAGTACATGTATCATTGCATAATAAAATTCAAACTATAAATTTGTAGACTTGTACAATTGAAACTGCCTACAAGCTTCTATTAAGATCATGCTTTTATAATGGAAAAATTGCTATTTCCTATTTTATTTAGAAACTTGGAGCTCAGACAATTCTTATTTGAAATAAATTATTTGTTGCTATTAATTTAAGAAAGTTCTATAAGTATGTATAGAAGTCAGAAACCAGACTCAGTGCTTGAGTTGATAAGTAAACAAGATTGGCAGTTCTTGGTCTCATGGAATTAAGAATTAAGCAGGTAAAACAAAAAAAAAACTAAATTAATAATACAATGCAGTGTAATTAGTTAAGTTGAAAGGAAAGTGCAATGTGCTATAGAAACTTGTGTAGAGAATATATAACCCAGCCTTAGGGATTCAGAAAAAATTACTGGCATAAGTAATGGTTGAGGGGTCAGTTAAGAGTTAGCTTGGTAAAGGTAAGAGTGACCCCAGCAAAAATAATAGCATGTAGAAACTCCTGCAAACGGGGAAGGAACATGGCAAGTGTAAGAAAATGAGAAAAATCTGAACATTTTTTTACACTGGATCTTGGTGTATAAATGGAGGCATAACAAAACTGAGACTACAGAGAGATAAGGGCACAAACTCTGTGGGACACTGTAAACCTTATTTTATCCTAACCTTTGTCCTAGGACTAATGGGGAGCTAATGAAACCATTTATCAAGGGTCATGAAACAAGTTGATTCGTGTTTTAATCTAGGTGTAAGCAGAAAGTAGGAAACATAATGACATAGTCACCAATTCCATATATTTAGCATGATTTCAAATTTCAAACTTGGTTTAAAAACTTGAAACTCTAGGCTTAATAACTTTACCTGTATTCAACATACTATGCTATAAAAATTACTATATGTTTGGATTCACAGAGACCTTGAATAGAATCACAGTGTGGACACCAGGTGGATAACCAAGATTAGTGACATCTTTAATACATAGCTTCTACACATATAAAAACAAATGGGATAATGCTTACTTTATAGATTCTTACTAGAATTAAATAAGATAACATATATAACTAATGGAATAAGAACAAGAAATAGCTGTTCCACAACCTCTGGCCCCACCTCCTTTCACTGGGATGTTGTCTGGTGGTAAAAGAGAATACAGTATTTCCACAAAATTGGCTTAAAGTTATAATTAGATTTAGCACCTCTTATTTTTTTCTAAAAGGGAAAAATCCATATTTAATCTAAATTATATATACGACTACCAAAAAATAATGTCCTGAGGGACCTTTATGTCTTGTTAAACAATTTAACCTCGTTCCTAGGACAGTGCTTCACACACAAAAATTCTCCAAATCTTCACTGAAAGCATTCCCGGAAATTCAGATATCTTATTTAATAATCACATCTCCCCCCCAATTTTATATTAAATACTAATAATTTATAAATATGCATATGTTATTGGAATAATATAGATATTAAAACATAAAACATGCAAATATGTACAAATGTACATATATATAGACCCTATAGTTGCTTCATGTTTTGGGGTGAATAGTTTAACCAAACAATAGTCATGTGACCACCCTATCTTCCAAGACCAATTTAAAAAATATTAATCCCATAAGATTATGAACAGATTGTTCATAGCCAAATGGAAATATTCATTCCAGTGGCTTCTAGACATGTCTAAAAATTAGATAATAATGGATTAAAGTATCTGGCAACTTTACATTTATTAGTTCTAATAGTTTTTAGTTTTATAGATTTTAGGGTTTTCTATATATAGTATTGATATCATGCCATCCAGAAGTAGTGTGACAGGTTTACTTCTTCCCTTCCAATTTGGATGGCTTTTATTTATTCATTTTGTCTAATTCCTGTGGCTAGGACTTCCAATGCTGTGTTAAATAGAAGTGATGAGAATGGCCATCCTTGTCTTGTTCTTAATTTTAGAGAAAAATCTTTCAGCTTTTTACCACTGATTATGATGTTAGCTATGGATCTGGCATAAATTAGCCTTTATTATGTTGAGATATGTCCCCACTATACCAACTTTGATGAGAGTTTTAACATGTAAGAAGTTAAATTTTGTCAAATGCTTTTTCTTCATCTATTAAGGTGATCATGTTATTTTTATCCTTATTTTTGTTAGTGTGGCATATCACATTGATTGGTTTGCAGATATTGTACCACACTTGCATCTCTGGAATAAATCAAACTTGATGATAGGGTATGATCCATTTAATATATTGTTAAATTTGAAGATGATACAAAGAAATGGAAAGATATCCCATGTTCATGGACTGGAAAAAATAATATTGTTAAAATATCCATATTATACAAAGGAATCTACAAATTTAGTGTAATTCCTATCAAAATGCCAATGGCATTTCTTACATAACTAGAAAAAAAAATCCTAAAATTTATATGGAACTAGAAAAGATCCCAAATAGCAAAAGCAATCTTGAGAAAAAAGAACAAAGCTGGAGGTATTACACTGACTTCAGACTATACTACAAAGCCACAGTAATAAAAACAGTATGTTACTGGCATAAAAACACATTGATAAATGAAATAGAATAGTGAGCCCAGAAATAAGCCCACACATATGGTCAAGTAATCTACAACAAAGAAGGCAAAAACGTAAAATGGGGAAAAGATGGTCTCTTCAAAACTGGTGCTGAGGAATTCAGACAACTACATGTAAAATAATGAAATTAGAACATTTTCTCACACCATAGAAAAGAAAAAAAAAACCCTCAAAATTGTTTAAAGACCTAAACATACTGGAAATCATTAAACGCCTAAAAGAAAATATAGGCAGACTATGCTTTGACATAAGTGTAAAGATATATATATATATATATATAAAATATATATATTTCCCCAATTCTAATCTCATCCCTTCCCAGATAAACCCACACCTTGAATTTGGTATTTATTATTTCATGTACATTATTATATTCATACCATATGTATTCATAAACAATATAGTATTGTTTATGCTTTCAAAATTAATATAAATGGCATCATAATATGCAGATACCTCTGTATTTTTCTTTTTTCTCATCACTGTTTTTAAGATTTACCCATGATGATACATGTAGCTATAATTTATTCATTTAAAATAGTATGTAGTGTCTCACTGTCTGAATTCATCCTTCTGTTGATGGACATTTAGATGGTTTTTCACTATTTCCTTATTATAAACAATACCACAGTGGATTTTAAAGATTTATCTCCATAGACTTTAGAAACTGGATCCTTGTTACATCACCTTGGAACCTGTTACAAATGCAGCAACCCAGACTCCATTCCAGACCTATTGAATTAGAACCTCTCTCTCTCTCTCTCTCTCTCTCTCTCTCTCTCTCTCTCTCTCTCTCTCTCCATATATATATATATATATATATATATATATATATCTTGAATTTGACTCAGGCAAAGGAAACAAAAGCAAAAATACACAAATGATACCTAATTAAATGTAAAAGCTTTTGTATGGCAAAGGAACTATGGATAAAATGAAAACAAAACCTACTGAATGGGAGAAAAAAATGTGCAAATTATACTACCAATAAGGTGTTAATATCCAAAATATATAAACAGTTCATATAACTCAATATAAAAAGAAAACAGTTAAAAAACGGGCAGAAGAATTAAAGACATACAGAATGCCAACAAGCACATGAAAAGATTCTCAACATCACTCATCAGGGAAATGCAAATCATAATCACAATGAGATATCACCTCACACTTGTCAAAATGTCTATCATCAAAAAGACCACAAAAAATTAATGTTCACAAGAATATGGAGAAAAGGGAAACCTTACACACTGTTAGTGGGAATGTAAATTTGTGCAGCCACTATGGAAAACTGTATGGCGATTCCTCAAAAAACTAAAAATAGAACTACCACATGATCCAGCAATTCCACTGCTGGGTATATATCTGAAGAAAATGAAAATACTAATTAGAAAAAATATATGCACCCCAATTTTCATAGAAACATTATTTACAATAGTCAAGATATAGAAGCAACCTAACTATCCATCAACAGGTGCAGGTGAATGGATAAAGAAGATTATATATATATATATATTATATATATATATATATGATGGAATACTTCTCAGCCATAAACAATAATTAATAAAATTTTGCCACTGACAACAACGTAGATGGACCTGGAAGGTATTATGCTTAGTGAAATAAGTCAGACAGAGACTGACAAATATTGTATGTTTTCACTTATATGTGGAATCTAAAAAATAAAATGAATGAATATAACAAACCAGAAACTGACTCACAGATATAGAGAACAAACTCGTGGTTGCCAGTGGATAGAGGGATGGAGGGAGGGGCAAGACAGTGGTAGAGAATTAAAAGGTACAATCTGCTATGTATAAAATAAGATATATATTGTATAGCACAGAGAATATAGTCAATATTTTACAAAAACTTTAAATGGTATATAAAATATCAAATCACTATGTTGTACACCTGAAACTAGTATAATATTGTAAATCAACTATACTCGAATAAAAAAGAAAAACAAAATATAAAATGGAAAAATAATAATAAGAATGAAATGTCCTAGTTTCTAAACCCAATATTTTCTTATACATACATATTTCTTTATTGAAGTATAGTTGATACACAATACTATATGTTACAAGAGTATAATAAACTGGTTCACAATTTTTAAAGGTTACACTCCATTTATAGCTATTATAAATATACTTGTTCTACTAGAACAAATAATCCTAAAATGTATATGGAATCACAAAAGACCCAGAATTGCCAAAGCAATCCTTAAGAAAAAGAACAAAGCTGCAGATATAACCCTCCCAGACTTTGGTTTTTGCATCAAGGTGATACTGTCCTCACAGAATAAGTTCGGAAGTGTTCCTTCCTCTACAGTTTTTGGAATTGTTTGAGAAGGATGGGCATTAACATTCTGTAAATATTTAATAGAATTCATCTGTGAAGCCATCTGGTCCAGGACTTGCGTTTGTTGTTGCTGTCATTTTTTTAAAATCACTGATTCAATTTCATTACTAGTCATTATCTATTTCTTCCTGGTTCAGTGTTTTATTGGCTTATTGTTGGAGCTTTTATCCTGTTCAATTGGTTTATATGTCTGGCTTTATGCCAGTAACATACTGTTTGAATACTGTAGCTTTGTAGAAAGTTTTATTTATTTTAACATCTTTATTGGAGTATAATTGCTTAACAATGTTGTGTTAGTTTCTGCTGTATAACAAAGTGAATCAACTATACGTACACATATATTCCCATGTCTCCTCCCTCTTGTGTCTCCCTCCCACCTTCTCTATCCCACCCCACTAGGTTGTCACAAAAAACGGAGCTGATCTACCTATGCGATGCACCTGCTTCCCTAGCTGTTTTATATTTGGTACTGTATATATGTCAATGTTACTCTCTCACTTTGTTCCAGTTTACTGTTCCCCCTCCCCGTGTCCTCAAGTCCATTCTCTACATCTGCATCTTTATTCCTGTCCTGTCCCTACGTTCATTAGAACTTTTTTTTGTCAGATTCCATATATATGTGTTACCATACAGTATTTGTTTTTCTCTTTCTGACTTACTTCACTTTGTATGACAGACTCTAGGTCCATCCACCTCACTATAAATAACTCAATTTCATTTCTTTTTTATGGCTGAGTAATATTCCATTGTATATATGTGCCACTTCTTCTTTATCCAATCATCTGTCCATGGACACTTAGGTTGCTTCCATGTCCTGGCTATTGTAAATAGTGCTGCATGAACACTGCAGTATATGTCTTTTTTGAATTATGGTTTTCTCAGGGTATGCCCAGTAGTGGGATTGCTGGGTCATATGGTAGTTCTATTTTTAGTGTTTTAAGGAACCATACCATTCTGCATAGTGGTTGTCTCAATTTACATTCCCACCAACAGTGCAAGAGGGTTCCCTTTCCTCCACACCCTCTCCAACATTTATTGTATTGTTTTAAAAAATATTTTATGTTTTCTATGGTTATAGACAAAAGTCTAAAGCCCTCAACCTGACATTTTATGACCTTCAAATTAAGCCTTTTTTTCTTAAACCTTATGTCATGTGCCTTTTATTCTCTACTTTTGCCTGACTCTTCATTACTAAAAATCCCATCACACTGATGTCTGCATCTTGCCTAGATGTATGTTATTTACTAAACAGAAATTTCCCTGTTTCTCCTTTTTATTGTGTCAAATTTTTCCTATACTTAAAGTCCCTGTAACCAAAACAGCATCTATTAAATCCACCACTGTTATATTTACTTTCACTTGTTTAAACTTTGTCTCCTCAGATAAACTATATATTTCTTGAGAAGAGTAATTGGTTTTCTTATTTCATTCCTAGCCTGCATTCCCAGTACCCAGCCAGTGCCTAATACATAGTTGCCAGTCTGTAAATATATGCTGAAAATAAAAATGGAATTTCACATCCACAGCATGAAGTCTTCAAGCTATATTGATCTTTGTCTTCACCATTATCCTATTACTTTCAAGAGCTGTATCACAGAAGTTAGTGCTTTGTGAAATAAAGCAGAATCTAGCCTTCTGAAATCTTATCTACTTAAATCTTCTTGGCTAGATTATGAAGTTCTTTGGGGAGCATATCAATCTTCATCATATAAAAAATTGAAATGTAAACCATATACTGGAGGAAATATGTAGAAAAATAAATCTGAGATAAAGCTAATTTTTAATGTATAGAGTTTACACAAATTGACTTCAATAAACAATGTATTAGAAAATAGATTTCAGAGAATAGAAATGGCAAGTGCCTAATATACACAAAAAGACACAATGATTAACCTTACTAGAATTCACAGAAATACAAAAAGAAACATACACTGGATACAAGTTCTTTCTATAAATATACATGTATATTTTTATTAATAAGGCAATGCTGACCAAAGGCAATGTAAACATAGCAAATCATAACAAAAGTATTAAAATATTTACATATTTTGCTCCATCGTTTCCACATTTAAGATCACAACCTAAGTCAAAATTCAGAAATGTGATGTACATTTATTTAGATTAATGCTTATTATAGCATGCTTTATAGTAGTGAAAAAGGATATAATCTAAATGTCTAAAGCCAAGGAAATATAATACATAATTAAATGACATTATTACAATGAAAAATTATACAGTTCTGTAAAATGAGAATGTTGAAGGCTATGTTTTGCCCTGGATAAGTGCTTATTCTGACTTCATGTTTAAAAAAAATAGTAAACAGAATGTGCATATGGTGAAAGAAATTCTCTGGGTTGTATGATTATTGATAATTTCCATTTTCTAATTTAAACCTTCCTACATTTTCCCCTAAAAATAGAATTTATTGCTCTAAATTATATATGCATACACCCAGAAACAATGTTTTCATTAAGACATTCCCCACCTATCTCTGCCTAAGGTAGATGATATAGTTGGCCACAAACTCATGGAACATATATCCATAACGTTCCCACACTGGAATATGAATACATATTCTGGACATCAGCCCCAATGCCCTCAACCATTTCCATCATAAACTAATTTTTCTCAATCTGATTGTCCTCACCAATCTTCTGATTAGAATCTGTTTTCCAACACAGATACACTTACAGAAAGAGAATCCAAGGTTGTTTTATTTCTTTGATACATTGTCTTCTATAAATGATTATCATTTGGTGTTTATATTTTATAGCTTATGAACTAATAAACGACTGTGAAATTTCCCTAAAAAAAGATCCATTCAGGCTAATCAAAAAAGTTTTTGAGTTTACAAAGCAGTCCTGGAATTTCCTGAATTCACTAATGCAAATGCCCTTTAACAAGACTCTAAAGCCAGCTGGTTGTTATTTTTGGAGACAATCCTTCTCCTTTCAAATTTTCAGTTGTAATACAGTAGTGCCCCCTCCGGCCCTTATTCTTGGTTTTGCTTTCTGAGGTTTCAGTTACCTTCAGTCAACCATGGTCCAAAAATATAAATGGAAAATTTGAGAAATTAACAATTCATAAGTTTTAAATTACATGCCATTCCGAGTAATGGGATGAAATCTAATGCCATCAGACTCCATCCCTCCTGGGAAGTGAATCATCCCTTTGTCCAGAGTATTCCATTTGTTACTTAGTAGGCATCTTGGCCCTCAGATCGACTGCCATGGTATCACATTACTTGTGTTCAGGAACCATTATTTTTCTTAATAATGGCCCCAAAGTGCAAGAGTGGCAATACAGGCAATTCAGATATACCAAAAAGAAGCTGTAAAGTGCTTCTTTTATGTAAAAAGGTGAAAGTTCTCATCTTAATATGGAATAGAAAAAAATTGTATGCTGAGGTTGCTAAGATCTACCTTAAGAAAAACTTCTGTGAAATTATAAAGAGGAAAAACACTTGTGTTAGTGTTGCTGCTGTACCTAAAATTGGAAAAGTTACAGTCACAGTGAATGGTAAATGCTTAATTAAGAGGGAAAAGTTATTAAATTTGTACACTAAGATACTTAGAAAGGGAGAGACCACATTCACAATACTTTTGTAATTGTTCTACTTTATCATTAGTTACTATTGTTAATCTACTACTGTGCCTAATTTATAAATTAAACTTTATCATAGATGTGTATGTATAGGAAAATATATAGTATATATAGGGTTTAGTACTATTCATGGTTTCAGGCATCCACTGGGGGTCTTGGAAATATCCCCGATGGATAAGGGAGGGGATGGCATGTAACAAGATCAACAGTTGTATGGGCTCTGCAGAACTGCTTCTTGGGGTTTGAATCTGGCTGCTTTACTTCCCATAGGTAAGTTATTTTACTTCTTTGTAGCTTAGTTTTCCCCCCTGTAAGAATGGATATAATAATTTTACCTAAATCCCAGTATTGTGGAAAGAACACAAGAGTAAATATGTGTAAGTTTCCCAAAATAAAAACTGATAGACAAAAATAAAATAGATATAGGCTGTTTTCTTATTATCATTATATTTCTCCACCCTCAACTTATTTTTTGTCCTTTTTGGTAATGTTTGTGTACATTTCAGTTTCTTCTGCTAGTGTTTACTTTCTTTCAGTGTATAATCATGGCTTTTTTATTTCTTCATTTTAGTTTCTTGATTCCTTAACCCACCACAATGATTTCCAAATAGGCACTTGGTGACCATCCATAGGACAATGTACAACGGTTCAGGTTTCTTGGCTACATACCTAATACATATGACAAACCTTTGATAAATAATTATTTAAAATCTAGACGGTAATGCTTATTTTATTGAATATAGTTTTAATCCTGAGCATTACTAAAGTCTCCTCAATTGAATTACCATGTTTATGACTACCTAGTATTCTTAGCATTATTAATTTATTTGTTTATGTAACTGATGAATAATATATTTTCCCTTTTTATTAAAAAAAAGAGATCACATCTTGGGTCACAAATCAAGCCTCAGTAAATATAAGAAAACTGAAATCATATCAAGCATCATTTCTGACCACAACGCTATGAGATTAGAAATAAACTACAGAGAAAAAAACATAAAAAAGACACAAACATATGAGGCTAAACAATACGTTACTAAATAACCAAGACATCATTGAAGAAATCAAAGAGGTAATCAAAAAACACCTAGAGACAAATGACAATGAAAACACGACGATCCAAAACTTATGGGATGCAGCAAAAGCAGTTCTAAGAGCAAAGTTTATAGCTATACAAGCCTACCTCAAGAAAGAAGAAAAATCTCAAGTAGACAATGTAACCTTAACCTAAAAGAACTAGAGAAAGAAGAACAAACAAAACCCAAAGTTAGCAGAAGGAGAGAAATCATAAAGATCAGAGCAGAAATAATTAAAATAGAAACAAAGAAAACAATAGGAAAGATCAATAAAACTAAAAGCTGGTTCTTTGAGAACATAAACAAAATTCAAAAGCCATTAGCCAGACTCATCAAGAAAAAGAGGGAGAGGACTCAAATCAATAAAATTAGAAATGAAAAAGGAGAACTTACAACAGACATGGCAGAAATACAAGGCATCCTAAGAGACTACTACCAGCAACTCTATGCCAATAAAATGGACAGCCTGGAAAAAACAGACAAATTATTAGAAAGGTATACCCTTCCAAGACTGAATCAGGAAGAAATAGAAAACATGAACAGACCAACCACAAGTAATGAAACTGAAACTGTGATTAAAAATCTTCAGGCAGGGCTTCCCTGGTGGTGCAGTGATTGAGCGTCCACCTGCCAATGCAGGGGACATGGGTTCGTACCCTGGTCCGGGAAGATCCCACATGCTGCAGAGCAGCTGGGCCCATGAGCCATGGCAGCTGAGCCTGCACGTCCGGAGCCTGTGCTCCACAATGGGAGAGGCCACAACAGTGAGAGGCCCACATACCACAAAAAAGAATTTTTTTTAATAATAATAATAATAATAAAATCTTCAGGCAAACAAAAGTCCAGGACCAGATGACTTCACAGGTGAATTCTTATCAAATATTTAGAGAAGAGCTAACACCCATCCTTCTCAAAGTCTTCCAAAAAATTGCAGAGGAAGGAACACTACCAAAGTCATTCTATGAGGCCACCATCACCCTGTTATCAAAACCAGACAAAGATACTACAACAAAGAAAATTAGAGACCAATATCACTGATGAATATAGATGCAAGAATCCTCAACAAAATACTAGCAAATGGGGCTTCCCTGGTGGCGCAGTGGTTGAGGGTCCGCCTGCTAATGAAGGGGACATGGGTTCGTGCCCTGGTCCGGGAAGATCCCACATGCTGCAGAGCGGCTGGGCCCGTGAGCCATGGCCGCTGAGCCTGCACGTCCAGAGCCTGTGCTCCGCAACAGGAGAGGCCACTAAAGTAAGAGGCCCGCGTACCGCCAAAAAAGAAAAAAAAAAAATACTAGCAAACACAATCCAACAACATACTAAAAGGATCATACACCATGATCAAGTGGGATTTATCCCAGGAATGCAAGGATTCTTCAATATATGCAAATCAGTCAATGTGATATACCATATTAACAAATTGAAGAAGAAAAACCATATGATCATCTCAATAGAGGCAGAAAACGCTTCTGACAAAATTCAACCCCATTTATGATAAAAACTCTCCAGAAAGTGGGCACAAAGGGAACCTACCTCAATATAATAAAGGCATATACGACAAACCCACAGCAAATATCATTCTCAATGATGAAAAACTGAAAGCATTTCCTCTAATATAAGGAACAAGGATGTCCACTCTTGCCACTATTATTCAACATAGTTTTGGAAGTCCTAGCCATGGCCATCAGAGAACAAAAAGAAATAAAAGGAATACAAATTGTAAAGGAAGAAGTAAAACTGTCACTCTATGCAGATGACATGATACTATACATAGAGAATCCTAAATGAGACCAGAAAACTACTAGAGCTAAACAATGAATTTGGTAAAGTAGCAGAACACAAAATTAATGCACAGAAATCTCTTGCATTCCTATACACTAATGATGAAAAATCTGAAAGAGAAATTAAGGAAACACTCCCATTTATGACTGCAACAAAAAGACTAAAATGCCGAGGAATAAACCTACCTAGGGAGACAAAAGACCTCTATGCAGAAAACTATAAGACACTGATGAAAGCAATTAAAGATGACACCAACAGATGGAGAGATATACTATGTTCTTGGATTGGAAGAATATTGTGAAAATGACTATACTACCTAAAGCAATCTACAGATTCAATGCAACCCCTATCAAATTATCAATGCCGTTTTTTATGGAACTAGAACAAAAAATCTTAAAATTTGTATGGAGACACAAAAGGCCCCGAATAGCCAAAGCAGTCTTGAGGGGAAAAAACGGAGCTGCAGGAATCAGACTCCCTGACTTCAGACTATACTACAAAGCGACAGTAATCAGGACAATATGGTACAGGAACAAAAACAGAAATACAGATCAATGGAACAAGATAGAAAGCCCAGAGATAAACCCACACACCTATGGTCAACTAATGTATGACAAAGGAGGCAAGGATATACAACGGAGAAAAGACAGTCTCTTCAATAAGTGGTGCTGGGAAAACTGGAGAGCTACATGTAAAAGAATGAAATTAGAACACTTCCTAACACCATACACAAAAATAAACTCAAAATGGATTAGGGACTTAAATGTAAGACTGGACACTATGAACCTCTTAGAGGAAAACATAGGAAGAACACTCTTTGACATAAATCACAGCAAGATATTTTTTGATCCACCTCCTAGAGTAATGGAGTAACAAAAATAAACAAATGGGACCTAATGAAACTTTAAAGTTTTTGCACAGCAAAGGAAACCATAAAGAAGATGAAAAGACAGCCCTCAGAATGGGAGAAAATATTTGCAAATGAATCAACAGACAAAGGATTAATCTCCAAAATATATAAACAGCTCATGCAGCTCAATATTAAAAAAACAAACAACTCAATACAAAAATGATCAGAAGACCTAAACAGACATATCTCCAGAGAAGATATCCAGATTGCCAACAAACAGATGAAAGATGCTCAACATCACTAATCATTAGAGAAATACAAATCAAAGCTATAATGAGGTATCACCTCACACCAGTTAGAATGGGCATTGTCAGAAAATCTACAAACAACAAATGCTGGAGAGGGTGTGGAGAAAAGGGAACCCTCTTGCACTGTTGGTGGGAATGTAAATTGATACAGCCAGTATGGAGAACAGTATGGAGATTCCTTAAAAAACTAAAAATAGAATTACCATATGACCCAGCAGTCCCACTACTGGGCATATATCCAGAGAAAACCATAATTCAAAAAGACACATGCACCCCAATGTTCATTGCAGCACTATTTACAACAGCCAGGTCACGGAAGCAACCTAAATGCCCATCGACAGATGAATGGATAAAGAAGAAGTGGTACATATATACAATGGATATTACCCAGCCATAAAAAGGAACGAAATTGGGTCATCTGTAGAGATGTGGATGCATCTAGAGACTGCCATACAGAGTGAAGTAAGTCAGAAAGAGGAAAACAAATATCATATATTAACGCATATATGCATATCCTAGAAAAATGGTACAGAAGACCAGTTTGCAGGGCAGAAATTGAGACATATGTAGAGAACAAACATATGGACACCAAGGGGGGAAAGCAGCGGGGGGTGGTGATGGTGCTGTGATGAATTTGGAGATTGGGATTGACATGTACACACTGATGTACATAAAATGGATGACTAATAAGAACCTGCTGTATAAAAAAATAAAATAAAATTCAAAAATTCAAAAAAAATTGCAAAAAGTATGGTTATTTATGCAGCTAATTATTATACAGGTAATTTATGTTAATTATAAAATCCCATGGATCAGAAATTGGCCAGATGAGACCAACTTATAATTAAGGAGCGTAACTTAAAAGACAGTATGTGATATAGTGAGAAGAAATGGTGCTTTTGATGATTAGCTTGTAGTCTGCCAAACAACACTGAACTTCACACATGGGCAATATAATCTTAATGTTCATTTATATGTATAAATCTAGACCTATGAAAAGTAGCAAAACAACTTCTGGATCCTAAAAGAAATACTCAATGTTATTAAATAGATTGTTTTGATTTTTAGCAGTTCAGAGTCTTACATAAGTAGCAGTTTCAGAAGGCATATTAAAGTATAAAAGAAAGTTCCATTATTCAGAAATTATCTATGTACTAGACTAGTCATGTTTGTGACAGCTGACTAAGTAGAATCTAACTGTGATTAGTGATTTACCTTTTCAAATGCAGCAAAAGGGCAATCTACCACCAGTGAGCAATTCAACTACACAAATAGAAATGAAAGGGAAATATAAATTACCCCGAACAACTTGAACCACTGGAAAATAATATTACCATATGAAACATTCTAATTCTTTCACTCAAGGCAAATTTACTTTAGAGCATGTGCTAAACATGAAATGCTAACAGTTTTTTCAAATCCCAATTACAGTAGACTACATTTTAGCCACTGTATTTCATTATTCCAATTTTTAGCCTCTTTCCCCTTAGATTGAAAATTAATACTTCCATTTCTCTGTTGTTTGCATCATAATCATTTTTTTTCTGAACTATCCTCATACCATATAACATATATTATTTAGCTTGATTCTGCCGACCTAGAAATAGCAATGAAAAAGCTAATACTGTATTTCCCAATTTGTGTTCCATGATGCACTAGTTCTGTAATATACTTACAGCCATCCTAAAAAGTCAAGTGCCCCATGATTAGTTAATTTTGCAAGACTGTAAGTTAAACAAAGTATACAAATTTCTTTACCAAATGTGGGTTCAGAACATTATACAGTTGACCCTTGAACACCATGGGGAGAGAGGCTCAGACCCTCCACAGGGTAGGTATCCATATAACTTCACAGTCAGCCCCCCCACTCCAAGGTTCTGAATCCATGGATTCAACAAACCACGTATCATGTTGTATTCGAGTAGCACTTACTGAAAAACAGCCTGTCTCTATGTGGACACATGCAATGCAAACCCATGTGGATCAAGTATCAACTGTATTTGCAATTCACTGGAAATTTATAAGGTGGGGTGTGCTTGTGTACTATGAAGTATTTTTCAATTGTGGGTGACATATTTTGGAAGGATAGCTTACACTGAAGGAAATTTTGGAAAATGCTGAGCTAGAGGGGTTTTGATTTCAAGATAAAACAAACTTTGCTTCAATATTTCCTGGATATGATATGCTGTAGAAGAAAATTCTTGGCTGAAGACTTTGGAGTTTGGGGCTCTTGGCTTGGCTTTTTCTCCAATTCCCTTCATCTGTTAATATCTTTCACATATATCACCCCAAATTTTCTCTTTTCTAGTTTCAAGCTTGAAACTGCAACATCTGTTTTTCTCAATTTTCCCTTTCTGAAACTAAACTTAAATTTATTTTATATTTCTAAATTGTCCTTATCATGGGCTGTTGATGCAATTACTTTGGTAGCAGAAGAATGGAAAAGTGTAGGATTTAGAGTCAGGCAGGTCTTTATTCAAATTCTTACTGGCAAGTCCTAGCTGTGGCTTCCACAATTCAGGGATCAGCTTTTCCCTCTTGGAGCCTGCTTGTTTCCACTGAGCTCTGACTGTAGAGTGGCATGAATTATTGTGTAAACATCAACAAGTAAAGAGGTGTGCAGATGAGATATCATCTCACACCAGTCAGAATGGCCATCATCAAGAAATCTAGAAACAATAAATGCTGGAGAGGGTGTGGAGAAAAGGGAACACTCTTACACTGCTGGTGGGAATGTGAATTGGTACAGCCACTATGGAGAACAGTATGGAGGTTCCTTAAAAAACTACAAAGAGAACTACCATATGATCCAGCAATCCCACTACTAGGCATATACCCTGAGAAAACCATAATTCAAAAAGAGACATGTACCAAAATGTTCATTGCAGCTCTATTCACAACAGCCTGGACATGGAAACAACCTAAGTGTCCATCATCGGATGAATGGATAAAGAAGATGTGGCACATATATACAATGGAATATTACTCAGCCATAAAAAGAAACAAAACTGAGCTATTTGTAATGAGGTGGATAGACCTAGAGTCTGTCATACAGAGTGAAGTAAGTCAGAAAGAGAAAGACAAATACCGTATGCTAACACATATATATGGAATTTAAGAAAAAAAAATGTCATGAAGAACCCAGGGGGTAAAACAGGAATAAAGACACAGACCTACTTGAGAATGGACTTGAGGATATGGGGAGGGGGAAGGGTAAGCTGTGACAAAGCGAAAGAGAGGCATGGACATATATACAGTACCAAATGTAAGGTAGATAGATAGTGGGAAGCAGCCACATAGCACAAGGAGATCAGCTCGGTGCTTTGTGACCGCCTGGAGGGGTGGGATAGGGAGGGTGGGAGGGAGGGAGACGCAAGAGGGAAGGGATGTGGGAACAGATGTATATGTATGACTGATTCACTTTGTTATAAAGCAGAAACTAACAAAAAAAAAAAAAAAAAAAGAGGTGTGCAGGACACTGGTAAACTAGGGCCACAAATAAATTAATTAATTCATAAATACACAAATAATAGTTTGAAACTATTTGACTTTAAATTTACAAACAAATGAGTAGTTTTTTTAACTTTTGCATTTTATTTTATTTATTTTTTTAAACAGCAGGTTCTTATTTGTTATCTATTTCACACATATTAGTGTATATATGTCAATCCCAATCTCCCAATTCTCACCACCACCACCAAACCACCCGCCGCTTCCTCCCCTTGGTATTCATACATTTGTTCTCTACATCTGTGTCTCTATTTTGGCCCTGCAAACCGGTTCATCTGTAGTATTTTTCTAGGTTCCACATATATGTGATAATATACAATATTTGATTTTTTCCTTCTGACTTACTTCAGTCTGTATGACAGTCTCTAGATCCATCCATGTCTCCACCAATGACCCAATTTCGTTCCTTTTTCTGGCTGAGTAATATTCCATTGCATGTACATACCACATCTTCTTTATCCACTCATCTGTCGATGGGCATTTAGGTTGCTGCCATGACCTGGCTATTGTAAATAGTGCTGCAATGAACACTGGGGTGCGTGTGTCTTTTTGAATTATGGTTTTCTCTGGGTATATGCCCAACAGTGGGACTGCTGGGTCATATGGTAATTCTATTTTTAGTTTTTTAAGGAATCTCCATACTATTCTCCATACTGGCTGTATCAATTTACATTCCCACCAACAGTGCAAGAGGGTTCCCTTTTCTCCACACCCTCTCCAGCATTTGTTTGAAGATTTTCTGACAATGCCCATTCTAACTGGTGTGAGGTGATACCTCATTGTAGTTTTGATTTGCATTTCTCTAATGATCAGTGATGTTGAGCAGCTTTTCATGTGCTTCTTGGCCATCTGAACGTCTTCTTCAGAGAAATGTCTATTTAGGTCTTCTGCCCATTTTTTGATTGGGTTGTTTGCTTTGATATTGAATTGCATGAGCTTCCTATAAATTTTGGAGGTTAATCCTTTGTCACTTGCCTCATTTGCAAATAAGTTCTCCCAATCTGAGGGTTGTCTTTTCGTCCTGTTTATGGTTTCCTTTGTTGTGCAAAAGCTTTAAGCTTCATTAGGTCCCATTTGTTTATTTTTGTTTTTATTTCCATTACTCTAGGAGGTGGATCAATAAAGATCTTGCTGTGATTTGTGTCAGAGTGTTCTTCCTATGTTTTCCTCTAAGAGGTTTATAGTGTCCAGTCTTACATTTAGGTCCCTAATCCATTTTGAGTTTATTTTTGTGTATGGTGTTAGGGAGTGTTCTAATTTCATTATTTTACATGTAGCTGTCCAGTTTTCCCAGCACCACTTATTGAAGAGACTGTCTTTTCTGCATTGTATATCCTTGCCTCCTTTGTCATAGATTAGTTGACCATGGGTGGATGGGTTTATCGCTGGGCTTTCTATTGTGTCCCCTTGATCTATATTTCTGTTTTTGGGCCAGTACCATATTGTCTTGATTACTGTAGTTTTGTAGTATAGTCTGAAGTCAGGGAGTCTGATTCCTCCAGCTTTTTTTTTTTTTTACATCTTTATTGGAGTATAATTGCTTTACAAGTGTCTGTTAGTTTCTGCTTAAAACAAAGTGAATCACCTATACATATACATATATCCCCATATCTTCTCCCTCTTGTGTCTCCCTCCCACCCTCCCTATCCCACCCCTCTAGTTGGTAACAGAGCACCAAGCTGATCTCCCTGTGCTATGTGGCTGCTTCCCACTAGTTATCTATTTTACATTTGGTATTGTATATATGTCCATGTCACTCTCTCACTTCATCCCAGCTTACCCTCCCACTCCCCGTGTCCTCATGTCCATTCTCTATGTCTGACTCTTTATTCCTGCCCTGCCCCTAGGTTCTACAGGACCATTATTTTTCCTTTTTTTAGGTTCCATATATATGTGTTAGCATACAGTATTTGTTTTTCTTTTTCTTACTTACTTCACTCAGTATAACGGTGGTATAACACCTAGAGGTCCATCCACCTCATGACAAATAAGTCAATTTCATTTCTTTTTATGGCTGAGTAATATTCCATTGTATATATGCACCACATCTTCTTTATCCATTCATCTGTCAATGGACACTTAGGTTGCTTCCATGTCCTGGCTACTGTAAATAGAGCTGCAATGAACATTGTGCTACATCACTCTTTTTGAATTATCATTTTCTCAGGGTATATGCCCAGTAGTGGGATTGCTGGGTCATGTGGCAGTTCTATTTTTAGTTTTTTAAGGAACGTCCATACTGTTCTCCACAGTGGCTGTATCAGTTTACATTCCCACCAACAGTGCATGAAGGTTCCCTTTTCTCCACACCCTCTCCAGCATTTACTGTTTGTAGATTTTTTGATGATGGCCATTCTGACTGGTGTGAGATGATCACACATTGTAGTTTTGATTTGCATTTCTCTAATGAATAGTGATGTTGAGCATCCTTTCATCTGTTTATTGGCAATCTGTGTATCTTCTTTGGAGGAATGCCTATTTAGGTCTTCTGAAAGAGAAATTAAGGAAACACTCCCATTTACCATTGCAACAAAAACAACAAATTAACTAGGAATAAACCTACCTGAGGAGACAAAAGGCCTGTATACAGAAAACTGTAAGACACTGATGAAAGAAATTAAAGATGATACAAACAGATGGAGAGGTAGACCATATTCTTCAATTGGAAGAATCAACATTGTGAAAATGAGTATATACCCAAAGCAATCTACAGATTGAATGCAATTGGTATCAAACTACCAATGGCATTTTTCACAGAACTAGAACAAAAACTTTCACAATTTGTATGGAAACACCAAAGACCCTGAATAGCAAAGCAATCTTGAGAAAGAAAAATGGAGCTGGAGGAATCAGGATCCCTCACTTCAGACGATACTACAAAGCTACAGTAATCAAGACAGTATGGTACTGGCACAAAAACAGAAATACAGATCAACGGAACAAGATAGAAAGCCCAGAGATAAACCCACGCACACATCGTCACCTTATTTTCGATAAAGGAGGCAAGAATATACAATGGAGAAAAGACAGCCTCTTCAATAAGTGGTGCTGGGAAAACTGGACTGCTACATGTAAAAGAATGAAATTAGAACACTCCCTAACACCATACACAAAAATAAAGTCAAAATCGATTAAAGACCTAAATGTTAGGCCAGACACTATAAAACTCTTAGAGGAAAACATAGGCAGAACACTCTATGACATAAATCACAGCAAGATCCTTTTTGACCCACCTCCTAGAGAAATGGAAATAAAAACAAAAGTAAACAAATGGGACCTAATGAAACTTAAAAGCTTTTGCACAGCAAAGGAAACCATAAACGAGACGAAAAGACAATGCTCAGAATGGGAGAAAATACTCACTAATGAAGCAAGTGACAAAGGATTAACCTCCAAAATTTAGAAGCAGCTCATGCAGCTCAATGTCAAAAAAACAAACAACCCAACCAAAAATGAGCAGTTTTAAATAGTAATTATGGGCAAATTAAAATTTTATTCAAATTCCTTATTTATTTTAGGAATTAAGCTGTTATTCTGTTGTGAATTACACGCAGGTAAGTGCTCCATCATTTTTAAATTACCAAAAGCCCTGAAAATCTAAATCAAGGTTTCCTGGGACCCTTTTCTCTAAACTGCACCATTATTTCTACTCTATTCGTGCCTGTATTACTTCCCCTCTGCCTGACACCTTAGTTAGGGAGAGGGCATCTCTGTTTCCAAACCTGATGTATCTTAATCTCCCTCCCAGGAATTCTCCCAAATATGTATTACAGTGTTGAATTATCCAAATTCCCACAGCCCAGGAGGGTGAGAGTGTGAGGCAATGAAAAGGAAAGAAACTACTAGGATTAAAATAAATGTACACACACATTAGTTAATATTTGTACTATATTCTGTCCGTAGTTTTGTTTGACTGGGCATATGATCCATTGAGTCCCTGCCCATATTTACGCTTTAGAGCCTATCTTCATGTATATGTGCCGTGCAGTTTTAGTAGGTGTGGTATATGCAGAACTAATTGTGTTATTGCTAGTAGATCATTGCCTTCAATAGAAACTATGTCACGAGGGAACAGGGATGATAAAAAGAAGAATTAAGTTAAACACATGTCTAGGTTTTAAATTTCTGACAATACAGGTAGATCTTAACTGAAGAAGATTTATATTTTAAAAATATCAAGAATTTTTTCAAGTTTCTAGAAGGTATGGACAAGTAACTTGAAGTATTTATCACTAACATAATGTTTAATAATGCCACAAAAGACACTCTTGACAAAGGTTTTTAAGTCAGTATGTTTGTATGATTAATAGAATCTCAGAACTGGAGGGACACTTTTAAATAGTTTAGTCCAATCCCATCAGGTTTACACAGATTTTTCTAACACCATGTAGTAAGTTAAGGTGCCATAATTGGAACAGGCACATGAAAAGATGCTCAACATTGCTAATAGAGAAATGCAAATTAAAACTACAATGAAGTATCATCTCACACCAGTCACAATGGCCACCACTAAGAAGTCTACAAACAATAAATGCTGGAGATGGTGTGGAGAAAAGGGGACCCTCCTACCCTGTTGGTGGGAATGTATAATGGTGCACTCACTATGGAGAACAGTATGGAGGTTCCTTAAAAAACTAAAAATATAGTTGTCATATGATCCAGCAATCCTCCTCCTGGGAATGTATCTGGAGAAAACTCTAATTCGAAAAGATACGTGCACCCCTATGTTCATAGCAGCACTACTTACAATAGCCAGGACATGGAAGCAACCTAAATGTCCATGTACGGATGAATGGATAAAGAAGATGTGGTACACATATACAACGAAATATTACTCAGTCATAAAAAAGAATGCAATAGTGCCATTTGCAGCAACATGGATCGACCGAGAGATGATCACACTAAATGAACTAAGTCACACAGAGAAAGACAAATATCATATGATAACGCTTATATGTGGAATCTAAAAATATGACATAAATGAACTTATTTACAAAACAGAGATAGATTTACAGTCACAGAAAACAAACTTACGGTTACAAAAGGGGAAAGCCGGGGGCTCCACTGGTGGTGCAGTGGTTGAGAGTCCACCTGCCAATGCAGGGGACACGGGTTCGTGCCCCGGTCCGGGAAGATCCGACATGCTGCGGAGCTGCTGGGCCCATGAGCCATGGCCATCGAGCCTGCATGTCCAGAGACTGTGCTCCACGAAGGGAGAGGCCACAACAGTGAGAGGCCCACATACCGCAAAAAAAAAAAAAAAAAAAAAAAAAAGCATCATGGATAACTTACAGAAAAAATGCTATTATTGCTCCCATTTCACAGTTAACATAAAACTTTTACACTAAATGACAATTATGGCGTGCAGTACCACTGAAAAATGAACGCTTGTCAGTCTGACTGCAAAGTCCATGCATGTAACCAACAGGGTGCCCTGCACACCTAGGCCATCGGTGAGTGGACAACCTCAGACTTAGGCTCTTTCATCTGCAACTTTTTCCTATCTCAAGACTGATATTAAGCTGCTAGTATGTTCATTGGAAAGTCTTTTTTTTTTTTTTTTTGAGGTAAAAAATCAGCTACATTGTCACATAAATTATTCATAGAAAATAAAGCATTAAAACACTCTGGCTATCAATTCTTTTCATATTCTCATTTAAATTCCAATAATGAATAACTCATAAATTTAGATCAAACAGTAAATGAAAGAATGACGAGTTATAGACAATTATGTTTCTAGATGATCTACTTTTTGGAATCATGATTTGAAAATAAATGTAGCCCCCCCACACACACTTTCTTAAAATTACATTTATTTCCTTACAGTTGTGATATAATTGACATGCACAGCGCTTTATAAGTTTAAGGAGTACAGCAGGGGTCCCTAACCCCTGGGCCATGGAACCAGGCCACACAGCAGGAGGTGAGCGGCAGGCGAGCGAGCGAAGCTTCATCTGTATTTACAGCCGCTCCGCATTGATCGTCAGACCACCTGAGCTCCTCCTCCTGTCAGCATTACAGTGAGTTGTATAATTATTTCATTATATGTTACCATGTAATATACTAGAAATAAAGTGCACAATAAATGTAACGCGCTTGAATCATCCTGAAACCATCCCCCCCACCACGGTCTGTGGAAAAATTGTCTTCCACGAAACTGGTCCCTGGTGCCACAAAGGTTGGGGACCACTGGTGTACAGCACAATGATTTAACTTATATTCATCATGAAATGATTACCACAACAAGTTTAGTGAAAGTCTATTATCTCATATGGATACAACATAAAAGAAAAAAATTTTTCCTTATGATGAGAATTCTTAGGATTCACTCTCTTAACAATTTTCATATAACACATACAAAGTGTTAATTATATTCATCATGTTGTACATTACCGTAGTACTTATCTTATAGCTGGAAGTGTGTACCTTTTGACCACCTTCATTCAACTTCCCCTCCCTCCAATCCCTGCCTCTGGTAATCACAAATCTTATCTCTTTTTCTATGACTTTGTTTCTTTGTTTTTGAAATATAACTGACCTACACCAGCATGTTAGTTCCTGGTGCAGAACAAAGTGATTTGATATTTCTATACATTTCAAAATGATCACGGTGGCCAGTCTAGTTACCATCTGTCTCTATACAAAGATATTACATTGTTACTGACTATATTCCCCCTGCTGTACATTTCATATCATGACTCATTTATTTTGTAACTGGATGTTTGGACCTCTTAAATGTCCCTCACCTATTTCTCTCATCCACCCGAACCCCACCCCTCTGGCAACCACCAATTTGTTCATGTATCTATGATTCTGTTTCATAATGTTTGTTCATTTGTTTTGTTTTTATATTCCACATATAAGTGAAATCATACAGTATTTGCTTTCATCTGACTTATTTAGCATAATATTCCCTAGATCCACCCATGTTCTCACAATTGGCAAGTTTTCATTGTTTTATATGGCTGAGTAGCATTCCATTTTGTATGTGTGAGTGCATATATGGAGACATATATATATATATATGTATTTCACTTCTTTAACCATTCATCTGTTGATGGACACTTAGGTTACTTCCATACCTTGCCTATTATAAATAATGCTGCAATGAACAGAGGGGTGTGTATAACTTTTTAAATTACTGTTTTTGTTTTCTTTGGATAAATACTCAGGATTGGAATGGCTGGATAGTATGGTAGCTCTATTTTTAACTTTTTGAGGAATCTTCATACTATTTTCCATAATGGCTGCAGTAATTTACATTCCCACCAACAGTGCAAGAGAGTTCCCTTTTCTCCACATCCTCACCAACACTTGTTATTTATTGTATTTTCTGATAACAGTCATTCTGGCAAGTGGGAGGTGATATCTCATTGTGGTTTTGAGCTGCATTTCTGAGGATTAGTGATGTTGAGCATCTTTTCATGTGCCTATTGGCCATTTGTGTATCTCCTTTGGGGGAAAAATGCATATTTAGGACCTCTGTTCATTTTTTAAATGGGTTGTTCATTTTTTGATGTTGAGTTGTATGAGTTCTTTGAATATTTTGGATATTAACCCCTTATCGAATATATCAATTGCAAATATCTTCTCCAATTCAGCAGGCAGCATTTTCTTTTTCTTCTTTTTTATATTTTTTTTGATATTTTCCTTTATTGTGCAAAAACTTTCTAGTTTGTTATGGTCCTATTTGTTTATTTTTGCATTCATTTCCCTTGCCTGAGGACACATATCCCAAAAATATTGCTAAAACCTATGTCAAAGAGTGTACTGCCTATGTTTTCTTCTAGGTTTTGTGGTTTCAGGTCCTACATTTAAGTCTTTAATCCATTTTGAGTTTTTTGTTGTTGTTGTTGTAAAAAAAAGTAGTCCAGTTTGATTCTTTTGCATGCAGCTGTCCAGTTTTCCTTACACCATTTACTGAAAAAGCTATCTTTTTTCCATTGTATATTCCTACCTCTTTTGTTGTAGATTTATTGACCATATAAGTGTTGGTTCATTTCTGGGATCTCTATTCTGTTCCATTGATCTCTTTGTTTTTGTGCCAGTACCATTCTGTTTTGATTACTGTAGCTTTCGTGGTATAGTTTAAAATCAGGGCACATAATACTTCCTCCTTTGTTCTTTCTCAAGATTGTTTAAGCTACTTGGTGTCTTTTGTGTTTCCATACAAATTTCAGAATTATTTGCTCTAGTTCCATGAAAAATGCCACTGGTATTTTGATAGCAATTATACTGAATCCTTAGATCACCTTGGGTATTATGGTCATTATAACAATATTAATTAATTCCTCCAATCCATGAGCATGGTATATCTTTCCATTTGTTAGTGTCATCTTCAATTTCTTTTATCAGTGACTTTTAGTGTTCTGAGTATATGTCTTTTACCTCCTTAGTTGGATTTACTCATAGTTATTTTATTCTTTTCCATGCAATTTTAAATGGAATTGTTTTCTTAATTTCTTTTTCTGGTAGTTTGCTGTTAGTATATAGAAATGCAACAGATTTTTGTACATTAATTTTGTATCCTGAAACTTGGTTGAATTCATTAATGAGATTTAATAGTTTTTGATGGTGTCTTTAGAATTTTCTGTACATAGCATCATGCAATCTGTAAACAGTGAGAGTTTTACCACCTCCTTTCCAATTCGGATTCCTTTTACTTCTTTAACTTATCTGACTGCTATGGCTAGAACTTCTCATACTATGTTGAAGGTGGTATTCAGAACAGAAATCCTTGTCTTTTTCCTGATCTTAGAGAAAATGACTTCAGCTTTTAACCATTCAATATGACGTGAGCTGTAAGTTTGTCATATATAGTCTTTATTATGTCGAGGTATGTTCCCTCTATACACACTTTGTGGAGTGTTTTTATAATAAATGGATGTTAAATTTTGTCAAAAGATGTTTCTGCATCTATTCAAATGATAATATGGTTTTTATTCTTCAATTTGTTAATTAATTAATTTGTAGATATTGAACCATTCTCCCATCTCAGGGATAAATCCCACTTGATCATGGTGTATGATCCTTTCAATGTACAGTGGAATTTGATTGGTGAGTATTTTGTTTAGGATTTTTGCATCTGTTTTTCAGTAATATTAACCTGTAATTTTCTTTTATTGTTTTGTTATTGTTGTTGTGTTTTTTGGTGTCAGGGTGATGCTGGCCTCATAGAATGAGTTTGGAAGTGTTCCTTCCTCTGCAATTTTAAAAAATAGTTTGAGAATTATAGGTGAGGCCTATCCTGTGAGGCCTATTTACTCTCACTTATATTTGTATACATTTTTTTAATTAAAAACTATTTATCGTATAATTTAAGATTAAAATATATCACTTTTTTAACATTACAGATACAAGAATCATATTGTACCTACTTTTAAACCAACTGCTTATTTTTCTGAATATTGACTTTTCAATATGCATGTGTATATGATTTATTCAACTGCTGAATAATATGTATTGTTTAGGAACTTATTAATTTAAAATATATTTATTTAGCTTCTAACAGAGAATTCTACTAGTCTATGATTTAAATTGAAAAAAAATGTGGGAACGTTATTAAACACATCCCCATATGTAATGCAAATGAAAGGGCTGGGTTCTAACTGTACATCTTCTTTTGATTAAAATAATAAAAAATTAGTCCTTGAAGGGTTATAATTGTTAAAATCTCACCAAAGATGAGTATTTCTATACTGTTATATTTTTAATAAAATTTGTCATTATCAGAGATGTTTACTTTTTAAAATTTATGACTGAAATGCCATTCCCCTAATTTATAAAATTATACATTTCTTGAATATTTATTGGTAATTAGGATCTTTTTAAAACTGAGTTTTCATATTTTTTGCACATTTTCTATTACGTTACTTTAAAATTTTTTTACACGTTTTTATAACATATAAATATTATTTATATATGATCTAGATAGTTTTTAAGACTGTTGCAAATATTTACCTCCATTCTATGCTTAAATTTCAGCTTGTCTTTAATACAGTCAAAATATCTTTATTTTCTTTTTTAGACTGAATTATAGTTGATTTACCATATTATATTAGCTTCAGGTGTACTGCATACTGATTCAGTATTTCTATAGATTATCCTGTATTTAAAGTTATTACAAAAGAATGACTATAATTCCCTGGGCTGTACAATATATCCTTGTTGTGTATCTATTGTATACATAATAGGTGTTATTTCTTAATCTCATATCCCTATCTTGCCTCTCACCCCTTTACCCTCCCCACTGGTAACCACTAGTTTGTTTTTAATATCTCTGAGTCTATTTCTCTTTAGCTATATACATTTGTTTCCTTTATTTTTTAGAATCCCCATATAAGTGATATCATACAGTATTTGTGTTTCTCTAATTTCACTAAGCATAATATCTTCTAGGTCCATCCATGTTGCTGCAAATGGCATAATTTCATTCTTTTTATGGCTGAGTAATATTCCAGTGCATACATATACCACATCTTTTTTATCCATTTGTCTATTGATGAACACATAGGTTGCTTCCATATCTTGGCTATTGTAAATAATACTGCTATGAACACTGGGATGTGTGTATCTTTTCAAATTATTGTTTTTGTTTTTTCCAGGTGTATACATAGGAGTAGAATTTCTGAGTCAATAGGTAGTTCTATCTGCAGGGTTTTTTTTTTTGTGTGTGTGTGTGGTATGTGGGCCTCTCACTGTTGTGGTCTCTCCCGTTGTGGAGCACAGGCTCCGGACGCGCAGGCTCAGCAGCCATGGCTCACAGGCCCAGGCACTCTGCGGCAATGTGGGATCTTCCCGGATCGGGGCACAAACCCATGTCCCCTGTATCAGCAGGCGGACTCTCAACCACTGTGCCACTAGGGAAGCCCTATCTGCAGTTTTTGAAGAACCACCACAGTAGTTATAACATTTTTCATTCCCAGGTATTTTCCTTTTCATATGTATAAAACAAATCTTTTTTTACTTTTTCCATTTGCTAAACAGAAGCCTTTAATCCCATCTCACACATATCTAATATGACACCTTGTCATTCATGATATGCGTTTAATATTCTTGGAGTTACGAACGCATTTATCAATGTTTTATAAGTATGAAAACCAATTAACACATATTGTCTTTTTGGAAAGAGACCTACATCATTCATAGTCTGCAATAATAATTACTAATAAAATTGAATAATAAGACAAAAGTGATCCATGCACTAGGACAAATATCAGCTGTCAGTGTTATCTATTAGCATTTTATCCAAATCTAGTAGTAGTAGGAAATAAGCTGTATTTTTTGCTCAGATCCTTACATTATAACAACTGAAAACTAAACCACCTTAACATTAAGTGAAACACTGGAAAACCTTTCTTTTCATTAACTTTTTTTATAGGCTACTGAAATCACAATATGTAATAAAGTCCTGGTGCAGTTGCCAAACAGATATTCCAAGTTTGACAGAATTTTACTTTTTCTTGTCACTTATCCCTCTGAATTACAGAGCATTCTAAAGATTATTTCAGTTTCAGTTACAGAAAGCAAGTCTCTTTTCTGTAATTGCTAAAATATTTCGAACCTCCCTTTGAAAGCAATTTTTATTCCATTAAGACTGTCTAGTACTTTTTAAAAAGTATATTTACCTCTGCAAGGAAATTACTAAATTCCAAATAAATTTAATATGCAGTTGTCTGTCAAAACTGGACATCCATTGGTCTCCATTTTTTAGGGAAATATTTAAAACATATAAAAAATAGGGCTTCCCTGGTGGCGCAGTGGTTGAGAGTCCGCCTGCCAGTGCAGGGGACACGGGTTCATGCCCCGGTCCGGGAAGATCCCACATGCCGCGCAGCGGCTAGGCCCGTGAGCCATGGCCGCTGAGCCTGCACGTCCAGAGCCTGTGCTCCGCAACAGGAGAGGCCACAACAGTGAGAGGCCCACATACCGGGGGGAAAAAAAAAAAAAAACCCACCATAGTCAAATTGCTGAAACTAAAACGAAGAGAAAAATATTTAAACCATCTAGAAATAAAATACCATAATAAGTGGTTAATTCAACAAAAAGATATAACAATGCTAAGTATTCATCTAAAAATATAGCTTAGATATGTAACATAAAATGATGAACTGAAGCGGAAGTAGACAAATCCACACTTATTCGTGGAGATTTTTGTATATATCTCTTGGTAGCTTATAGAACAAGTAAGTATATGTGAATTGATCAACAATACTAACCAACATAATTATTTGACTAACCAATGAAGACAGAAGTCATAATAGTGGAAACCTCAGAGTTATGGATTGGGAAAAGATGCAAGGCATCTTATGAGATCTATAAATGTTTTATATGTTGTCTGGATAGCTTACAGATGGACATAAATATATGATAACGTCATTAAACTGTATATCTAAGGACATTATACTTTATACACTTTACAGTTATCTACTATTCCTCATTTTAATAAAGAAAAAGTAACTGTAAGAAAAAAAAGATGAATCCAGAATAAAGAGTGAGATTGTAGAAAGAATGGTAATCAAATAATTTATATTTATTGATAATGATAAAGTTAAATATAAGCAATGATTGAGTTAAAGATCAGAGTGAAAAAATATAGTAATAAAATAATAAACAACATAACAACATGGAAGAGGTTATTAGATATTAGTATATCTTCACTTTCAGGAATAGCAGACATGATAATTCAACTCAACTCTACCAATGGGGATCCTTCAAACGCCTACAGAATTTGCTTAAAGCCATCCTCAGCTACTTAGGCAAAAAATAATTATAGGACCTTGATTCAGACGAATCAGATACCCAAAAGTGTGGGACTTATATCTAGGCCCCCCTTTAACCCAGAAGAGCATGTAGATTCCAGAAAGGAGTCTGTGAAGGCATTTGACAGTTCTTCCTAGTCACTGGGGTGAGGGGTGGGAGATGCACAGGGAACAGGAGTCCAGGCCATCCAAAAGAATGGTAAATGTGTGCTTGGTCCTGAAACCTCCAAATTACACCCTTTAAATACGTAAGCGTATTTAAGACAGCCTTTGTAAAGTTCTTGGCTACTAATTCTGTCCTCTATGTAATTTCTAAGTCTGTTTCTGTTGACTGATTTCTTTTTTGGTCATAGGTCAAATCGTTTAGCTTCTTTGTATGTCTCATAATATGTGACTGTATGATGGATATTGCTAATAATATGTTGCTTGATATTTTAATTTTTTTAAAGAGTGATGAAGTTTCTTCTGGCAGGCACTTATGTTACTTAGAAAGCAGCTTGACTCTTTTGGGGGTGTTTTTAAGCTTTGTTAGGGCAGGTAGAGAGCAGTGTGTTCCGTAGCAACCGTTTAGCTCTGCAAGTTTTCATATCTGCAAAATGAGGGTAAGATAGCAGCAGTACCTACTTTACACTTATTCTGATAATTACATTACTTAATCTATGTAAGTATCTTAGAACAGCGCTTAGTGCAGAGTATGAGCCACTGTCACCTATTATCAATACTATTTTTAATATTATATTTTTAAGTCAGTAGGGTGAAGAAAGTGGAAGGACTAAAGAAAACACCACTATACAATTAAAAGCAGCAAAGAAAAAAGAAATTTGGAAAAATTGGATGTAAAGTACAAATAGCTAATATTTTATGTGAATCCAAATATTTCAATATTCAAAGAGCTAAACAGGATTCAGTAGAAAATTAAAAGAAAAATGTTTTTGTAATTGAATAAAATTATATTACAAATATATGTTACTAATAGGTAACACTCTTAAGAACATAGACATGAAGGCTGGCAAACTTACTATCAGAAAAATGGACTTTAAGGAAATGCATTATTGAGGTTAAAAAATATTCCCTTGTATTCCCCTCGCTTGCTTGACGTATAATGTACTTCAAACTTTGAGGGCCTAATTTAAGTATAATTCTTGAATATCATTGCTCACAAACTCTTCCAACTTGGAAGACTTGCTGATCATCTTGGCCCACAGTTAGAGCTCAGTAAATGTCCATTTGAAATAGAGAAGAAACTTAGTGATAAAACAGGTATAAACAGTCTATGGGATTTATATTCCTCAGTTTCTACAATATCAATATTTAGAGGCTTTGGAGATAAAATGTTAATGCTAACATGCTTGATAACAATTTAGCTATCAAGTTACTATTACTATTTACAACTACTATTAGATGACATACAATATTATAGGTAAATAGATCATATCTGATTTAGTATTCAAACATGTAGTATAATCATTTTCAATTCACAACCATGTGTGGTTATATACATTATATTATCATTTATATCTCATATGTAGATAATTTTAATTGTTCAAATTTGGGTTAACCGTTTAGCTTCTTCACATTAATTTCAAATTCAGGGATACATAACTACTTAAAATGGAAACACTCTTTTCTAGCGAAAGTGCAAATTTCATCTTTAATTAGTTAATTTCCAAATAGCTGCTCCTAGCTATAGCTATTAACTGCCCTTCTATGCCTTATCCATAATATACAGAGTTTAAATCAACCAACTTTCATGCCTAACGCTTTTCAATTATCTGGTTTCTCACACAATGAATAAATTACAAAAAAGAGAAAAAAATTAAAAATGAATTGAGTAAATTGAGTATTTGACTCTATTGATGTATCATTGCAGAGCAGTTAATTTCTTTGAATTTGGGGAAAAATGGGAAAATAAACTCCAGAGGTACAGAATGTCTCTCATGATATTCTTTTTCATTTTTTAAGTAGATACCTTGGCTACTTTTAGATTTCTAATTATAATTATCCTTTAAGTTCCACCTTGCAAAATACAGATTTTAAAGAAGAGTCTTTGATTGATTACTTTTAGACAAACTGAGGTTTTGACAGACAGGTTGAGGTTTCAAAAGAGTCTGTAAATTCAAGATAAGGGTATGGCTTGTGGATAATGGCATGCCCAGGCTAATGCAAATCATGTGCTTAAAATTTTAATAGCCTGTGTTGCAGTGGTCTAACTCCTATCTCCTGTCACTGTCTTTATAGGACTTGTAAAGAAAGCCTGTTATGGAATTCCTGAAAGGTATAGTTAACTATGTAATAATTGGTGTAAAATGGAGTGTAGAATACCCAAATAGACACATGTACTGTACGCTGAATCATTATTTCATTCCACTGATGAAGTTCGAGTGAATCCTCCAGATACAGTCAGTGGCTTCATATATTCTACCTGCTCAGCAGAGTAGATCCAAGTCTTGCTACACCTAAGCCGATATCATTTTAGGAGCTCTTTTTCAGAAAAAGAAGAAGCCTTATAAGTGAATACTTATTTAGAAAGAAAAGATAAAACACAAATACAATATTTAAAAGTTGGCAAATAAATAAAGGGTTGCTCTTGCAATGTGCAGAAAGTATAAATATGTACACACACACACACACACACACATATATATATTTGATTAACCCTTACACATCTCTATGATATGTTTTCCCTACACTTTTATATTTTCATTCTTTCATTGCCCTTTTCATAACAAAGATCTGGTAATATAATTTTCTATAGCTAGAATAAAAATATTTTATTCTCTTTCCTATTCGTCCTTTGGCATGATTGATTTTTAATAAATATTTCTTTCAGTGTGATAACCTGTTATTGGTAATGCCATAAAAATTCTCAGATTAAATTAAAATGTCTGTATGAGGAAAATTATAAAACTCTGATGAATGAAATCAAGGAACTGTATAAATGGAGAAGTACTTTATGCTCCTGGATATCTCAATACTGTCAAGTTGCCAGTTTTTCCCAACTTAATCTACCGATTCTTTGCAATCCCAAACAAAATCCCAGCAAGTTATTTTGTGGTCAATATCCACAAAATAACTTGCTTGGATTCCAAAGTTTATGGAGAGACAGAAGACCCAGAATAGTCAACAATACTGAAGAGAAGAACAAAGTTAAATAACTGACACAACATGGCTTCAAAAATTACCATAAAGCTACAGCAATCAAAACTGTATAGTTTGAGGAACGAATAGAAAAATGATCACAAAAATGAATTGAGAGCCCAGAAATAGACTCACATAAATATAGTCAACTTATTTTTGACAAAGGAGCAAAGACTGTATGATAGACAAAAGATGTCATTTCAGCAAATGGGGGTTGAACAACTGGACATCATGTATGAAAAAGAAGAAGAAGGAGGAGGAGGAGATGGGGGAAACTAGACATAGGCTTCTCCCCTTCACAAAAATTAACTCAAAACTGATCACAGGGCTTCCCTGGTGGTGCAGTGGTTGGGAGTCCGCCTGCCGATGCAGGGGACATGGGTTCATGCCCCGGTCCGGGAGGATCCCACATGCTGTGGAGCAGCTGGGCCCAGTGAGCCATGGCTGCTGAGCCTGCGCGTCCAGAGCCTGTGCTCTGCAACGGGAGAGGCCACAACAGTGAGAGGCCCACATACCGCAAAAAAAAAAAAAAACTGATCACAGACCTAAATGTAAGACACAAACGTTAAAACTTCTAGAAGATAACATGAGAGAAAATCTAGATGACTTTGGCTATGATGATGACCTTTAAAATAAGACAACAAAGATATGGTTCCTGAAAGAAAGAACTGATGGATTTAACTCCATTAATTTTTTTTTAAATTGCTTTGGGAAAGACAGTCAAGAGAATGAGAAGACAAGGCACAAAGTAGAAAAAAAATTTGCAAAAGACATATCTGATAAATGACTGTTATTCAAAATATACAAAGAACTCTTAAACTAAACAAGAAAATAAGCAACCTGATTAAAAAATGGGACAAAAACCTTAACCAATATCTCTCAGCAAAGAAGATATACGGGTGGCAAACACACATATAAAAAGAAGCTCCATATCATATGTCACCAGGACATTAAATCATCAAAAAGGTATCGCTATACACCTATTGGAATGACCAAAATTCAGAACACTGAAACCAAATGCTGATAAGGATGTGAAGCAACAGAACTGTCATTCATTACTGATGGGTGTGCAAAATGGGTCATTCATTCTGGAAGACAGTCTGGCAATTTCTTACAAAACTATACATACCCTTACCATAAGATCAAGCAATCATAGTTCTTGGTTTTCTATAATGAGTTGAAAACTTATGCCCACACAAAACCTGCACACAGGTATTTATAGCAGCTTTATTCATAACTGTCAAAACTTGGAAGCAACTAAGATGTCCTTCTGCAGGTGAATAAACAAACTAAGGTACATCCAGACAATGGAATATTATTCAGTGCAAAAAAGAAATGAGCTACTAAGCCATGAAAAGGCACAGAGGAAACTTAAATGCACATCACTAAGTGAAGGAAGCCAATCTGAAAAGGCTACAGACTGTCTGATTCCAAATATATGACATCCTGGAAAAGCAAACTGTGCAGAAATAAAGAGAACAGTGGTTGCTAGGGTTAGGGTAAAGGAAGGGATGAAGAGGAACAGCACAGAGAATTTGTAAGTTAGTAAAACTACTCTACATGACACTGTAATGTTTGATACATGTCACTATCCATTTGTCCAAACCCATAGAGTGTAAAATACCTAGAATAATTACTAATGTAAACTGTGGAATTTGGGCCACGATAATGTGTCAATATAGGTTCATCACTTGTAACAAATGTTCCACTCTAATTAGCAACTCGTAAGGCAAATAAACTCTCTACTGCCACGTTTCTCAACATGGAGCACCAGCCCCCAGAGTTTATCTTTTCACTAAGGCTATTTCCACTACTGTCTTTGCTGATCGCCCAACGTGCCAAAAACAGAGATCAAAACTGAGTCCTCATTATTTGCCCAACCACTTAGGAATCCAGCCAGACATTTTGCAGGGCCAGTACTTTTTTTCTTATCAGAATTGACATCTAATCTTTTTTTTTAACAACTTTGTATTATTTTTAATTTCTTTTAACATCTTTATTGGAGTATAATTGCTTTACATTGTTGTGTTACTTGCTGCTGTACAAAATAGTGAATCAGATATAAGTATACATATATCGCCATATCCCCTCCTTCTTGTGTCTCCCTCCCACCCTCCCTATCCCACCCCTCTAGATGGTCAAAAAGCACCGAGTTGATCTCCCTGTGCTATGCGGCTGCTTCTCACTAGCTATCTATTTTACATTTGGTAGTGTATATAAGTTCCAGACTTTTTCCCGGACTCCCTCCCGGCTGGCTGTGGCACCACTAGCCCCCTTCAGGCTGTGTTCACGCCGCCAACCCCAGTCCTCTCCTTGCGCTCTGACCGAAGCCTGAGCCTCAGCTCCCAGCCCCGCCCGCCCCAGCGGCCGAGCAGACAAGCCTCTCGGGCTGATGAGTACCGGTAGGCACCGATCCTCTGTGTGGGAATCTCTCCGCTTTGCCCTCCGCACCCCTGTGGCTGCGCTCTCCTCCCGTGGCTCCGAAGCTTTCCCCCTCCGCCACCCGCAGTCTCCGCCCGCGAAGGGGCTCCTAGTGTGTGGAAACCTTTCCTCCTTCACGGCTCCCTCCCACTGGTGCAGGTCCCGTCCCTATCCTTTGTCTCTGTTTTTTCTTTTTTCTTTGGCCCTACCCAGGTACATGGGGAGTTTCCTGCCTTTTGGGAAGTCTGAGGTCTTCTGCCAGCGTTCAGTAGGTGTTCTGTAGGGGTTGTTCCACATGTAGATGTATTTCTGGTGTATCTGTGGGGAGGAAGGTGATCTCCGTGTCTTACTCCTCCACCATCTTGAAGGTCTCCCTGACATCTACTCTTGTAGATTTGTCTATCTTGTTTGCAGTGAATCTGCTACTACAAACATGTGAAGCCTTAGGAGCTGTCCAGTACAAAGACATGGGATTCTGAATGGAATAGTCCCAGCCCATGAGATGGTTTTCTGGCAAAGGAGGTAGACCTGTAGGTACATGGTCACAGGGACCACTTGTCCTCTCAGTTACTACATCACTGAAAATAGCTAGACTAACAGAATGATGGAATGTTCAATGTAAATAAAATAGCTTAAAGCACTTACTTGGTGCACTCCCCTGAAATTTGGGGTGCTGCCCTCTTAGATGTAATATTTGCATTGTACTGAAAACCTATATACGTAGCTGCGTCCAAATGCATTTTTACATGGGTCAAGCAAGCCAAGGGTACAAACATTACATCATCATGTCCACAATTCTTGCAGAACTTATGCATTCTGTCCTGATAATTTAGGCTATACCAAATTGAAAGTACCTGTCCCTGGAGGAGGGCCTCTTTCACTGAGGTACACAGCAAGAGTTCCACTGAACCCAAAGCTATGAGCATCAAAGAGCCATTTGGCCGTGCTAATGGAATAAAAGGCAAAGAAATGAGTTAAGATATAGGTGGAGTAATTGGTTCTAAGTAACCTAAAGAGCTAAGGTTGCTACAAAATAGAAAACTGTAAAGAGTAAATATAGAACTCATGGGATCAATCTCTTGATGTTCCTTGCCTAGCGACTACCACAGACAGTGCAGCAACCACCGACTGAAAAGGGTAAAGCAACTCATGACTCCAATCTCTTGAGGATGAAATCTGGGCACTCCATCAGGCAACCAAACTAGATCTGTTGAAGTCCTGACTGATCATGAGGGAAATCTAGACTGGCTGGTGGTAAAGGGAAATAATGAAAACCAGTGACTAACTTGGGCCTGTTTTATTATATATAAACTTGACCTGTGTCAAGTTTTTGTAGATTTGGTGGTTCACCCCACATTGAAGGTTCTGTAATGGATTGGGCTTTATGTAAGACAGACGTATCTGAATGGTGCAACATATACACTACAGAATAAAATGCCTACTATATCCTATCTCATAACCTCTTCTCCACAGTGTTGTTACAGTTCAACGTGCATGGGTACAACCTGAAAATGCATCACTTCAGTAATACTGCATCTCTCTTTCTGGTTAGTACTCATCTGATGCTGCCTGGACCCCCTCATCCTATCTGACATAAGTGAAAACTTGAAAGTACATGTGTGGGTAGTCTACATGGAACAGTCTTTGAACAATTACAAGTAGGAACCATTGGAAATTTCCATCCCTGGAGTGGACAGTTCTAAGATTTCTTCCACACTGATTCTGAGAGCTGAATCAAGGACAAGCAAGGACAAGCTTGAGAACATAACCATTCTCTTATCTTCTTCCCTACTTCATGCCACCCAGTTCCCTGCATCTGTTCCTTTGTATCACTTAAAAAAATAAATTGCTTGCATGTGAGACCCTGTCTTACTCAGACCCTGATAATTAGGGTAACCAAGCTGGCAAACACAATCCAATTGACCAAATGAGTTTGGAAATCTTCACAAGAAAATGTTAAGTTTAAGTAAAGGGATAATGCCTATGACCTGGGTATATCCCAGAGCTACAGATTGGCTTAATATTTCAAATACATAAATGATTAAATATTTAATCATTTATAAATTTATCTTACTCTACCTCAATTAAAATAGGATTTCAAGAATTATTGGCATCTAGACTTCACAACATTGGTATTCTGGCTAATACTAATTTTAATAAGGTGATTTTAACAAGTCTAAACAATATGCCTGAGCTTTAACCATATTCTAGTGATATTCTACTACAATAAAGTTTAAAACATAAGCCATGGTATCTGCTAATCCCAAAATCCCAATCCTTCCCTCCCCCTTGGCAGCCACAAGTCTGTTCTCTATGTCTGTGAGTCTGTTTCTTAGATAAGTTCATTTGTATCATATTTTAGATTCCACATATAAGTGATATCATATGGTATTTGCCTTTCTCTTTTTAACTTAGCAGATGCAAACTATTATATACATATAAAAGATGGATAAACAACAAGGTCCTACTGTATAGCACAGGGAAATATATTCAACATCCTGTGATAAACTGTAATGGAAAAGAATATGAAAAAGAATATATATACGTATAAATGAGTCACTCTGATGTACAGCAGAGATTAATACAACATTGTAAATCAACTACACTTCAATAATTTTTTTTAAAAAAGAACATAAGCCATGGCCACTACATTATGAACTACATTATGTAAGCACCAATAAATTGGCATTCCTGATATCAAAGGGGATTGTAGAGTTCCAGAATAACCAAAGCTAGGGAGTGCCTCTGAATAAAATTTAAAAATCATGATTCCTTAGCCAATTTCCAGAATTTTTTTAAAAAATAGGAAAATAACTAGTGTTGGTAAAAATGTAGGGCAATTGGAATGCTTGCACATTGCTGGAGGGAATGTAAAATGGTGCATATCCTGTGCAAATATTTTGACAGTTTCACAAAAAGTTAAACATAGAATTATCATATGACCCAGTAATTCCACTCCTAGGTATACATTCAAGACAACTGAAAATGTGTACACACAGAACTTGTACACATAATTGTTTATAGCAGCATTATTCATAATAGTCAAAAGTTGGAGGTTATTGGATAAACAAAGTATGGTATATAATATACAATCAAATGTTATTTAGCCACAGAAAGAATGAGGTACTGATATATCCTGCAACTTCCATAAACCTTGAAAACATTATGCTAAGTCAAAGAAACTAGACACAAAATGTTACATATTGTATGATTCCCTTTATATGAAATATACAGAATAGGCACATCCAAAGAGACAGAAAACAGGTTAGTGGTTGCCAGAGCAGAGATGAATGGAGGTTTTGGGAGGGAAAATTGGGGTGCTCCTGCGGGGTGGTGAAAAAGTTTTGAAACTAAGGAGAGTCAGTGGTTGCATGACATTGTGAATGCACTAAATGCCACTGAATCGCACATTTTAAAATGGTTAATTTTATTTTATATGAATTTCACCTAAATAAAAATGAATATACCCACACACACTATCATAAAAAAAGGCAAACACCAAGGAATAAATCAAACAAATGATATGTGAGATGTATTTCCAGGAAACACATCACACACACACAGACACACACACATTATTGAAAAAAATTAACTTAGGGATGATATACCAAATTCATAGGTTGGTACTGCAAAAATGTCTATTTTCCCACAATTGATCTATGAATTGAATATGGTCACAAGCAAAATCTGAGTAAGTTACTGTGTTTGAAATTGAAAAACAATTATCAAATTTATATGCAAATACAAATGTCCAAGCATAGTCAAGGTAAACTTGAATAAGGAAATAAAACCTGTGGATTTACTGACATCAAAACCTATATTGAGGGCTTCGCTGGTGGCGCAGTGGTTGAGAGTCCGCCTGCCAATGCAGGGGACACGGGTTCGTGCCCCAGTCTGGGGGGATCCCACATGCCGTGAAGCGGCTGGGCCCGTGAGCCATGGCCGCTGAGCCTGCGCGTCCGGAGCCGGTGCTCCGCAGCGGGAGAGGCCACAACAGTGAGAGGCCCGCATACGGCAAAAAAAAAAAAAAAAAAAAAAAAAAGAAACCTATTTTGAAACAATAGTTAGATTCTTAACATAAGAATCATCAAGTAGAGTAATGAAAAGAATGGATTCTAAAAATGGACATACACAAGAAAGACTGATTTATAAAACAAGTGATAAGATTATGCAACAGATATCTTTTTTTCAATAAAGTTTTCAATCAATTAAGTTGCCATATGGAAAAAAATAATAAATTCCAGATGGATTATTGTGGTAAGACTTAAAATTAAAACCCAACACTATGTGCTGTCTTGACAGCTTGTGAAACCAGGAGGGTGTCAAATAGCCTAACCACAGGTTCCCCAGCCAAAAAACCTTCCTTATCAAGGGGACCAGGCACAGTCCCTGCTTATCCTTGAGTAGCGGGTTTCACTTCCCTCCCTGCCAGCCCGCAGCATTTTTCAAACAAGCTAATGACGTCTCCCAGGGAAGCTAGAGCTGCAGTCTTCCTCTTGGTACTACTAAGCCTGCTTCCCACAGGCCCTGGTTGCTCACTCTCTACCTGAGTAAAACTCCCATGTGAAACCGTGTGGCACATCCTCCTTCCTCATGCTGTGAGTGTATGTGACTAATAAATGTCTGTCAATCTCATGAGTCCATTGTTGAATATCATATGTTCAGCCATCTCCATAACTCTCAGCAATAATCCCTCCCTCAGCAATAGGATGAATAGAGGGTGATTAAAACAATAGTAGATCTAAATGAGAATGACAAGATTTAATACCTAACCATTTGTAATAACCCAAATCTCCATCAATATCAGAAAGGATAAATAATATTTGGTATATGCAACCAATAAAATAATATGAATTAAAGGAATAAATGGATTACATTTAAGACCATGTATGAAATTCACAAACAAAATACTGAAGCAAAAAAATCAGACCCAGAAGTTTGCAGACAGTAATAAGATTCCATCTATGTAAATTTCAAGAACAGACAAATTAATCTGCATCACTGTATGGTTATTCTAGTGTGTAGAGTGGAGGATGTCTTTTGGAGAATGAATTCTGGATGCTCTAATTGCTGATCACATGGGTATTTTGATTATGGGAAAATTCATCTAGCTGTATCCTTTTACTGCATTTTTCTATATACATGATATATCAAGTAACACTTTACTTTTTCTTGAGATTATCTGAATATTGAAACTTTTAGCAAAATGTTTCAGAGTTAGTATATTAGGTGCTGGCTTAAGGTAAACAGCCAATATTAAGTTGAATACTGGATATTTTTAAAGCCTATATTGAAACCTTATTTAACATTAAGTAAAAACATACCTAAAGATATTTATTAATTCTCAATAAAATTTAAGCCCTTTCAGAGAGAGGGAGAGAGCGACTTTCTTATTTTATAAATGATAAAATTAAGGCATAGGGAATTGTCCCATAATAAATGTTTGAAGACACAATTTTATCCCAGGCCCATTTCACTCTTTCACTGTATAATATGGTTTCTATGTACAAGTTCACTTAAATCATTTTTTCATGAGGGAAAAAAACGTGAGTTTAAAATGTCCACACTTTGAATACATTCATTCTTTCATATTTCACTCAGTGATATATTTCAATTTTTGCTCCATGTTTTAAATACAAAAATACTTGCTGTAGAATTTGTCTTCTTTTAGAACAATTTTCTGCAAAAAATATGCATACAGATTTATATAAATACAAAAACATTTCATGGTTTAAATGATAAGATTCAAGAAGAAATTATATGCCTGTTGGAAATTAGCAATTTATTTTTAAGGATTTCTGGGTATAATTATTTCCAAGTTTTTACGAATAAAATAATGTATATTTAGGTATAAGTAGTTAGACCATAATTGGCAGGGCTCATTAATTTAAATAGCTATTTTGTGTGTATTGGTTTATTCCTCTTTAAAACATATAGAGCCTAGAATTAAATAGGCATGAAAAAGATTATTTTCTTCCCCTAGGGCTTTCTTTTCTGTTACCAACAGCAATCACTTTCAGAAAATGAGAACTGAATTGAGGGATTGTGAAGGCAAATAGTCCATAAGTGCATTTAACTACAAGGATTGAGCAATCATGACATATTTAACACTTGTAATTATTTCCCTCTTCAGCAGTGGTTTGTGATTGCTGAGCAAGTCTGTACTGATGTTTCCCTATCACCAAAATTATCTGCCATTACCTTATCAATAGGAAAAATAACAAGAAAAATTATCAGAAACAGTGACTACTATCTTTCCTCCAACTACCAGACTATCAACTACTAAATATTTTCTTCCCTGTCCATAACAGCACACATCAAACAATTCATTCACCCATCTTGAACTAACAATCCATTGATCCCACTAATTTTTATTGTCTTTCATAGCTTTAGGCCTCTCTCTTCTATTACTCAGTTCAGATTCCATCCCTTTCTTGCGTATGCTCTCCCTGGACCCTTCTGCTCTTCACAATACGTGAAATACACCAATGCTGTCTACATTGACTGCTCTGTCAACTCTGCATCTGTACCATATAGCTGAAGTTGGATTAGACAAAAAAAACAAACAAAAAAACCCATGCAACTCTGATGAACATGCTGACTTTAATTCATAATCACTGACTTCAAAGTTCTGCCTGACATTCTGCTTTCAATTCCTTCATCCTCTCATGCTCCCACATTTTTAGGTAACTCTTTCACATCTTCTCACTCAAATCTTAAGCAACCTCACTTTATGTTGTTTCCTATTTTAACTGAGAAAGAGAAGAAATCAAAAAAGAACATCCAAATGCACTCAGCATTACATATCCCCACCTACCTGCATCTGTCCCTGTATGTTTCACATTTCCTCTGAGAGCCCATAGCTATACCTAGAATCACTTTCCTGAGCTTCCTTGATTTACAGGATGAGGTGTGCATGCACTAAAATAAGCCATACTTACTACTTGTATATTAAGGAGTAACTCTTTTTGTCTACTGGGTGACATGTTTCCCACAATTGTCCCCTCTCTCCTGCATCATCAGTATTTTTTTTTCTGCCAGATCATTCACAACAGCTTCATATGCTATAATATCCTTCATGATAAAAATGTTCTCTTCAGTTACATTTAATTTCAGATACTGCTCCCATTTTTCAGATAACATTTTGAGCAAAATGTTTCCCTAAAAGTATCTAAACTTCATATCTTCAATCCTTCTCCCAGTCTCCCTAGAAACCACATCAACAGTGTTTTCCTGACCACTCCAGGGACAAAGCTTTTTTAATGTCTCTGATGATGTCCACGTTGCTAAAGCCAGTGGTAAACTGTTAAATTCCATCATATTTAAATTCTCAGCAGCACTCAGTATACTTGATCATTTCCTCCATTTTAACAAATTTCTTTAACTTCTAAGAACCTTCCATTCTACATTAGTGGTAATTCCTTTCCAGTCTTCACTTTGGTTTTCTCCTTATCTTTCTGACTTTTAAATAATAACATGCCACAGGCTTAATCCTTAGAATCTCTACTCTTATCTGCTTGCACTCACTCATTTTGTGATTTCATGCAATCTTGTGTATTTAAATACTCAATCCTGATAGAGTGCAAATTTTAATCCCCAGCCAAGTTCTCTACCCAAAGCTCTATGCTCTTATATCCTATTGTTATGTGACATTTACTTGAATTTCTAACAGATTTAGCTGCAACTGAACTTGTCTAATCAAATTTCTGATTCTCCCTCCTATCTATTCCAATCTTTAGTAAATAAAGATACTGTCTTTCCAGTTGCCAAATCTATTAATTACATATGGTCTAGGATATGCTGCAGTGACAAATTGACTCCAGAATTTTGGTGAATCAAAACAACAAACTGTTTTCTCTTTCATGCTACTTCAACTTTAGGGTAGGCTTGGAGACCTGCCCCATGTTGTCCTCATTCCAGAATCTAGGCTGATGAAGTAACCAATATCTACAACATTGCCAGTTTTGGCAGGAAGAAAAAGAGTATTTGGTGAATCATACACTGGCAGTAAGAGATGCCAGTAAAGGCTGTCAAATGTCATATTTCAGTAGCCAGAGAAAATCATGTGACCATATCCAAATGCATGGAGTACATTCTTCTCATATATCAAGAAGAGGAAAGATATTCTATTGGTTCTAGGACAACCAGGAATATTTGGTGAACTATGTTAATGACTACATCATCAAGCCTAAAATATCAGAGCTTGCACGGACTCCTTTTGAGACAGGTTGGGACCTGGGACCCTTTGCTGCAGTGCTGCAACATTTGCACCTGGACATACCTCCCCTCGAACAACAAAAGACAAAAAAAAAACTATATGGAACTAAAAATAACTGCATGCATGCACAGTTAGGGCAAATTCTGGACAAAAGGTGCAAGGAGACCAGAAAACCCAACTGCTGCTTCTGAAGAGCCTGGAGCAAAAACAGGGTGTTGGGAGCAAAAGCAGGGTACTGAGCATGCCCCCTGCACTCAACACCACCAGAGGGTAGGCAAAAAACCTAAGCCACCCCTCCAGCCTGACCCCTGGACACACCCCTACCCTCACCCCATATAAGGAACAAGCTTGCCCCCCCACCCAGGGAGCAAGCAAGCAAGGGAATCTGTTGTTTGTTCTCACAGCCCCCTGCTGCAGCAGGGACCCCAATAAAGCCTTGCCTGAATTTCTTGTCTGGCCTTTAGTCAATTTCTACTGATTGGGGAAGGCCAAGAACCCTGGTCAGTATCACTTCCTTTCTTTTTCACATCACAACCCCAATTTGTTTCCAGTCCTCTGGCAGCTTCCTTGGCTCTACTTCCAAAATATGTCTAGAATATAAACCATATTATTTCCTCTACTGCCTCACCTTGAAAACTTTACATAAACAAGACATTCCTGTCTTGCTTCTCTATCTTCCTTACCCTTATCCATAACATTACCATGTGATGTATATTGATTTGCTTTAGAACCAATAAATGAGCAGAAAAATAGATACGTGTTTACTAATACATCAAAGTATTTAAACTTTGTATTCTATATATTGTGCTATGCATATGTATGCAATAAAATATGATACAAATTTTCATCTCAGCTTGCTAGCTTGTGGAAACTGAAAGTACAGAGAACAATTACAAAAACTCTGATAGTTTTGAAACCTATAGCTGTGAAAGAACAGAAGGTGTGTCTAATTCTTGACAATAACAAGTAAGCAGAGGTTATGCCAGCCCCTTCAAGGAGTCTATGCTTCCTCCACTTTCCTAGCTGGATACAGATAATGCAAAGGGATCATCCTAATGATTGAATGAAACCTGGGTCCATGTAACACAAACTATATTTAAAATTTACTCACTGGAATCCAAGCCTACATTATAACTTCACTGAACACAGTGACATTGTCTTTATTCATTGCAGGACCCCAAGTTCACAGTTCTTGAGATGCATTTGGATACATAAAACAAATGTTAAATAAATCAAAAGAGGTATTCATTCTTTTTAACTCTATCCACATTAACCAGCATTTAGCTACCATTTAGGATAAAGGCATTTTTGCACAATTGTACTCTCTAGTTTACTCAATTTTAATATTAACTTAGGCCCCCATCCTAAGTGTTTCTTACTCCTACATACCTGTAGAGTGTGTGTTGTGTGTATGGATGTTAATATTCTTTGTAATGAATCTTTGCCAAAACTGTTCTAGGTCCTGCTCTCTTATTTTTTCCCCCTCATTTTAATTGGCATTTGACAGGAGTATCTTGTAGTGATTTTAACTTCTTTATTTACTTCTTTAACTTTAAGATACTTGTAGCTACAAGTATTCTGTAGCCATTTTAACTTTGCAAAGAAATTTATTTCTATATGAATCAAAGTTCTTTCTTCTTTAAGGATACAGACTATTAGTGTTTCTATTTGTAAAAGTGCAACAACACACAGGGGGGAAAGGGGAAGAGGGGTAAGTTGGGAGATTGGGATTGACATATACACACTACTGTATACAAAATAGATAACTAATAAAGACCTACTGTATAGCATAGGGAACTCTACTCAATACCCTGTAATGACCTATATGGGGAAAGAATCTAAGAAAGAGTGGATATATGTATATGTATACCTGATCCACTTTGCTGTACAGCAGAAAGCAACACAACATTGTAACTATATGCCAATAAAAATTTAAAAATAGAAATAAAAAAATAACAAAACAGAAAACTATTAATACAGTACTTATATTAAACAAAGTTAAACTGAGTTATTCACAATTACACAACTCAAAAGTAAAATGTTCCTTTTAAGATTTTGACATTGTGTGGAGGGAACAATCATGTTAATTGTTTTTATCCATTAGTCACCTGTTACTGAAATTAGAAAATATTCCACACATACCGTCCGCAGCCCCCACCCCCAGCCTGTCTCTGTCTCTCTTTCTCTCTCTCTCACTGAATTCAGTCAACTCACCATTTAATGGCTGAAAAACTAGTTATAATGGGAGCCAATATATTACATGTCTCTGTTTTGTTGTCTATTTCCTTTAAAAATAACATGTACACCCTCCAGATTAGTTAAAGAGAATTAACAGTTATACTGTGGCATTTTCAGTTTTGCTTTTAAGAACCATTATCAAGAAGAATGTTATTTCTTGAACTATATTTCTATATTTTTTGAAGAAATAACATCAGTTATTTCTTGAACTATAACTCTAACATCAAACCCTGTACTTTTGCAATTTTTGTTACTGCTCTAAGCTACCAAGATTTAGTGGTTGAAGAAACTATATTAGACAGGTTAGCCAATTACCCTTCCAAATCAGCCACCCATCTGAGCAGTGTTATGTGTCAAAGATGAAGGGCATGTGGAATCTCTAGTAGATTTGCAGATAATGAATATCAAGTATAACTTAATACCAGCTGCAGCCAAGTGGTCTGTACAGGTTGGTACGTCTGCAATAATAAAATATCATAAACTGGGTAGATAAAACAACAGAAATTAATTTTCTCATAGTCCTGGAAGCTGAAAGTCCGAGATGAAGGTGTCAGCAGAGTTGGTTTCTCTTGGTAACTCCTCTTTCCTTGACATGAAGAGAGCTACCTTCTCATCATGTTCTAACATGCTCTTTTCTCCATGCATGCACATCCCTGGTGCTCATTTGCTTCTTATAAGGGCACCAAGTATACTGGATTAGGGCCCCACCTTAATTTAATCACATCTTTAAATTCCTTATCTCTTAATAGGGTTACAGTCTGAAGTACTGGGGGTTGGGATTTCAGCATATGAATTTTGGTGGAACACATTTCCACCAAAGAGGCAGCTCTGACAAAGTATATAACATGCCCAGCTGATTTTGTCTTTTTATAAGTTCCCCACAAAAAGGTCCCAGCCAGAGTTCTGCAGGAGTTGTTCCTAAAATTTATTATGCAAAGAAGTGAATCCAAATGGCACAAGCAATGAATTATAGTGAATACCACGGTATGCCTCCAGAGAGAGTTTTCCTCAGTTTACAAATGTTGCCTCACCTAAGATCACTTCTTCCCCCATCAGCAGTCGTACCCAATGTCTGGTTAATATAGGGGTATAAAGGCCCCCTCCCTTGCCTCCAGGTGGGACAAATATGAAAGGACATGACAACTCCTGAACTCCCCGTGGAATCAGCTGATGTTTTTCTTTTGACTGTAATATTCATCTATTCTTCTCTCTGCCCAGTCATATATTCTTCAATCCACTCAGATATATTTTCTGAAAGCAATTCCTAAGGAAATTTCTGCACGCTATTCTCTCCCTCAGTGTCTGTATCCTGGGAACACAACGTAAAATATCTGTAATCTAGGGGCTTTTATAAAGTTATTCACTATCTATTTTTATTTATGTGGAAGCCTGAACGATGAAAGTGGAAAGATACAGTGGAAAAATGTTGATTTAGGTATTAGGCTGCCTGGTCTATAATTTCACACTTCTTTGAACAGTAACACAGCATTTAACATCTTCAAATTCCAGTTCCCTCATCTAAGATAAAAATAATCCTTAGATGAAAAAGTTGTAAACATGGAAAGAGAAAAAATAGGTAAAGCAAAACATTCAGCACAAGGGTCCTATCATTAGTAGGTGTTTAATAAATCCAGTAGATTTTTCAAAGGAAACATCAAGACAAAAGGGAGAAATGTGGACTCGATTGCTCCTATATGTCCCTTAGGGGGCTCAACATTATTAATGAAATGAGTAACAATATACGCCACAATAATTATTCTCCTTTTATATGCAAATGACTCTGACTCTGACTCTGGCTCTGACTCAGGCCAGCTTTTCCAGAAAAGGAAAATATAATGAACAACAAGGAGGGTGGGCACTGGTCTCAAAGGAGGAGATGAACAAACAAGACAAGAAAGAAAGAAAGAAAGAAAGAAAGAAAGGTACAGGAGTCATCAGCAGCAGCCTACATTTAGATTATGCACATTATATAACAACATCAGTGATTCTCAGAGTCTATCTCCACTCAATCTTCATTCCAGATTCTAAGATGAGAGCATATAATTGGCCCATATCCACAGAGGTAACTTCAAGTTAATGTCATGGTTGCTGGGTACCCATCCTCACATATTGGAATTCATTGTCAGAGATGGTGAGTATGTTAAAACATCAGAAATAGAATAACTTTGGAATGCATTTCATTACGGTCTCAAGAGAGACACCAAATTTTTTCCAAAACACTTGATTAACTTCCTAAACATTTCTAATTAAGCTGCATAAAATCATTTTTGTGTGTTAGGCGTGTAGGAAGTTCTCATATCAACATCACTGAGATAAAGAAACTGAGGAACACAGGTTAAACTACCTACCACAAGTAATTCAATCAATTAATAATAAGTTTACCACTGAATTACAGGGAGATGAGGGTTAACCTGTCTTTATATCTTGCATAATGTATCTTTTGCAAAGCAGATGGCCTTGTTCAAAAATAGATGGGAACCAGTTCTGACCTTAAATCAACAATAAAGCTGAGAGGAAAGGTTGTAGCCATGTTAGCATCGTATTATGTTGCCATTGCACCCCTGCCCCTGATCACGGCTTGGAAAGGGCTGATGTTTCCATTGTACATTATTGTATATATTAGAAATTTTACTTCCCAGTGGTTCTGGTTTCTCCTCTGAACTCTGCCCTGAAATCTTCCTAGAACCTCTGGGCATTGCCCTAGGGTTCAGTAAGCCAGGGTACCAGCACACATGTGACTACTCTTTCCTCTGTGAGTTTTTCCCTATGTTTGGTGAGTGTGTTCCTTGGTAAGAGTCTCACTATTTTGCATGGAAGATACTTTAATATTTTTTTTTTTTTTTTTTTTTTTTTTTTTTTGCGGTATGTGGGCCTCTCACTGTTGTGGCCTCTCCCGTTGCGGAGCACAGGCTCCGGACACGCAGGCTCAATGGCCATGGCTCATGGGCCAAGCCGCTCCGCGGCATGTGGGATCCTCCCAGACCGGGGCACGAACCCGTGTCCCCTGCATCGGCAGGCGAACTCTCAACCACTGCGCCACCAGGGAAGCCCAGATACTTTAATATTAATGTCAGGGATCTAAGAAAACCTCTAAATTCTAGTTGATAGTATTCTAAAGGAGCAAAGGACAGGAATTAATAATTCACAAATATAAAGAAAATATAAAACTAGAAAGATGCAAATCCAAATAAAACTTCATCCATCCAGATTTTTTTAAAGACTCTCAAAAATATGATAATTACCCAAAGTTCCTTTGCCATCATGAAACTGGGTATATGTTAACAGGGGACAGAGAACAAAATGGTCAACAATTTGGGGAAGGCAATTAGACAAAGTTTAGCAAACACTATAAATAGGCTGTTTCTTTTTTATATAGTAATTCCATTTGAAGGAACATGTCAAGTGGAAATTGCATGAAAAGTATAATTTTCATAGAGAGTCAATTCTTCTGTTTTTTTAGACAAAATTATTGGAAATAAGCTAAAATTTTAGCAAAAGGGTTATAAGAAAACTATGGTGATTTCACTTAATAAAACAGTATTCATATATTAGAAATGTTATTCATGCAATTATATAGTTATTTGGTATTACTTGAAATATAATGACATATCAAAATGTAATAGGATATTAACTAGTAGAAACAGTCCAGAAGGAACTGTTCCATTCTGATTTTTGACTGATGTGATTATAGGTGAGTTTGAAAAAAAAACTTTCCTCAATCTATTTTATATGTTAAATTTTATTTAATAGTCATATATTCATATTTGTTATGTTTATTTTGAAAAGCATCTTTAAAAGCAAAACAGGTAAGTCCATTTATCCAACTTAAATGCATTCATACTGCAGAGAGGTGAAATTTATTTATTTTGGGGGTTTAAAAAATAGATTTTATTGGTTTACAGCTCAAGTTAGGTTACAGTGACAACTGTCATCTGTTATAAACAAGGGCCTTATAGTGATAATAATAACAATAATTATCATACCTAACTTATTACATGAATGCTGGGTGCCAGTTACCGTGTTAAGTGCTGTATAGCATTGTCTCATTTTAATTTATTTATTTATTTTTAATTTACTATTTTTTAAAATTTTTATTGAGTATAACTGATTTACAATGTGTTGGTTTCAGGTGTACAGCAAAATCAATCAGTTATACATATACAGAGAGGTGAAATTTTACTTTTGTCCTTTTAGAATTTTTTGGCTGGGACTGAGAAACTAACATAAGACAGTGTAACAGGAGAAAAGCATACAAATGTGTATGTTTTACCTGACACAGGAGCCCTTATAAGGAATGAAGACCCAAAGAAATGATTAAACATACATATTTTTATAGTATTGATAGGTTGAACAAAGAGAGGATGTTATGGAAAAGAAAGGAAACTGTGGCAGGAAGCTAAAAGAAGATCAGTACTATTGTAACAAGGTCTGCTGGTATAGAATTCCCTTGGTCTCCACTTCTCTTTGATGATGTTACTTTCCTTCTGGGAGGGGAGGACACCTTTCATCCAGGAATTCTATCTCCTACTTTCAGGAATATAAAGGAAAGTCAAGATGCTCTTCTTGCACCTGCTGTTTCTCAAGTGCCCTTAACTAAAAATAATCGATATGACAAAGTGGCATATTTCGGGTTGACATGATATGAACTCCTTCAGTATACTTGGGTCTAGAAAACAATTGTGTGTTGGACTGAAGAAATGACTGAAGTGGTTAGCATGAGGACAATGAATCAGGACCTGCTTCTCCTCAAAGATGGAGATGCTGGAATGTTTTACGGACTGATGCCTAGATTCTCTGTCAGCAAGGTATGTAGTAGGAAGACCTTGTCTTTGGTGCTCATCCATCTTCCTTTAAGGTGAGACCATGATGTTTCATCAGGCACTGAGCTTTCTCTCCTCCCTGAAAACCCTGCTTTAGGTGATTCGCTGCTAATCTCTATTGAGAGATTAGGTGCTATCTCCCTAAGGAGATAATGTCATTTTTCCTTAAATAAAAGACTCCTTGAAATATTTATCTTCAGAAAATAAATATGGAGTTGGGTAGTTTAGGTGTCAAGGAAGCCTATTAAAGTAGATTTATGTCATGCCTCTCCTAGAACACCTGAAAATTTATTCAGAATACCTCTTTTTCTAAGGGTAAAATTATAGGCCTCCTTGCTTAGGGCTGAAGTAGATGTGAAAGGCCTTACATTTTGAACACCTCCTCCCCCAAAAGAAAAGCAAGCAGAAATGTTAAGCAAAATATCCTGTCAGGTATAAAGATCCTTAAAGTCCCATTAAAACTACTTTCTTGGAAATAAATTTTTAAAACCTCATCATAAATATGAAAAGAAATAAAAATCAGGATAGAAAAGTAATCACCTCCATGCCTAATGGCATCCTCCCTCAAGCGTTGCTCCAGATTTCTGTGCTGGGCAAGTGGAAGAAACACTAAGCTTTCAGATCTAAGTCACTCCTTAACAGGTCACCAAAGCTTGGAACAATTACATTTCTTTCAGGTTGAAATAAATCTAAGCTTTCAGATACTTACATTCAAAATTCTGGAAACTGTTCATTAAGGGGTTGAAGAAAAGACACTTAAAATATGATGGAGAAGAAAGTGCCTTCTTGTAGGGAAAATGCCAGAGAATAGTCAAACTGGGGGCACTGTTGAATCATACACCTTTTTTTTTTAACTATGCCATCTATGACTGCCTCACAAAGAAATTAGTTTGAAGAAATTAACTTTGCAAGAAAAATATAAATATACCCTACAAAATGGAAGGATCTCATAAACTCATTGGTGTTGACAGGGCATGATGCATGGTGGAATTAACACATCTTACACAGACTGGAAAAATCTTCCAATATCATCATATGGCACCTATCTTATTATGATGCTTGAATAATATTGAATCAAAGATGTATTTTATAATCTTCCTTATTTAAAAAAATATGTTATCAGAGGGAGTATGGATTATACACCTAACATTTGCTATGAATAATTACTTTCCTGGGTTAGAAGTCTAGCTCTTCTAAAACTGGGGAGAAGGAATCCTTAAAAGCTCACTTCCTAAGAATTATATTAAATATTTATGGTCCTACTATTGATATTTTAGGCACAAAGTAGAAACTGTCAAACCTGAAATCCCTAGTGTCATAATGAGTAAAGATTTTTACACATCAGCATGGTTGGGATGCCCCATTCTGAGGAGGTTATTTGTTCCTCCACTGCCCTACTTGGGAAGATTCATGGCAAGAGGTTACATATTGGTTACCTAATACAGAGGATAAGTAAGGAAGCAGACAGGCATCTTAATCAAGATTCCCTTGGTTACTAATCAAAAAGGGAGTTGTATTATACTGAGAAGGTTGCCCCCTGGACTATAAAGACACAGTACAGCAGGACCTTGCTGGGAACTCAAACTAGGAGCTGGTTGCTGGTAGCAATCACAGTCTGCCTGTCTGTCTCTGTCTCTAACTATATTCTCTGTCTCATCTCTCACCTCTACTTCTGTCTGAGTGCCTGATCCATCCTTCAATTTCTGCATGTGAATACCCATTCTTGTTGTTTCTGTTTACTTGCATCTCCAAACTTGGAGACACTTATATTACCATCATGCTAGTCATTCATAAAAAATGAGGTGGGTAAATTTCCAATTCAAGTTTCTAGAAAGTAGCATCTTATTGGCTCAGTTTGAGTTCAGTCAACTATTTCCAAAAGGCTTTCTTGGTCCATTTCAGAGAAAAGAAAACATCTCTGATAAAAGGGATCATCCTGTTCATGGCAAGTATTCCAAATAGGGCCTGCTTCTGACGAAAAGATACCAGAGATGACAAAAAGATAAGTCCTATGGAGGGCTGCCAATAACTCGCTGTAGGATATAAGGATAGTCATGCCACCACTTCGCTCATCCCATTAAGAACCAGTACTGGGCTTACCTGGTGACGCAGTGGTTGGGGGTCCGCCTGCCAACGCAGCGGACGCGGGCTCGTGCCCCGGCCCGGGAGGATCCCGCATGCCGCGGAGCGGCTGGGCCCGTGAGCCATGGCTGCTGAGCCTGCGCGTCCACAGCCTGTGCTCCGCAGCGGGAGAGGCCACAGCAGTGAGAGGCCCGCGTACCACAAAAAAAAAAAAAAAAAAAAAGAACCAGTACTAATTAGACTAACCCGACAGCTAAGTGGACCGTTTCTTCTTTATCTTCCTTGTGTATTTATTTGGACTTTGGCATATCCTTCTCAAATTTGTGGACATTACTAAAGAAGGCAGCCTTCAAATAGAAGAGAATGACTTTTTTTAAATTGAAGTATGGTTGATTTACAATGTTGTGTTTATTTTTGCTGTACAGCAAAGTGATTCAGTTATACGAGAGTGATTCAGTTTATCCATGAGAATGACTCTTTATTCAAGGACATAAACAACATAGCTCTTCCAAAGCAGCTATCAAGCTTCACTATCTATTTGGGGATCTCAGGCAAGTAATTTTATAATTCTATAAAATTAAGCAGTCTATGAATCCCCTTCCCTAGCTGGACCTGAGGGATAACTCATTAATCTGATTTAATGACTAGAGTGTTGAAAAGTATTGCCTTTTACTTAATTTCATACAAATTATTGAAATCTGTTAAACGACATGGATCAGTCAATTCAAACTGTAAATATTTTGAGAAAAAAATGTCCCCCAAAGTATTCAAAACAGTTGTTAATACAGGATACATGAAGAATTAAATTGGTGAAATAGGGAAAAAGGATAAGAAAGGCCAGTATTGGATAAACATAATGTGTGTGTATATCTTTTTGAAAAAAAAGCACCAGTGTTTGAGAGTGACTTCAAAATTCCAGAAGCTGCTAGAATCCCTGAGGGACAGTTATATTTATTTGAAGTACCCAAAATGGAAAATGAATAAAACTCGGATAAACTTGGATCTATTTTTCATTAAACCAACCAATAATATCTGTGGCACATGATGGATGGAGGAGGGTAAAGCAGGGTAAAATATAAAAGACTAATATTAACAAAAGTTTGGTTAGGACTTCTAGATTTACTTGTAACATGTAAAGTGGTTAGAAGTCATCACTCTTGTGCTTACAACAAGAAAAAGCTGGGGGAACTGGAAATCAATGATTTTTCTTGGGCCCATAAGTGAACTGATGTTGCAAGGAAAACCATCAACCCAAAAAGAAAACTATCACCCAAGTGTGAACAGACAGGCACATCCAGAGGGACACAGTGACTGAGATCTGTTTACCTGGAACAGAAGCCACTGGAGGCATAATTTAGTAGGAACATTTAAATGAGAGTAAGAAACTCCTTGGGGGTTACAAGTGGGATCACTAAACTTTCATGGGCTTTACTTCTAGGAACATGATTTTCATGAGAAAGATTTGAAGAAGACCTTCTTGTGGCTCTACTAGGGGAAGAGGAAAAATAATCATTGTGAAATATAGGCAGAGCCTTCTCCATAACAAAAGCCTATACTGTAAGGGAAAAGATTTTGCAAGCTTTTTATCTCAGCTAAGAGGAGAATACTCCTTCTTCTCCATCCTTCTCTAGCTTTCCTGTTTCACTTAAGGAGGGAGGAACCTCCTCCATAGAGTCAGGGACTGTTACTTAATCAGAGTATTGTAGAATGATAATCTTCCATACCACCACACCTACAGGAACCCAGTATAATAAATAAGAATAGGGTGCAGCTAGAAAAAAAAGCTTTAAGATTCATACTCTTTCTGAGAAGTACTTAGGGAAGCTCAAAGTCAAGAGGGGAGACATAAACAAGGACATGAGAGAAATTTGAAGCCTCTCACACTTATAACTACAGAAACCACTAAATGCAGCCCAGCTCTACCCAGTTAACATAAATCTTCACACTAAAACCTTATCTATGTCAATTCTTAGAACCTTGTAAAGGATGTTCACTTTCAACAACAAAAAATTGTAAGGCTGCAAAAAGGCAATAAATATAGTCTGTAGAGAAAAAGCATCAGAACCAGACTAAGATATGACCAGGTGATGGAATTATCAGTGAGGGAATTTAAAATAACTATAGTTAATATGCTAAGGGCTTTAATGGAAAACAATGTATAAAAACAGATGGACATGGGGACTTCCTTGGCAATCCAGTGGTTAAGACTTCGCCTTCCAATTCAGGGGGTGCAGGTTGGATCCCTGGTCCGTGAGCTAAGATCCCACATGCCTCACAGCCAAAAAACCAAAATATAAAATAGAAGCAATACTGTAACAAATTCAATAAAGCCTTTAAAAATGGTCCACATCAAAAAAAAACAAAAAACAAAAAAAAATAGCTGGACAATGTAATGTAAACAGAGATATAGAAACTCCATGAAAGAATTTTAAAAGGCTAGAAATTTAAAAAAAAGAAAACATCATAACAGAAATTTTTTAAAATGCTTGTGATGGGCCCAATAGTAAATTTGACGCAGCTGAGGAAGGAATCAGTGAGTGTAAAGATAATCAATAGAGATTTCTCTAAAATATAAAGAGAAAAAAATGAAAACAAAATAAACTGAATATCAAATTTCAAAAGGTATAACATATGGCTATATGAAATATCAGAAGGAAAACAGACCGATTAGAAGGAATGCTTGAAGTAAAAATGGTCAAGAATTTTCCAAAATCAGTGACAGCTACCAACAGATCCAGAAAGCTCAGAGAACAAGAAGCAACAAAAGTACAGAGAAAACCCAACACACATTTAGGCTAATCTTATTCAAATGACTGAAAAACAATAGAAAAGAGAAAGTTCTGAAAGGTAAAAAAGATTTTTAAACCTTACCAGTAAAGGAACAGGGATAAGAATTATAGGATACTTCCAACAGAAATTGTGCATGCAAGAGAAGAGTGCAGTGAAATATTTAAAGTGTTAAAAAAAATGGAGAGTAGACAAGATGACAGTGTAGGAAGACCATGACCTCACCTCCTCACAAAATTACAGCTATTTAGAGAGCAACTATCGATGAAAAAGACCTGAAAACCAGTGGAAAAGATTTTCTACAACTAACGATATAAAGAAGGAACCAAAGAGGAAAGTAGCAGGAGCTGAGATGTCAAAACCCACACTACCAGGTAGGGGACCAATGAACATGATACTCACAACTGCAGGGTTTTCCCCAAGGAGGGAGGAGTCCAAGCCCCACATTGAGCTCCCCAGCCCCGGCTCCTACAATGGGAAGGCAAGCCACAGAACACCAGGCTTTGAAGACCAGCAGGGCTTTCTTACAGGAGAGCCAGAGGGCTGTGGTTTAAAGCTCCACTCAAAGGGTGCACACAAAATCTCACATGCTCTGGGACCCAGGGCAGATGCAGTAATTTGAAAGAAGCCTGGGTCGGACTCACTTGCTGATTTTAGAGAAGCCTCCCAGAATGGCAGGGAGCCACTGGGATTCCCCTCTGGGGACACAGATGCTGGTGGACTCATTCTGGGGAGCTTGTTCTACCATGAGGACCCTGGTGGGGCAAGTGCCATTTAAGCGTCCTCCCTTTAGACTCTTGGGGCTGGGACCTGGCCCTGCCCATCAGCTGATAGGATTGGTTTGAAACAACCCAATCCATTGTTACCAGCAGTAACAATGCTCTTCCATAATATTTTTATACAATACTTAAAACTTAAAACTCTACAGGCTTATACTTACCAAGTCACCCTCCAGTCCATTTTGGAGCAACTTGTACAAAGAAAAATTACCCCTAAATAGACATTTCTCCAAAGAAGACATACAGATGGCCAACAAACACATGAAAACATCACTAATTACTAGAGAAATGCAAATCAAAACTACAATGAGGTATAACCTCACACCAGTCAGAATGGCCATCATCAAAATCTCTACAAACAATAAATGCTGGCGAGGAGGTGGAGAAAAGGGAACCCTCCTACACTGTTGGTGGGAATGTAAATTGGTGCAGCCACTATGGAAAATAGTATGGAGCTTCTTCAAAAAACTAAAAATAGAGCTACCATATGACCCAGCAATCCCACTCTTAGGCATATATCCAGAGAAAACCATAATTCAAAAAGATACATGCACCCCAACATTCACTGCAGCACTATTTACAATAGCCAGGACATGGAAGCAACCTAAATGTCCATCAGTGGAGGAATGGATAAAGAAGATGTGGTACATATATACACAATGGAATATTACTCAGCCATAAAAAGGAACGAAATAGTGCCATTTGCAGAGACGTGGATAGACTTAGAGACTGTCATAGAGAGTGAACTAAGTCAGAAAGAGAAAAATATCGTATATCACTTACATGTGGAATCTAGAAAAATGGTACAGATTAACTTATTTGCAAAGAAGAAATAGAGACACAGATGTAGAGAAAAAAGAAAAATTACCTACTTTAGCTATTCCATTTTTCAAACCTGTCTACTTTTTTATTATTCATATCTTTGCATCCCAGCAGTCAGCATATTGAGATCATACAGTACGTGCTCAATATAGAATGCACATTGAATTACTTAATGTATAAATAAATGGCCATGTTTGGGTCTTAAATTTGTCTCTTTAGGTAATCTAGAAAAAGCTTAACTTTTCTCTTCAACAGTCTTTCCAATCATTATTTGAAGATAGGTGTTGTTTTTCATATATTATTTTCTAGGTGTTAAATGTCCCTACTGCCTTCCAGTGTATTCCACAAAATGATTCACTTTGTACACTTTCTACCTACATGAGTTTCAATTTTTCACTTTCTTCTTAATACATTTCAATATCAATTGCCAATCCAAGTCTTTAATATCTCACTCCCATATTACAATCTCAGGTTTATTCTGTGATAAACTTTCTCATTCAAATATTAATAGCTCTCTCTATCTCAGAGTTGTATGTTACTGTTCTGATTATTCAACAATTCATCTCTGGGAATTTTCTACACTGTTAAGTTTTCCCAGGTCATTTATGACTAAGACATGATTACTGGAGAATTGGAGATTTGTCCAAAATGGGGCTGTCTAATACAGTAGCTAGAAAGTACAGGTGACCATGAAGCACTTGAAATGTGGCTAGTCTGAATCAAGATGTACCGATAAGTAAAACACACACTGAATTTCAAAGAATTATTTTAAAAATGTAAAATATCTCACTAATAATTTTATGATGATTACATGTTAAAATGAAAATATCTTGGATATATTGAGTTAAATAAAATATATTATTAAAATTAATTTCACCTATTACTATTTCCTTTTAAAATATGTTGATGAGGAAATTTTAAGTTACATATATGGCTTGCCTTTGTGGCTCACATTTTATTTCTGTTTGACAACACTGGCCCAAAACCATGTTGCTGCCCAGTGAGTAAAGGAAAACTAGAACTCAAATTCTCTGACTTGAGGTCCATGTTGACTGACTAGCTCTGGATATCATGACTTGAGAAGAAAGCCAATTCAATGCAATCAAATGACTACGAAGTCTACCTTTATTGCAGAGGTTTTATAATGGAGTCACTATTTTCTGCCTTGAATAATTTGACAAACTGACTTCCTTATGATGAAGGACAGCAGCATGCAATATGGAAATGTTTTATTCCTGGGGATTCTGCAGATAGAATCTGCATATATGTAGCTTACATTGATTCTCATTTAGAACCTGTGCTAAGAAATCCCCTTCAGATAGACTGAATAAAAAATCAAGTCCTCAGAGGCACTCTCACTTTTTAAACCTCAGTACAATGCCATGTGATACATTAAAGTTAATTTGTCACTCCATGGAAAGTCACCCTACAGCAAGGTTTTGATTATAATAGGCTTTCTTTAGATCATTTCCCAGGCACATTTTGCAACACACAAATGAAATAAAGGTATGATTTTTTCCTCCTTGCTGCTGGATTCAGTCTAGCAGCTGATAGAAGTTTATTTTTATCTTAGCATTGGACACAGCCCCTAGGGCTGCTGAATAATTAAGGACCATGTTTCCTGTAGTTCCTCAATAACAAAATATCATTAGTTAATAACAAAAACAGAGTTAAGGTTGCTGCTTAGAAAAGTAGTAAATTTTTTTGTTTGTTTGGTTGAGGGTTGTTTTTTTTTTTTTTTTTTTTTTTTTGCTGTACGCGGGCCTCTCACTGTTGTGGCCTCTCCCGTTGAGGAGCACAGGCTCCGGACGCGCAGGCTCAGCGGCCATGGCTCACGGGCCCAGACACTCCGCGGCATGTGGGATCTTCCCGGACCAGGGCACGAACCTGTGTCCCCTGCATCGGCAGGCGGACTCTCAACCACTGCGCCACCAGGGAAGCCCAGAAAAGTAGTAATTTTTTTACTGCACAAAATTTGCAGTTCTCTTTGTACCTTTCCCCTGCTAAGTTTGCAAATTCCGTGATACCCCAGCATCAATGTGAAAACCCACAGGATTCTTGGTACATAGGTGATGTTGATCTAACAGTTCAGGGAACCTCTAAGTGAAAATCACAGTTTTACGTCTTTCTTTGGTAAATAATTTGTCAATATATATTTATCTAAGTATCGACACTGTGTAGGGATCTTAGTTCAAAACTTTATACAATGTATTAAGAATTTAGGATAAAACTTCCTTTAGGCTATTGCACCCCACTTTTAATTGTGGTCCATCTGAACTTTTTAGCCTGTGGTAATTCCTGGTCTGGAGTGTAGGGTATCAGTCATGGTAGGACTGAAAATCAGCCACTTACCTGCAATCCTCTCAAAGAGTGACAGCTGAAAAAAGCTCTTTGGTACACATGTAATGCAACTACACAAAGCTGGTTAGATTAGTGTACTACCTCTAAGTTATCACTAAGGGTAAGACAAAGGACACAATGATTCAGGGTCAATGATATGGGTTGACTAAATATTATTAAAGGGGCATACTTGTCAATACACATACAATAACATTTCTTGTCTTTACTACTAACTAGCTCTCTTTTCTTCATATTTCTCATTTTGTCGTTCAAACCAGAAAACATTTTAACTAACTCACTCCACTGTAAGGCTAATTAAATGATCATGCCTACCTCCCACTAACCCCCATTATCCTATTATAGAGTCATATCTGTGATTTTCATGGCAACTATGATTTTTTTGAAATCATAAACGTGTTTAATTAGTTACCTAATTTCTATCTCCCATTAGACTCTAAGTTTCAAGAGGTAAGAGTTCTAGTTTCTTTTTTCTGTTTTATCTCCAACATCTAGCTCAAGGTCTATAACATAAATGGTACAGCATAACTTTCTGACAAATATTATTGAATCTACAAGAGAAACCCTGTTTCAGCTAGAAGTGTGAGTGATGCCCCAGAGGTTGATCAGGAGAGATCAAGAATTTCAAGGGAAAAGCCAAGAACTGGATAAACTGAGGAGTTCTTACAGCTGGGTCACTGAAGAGCACTGCCAATAAATTATAATACATAAATCTATAACACCTCAGCCTATAATAGATGCATTTATAATTTATATTAATCATTTATCTCACTAAACATGATTTATTTTCTGGACCAGTCCAGGTTATTCTTTTTTTCTTATTGTCCATATTTTGCACATGTGTCCTTAAGTTTACAGTACCATTCTATTAGGACTGTTTGCTTCATTTTGTTAAGGCACTTATTATTTCCTTCTGACTTTCAAAAGAACATGAATCTTCAAATGATTCAAACACAATGTAAGTACTATGTCTTTATCATAACATTAATTTAAACATCCATTTATCCTATGGATCGCTTTTGGTAGGTGCATTTTCCTACATTGATAGCTCCATTCCTTATCAGATTTGAGAAGGAAGTACCATGGAGAGGAAATTTCCAGTGTCTTTTAATAGAAATACTCTCTTACAAAACACAAACAGACTTACAGACTAGAAAACAAACTTTTGATTACCAAAGGGGAAAGGTGAGGGGAGGGATAAATTATTATGTAAAACAGATAACCAACAAGAACCTACTGTATAGCACAGGGAACTACACTCAATATTTTGTAATAATCTATAAGGGAAAATAATCTGAAAAAGAGTAGATATATGTATATGTATTACTGAATCACTTTGCTGTACATCTGAAACTAACATAACCTTGTAAATCAACTATAGTCCAATATAAAATAAAAATTAAAAACAAAGAAGAAACACAAATCATGAATGAAGTCAAAGCTGAAGAGCAGCAGGGGGCATCATCTATCCCCATTGTCCTTCCCCAACGAATCCCAATAAAAACATTCACCAATACACACAAATGTAAACAGCATTGCTCTTAATTATTTGTAGCTTTTAGGATGCAAAACAGGACAAAGTCCATGAACCAAGTGTTTCTGGGCTTCAAATTCCAGGGACATGCAATCTGAACTAAAATGGAATTCTCTCTAAAAGTGTTGAATAAAAATATAATTTTTATATATGGCCAAGCAAGTAAAAAAGAAAATGAAACTTCTAAATGCTAGAAAAAAAGAGAAGTAAGTATGGGGACTCTATATGATTATTTATTTATGTGATATGATAATTATTAATTTCTGTGAATGTCTGTATTGAGGGCGGACACAGTTAAATGTTTAATTATGCAGCAACATCCTCAGGCTTAGATGTCAGTGTCCACACAGTGATTAGATGGGAAATGTTTAATAGCATGGTTAGAAGAGACAATAAAATCGTGGTGCTTTAAAGCATTATACACCCCTAGTGAAAGTAACTCTCCAAAAAAAACAACATGGAAGCAGCACTGGACAACTTCCACTGCCCCCAAAGATCCATCTCTTATCCTTCTTTACCCTGCCTACTCCAGAACCCTGACCTGTGAGAACCCTATCAGCTGGCTCACTTGCCTTCTGGATTTTGGTTGGGGTTCACCAATGGGTAGTACAAGCAAGAAAATGAAGGAATGGAGGGGAGATGTGGATATCTATTTCCCTAGCTTCTTATTTTCAGCTTTGCCACATTCAACTGCTTCCCTCACCTAAGATCGGGAGGCCATTCAATAGGTTTTTTTTTTCTTTAGTTTAATTTGTATTTATTTTATTATGAGTGAGTTTGAGCATCTTTTCATATGTTTGAAGCCATTTGAATTCTATCAGCCTGAAGTTTCTAATGAATGGCTCTGGCTTCTCACTTCTTCAAACTTAGCATCAATTACTGAGCCTTCCTTTTACCATCCCTGAGGTATTATATTCTTTTGATTTTTCTACAGCTTGTCTACATCTTCTAACAATACTTCATTAACACTTCTTAAATATTCCAATATTAATGCACCATATATCCTCTGCCAAGACCCTGGTCGATATGAAAACTAAAAGAAATGTACCATTCACCTTGGGTTTACATGAGGAAGAATACTTTTTTTTTTCATGATTAAGGAAACTATACAGAAAGCTTCAAGTTCAAATTTACCTTACCTATATATTACAGGAATTATAAAATTTAAATAGTAACATAAAAATTTTTCCAGGCCAAGTATAGCAATGGGTCATCTGACAAATGAAAAATTTTTTAAATACTGTGAAAGACATGTCCATAACACAAAGACATGATTTTCCCAAAAGTGTCAGGGATTTGATTCTCACTGAATATAAGCTCACATTTAAAACTGATAAAAAAATATGAAGAAAACATAAAGAAATGATTCATCATGAATGAGTCAAGAGCCATATCACAGGGCATAATTAGTATGCCAGAAACAGACACAATACAATAACCTGAAATAAGCGACTGAACTAATGCATTACAGAGAATATACACAAAGAAAATACTATAAAAAATAGTATTTAACAACTCATACAGTTAGAAAGAGGATTAGTAACCTTTAAGGTAAATATGAGGAAATTAGGCCCAAATGCAATTCTAAGAATTAAAGAGATACAAATGATCAGAAATAAGTTAAAAGATACAGAAGACAGCATGTGATTTTCAACTTTAGTCTAAAATAAATCCTAGAAGAAAATAAAAGGGAATATTTACTAGTATTTCATATTAAAAGCAGTATTTGATAAAATAATAGCAGAATTTTTCAGGATTAATTAAAGACCTAAATATGAAAAAAAATACATTGTTTAAAAAAAAGTCAAAAAAAAAAGTCTTAAAAAAAAAAGGAAAGATATATTTCCCTATAAGCACAATAAGTATGTTACTATTTCAACAGCTCTAATGTACTCTATAGATAATGGGAAAACATCTCTAAGCTGCTGAGGCAAATATACCCAGCTAAACTATCATCCAAGAATGGAAATGATTCTTTGGAAAACAAAGCCTGAGAGCTTGTTGCTCAAACCTATGCTGAAAGAGTTACTAAAAGATCCATAAGAACTGGAAAAAATTAAATCCAAAATCATGATAAATGCAAGAAATACTCTGAGAAAGAAACTGTTAAATGAGTTACTTTAAGTGAACATTTTTTTTCCTTCTCTGATGGCATATCTTTTCATCTACTCTGAAACATCCAGTTTATAAACATTTGACAGAGTGATTTTATACAATGGCATTTGTTTCTCTTCTATAGTGAAAAAAATGAATATGTTTTGTTTTGATGGTGAGGATAGACCCCATTGGGAAGAAAATTCATGAATGCTGTGCTATTTGATATGTATGTCATGTCATAGTGCAGGGGTATTAATAACAACGATTTTGCAATATTTACTACATCTTAATGCAAAAAAAAAAAGTGTGAAGAGAGGATAAGTCCACACACTCCTCATATATTAATATGCATACAAATCATCTTGTTAAAATTCAGACTTGATTGAGTACTTCTAGGTGGAGCTTAAAAGCCCGTATATCCTTCCAGCTCTAGGTAATATTATTATTTGTTGCCCCAGGCTTGCTCAGAGTGGCAAGCATTTCCATACCTCCTGGAGGGAGTAACATTTATTTATAAGCTTTACAAATGACACAAAAGTATTACTATAAATCAATTATTCATTAAATTGTAAACTATTTTATATTTCTGTGTTGGATTATTACTTCCTTTTCAAAGTTTATATTTATTTACCTTCGATACTTTCTTCCTAAAAGGTTAGAGGGCCAGACATCTCCCTTGATATTTCAGATAAGCCATACCTCATTAACCCATGTTTTAAAATTCCAAGAATGTTTGTTATCCACTATCTGAACCAGAATTAAATTTTCAGTTCTCTCTCATGTAAGTAAACTAATTGCTTGACATTAAATGATCATACTAAACAATCTCATATAAATGTGGGGATATTTCACTAAACATCCTGTCTTCCCTGCTTTTTTCTCTTTTTGCCTTGCTGTTAACTAACCACTGTGGTTTTCCATTCTCTAATTAAGTAATTAAACACATGCTTTGGAATCATAATATGTAGAGTGCTTTCATTACAGGTAAAAGAATAAGAATGAGGTTAATTGTATTTTTCTGCAGTGGAGGAAAACAGAGCCAGATGGGAATGAGCTATTTGTTCCAAACCTGAGACCGTTCATGGTAACAGATTTGTGATGAATATCAAAACTATCAGAGCTGACTGTCCTTATTGTATTATTTAATATTTGAGTGATTGCTTTGTTGGTATCACAGGATGGAAATAGTGAAGCCTTTACAGAGAAGTGTTCTGGATATTCTGATTTGAGATTGCTTTGAAATGACTAATAAAACTGTACCCCTATAATTTTAATTTACAGTTCTATACCACTGGGAGGGGGATGGGATAAAAGACAAACTATTTAAGAGAAGGGCTAGACTTGGATTTAATTCTGATCTCAGCTGGCCTTGGCCTGCAGCAGCTGGAAGCAGGATTTCAGTTCCCGGCCAGAGACTGAACTCAGACCACAGCAGTGAGAACGCCGAACCCTAGCTGCTAGACCAGTGGCTAGTGACAAGGCCCCTGGCCCTTTGGCTTTGCAGAAATGAATTTCCACAAAGAGACAGAAAGTAGTGAAACAAGTAAAGTGCTTATTAGGGGGAAAAAGAGTACGTGTGGATAGACACATGGGCAGAACCATAGAGAGAGTCTCGCCCTCGTGGCAGGTTAAATCACTTATATGGGGCATTTCTTCCGGGTTTCCTCTGGCCAATCATCTTGCTTTGCTTGGTTCAGTGTCCATATTTGGTATATCTCATGGTCCTATCCAATGTGTGCACGCATCTCTTAGCCAAGAAGGACTGTAGCGAAGAGGCCTATGGGTAGGTTGACATCACCTACTATGGGGTGGTGCCCCCTTCCTTTTTGACCCCGGAGGAGCCCCTCTGTGTATGCGTAGTCCAGAAGGTCTCCTTGACCTCGAGAATGAGGAATATGTGGTCTTTATCTCTTATCTGGGCAGGGTTCAGCCTCTCCTATTATCCTGCTATTATCTTCATCTTGGAGTATCTGTCCACAGGGGACAAACTCCAGCTGCTCATCCTGGGGCCTATCTATCTCCTGCCTCTATTCCAACGGAAATAAGATGAGATGGAAACATGCCTATCCCTTCCGGAGTCCTTAGGCCGTACCTTACTGCCTCTTTTTACTCTCTCACTCTTTACCTACCCCATTCTGACAGCTGAAATTCTTATGAGGATGGGGGTTAGACACTTTTTCTTATAAACTGTGGGAAACATTTGGGGTCATAATTCTACAGGGAAGAGAAGCTCAAATAAGTAAGGTGATTTATTCATCTTAAGGAATAAATGAGTGACATTTTTCCTAAGATTATTTTTGATGGATGAAAAATGTGTTAAGTATATTTAAACAGATGGAACATGGGAGAACTGTAGTGTAAGTTCTAACAGTTTTGCGGGTTTTTTTCTTTTGTAATGCAAATGCATGACTTAAGCTTTGATTGCCTAGGTATCTATTTCAAAGAGGCATCTACTCTAACGATGGCTATATCTATTAAGACACTGCCAGCCATACAACTAGATAAAGAGCCAGGAACCCCCCACCTCCACGCCCCCCCAGGCTCCTTTGTTTTAGATCTTGGTTGATTTCAATAACTGATCATTTGGGATGCCTTCTTTTTTTTTTTTTTTTCCTTTTCCCAGGCTTTAAATTCCTGATCTTGTGTTTTAAATTCACCAATAAAGAGTGAGCCCATGAAGCCCTAGGCCTCTGCCCTCAACTCCAATAAACACAGAATCCCAGGGGCTTCCCTGGTGGCACAGTGGTTGAGAGTCCACCTGCCGATGCAGGGGACACGGGTTCGTGCCCCGGTCTGGGAAGATCCCACATGCCGCGGAGCGGCTAGGCTCATGAGCCATGGCTGCTGAGCCTGCGCGTCCGGAGCCTGTGCTCCACAACAGGAGAGGCCACAACAGTGAGAGGCCTGCGTACCGCAAAAAAAAAAAAAAAACCACAGAATCCTAGGCTTTGCACTCTTTTTCTCTCTCCCAGCGACCTTGCTGTGGCCTGACAACTAAAGACTGTCCCTGGCTCTACGAGGATTGAATCATTAGCCAATGTAGCCACTGACCCTTAACTCACCCTGAAAGGATTTCAGAGTACACATCAGGAATGAGGTACTCTGTGCTCCGGGAAAACTGGCAAAACAGGCCTTCCGAGAGATATTTCCGGGAGAATTTTTTATGAACCTGGAGTCTTGCATCTTCCCATACTTAGAAAAGCACTAAAACCATTAACTAAGATAGCTGTTTCTTGTGACTAGCAGCAACCTTCTACCAAGATGTGTGCTTAGTTGTAGGTAACCCCTTCACCAAAATCACTCATATACTGACCTCTTCTCCCCTGTCTCTTCGTAACAGTTTCTCAGAGCTATGAGAGGCTATCTCCAGGGCTAGAGTCCTCAGTAAGACACTGAATCAACTCAACCCACAGCTAAATTGGGCCGTTTTTCTAAGTCTACAGGCCCCAGGTGTGCTGTGAAATTTCCAGGTCTTGTAAGTAATAAACCTATATATTTTTTTCAGTGTTTCCTGGTGGTTATTCCTGAAGGGCATCTTGTAATCATAAGAACCACAACACTGGTTATTGATAGGCTGAGACCAGCACAAAACAAGGAGTGAAAACTGGTTTAGGCAACAAGGTCAAACTCACCATTTGATTAGAAATGGTAAATACCCTAAACTGCTAATTAATTTTGCTAATTTGTAAAGCAAATCCAAATTCCTAATGAAACAACAGGGAAGGGGGCAGGGCACAACCTCTAAAAGAGTGATGTAGCCATATTAGAGATGACATCAACTGGTTAGAACTGGTTAGGTCCAAGATAGCCGAAGATCTACTTCCAGTGGAACTTGAGCCTCATTATATGCTCACTGTAATACATTAGCTACATGACACACCCATAGGCGCCATGACAGTTCCGAGGCCGACCACAAAGGGCCAAAAAGTGGGCGGTGGCCCAATTCCTGGAAATCCCCGCCCCTTCTCCAAAATAGTTGGAATAATCCTCTCACTCATTAGTCTATGAAATTACCCAGCCCATTAAAAACTAACCACCCCAGGGACTTCCCTGGTGGTGCAGTGGTTAAGAATCCACCTGCCAGTGCAGAGGAGACGAGCTTGATCCCTGGTCTGGGAAGATCCCACATGCCACAGAGCAACTAAGCACATGAGCCACAACTACTGAGCCTGCACTCTAGAGCCCACGAGCCACAACTACTGAGCCCGTGTGCCACAACTACTGAAGCCTGCGTGCCTAGAGCCTATGGTCCGCAACAAGAGAAGCCACTGCAATGAGAAGCTTGCACACCACAGTGAAGAGTAGTCCCCATTTGCTGCAGCTAGAGAAAGCACACGTGCAGCAACAAAGACCTAATGCAGCCAAAAATAAAATAAATTTAAAAAATAAGTAAATAAATTTAAAAAGCTAACCACCCCACATTTCAAGGCCTCTCACCTTCTGAGATGGCCCACACTCTGTGGAGTGTGTTTCTCCCAGGGCCGCTCTTGCCTTTTGAGATGGACTGCATTCTGTCTATGGGATGTGTCTCTCTAGATAAATCCACCTCTTACCTATCACTTTGTCTCTCACTGAATTCTTTCTGCAATAAGACATAAAGAACCTGAGCTTCCATAAGTCCTGAGACCAGGTGTGTTGCTCTCAATTAAAAGACAGTGGTTTCAAATCCCAATCTTAGTTGTGCAGTTTCACTAATGGCTCTTTTTGGATTTTTCTTATTTTCCAAGTCCAAGATTTTGTCAATTCTAATCATTAAATTTCCTTAGTTGAAATAACTGAAAACACTTTCTTGTAATGTTCGGCTTGTTTACTCCTAGACAGAATCCAAACTCTTAAACTCAATGACTGCTTACTTTAGTTTGCATTTATCATGTCTGGGATGAGGCCTTACATATCTGAGGTATTCTAGACAGTTACTATGTGCTTAGGTGGAATAAAGAGTTAGGACCAAAACAGATCTAAGTTAAAACATCAACTATGCTAAAGTCTAGATATAGTGGTCTTGGGATAATTAATTCCTTTGAGCCTCTGCTTTTTCTTCTGTGAAATGGGGATAAATTCTATCAGAAATCATTTTGAATATTGACTTGTCAAATATAAACAAAGCTATACATTAAGGTGGTTAAAATGTAAGTTACAATGTAGGTTACATTCAGCAACTTCAGACAGTGGGGGAAAGACCTGAGCTCCAATCTGATTTGCAGAGAGGTGACTGGGCATTTCCAAAGAAAACATGAAGAAATGGGGGGAGGGGCAAGAAAGACTCGTAGAATCAGGGAAAGGAAAAATTACAGAGGGTTAGTCCATGTCAGTGTGGTTAGGCCAGCTGTGTCTGCTCACTGGCAGTTATGGAAGGTAAGACTCCTCTGCCCACACTGACTGGGGCCCTTTCTCCTCTGATGGTTACTTTTCAAAGGAATGACTTTTAAGTCCTCGAGAAAGATACTCCTGAACTGTAAGAGATGCATATTCACAACTGTAAGCCCTTTTTAGTGATGGCTCTCAAGAGGAGAGGTCAGGTGCCTCTCATCCAGCTTTGACAAGAACAAAGAGTAAATGCTCCAGCTACTGATGACCTTTCACAAGCAGACATTTAAGTGGGGGGTGGGGAGAAGGTCCTCCTGGGGACACAATCTTAGGCTTCCAGAAGGCAGGCTAGAATTTGGTCACTTCTAAGTGCAGAGGTTTGGATACAGTCCTTATGTGTCCAGATTTCCATAGAGTCAAAATGAATGTAAAATTACTAACATAATACCTGACACGGTGTAGGCAGTTAACTCAGTCTTTCAAAACCCATTATGAAGAAGCACCTTAAACATCAAAGAGCAAGGATAAGAACAGTAACAACTTAAAACTTGCTGTCAGAATGTAAATACAGGGCATACATGGTGGCGCACTGGTTGAGAATCCACCTGCCAATGCAGGGGACACGGGTTCGATCCCTGGTCTGGGAAGATCCCACAGGCTGCGGAGCAACTAAGCCCGTGCGCCACAACTATGGAACCCACGCACCACAAGGAAGAGTAGCCCCCGTTCGCCGCAACTAGAGAAAGACTGTGCGCAGCAACGACGACCCAACTCAGCCAAAAAAATAAATAAGTCAATAAAATAAATGTATTTAAAAAGAACGTAAATATAAACCAGCTCTAAAAGGTACAGTTACCCAACAATAACCAAATCATAGGTTTTCAGTCATGTGAAAGAGGCCACTATGAAAGTGTTAAACCAGGCAGCTACCAGCTAGATATGAGCAGAGAAAGGGGGCACGGCCCACATGGCAGGAAACCACACATCTTGCAAACAGCAGGGGTCCTTGGGCAGACAAAGGAAAGCAGGAGCCTCTGGACTAACAGGAAACCACACACATGTTGGGGTGATCAGTGTCCTGAAGGCAGACAGAGAAAGATGGGAAAAGGGGGAAATCTCTGGCATCCGAATGTAACTTTTTACTCCTTATGCTCTCATTACAATAAAATTAGCCTTGCAGATAAGAATTTCCCATCATGTACCGGGGCCATAACACTTCCCATCAAGGCCACATAAGGACAAAAACCCTCCTCCCCTGGGGAAGGTGGAGCTGGGATGAAAATCAGAGAATACGACCCCCAGACCCTTCCCTCCACAACGAATAGTCCACCCCTTCATTTCTATGCCTCACATAACCAACTTGCCAAAGAAACTCAGGGCAGCTACTCATCTGAGCCTGCCTACTCTCCTCTTAATAAATCCTCACTTTACTTTCTCGACCTCACTGTCACATCTCTGAATTCTTTCTGCCAAGAGACAAAAACCTACCCTCGGGTACCATCTTTACCGGAGCCAGCCAGGAGGAATGGGGAAGCCTTAGCATCTCGCCGCCCTTGCACCTGAGCTGCGTTACTTGATTTCCCGCCGTCTCCCGCCCTTTCCCGCCATTTCCCTCTCCCTCTCCGTCTCCCTCTCCCTCTCTCCCTACCTCACTCTTTCCATTCTTACTTTTGTGCTTTACTTGGCTAGAAGTGGGAAAAAGAAAGAAATCTGCTACGCATCTTCCAACCTCCCCGCTAGGTCTGGCACTTCTCACTGTTACAGGCCGCAGGGCCTGCCAGGAGAGTTTCCAGCCTTCTTCGCAGGCAACCAGGCACCCGCGACCCGCAGGAGCTTTGCCCTCTGGGTTTGCCTGGTCCACCACTTAGTGAACCGTCATCAAGTTCTATTGTGTGGAAATATAAAACGCAGCCTTACCTTGAGTTGTCAGGCCGTCTGGGCCCGGGTGTTGGGACAGGAGCCTCCTGATCCTGCGGTGGGACCACATCCAGGTTGCCTGGCGTTTGGCCGGCCCCCTCCTAGGTCCACCGTGCGGCCAGGGTCCATCTCTGCCTCCCCTCCACCGGAGGCAGGCAGCCGACTCCCGGCGTCTGACGCACACGGCCACGCCCACCGAGTACGTGCCTGGGCGGGGCCCTTGTCTTCAGCTCCCGGATGTACTTCCTTCAGGCCTCCGAACGGGCGCTCTATCCCCCTAAGTGCAGAGAAGGGGTTTCTGCCTCAGGCCGCCACCTCCCCCTCTGCCAGGCCCCACGGAGCATCATGGAGTGGAGGGGTGAGGGCAGCACTGCCCACAAACGGGAAGGGAAAAGAGAGGCTTTTTTACAAACCACTTCCCTTAATGGCCAGTGCCTGTTTTCAGAAATTTACCACCACCCTTTTAGAGAAAAAGCTGAAACCTAAATAGGCCCTGGGAGTATGAGGATGTCTGTTCAAGGAAACATACCCCAGAACACAGGTGCTAATCATTAGCCACAGAATCTACAGAGAAGCTTTCAGGAAGGTCACTCAGCCTGGGTACCAGGGATGCCAGGATAGCACATGGGCTCCAGGATGTTGGGGCCAGCAGGACTGCCACGTGGGGCAGCAGCTGGCCCCCACTGTGAGTAGGGTCAACGGGACCAGGTGGATGGGGATGCCTGGAACCAGTCCTGTCTTAGGGAGCCCCCATGAGACCTCCTAACCCCAGTGGTCTTCTCTGTTACAGGAACATCCTCTCCCTGAGGGAACGATGGGGAACACCTCCTACATCCCCAGATTCACCCCTTGGGTGCAGTCTGAGTCACCGGGACAAGTTTTCTTTAGATTCTTCAAAATGAAAAAAAATCTCATATTCATTTGTGAGGAAGCCTGGCCCCAGTATAAACTTGAGGACCATGAGGCCTGGCCAGAAAATGGGAGCCTCAACTATAATACCAACCTACTGTTAGACATCTTTTGCAAAAGGCAGGGAAAATGGACCTAAGTTCCTTATGTTCAGGCTCTTATGAGCCCGAGAAAACCTGGAGCTATGTAAGTCCTATGTTAGGGAACCTTGCAGGCTGGGGCCCATTCAGGCTACACAAGAGCCCTCTCTAGCCCTCTCTAACAAGCCCCGACACTCTTCCACAATCTTCAGCCTCTCCCCCTACCCTACAAGTCTCTTTTCCCTTCCAAACCAGAAGTGCAGCCAGAGTTTCTTTGCCCCATTCAGCAAGGAGTAAGTGGGCCTCAGGGTCCACACCTGTTTCTCTTTGACTGACCTTAACTAATGCCGTACCTGCTTGGGTCAATTCTCCGAGGACCCTAGTTGGCTCACCAAAGAATTCCAGGCACTGACTCTTTCCTTTGACCTTACCTGAAAGGACCTATAGATTGTCCTTTCCCACGGCTGCACCACTGAGGAAAAGACCATATATGGGCACAGGCTCAAACATATACTGATGGATTACACATTGCCCAACCACATCGATACCCTGTGGGCCTGACATCAGTGCCTCTAATGGTTCCCATCTGGGACTATCAACCAGGTCAGCCTGGTTTCACTAGTAGGGATCACATGATCCTTTGCCTCACTGAAGGGATAAAACAATGCATTATTAAACCTGTTAACTATGATAAGGTTAAAGAGATCACCCAAGGCCAAGATGGAAATCCACCCCTATTTCAGGCTCGATTGGTAGATGCCCTCAAAAAGTATATGAATGTAGACCCAAACACTTTCGAGGGACACATTGTATTTGCAACCCACTTCATTAGCAATCAGTCCCTGACATTTGTGGGAAGCTTCAAAAGCTTGCCGTAGGGCCCCAAACCCCTCTCAACCTTCTTATTGACACAGCCTTCAGTTTCCCTAACAATAGAGACCAGGCTGAGGAGAAAAAGAAGAAACAGCGTGACTTAAGAAAAAAATGACAGCAAGCCAGGCCTTTGGCAGCTGTCAAGACAAGACCTAAACCTCCTCCTGGGCACCCCAAAAGTACTCCCAGAAGACCTCGGCCAGGGAAAGGAGCCTGTTTTAGCTGTGGGAGCCCTAAACACTGGAGCAAGGAATGCTCAGGAAACAGGACACCATGCCAACTCGGCATGAAGATGGGCCTCCCCACCCCCCCACCCCCCAACCACCCACCCCCCGGCTCTGAAGGAAGGGAGGGAATTCCCCCAAACCAGTCACAGCCGTGGCTGATTTGTGGGACCTGGGACCTCCCAAGGCTCCCGAGAAGACAGTCATCATCACATGGGAGGAACTGCAGGTGACCATTGCTGTGGGAGGTAAGCTTGTCCAGTTTCTACTGGACACAGGAGCCACTTACTCTGTCCTGACTTCTCATGCTGGGCTCCTTGCCCTAAAGACCTGCTCTATTTTTGGGGTAGAAGGAAGGCCAAAGCTAAAGCATTTCACCACCTGTCTAACTTGCACCTGGGGAAAGACTCCTATAACTCACTAGTTTCTTGTCATGCCTGAATGCCCCAGCCCATTATTGGGAAGGGATTTTCTCTCAGCCTTGGGGGTGACTTTTACTCTTTCTGAAAACCAAAACCGAGGAATGTTTTTGACTGGACTATGTATTATACAAGACATGAACAGTCCAGCCCCAAGTATGCCCCCAGAAATTGAAAAACTTATAGATCCACAGGTCTGGGACCCAGGGATCCCAGGGAAAGCAAAGTTTGTCACTCCTGTAAGAATCACCTTAAAGGAGGCTAATAACTTCCCTTCCAGGCATCCATACCCTCCTCTGTCTCTCTGCTCTTTTGTCATTTCTCCTTTAACCACACCCACCTAACTTAGGTCCTCCTTGCTGTTCATGCCAGCATAGCTCCAACTTACAAACATCCACCATCCGATACCATGAATGCCATCGTTAAAGTTACTAACTCATCTGACTGTTGAATCTGGCCCCGCAGCTGCACCTCCCCAGGGGACCTACGTCTTTTAGGACTCCCCACCTCCTTGGGGGACCAGATGGTGCTAACGCCAAAATATTCTGGGTTCTCATTTATCACCCAGTGCGGTAAGAAAGGCAGGACTGTTGCAGGAACCAACTGGAAGCCAAACTCTCTGGAACAGACACTCCCCTCCAAATTGACAGGAAAGGGTAAACTAAGCTTATAGCCTCTGTTTTACTGGTATTAGCATCCAGCAACTAAAATTAGGATGGCTTGATGAAACATACTACAATCACACTCTAATTTTTAGTAGTCACAGTTGAGTGACAGACACCAACCAGATTGCCAGTATATAATATGTGGGGAATGTCACTATCTGGTGACTGGAATAAATAAAACTAAAACTCACAATAAAAACATAATTATAGTTAACAGTACACAAGAGAAAGCCAACACAGGGAGTACACAATATTCCAAACAAATGTTTAATATAACTAATAACTATACTCAGATATACTACAATTTCTCCCTGTTACAGCTGCTGTATCAAAACCTGAGGTGCCAAGGAAAAAACCCAATGGCTTCAAAAAACTCCAGCTTCAAATGATGACGTGTCAGGGATTTCAACCCATCCCACCTGCGGGTGGGGACCATCAGCACCCATTGGACAAGGTGCCTCCTTCTACTTCCCACTCTCCACCTCTGCCACTGTGAACAACCCTGAGACCCCTCTTTCTGACAGATAGCAAGGAGATCTGGACCCACAGGCGGGGACAACGCCCATGCTCAGCTTAAAGCAGTTACAGAAGACGGATCATCAGCTCTTGCCCCTTAAAAGATAATAAGGGTCCAGACTCCTTGAGGCAGGCATGTTAAAGCAGGCAGGTAGCTAGATATGAGCAGAGAAATGGGGGCACGGGCCACTCGGCAGGACACCATACATCTTGTAAACAGCAGGCAGGGGTCCTTGGGCAAAGAAGAGAAGGAATCTCCAGATTGACAGGAAGCCATACATTTTGGTTTTGGGTGTAATAAGTGTCCTGGAGGCACACAAAGAGAGGCGGGGAAAGGTGGGAATCTCTGGAATCTGAATGTAACCTTTTTGCTCATTATGCTCTAATTACCATAAAATGAGCCTTGCAGATAAAAATTCCCATCATGCACCGATGCCGTGACACTTCTGATCAAGACTAAATAAGGACAAAAATCCTTTCTCCCCTCGGGAAGGCGGAGCTGGGATGAAAATCAGGGAATATGGCCCCAGACCCCTCCCTCCACAATGAACAGTCCACCCCTTCATTTCTACACCCCACCTAACCTGCCTGCCAAGAAAACTCGGGGCAGCTACTCACCCGAGTCTGCCTGCTCTCCCCTTGAGAGTGTACTATCGTTTAAATAAATCTCGGTTTGCTTTCTTGAGCTCCCTGTTTCCTCTCTGGATTCTTTCTGCGAAGAGACAAGAACCTACCCTCCAAAAGAAGTCAAGGCATCTGGTGTGCCAAGTAATTCCAAGTGTGAACTCACAGCTCAAGTGACAGCAAAGCATCCCTGAAGTCAGGAAAATCTGGATAAAGGAGACTTCAAACTTACCAAAGGCAAGTTTGTGTGCCCGACTCATACCGAGGCCAAACAAACCTAAACGTCGGGGGCTTAGAGCAAAGAAAGGCTTATTGCAGGGCCAGGCAACATGAACGGGTGGCTTGTGCTCAAAAACCCCAAACTCCCGAAGGTTTGGGGGAGGAGTTTTTAATAGGTGAAATTTGGGTGAGGGTTGCGGAGTGTGTGACTTTTCCCCTGATTGGTTGGTGGTGAGGTAACAGAGTGGGGCTCCAGGAATCTTGGGCTCAGCCTGAAGTTACCCTCTTCCACCTGGGGGCGGGGGGTCCTTAGTTCCTGCAGAAGAACTCAGAGATATATTGTTATGTATATTCCTTGAGGAGGAACTAGCATCCTGCTTTAATTGCTGCACTGTATTTTGATTATTCTTCCTTTCTTTCTGCGTTCTCTTACTTCCCTGATTAGCAACTGTTTGAACCTACCTTTTGGAACTCAGGGAAAGTCTGGGAAGCTGAAGCCTTTATCCTGCACATAAGAAATAGGGAAACAGAAAGGCTTTTGTGCCCAGGAGGACCCCACGGGTCCTGCTTGGTTTCCCTGGGATCAGTTCAATTTCTCTGGTCAAAGCTGATGTGTCCTTTCTGATTTTCATTTATGGCCAAGTGCAGTCCCAGTTTTAACAATTACACTGTAAGTGGACATCAGTACTGAATTTTCCTCCTTTAAGAAATATAAAAATGCGGTCCCTTTAAACATAGGGATTGTAATCATCCTGGGCTCTGGCCTAGATTACAGATACCTCCAAAGTAGTTGCCACGATTAATCACCATATAAATGTATCATCATCACAATCATTACCACTAAACTATTCAGCATCATCACAATCATTACCACTAAACTACTGAGACACAGTGGAAAGATCTCTGTAGGAATTATTTCATTTAAATTTAGTTGTGATGGTATATGGAGAAGCTGATGGGAAAACAAGCTTAGAGAACACTCACTAAATGCAAGAGACTGGATTTAAACTAAGGCCTGTATAAAACCCAGGTCTGGATTTTGGGGGTTTCTGCTTCATTGTATCTGTATACCTTGCAATGTACACCAAAGGCTAAATCTAGAACTGAAAAAAAAAAAAAAGAATCACAGAACTGACCCAGTTAGCATATTTTAAAAAATAATGCTAGTAAATTGGCTGTTTTCTTTTCTCTTCCACTGCCTTAGTGCTTTTATTGTGTTTAGGTAAAAAATGCTTTCTAACGCGTAGTTAAAATTTGATAAGACCTACTACGAAAACACTAGACTTAGTGACTGTCATAAACCCTTTTATTGACAACATGCATTAACTGGAATCATCATCTTCTGGGGAATAATTGGAAAGTCTCTGGTTGCATCTGTCCAGCTGTGTATTCTTTAAATGCCACTTGAGTTTCCTTTTTCTTTTTTTAATGAAAAAAAAATGATGTTTTGTGGCTCAGAAATAGTTGAAGAGCCACAAATAGAGACAGCTTGGAGGTATAAACATAACACTTCATTTAAAGGAAACATTCAATAAAAATATTTAGTTGGTCTTACGTAGCTTATCAAAGCAGTGCCAAGACATTTCCAAGAGAATGTCTTTTTGAGTTGTGAGATTACAATCAGCATCTGGAAATAATAAACTTCTGTGACCTGGTGCTCCCTTTTTTCTTGTGTTTTAAAACTTGGGAGGAAATTCCCACCCCTGAGTGTTTAAAAGTGCCTCATCTTTCACTCTCTCTCTTACAAAAGCAAAAGTTGTATATATCAAGTATCAAAGCTATGGAGAGATTTCCCTAAAAAAAAAAAAAGGAATTTTCATATGCCAAACCCAAGTTTTGTAGCCAAATAGAACTGAAATGGAATCTACCACTCTGTTTACTAATCACTTGTTATGTCACCTTGGACAAATGATCTCCCTGCAAACTAATTATGATAGTACATAGGTAGATGTTATGCTTAATATGTGTAAGGTATGTTATATACAGACCTACATGTATTATGTATGTATGTGTGTATATATATACATATATTACATATAAATTTGAGTTGTGCATATATAAGTCAGGGACCTTGTTACAAACCTCCGTTTTCTATATTAAAACCATCTATTTCAAATGAACTTCCCTATTTTGAATAAATGAATTCAAGTCAAGGAAAAAAAATAATTGCTATCAGTTTAACTCCTATTCCCTCCAGGAATACTGGCATTTTTTTTTAAATGACAAAAATTAAAACACTGGTACTTAGGAATGCCACTGGGGAAGATTTGGGGCAAATCCTGGTAAGCAAATGTATATTTTGCTCGTGCCAAAATGAAATCTATTTCCCAAGTCCAGTTGCAGAATGCAATAAAGAGGCCAGAGGTAACTGCAATAGCTATTCCCTTAGACTCCTTAACAGCTGGGGGATGGTGGGTTTGCATGACAGGAGATTGAGTGGAGATGAATAAAAATGAAATATGCAGATATTTACCAAATACACAATCATAATATGTCCTAAATGATTATGCCCCAAGGCTGGAAATATAATATTTGAGTTGATTTAGTTCTCTTCTCTACCTGCACTATTTCATAATAGGGTTGCTCCACAATTCTCTATAACTCACAATATAAAACAGTATCACACGCAATCTTTGACTTTTTTAATCTTACAGCAGTTCTGTGAAGATAATTATTGCATCTTCATTTAAATCATAATGGAGAAAATAAAAAGAGAATGAAAGGAAAAACAAAGGAAGGGGGTGGGAAAAGAAAATCGTATCTGTTAAGAGCCTACTCACAGAGTATCCTAGACGTGTTAGGATCATAGCTCATTTACTGCACACGATAACTCCAAGGGGTAGGATTACTTCCCCTCTTTTTTTTTTCATAAATGAAAAAAGTGAAGCTCAGAGAGTTTAGACAGCCTGTCCAATGTCACATGCAGAAAGATGGTCTATGTTCATACTACAATTTAAATCAGCCCTTAATTGCCTTCAAAATTAACTTATATCTAATGCCTTAAACAGAGGCACGTGGCCGACTTTGAGTCTGTGCTCTTGCCAGGACATCAAACGTGTTTACTGTATGATACCTCCACGTGAACCGTCACCAAGCAAATGACCCTTGCTTAAATGAACCTCCTCATAAACCTTAAAATTCTTTGTTTCAGAATTCTGCTCTCCTCACTTCCAGCTCCTAGTGTTACAGGCAGGGGGACCCCTTCCAGGGCCCGAGAGCAGGCTGTTGTTAAACACTCAGAGATGAATTGTCCAAGGAGACACACGTGCTGACAAAGCAAGAGACTTTATTGGGAAGGGGTGCCCAGGTGGAGAGCAGCAGGGTAAGAGACCCCAGGAGACCTGTTCTGCCACCTGGCTCACAGTCTCGGGTTTTATGGTAATGGGGTTAGTTCCTGGGTTGTCTCCGGCCAACCGGTTGTCTCCAGCCAACCGTTTGTCTCCAGTTGTCTCAGGGTCCTTCCTGGTGGCAAGCGTATCATTCAGCCAAGGCAGATTCCAGCCAGGAGGATTCTGGGAGCACACGTAGACTGGCATCTCCTCTCTCCTTTTGACCTTTCCCAACTTCTTCCAGTTGGTGGTGGCTTGTTAGTTCCGTGTCCTTACCAGGACCTCCTGTTGTTAAGAGAACTCACACAAGTGGTTACTATCAGGCCAGGCCAGGGTGGGCAGTTTCAGTCAGTGGTTCCTCTAACACTAGGGCAATGTGACATTATAAAGCAAAGAAGAATTTTCTGGGATCTCTTTAAGTTTTGCATTATTATTATTACTTTATTATTATTACTTTTTTATTTTACAATTTAGATGTCATTTTATCCTTGCATTTCTAAGAGGAACAAAATGCTTGACTTGATTTAAACTCTAGTCCCATCAATAAAGTCCCTGGATGATGAATTTTGTGAATTTTGAGTCTAAAGGAACATTTTGCCTTCTGGACACAGTGAAATTAATGCCTACCCTTTGGAAATAGAGGATATAACATATTTAACATAATTATTCAATACTCTTATTTCAATAATGTGAATGTTCACATGGTAAAAATCTCTTTTTTGAAGCTAAGAGAAGCATACAAAAAGAAAAAAAGTGTTTAGTCCACTTAAGTTCAGACAGCTTGGGAACTGATTTTTAATGAAATATATAAGACAAAAAAGAATACACATTCTATTTGGATTTGTTCTCTACTTCTTTCCTCCAAAGACACCTTTCAATGCTTGTTCACAAACAGCTGCCAGCATCTGTCTTCAGAAATGATAAAGGAAAAATAATGACAATAAAATGTATCTATTGCATCTCTGGGGACACACATTTTTAATTTCTTTTAACTTGCTTAATTTGACAGTTGGAACTTTTGTCGCATTTGGTCCCCAGAACTCAGTGGTATGCATTGCTCAGGGAGCTTAATTTTAGTACAGATATTACCTAAATGCTTTTTAATCATCCAAGATCATGATGAGCACCAGAGAGGCAATGTTATTTAACAGAGACTCTTAACAGTGAATTAAATGAAGATAGCACTGATTAATAAAGTGGTTTGAGGTTCCTGCTGCAGTCTCATTCTGTTTACATGTTATTTTTGAGATGAGACGGCCATGGCTTGAATCTTGAGACTCAAGCCTTCTTTGATTATGTAGTAAGTGGCATCTTTGGTAACTTATTATCACAATATGTGTGATAATTCCCATAGTGCCTGAGATTGAGTTCAATTTGGTATTAATGTCACATGAAAGGAAACGGTGATAAACAATGCTAGGATGGAAATTTCTTTTTCACATTACAGAGAATCTCTAATTTCAGGCTAGGAAGTAGGCTTACTTTGGAAACGAGAGGTCATATTGAAAGGACTTTGATCAAATCATCAGTCTTTTCAAATTTTCACATAGAAATCTGTCAACAAAGCCACCTTGGATGCACAAGTTTCTTAGTTTCCAGTGGAAGATATTCATGCTTGAAAAATATTTGTCTACATTCCAATACTCACTACTACCAAGTAAAGTATGACTGGAATACATGTGTAAATATGTTAGAAAATGATTTAAAAGTGAAAAAAATGCAATCCTTGTAGGCAAAACTAAGTCCAAACATAAGGAAAGCATAAGACATTTTTATTTGGCTGTTATATATAACTTACTATCTTAGTAAGTATACAATTTAAACAAACAGAGTAAAAGAAGGATGACTAAAGTTATATTTTTTAATTTTTATTTTTTGTGGTACGTGGGCCTCTCACTGTTGTGGTCTCTCCCGTTGCGGAGCACAGGCCCCGGGTGCACAGGCTCAGCGGCCATGGCTCACGGGCCCAGCCGCTCAGTGGCATGTGGGATCTTCCCGGACCCGGGCACGAACCCGTGTCCCCTGCATCGGCAGGCGGACTCTCAACCACTGCATCACCAGGGAAGCCCCTAAAGTTATTTTTTTATTTGTTTGTATTAGTTTTGGTTAAAATGATGCTTACCAAAAGCATTGTATATGACAAAAATTCATTTATTCATGTTTTCCTCTGTCAATAAAAGGAAAGTCCCATCTCATGATTTCCTAATTTTGTCTTTTGGGTAAACTCTAAATACTAAAACTTGAATCGAAAGAGGAGGCAAACCGGGCTTCCCTGGTGGCGCAGTGGTTGAGAGTCTGCCTGCCGATGCAGGGGACACGGGTTCGTGCCCCGGTCTGGGAAGATCCCACATGCCGCGGAGCGGCTGGGCCCGTGAGCCATGGCCGCTGAGCCTGTGCGTCCGGAGCCTGTGCTCCACAACGGGAGGGGCCATAACAGTGAGAGGCCCGCGTACTGCAAAAAAAAAAAAAAAAAAAAAAAAAAAAAAAAGAAAGAGGAGGCAAGCAGAGCTTGTGAGTAAATAACTTGTGAATATGGGACGTTGAATAAGACGTGCATTCTGCAGCCATCAATTCAGTGAATAACAAATAAACATAGCAGTTTTTTCATACTGTTTGGATTCTTTCTGGCCTTCTTGTTAGTCAATATCAACCTTGAAATGGTTGAGGAAAAAATCAATATACAATATACGGACAAGGACAGCCTCATTCCTTGGACATCCATAAAAATAAAGAGTTTCACCAAAATAACAACTATCAAAGTGATTCTACTATTTTTGTCAGGGATACAACACTCATATTATGCTAAAAGCTCTTTTATTTGAATAATCAGGCTGTTTTCATAACCTCAAATGCAAACCTTAATTAGTAGCTATCACTCTATATTAAGATTTTCTATATTCTTCACTATTTCCTCTCCTAGGATGTAAACTACATGAAAGTAGGAACTGGGTCTATCATTCAAATAATTTCAAGTCAGAGAAAAGCTAGGGATGAACCTTGGTTGTTGTTATAAATTTTATTGTTATGGTTGTTTCAGTGTTTTTCTTCTAACTATGAACTAGCATACGATCAGTGCCAGATAATTTCAGGGAAAGAGTTCAAGAAAAAAATCAGGTAATTTCACTAACCAGAAATAATCTTTGCTAGTATTTGGGGTATTCTTTCTAGATATATATTTGTCCCTATTTCTCCCTTTTCAACTGTGATTGCTCAGGGCTAATTTCATAAATACTTTTATCAACATCCATCTAAATTATTAATTACAACTTTTCTCCTCCGTATTACTAAATCTTTATTTCTCAGCTCCGTCCTTTCCAACACATTTAAATATATAAATTAACTCCAATCTTTAAAATGCAGTCTATTTCAACATTACCATCCTTTACCCTTTCTCTGGGATCCATTAACCATTTAAAACTAGGCAGGACCACACATTACTAAAATAATTACAATATTACCAACAACAAACTATAATGCTAATCAAACGGCTATATGCTTTAGTCCTCATCTGGTTTGTCTCATGTGGAAACACTCTTCTTTGGTATCACAATGTCCTGTTTTTCCTCTTAAAACTCTTGATAGCCCAGCACCTCTGCTGGTTCATCTTCTACTTGCCACTAAATGTTGACACTTGTCAGGCTTGATGCTGGTTTCTATATTAATATTTCTGCCCCAGGCAATCTTATCCATTCCATTAGTTTTAATTACCATCCATGTCCAAGGGGCACACAAACATCTATAATCCAGATTTCTTCATAAAGTTCCAAATCCATAATCTTACTCCCTACACCTTTACTTAAATGTTGGAAAAGCCCCTGAAAACTCTGATTTCTATTCCAACATATAAAGAACTAGAAAGTCTCCACTCCTATCTTTATAACATGGTAAAGTTGAACAAACTGAAAATCACTAACAATTATTGGAACCATGAGAAAACTCAAGTTTCAGGGCAAACTGCCACCCCAAAAATCTGGAAGGCTAGGCAAATCCAGAGAGTCATAATGGAGCCCTGTTTATCTGGAAAGAAGCTGCTGGAACCATAAACTAATATGAACACTTTAAAATCATTTTTAGCAAATTATTGGAGATTGCACTTGGACCACCTGAAGAGTAATAAGCTCCTGAGTGAAACCAATACTTTCATCGATTTTCCTTTCAGAAATCCCATCAGGTTATGATATTCTGGAAAAAGCAAAAAAAAAAAAAGAGATGATAAAATATCACTGGTTTCTATGGCTTTGGGTGGAAGAGAGAGGATTGAATAAATGAAATACAGGGGATTTTGTAGGGTCGTGAAAATATTCTATATACTATTGTAGTGGTAGATCCATGACACTATGCATTTTTTCAAAACTCATAGAACTTTACAGCATGAACAGTGAACCTTAAAGTAAGCAGTGGGAACATGCTGTATAACACAGGGAGCTCAGCTTGGTGCTCTGTGATGACCTAGATGGGTGGGATGGGGGATTGGGATGGAGGTCCAAGAAGGAGGGGATATATGTATACATATAGCTGATTCACTTTGCTGTACAGCAGAAACTAACACAACATTGTAAAGCAACTATACCCCAATTAACACACACACACAAATAAATAAATAAACAAAAATTTAAAATATATATCTCTAGGAGGTCAGAGGACTCCAGGACAGAATGCAGATTTTGACAAAACATTCTAACAACACTACAGATATTTAAAACAATCTCACTGAAAGGGTGGTGGAAAAGGTGCTCATCTAAGTAATTAGAGATGAATGGAGTCTGTAGGCCTAAAAGCATATAAAACTATATATAACTACTTAACTGGGTTCGTGAAGGCATTTGTCTTGAAGGTAGAGGCCAATAACTCTGGTACCACTCTACCTGTATACTGGAATTGAGCAGTTAGATATATGGGCTGGATGGAGGGAGATAGGCTTCTCACTGTTGGAATTGAAGCTTAAAGATAAGCAAGGGGAAGAGGATAGAATGATACACATGGTAATAGATTAGCGTTAGAAATATCATATGAACTCATTTTTTTTCAGCACAACACCTACATTTTAATTTTTTAAATATTTAAGAACAACCTCCATTTTTGTTGAGGGTAAGTTGTCTTTTTTTTCATCAATTTATTTTTTTAATTGATGTTTAATTGATTTACAATGTTGTGTTGGTTTCAGGTGTACAGCAAAGTGATTCAGGTATATATATGTACATATATATATGTACATATATATATATGTACATATATATATGCTTTTTCAGATTCTTTTTCCTTATATGTTATTACAAAATACTGAGTATAGTTCCCTGTGCTATATATTAGGCCCTCGTTGGTTATCTATTTTATATATAGTAGTGTGTGTATGTTCATCCCAAACTCCTAATTTATCCCTCCTCACCTCTTTCCCTTTTGGTAACCATAAGTTTGTTTTGTATTTTTTCATCTTTAATGTTTAATTCATTTAAATTTATTTTCACTTTTAATTTTTCATAATGTAAATATATATATATATATATATATATATATATAAATAGACAAGGTCACATAGAAGAGGTAGGACACACAAATGCATATTTCTTTGTTGCGTTAGCTGTGAGACCTAGAAGCAATGATACCTCAGTTGCAATAAGCACTCCTAGCATCCAGATCTTGGTTTCTCACACCCTTCTTTAATGATAAGAACCAAGGCTCCTTGGGGAAATGCCTGATTCTAGGACTGAGGCAGGAAATGTGTAAGATGATCATGGAGCATCTCAAAGTACTTGACAGAAAGTAAACCAGTGGTGGAATTAAAAAAAAAAAAAAGGCTATGTTGATGGGAGTATGTCAAAGTCCATAGGAGTTAACCAAGGCCAAAGCTGGAACTACTTGAACAATATAATAAATAATGTTTTATTGTGTTATAACCCAAAGTATACAATAAATACATGAGTACATACTGATATAAATGATTAAATGAATAAATGGAGAACAGACATAACCCTCAGTCTCTGAGTATGCGCTGTACATAGTGATTTCCTCCCAAAGTACAGTTAAAAGGGAGAAAACCAGTGCTTTACAGGACCTGACAAATACTCCCTCAGTCAGGTGATAAAGGTCAGCAACAACAGTCATAAATCATGTAGATGATACCTTGACATGATGTGATGAAAATGGCACTTTACCCTGCGAGCTTCCTCCCCCAAACCCATAATCCCAGCCTAATCATGAGAAAAACATCAAAAAACTCCCAATACAGGCTCATCCTACAAAACACCTGACAAGCATGCCTTAAAACTGTCAAGCTCATAAAAAACAAGGAAAGTTTAAGAAACTGTTACAGCCAAGATGAGCTTAAGGAGACATGACAACTAAATGTTAAGATGATATCCAGGATGGGAAAAAAAAGGACTTTAGATAAAAATTAACAAAATCTGAATAAACTCTGGACTTAAGTCAATAGTAGTGTATCAATACTGATTCATTAATTGTAACTAACATCTTACCCTTTTAAGTTGTTAATAAGTAGGAGAAACTAGGTGTGGTGTATATTTGAATGCTCTATAACATCTTTGCAATTTTCTTATAAATCTAAAACTGTTCTAAGACAGGAAATTTATATTGAAAAGTCTCTGACATTTTTATGAAAATATTGTTTTCCTTTGTCAAACCTAGGATTGACTTTTGCTACAGCCCCTTCCCCAAACCTCATTAACTCTATTATCTTAATAGGCCATACTGTATATAACATAAGTGCCTTTTTTTTTCTAAGTCATGTTAGCAATATATTGAAAACATTTCCACATGCCAATAAATATTCCTTTGCACACAAGTTTAACAATCTAATAATATGTATATACCATAATTTATATAACCAATTCTCTGCTATTCAAAATGCAGGGATTTTATTCAAATTGTCACTATCTTAAGAAAGTGTATTTGTGATTTTATTTTATTTATGTATTTATTTAGGCTGCGTTGGGTCTTTGTTGCTGTTGGCGAGCTTTCTCTAGTTGCGGCAAGCAGGGAATACTCTTCGTTGTGGTGCGCAAGCTTCTCATAGCAGTGGCTTCTCTTGTTGCAGAGCATGGGCTCTAGGCATGTGGGCTTCAGTAGTTGTGGCACACAGGCTCAGTAGCTGTGGCTCATGGGCTCTAGAGTGCAGGCTCAGTGGTTGTGGTGCATTGACTTTGTTGCTCCGCGGCATGTGGGATCTTCCCGGACCAGGGTTAGAATCCATGTCCCCTGCATTGTCAGGCAGATTCTTAACCACTGCACCACGAGGGAAGTCCCTATTTATTATTTTAAATGTCTTTGTGCACACCAATGATTTTTCCTTATAATAAATATAAAAATATAATTACTATCTCAGAGTACACAGTTCAGATTTTTGACTCATGTTTTCTAAATGCAACCAGTCAAATACAACATTTAGAATTCTGATATCATCCTTGCATTATGGGAGTGTTTCACTTTATTTTTATTTATATAATTATCAATGAGTTTGAAAATGATTCAAATATGTTTGTCGGACACACACTACTCTTTTATGAATGAATTGGTTACATTTTCTGTAAAGGTTTTCAGAGGTCTTCCATTTCCTACTATTTCTTAAGAGTTGTTTATGTTACAAAGTTCTTATTTTGGTTATAAAAATACTTTTTAGAAATCTGCTCTAGTGACACTAGTTTTACCCCAGGCTAGGCTGAATTAAGAAAAGCAGGCTTTTACATATTTAAAATTAATATTCTAGGACTAAATTTGTATTTGACAGGGTGGTTGAAATAACAGGCATAGTTTATGGCTCTTGTTATTTTGTTGCTTTCATGAGTCATTTACCTTTCAGAGCAGATTTCAACTGTCTCAGGTCAATTGGTCTGATAGGTAGCCCTCAGCCATAACAATCGGAGAAAATGTCATTTATGCTGAGCTGTCAGGATAAATTAAGAAACACTAAGCAAATACTATCATGAGGGTTTTTAACTGTCCAGATATGATGAGCATAACAATTTTTGTTTACTTTCATTTTCAGAATATTTTTTATTAGAAAATATTCAACAGGAGAGACCTTCAAGATGGCGGAGGAGTAAGACGTGGAAATCACCTTCCTCCCCACAAATACATCAGAAAAATATATACATGTGGAACAACTCCTACAGAACACCTACTGAACACTGGCAGAAGACCTCAGACTTCCCAAAAGGCAAGAAACTCCCCACATACCTGGCCGTGTGGCTGACAGGGTCTTGGTGCTCCGGCTGGGTGTCAGGCCTGAGTCTCTGAGGTGGGGGGGCCTAGTTCAGGATATTGGACCACCAGAGACCTCCCGGCTCCGTGTAATATTAAATGGTGAAAGATCTCTTAGAGATCTCCAGCTCCACTCAACAACCAGCAAGCTACAGTGCTGGACACCCTATGCCAAACAACTAGCAAGACAGGAACACCACCCCACCCATTAGCAGAGAGGCTGCCTAAAATCATAATAAGGTAACAGACACCCCAAAAAACACAAATGGACGTGGTCCTGCCTGCCAGAAAGACAAGATCCAGCCTCATCCACCAGAACACAGGCGCCAGTCCCCTCCACCAGGAAGCCTACACAACCCACTGAACCAACCTTAGCCACTGGGGTCGGACACCAAAAACAAAAGGAAATACGAACCTGCAGCCTGCAAAAAGGAGAACCCAAACCAGTAACTTAAGCAAAATGAGAAGACAGAGAAACACACAGCAGATGAAGGAGCAAGGCAAAAACCCACCAGACCAAACAAATGAAGAGGAAATAGGCAGTCTACCTGAAAAAGAATTCAGAGTAATGATAGTAAAGATGATCCAAAATCTTGGAAGTAGAAGGGAGAAAATACAAGAAACATTTAACAAGGACCTAGAAGAAGTAAAGAGCAAACAAACAGTGATGAACAGCACAATAAATGAAATTAAAAATTCTCTAGGGCTTCCCTGGTGGCGCAGTGGTTGAGAGTCCGCCTGCCGATGCACGGGACACGGGTTCGTGCCCCGGTCTCAGAAGATCCCCCATGCCGCGGAGCGGCTCGGCCCATGAGCCATGGCTGCTGAGTGCATCCGGAGCCTGTGCTCTGCAATGGGAGGGGCCACAACAGTGAGAGGCCCGCGTAACGCAAAAAAAACCCCACAAATTTTTAAAGAATGGTGTAAGTTTTAGGAATATTATTAAACCTTTTTCCAAAACTTTGTTTTAAAATAGCTGAATAAAAGATATATTTTAGAATGGGAAAATAGTTCTACTGATTCTTGTCATTGGCAATAGACAATGGGCTATTTATTGTTTCATTTGTAAAAAGAGGATAATAACTTTCATTCCCAAAAAAATTAGCTCAAGATTTCTGTGTCTGTCATAAGAGAATGTAGAGATTAAAAACACTTTGAAAAGCAAAAAGTGATCTATTCATTTGGAATATATATCTAATAGGTGAAAAATTCTTACATTTGCACAATTTCTGTACCATTGCATATATTTTCATAGTTTTATAAATGGCAAGTTGGGAGAAAAAGATACTTGGTCTGATAAATTGTAAATCCAAACATTAAATATATTTAATATTTTTGAGAAGCTATTGTCTGGCAATAGAGTGAAATATTGTAGGACAGCTCATCTATCCACATAGGATCTTAACCATTGCATTGTTTAACACAATAATATTCAAACCACTGTTTTATTTTTATTTATTTTATGTTTTTATTTTTTTGGCCGTGCCATGCAGCATGCTGGATCATAGTTTTCTGACCAGGGATCGAACCTGTGCCCCCTGCAGTGGAAGCACAGAGTCCTAACCACTGGACTACCAGGAAAGTCCCAAACTACTATTTTAAATTATCAATAAAAGATTGCACAGAAAACTATGCAAGTGACCTATTGGTATTTCATTTCTCCCAATCATAAATAGCTGGTTTTACTTGGCTCCAAGTTGCACAGGATCTTCAGCCAGACTAATCTGCTTGAAGTGGGTCTGATCAAGCCCAAGAAAGGACACTGTATTTGATAACCACTATTTAGACAAATCTTAATGTCTGCCACTGAAGCCAGTGATGTCCTACCACCTGTAAGTTGTTAACAGCCAACTTTTCTTACCTCGGTCTCTTTCCAACCTACATTGCTTTCTTTGGAACAGTTGTGTAATTTTGTTTGTTTTTCTTTCACTAGGGCTCATGTAATAACCTTCATTCCCAGTAGGAAATTCTTTACTTTCCTTGAAAAGGAATGAGGTAGAACTATCTGAGATCTCTCTGGTATACTTTGACTTGGAATTGAGTCAGGCGAAGCAGAATCAAATCCATTGGCCTTGTCTTCCTCATCTTCAAAACATTATCTCAGTGGATCATAACTGACCCCTGCGTCCCAGAGACTAGAAACATAAAAGAAGAGTGAGGAAAAGATATATACTAGTAGATATACCCCAGTGTAGGTTTTAACACTATTGCAATAAATATGCAAAGAGAAATAGAATGGGTAAGGCAAAGATTATTTAAAATTGAGACAAAGCCTTGAGGAAGATTTCTGGTTTGAACTAAAACTTGAATTCCAGTTCAAACAAAACTTAGAACAGCAGAAATGTTAGGGAAAATATCTAGTTTCAATTTTAGCAATGAGAATTTTTAAAAGCATGACATGGTGTTGTCTAATTGGGGCCTTCTGCTCTCTGCTTACAAAATCAAATTCACAAATATTGACAGAAAGGAAAGTTGTCTTTAATCAGAGTGCTGGAAGTTTGGGGAGATGGTGGACTCAGTGTCCCCCCAAAACCACCCCTGAAGATTCTGCTCAGCTATGAAAGTTTTAAAGAAAAGGAGGGATGTAATTTTAGTTAACCACTGAGATAGGGGGTCAGAGTCATTGCCATCCCCCGCTGTGTTCAGGCTTGAGTGCAGGCGCATCGACTCCTTGTGATGTTTCTTTAGATGCTGTCTTGTTCACAGGGTTTGTTCCAGAGATTACTGAAGGGGCAGCTAGGGAAGAGATCTGGTCATCTATTCATTACTTATTCTTCATTTCTACTTTGATCTATGGAAAGAACTGACAAGTTAGTCAGGGTATTGTGTAATAAAAAGGCTTGAAAGGTGTGCTTGGGCCAGAGATGAGTAGAACGTGGGGGTGCCTGGTTAAAAGTTAGTTACAGTATATCTTTGCTAAAGTGGCAAGGAAAGGGGCTTCCTCCTGAGGAAGATTTACTGCAAAGAGCTGCTTACAATGAAACTGTGGATTAGGAAAAACTTCCTCCACATTAGCTAATTAAATGTCAATCAAAAGGAACTGTTTTCTAGGTTAGCATTTTGAGGATTTTTTATTTTTCTTTTTAAGCAGTGGAAACACTAGGGGCCTTTAGGCATGAAACTGTCAACTTGAAGACAAGGTTTGAGGAAGATGACTCTATATATTATGGCCAGAAACTCTAAGAGACTGGACACAGGGATGTATGCTAAACTGAAAGGCAGTGGAGATGGAATAAAAATGTCCTCTGTGCCTTTTAAAGCTCAAAAAGAGGGGCTTCCCTGGTGGCGCAGTGGTTGAGAATCTGCCTGCTAATGCAGGAGACACGGGTTCGAGCCCTGGTCTGGGAGAATCCCACATGCCGCAGAGCAACTATGCCCGTCAGCCACAACTACTGAGCCTGCGCGTCTGGAGCCTGTGCTCCGCAACAAGAGAGGCCGCGATAGTGAGAGGCCCGCGCACTGCGATGAAGAGTGGCCCCCGCTTGCCACAAGTAGAGAAAGCCCTCACACAGAAACGAAGACCCAACACAGCAAAAATAAATTAATAAACTCCTACCCCCAACATCTAAAAAATAAAATAAAATAATAAAGCTCAAAAATAGGAATCATATGTATGTCATGCCTCATTCTCCCGAATCAAATTATTATGATATATACAAATAATAACTTTATACTTATAAGAAACCTTACAATGAACCTCCAGTTAAACTCGAATCTTAACTTCCCAAATTTCTATTTAGAAAGAGTATAAAGAAAAAAGCCTTCACTTGCTGATCTTATCAGCAAAACATTTATTATTTATTCTAAGAATACGTATCTTTTCAACTAGACAGAAACAGAAGAAATTTAAGAGGCATAAGATTAGATTCAGAGAATAAGAGATAATGGTATAGATTTAAATATTCAAAATATGAATAGAAAAAAGTTGTGGAGTTACAATAAATGGTAAAGAATTGAAATATTAGAAAAGGTGCCCAAATTTAGTAATGAGGAATCTGAAACCCTAGAATATATTTTAGGCCTTTACACACCTGAGTTAATTAACACACACATGCATAAACACAGTACATGAATTTGGATTTGGTCTTTGGGACTGTTATTTATTTCCTATGGGAGTTTCATGCCATGTCTTTTTTAATCTGATATTTTAAAAATAATGTCTTTATTTTTACGGGGTGTTTGTGTGCCTGTGTTACCAATGAAAAACTTTTCCTTGTTTTGTCAGTGTTCAGTTTGGCGCTGAAAGAAGGCATATAGATTTCTTGAAATACTCATGCTATACGTAGCCATTAATATGTTAAAAGAATTCTTCCTATCCCAAATGGGAAATGGATATTGGCTCTAAATTTAATGTTAATATGGCGACCAACATATACATATGAAAACAATGTATACAAATGAACACACACCTATGCAACGATGTAAATCTTGGCTAAAATACCTCATGAAATTAGAATTCAATCACACACACACACACACACACACACACACACAAACACATATACATAGTTATAATGAATGATTCTATGGTACTAATATTCCAAGAGTAATCTTCAAATCTTCACAAACTTTCTACCCTATAACATAAATATGAGTATTCAAGAAGACATTTCCTGTTCTTGCCACTAGCTTTATCCTCTGGGTAGCTAGGATACATGTTTTCTAAGCCCTGGATTTCCATAAAATTGAATATGATATCCAACATTAATTGATTTTTGATGGAACTTTTTTGCATAATTTTTTTTAAGCAGGACCTGCCATTAGAATTTGCCCTCAGTTGTCTCAGTGGTGTCAAATAAAATAGGTTCAGGTGCAGATATGATAATTAATTTCTTCAATTGCTTAATACCATCACCCAAAGAAACACAGCCTGTCTAGACCTGACTAGACCTCTGATGGCACCCCATCCAGGAGAGAACCAGGGTACCTTAATCCAGGCTCTTCATGCGGTCTCCATATATTTTCTCATCTCTAACTTTCACAGTCTTCTTACATTTTTTTTCACATAATGTTCAGGATTTTAAGTTGTACTTAATGGGAAGAATAAGGCAAGGTGTGTCTACTTACCCTTCACGTACTATTTATTTATTTATTTTATTTTATTTTATTTTTTTTTTTCAGCCGCTCCGCGGCATGTGGGATCTTCCCGGACCGGGGCACGAACCCGCGTCCCCTGCATCGGCAGGCGGACTCTCAACCACTGCGCCACCAGGGAAGCCCCACTATTTATTTTTAAAATAATAATTTGATGTAAGCATAATTTATTTTCAGATTGAAAGACTAAGGTTATCTTTTTTTTTGGAATTTCAGGAATAAATGATAGTGAGGGAGAGTAGAAAAAACACAAGTTTGGGGACAGTCAAATGCTGCTGTAATTTTTGTTTTGTCACGTTCAATCTGTGTAAACTTGACAATTTAATTAACTTTCCTCAAGTTTTAGTTTCCTTATATATAATATGAAATAAAAATACATACCTTTTTTTTGTGTGTGTGTGTGTGGTACGCGGGCCTCTCACTGTTGTGGCTTCTCACTGTTGTGGCCTCTCCCATTTCGGAGCACAGGCTCCGGATGCGCAGGCTCAGCGGCCATGGCTCACGGGCCCAGCCGCTCTGTGGCATGTGGGATCTTCCCGGACCGGGGCACGAGAGCGTGTCCCCTGCGTCAGCAGGCGGACTCTCAACCACTGCACCACCAGGGAAGCCCAATATATACCTTTTAACATAGATTTTATTATTGCAATAATCTTAGGGAAAAGACCTGGCATATAGTATTATCAAATAATAATTTTAATAATATCAAAATTTGTCATCAAAATTAATAAAGACTACATGCTACCCCCCCAAAATAGAATGTGCTTCTCTTTATTTTTTTTACATTTTGAATATTCACTTTTTCCGTGTAACATTGGTGATTATGTGATTTTTGTTGATTCCTTTCTGTCATCACAGTATCTAAGTTGATTTTATCCTCTCCTTTTAAAGTAACATGATTCAATCAATCCTTTTAGTGATTCAAAGAAGAATTTTAAAATATAGTTATTATTTTATCTATATTTTAATTTTAAGTAGTATACACTCAAATTGAATTTCTTTGAGCAGCTGTAAACTCTTTATAATTTACTCTGAGGTGGAATATTGACTTTCTGTAGAATGTGTTCAACAAACAAAAATTCATAACACTGACAAAATCCTAACTTGGAAAAGCAGATTTCCAATATCCATGTTAATGTTTTAAACTCTTTCATTAAATGCTTTTAGAAACCCTACTGTGTCACCAACTCCTTGAATTCATTATTTAAAATAACATTTTTGTAAAGCTGAAACTATGTCAGAAAGACATATACTTTATAAGGTGATTAAAGATATATCATTCCGTTTTGGGTGCATATTTTATACAGTAATATGTGAAGAAAAAATGAATAATCTAATATTTATTTAATCCTTTACACAAGTATGTTATTATGTGCTTTCCATATATTTTTCATATTTGCATCTCATAGGAGAAACAATAACCATTTTAATCAGAGGATTTGGAAGCCTACAAATTACAAGTAGGTCAAATATTAGAATTCCTTTAAAAATTGCAGTTTGAAATCAGGAAGAGTGATGCCTCCAGCTTTGCTCTTCTTTCTCAAGATCGCTTTGGTTATTCAGGGTCTTTTGTGGTTACATACAGATTTAAGAGTAATTGTTCTATTTCTGTGAAAAATGCCATTAAAATTTTTATAGGGATTGCACCGAATTTGTACATTGCTTAGGATAGTATGGACATTTAAACAACATTAATTCTTCAAATCTATGAACACAGAATATCTTTCCATTTACTTGTGTCTCCTTCAGTTTTGTTCATCAATGTCTTATGGTTTTCAGTGACAGGTCTTTCACCTAGGTTAAACCTATTCGTAGGTCTTTTATTCTTTCTCATGCAATTGTAAATGGGATTATTTTCTTAATTTCTCTTTCTGATAGTGTGTTGTTAGGTGATAGAAATACAACAGATTTTTGTATATTGACTTTGCATCCTGAAACTTTACTCAATTCATTGATTTGTTCTAACAGTTTTTTTGGTGGAGCCTTTCATATTTTCTATATATAATGTTGTGTCATCTGCAAATAAAGATAGTATTACTTCTTTCTTTCTGATTGGGATGTCTTTTATTTAATTTTTTTGCCTAATTTCTCTGGCTAAGACTTCCAGTACTGTGTTGAATACAATTGGTGAGAGTGAGCACACTTGTCTTGTTCCTAATCTTAGAGGAAATACTTTTAGGTTTTTGCTGTTGAGTATAATGTTAGCTATGGGTTTGTCACATATGACCTTTATTAGTTGCAGAACGTTTCTTCTGTACCTAATTTGTTGAGTGTGTCTATCATGAAAGGATGTCAGATGCTTTTTCTGCCTCTATTGAGATGATCATATGATTTTTATCTTTCTTTTGGTTAATTAGCTGTATCACATTGCTTGATTTGTGGATGTTGAAACTTCCTTGCATTCCCTAGAATAAATCTCACTTGATCAAGATGTATGATCTGTTAACTGTATTATTGAATTTAGTTTGCGAATATGTTTTGAGGATTGTTGCATCTTTGTACATCAGGGATATTCACCTGTAATTTTCTTTTCTTGTGATGTCTTGTCTGGTTTTGGTATCATGGTAATGCTGGCCTTGTAAAATGAGTTTGGAAGAATTTCTTCTCTTTGTTGGAAGAGTATGAGAAGAATTGGTATTGATATTAGTTCCTCTTTAAATGTTTGGTGGAATTCACCAGTGATGCCTTCTGGTCCTGGACTTCCTTTGGGAGGAAGAGTGGGAGGCTTTTGATTACTGATTCAATTTCCTTAGTAGTAATTAATCTTTAAAGATTTTTTTATTCTTCATGATTTGGTCTTGGTAGGTTGTATGTTTCTAGGAATTTATCTATTTCCTCTAGGTTGTCTAATTTTTAGTGTACAATCTATATCTATATCTATCTAGCTAGCTATGTATCTATCTATCTACCCCATGTCTTCTTTATCCATTCATCTATTGATGGACACATAGGTTATTTCCATATCTTGGCTGTGGTGAACAATGCTGCAATGAACACAAGAGTGATGATATCTCTTCCATATCCTGTTTTTATCTCCTCCAGATAAAAATATAATTATAATAAATTATAAGTGGGATTGCTGTATTATATGGTAGTTCTATTTTTAAATTATTGAGAAGCCTCCATACTCTTTTATATAGTGGCTGCACCAATTTATATCCCCAACAAGAGTGTACAGGGTTTTTGTATCTCCACACCCTCTTCAATACTTGTTATTCCTTGTCTTTTGATGACAGCGGTTCTAACGTGTGACATGATACCTCATTGTTGTTTTGATTTGCATTTCCCTGATGATTAGTGATGTTGGGCACCTCTTCATGTACCTGTTGGCCATTTGTGTGTCTTCTTTAGAATAATGTCTATTTAAATGTTTGGCCCATTTTTAATTGCATTGTTTGTTTATTTGTTTTTTGCTATTGACTTGTGTGAGTTCTTTATATATTTTGAATACTAATCCCTTATTAGGTAAATGATTTCAAATATTTTCTCCCATTCCATAAGATGCCTTTTCAATTTGCTGATGAAACATCTTTTTAGTTTAATATAGTCATGCTTATTATTTTTGCTTTTGTTGCCTTGGCTTTTGGTGTAAAACCCAAAATATCATTGCCAAGAACAATGTCAAGAAACTTAATCCCTACTTCTTCTTCTAGAAATTTTATGGTTTCAGGTATAAACTTTAAGTCTTTAATTGATTTTGAGTTGATTTTTATGTATGGTATAAATATGGGTGCAGTCTCATTCTTTCACATGTGGCTTTGCAGTTTTCTCAACGCCATATATTGAATAGACTATCATTTCTCCAATGTACATTCTTGGCTCCTTTGTCATAAATTAATTGACCATATATGCCAAATAAATAAAATTACAAATGGAGAAGGAGACATAACAACTGATACCACATAAATACAAAGAATGATAAGTGACTAATCACACAACTGTTACTATACAGCAATGCAAATTAAATAAGTTATTGCTACAAAAAAACATGAATGAACCTCACAAACATGGTGTTGAGCAAAAGAACCCAGAAATAAAACATTGCATACAGTATGCTTCCATTTATATAAAACTCAAAAAAGACAAAATTTATTTCTGGGGGTAGAAATCAAGATAGTAGTTAACTTTTGCAGGAGTGATGATGGGGAGGATCCACTCATGACACTGCTATTCTACTGCTAGATTCATCAGCCCGTTGCCTCACACATTTCTTTGAGTTTCTTGAAAACATTTATCTACTGTTTTCTTGCTTTCTGTGATGCTTTTGCAAAATCTTATACTACATTGCTTTCACTCGTATGTAACTTGTTCTTTTTGTGTGGGCTTCTACAGATATAAAAATATACCTTTACAGCTATTTGTTCTACTAAGATGTGTTTTATGGTTGACCAGTCTTGGTCCAGTTTTTCAGGTAAATTGTGGACAACTTTAATATGTAGATCGTCATCCTCCCTCTATTTCCAGAGTTTATTTTTATGTTATAATTTGTAATGATAGTTCTACATACATGTTGTTTGTTATTCTTCTCCAGGTATTTTATTTCTGTGTGTGTGTGTGCCTATTTTCTCTTTTACTTTCTTTTTAATCTTTATTATTCCCTTTATATTTTTGCTTTAAATTTTTTAGATGTTTTCTTTTATCCTCTCTACCTCAACTTTTATTTTCAGTTAAACTTATTCCTTCTTTAATACCTTGTAATTCAGCCTTCACATCTCAGAAGACTTAGTTCTTTTCTTTAATTTTTCTTACTTCCATCAACTTTATTTTACCTTTTCCTCCTATTCATTTCTATTCTGATTTTTTGAATTTCCTATTTTAGATATTCTGAAATATTTTCAATTAGCTGTTTAATAGCATTTAATTCCTGTTTTATTACATTTGGGGCCATTTTGTGTTTGATAATTGTGGAGAGTACTTTCATCAGTGAAAACTTTTGTCCTTATTTTGCTTGTCTTTTTCTGTTTGTGTTCATAAGTGTTTAGGCTTTTTTTTTTGGACTAACAATATCCAATGTATTTATTTATGAGAATTGGTAAACATATGAGTCGACTTACTATTTTCTTAGCCAAAATCTATCCTCTGTGTTGGAACTGTGAAGTACAGTTTACTTATTGAATTACTTTATTTATTTATTTATTTATTTGGAGGAATAAGGGGCTTTGTGTGTGGGGGGGTTTTTTTTTCTTGTTTCTTTTTTAATGGATGTGGACTTTGAAATTTTTATTTTTGTTTTGTTTCTTTGGTAGATCCATTAATTTGTACCTCTTGCTTTCTTCTTTCCATTTCCTGCCAAGCCAGTAGACACAGCTTTCTCATTTAGTTTGCACCCTTTTCCCCAGAATCTCTACTTGCCAGAGATCCTCATCCATCCCTCACATTCTCTTATCCTCAGTAGATCATGCTCTGACTCATCAGGTCTCAGAGCTGTTTTTAATTATCTTCCCACTCGGAGGACTTTGTGTGAGGTTTTCAAGATCAGGGCCACCTCCCAGACCCCACAGTGTGTTCCTTTTTAAATGTAGTGTCATCTTAACTTTCCTCTGGAAGTGTTCCAGCCCTGGTTCTAGTAATTTCATGTTTTTATTCATCCATTTGTAAGTGAATTAAAGTTTGAGCATTCTGTGTCTTCTAGTTCTACTTTAGGCATGGGTTATGCACAGTTTTATTTTCTGTCTTTTATGTTTGCTTTGTACGCAATGTATCTGGAGATTTGGATGTAGGTAGCTGAACTGGAGTGAGGTCTATTAACCACTCATTTCCTCAGAGTGGTCTGAAATGCCCTTCCCATGCTGACCACTCCAGCTGGGCAAAATAATGGAGAATGACCCCAGGTCTCAAAGAAACCCTGTGATATTGGCTTGTGATACATATAACGATTGGTGATCAACTATCTTCACCTGCTCCCTCTTACAACACAGTTCATATAGATGGCAAAATCTTATACTTAAATACTCAATCTGTAGTCTTATTTTCCTCATTACTATTTGGGTTATTGATATTTCATTTCTGCTGGGAATTAGCTATTTAATAGCACCATTCTCCTCAAATTGGGGTATCTGAGGGTTTTTTTTATTGATTAGTCAGAAATAATTGCTTAGTAAAATTTTCCTGTATTTGTTGCACATATTTATGTAACTTGGTATACTTTATTGAATTGTGGTCTAAAATTTTGATAAATCAAGCATTAAAAGTGAGGCAGTGATATATATTATTGACATTTTTTAGACATTATGACAAATATTTAAATAAAATAATATCATGTAATCTTTAAAAATGCTGTAGAGGGCTTCCCTGGTGGCACAGTGGTTGAGAGTCTGCCTGCCAATGCAGGGGACATGAGTTTGTGCCCCGGTCCAGGAAGATCCCACATGCAGCAGAGTGGCTGGGCCCGTGAGCCATGGCCACTGAGCCTGCGCGTTCAGAGCCTGTGCTCCGCAAAGGGAGAGGCCACAATAGTGAGAGGCCCGCATACCGCAAAAAAAAAAAAAATGCTGTAGAGTATTTTAGTGCATAATTGCTGTTATTATATTATTCTTTTGAGGACACAAAAGCTGAATATTTAATAAGTATTTGATCATGATAATTATGTTAATGATGAATGCTATTCATTCTTTCCTTATAATAGTTCTACACCTGTTAGATATTGTGCAAGCAAGATGTTAATATTCATGAAAAGCCAATTAAGAACACATTATTATTTATGCTTTACACTTGGAAACTCAATGAGATTAAGCAGTTTATCAGAACCACACAGCTAGTAAACAGCAATATTAGCATTTAATCACAAGTCTCCTAGAATCAATAACCTTTGGTCTAAACAGGTACATTATATTCTACTGATTAATGAAAAAAGATGCTTCAGAATTTAAAAATGCTTTTAATGTGAAATGGGGCTTATCTTAATTTACTGGAAACAGAATGTATTTGTTTTTCTTTTATTGCTATATTCTGTGAACCCACCCTTTGCACTTTTAAATGGACCTCTTGTTACCTGTGAACTGTTCTTCCAAAGCAAAAAATAAATTGAAACTCCCTTCAGATCTTAATTGCCTCAAATGTTTAATCTACACAATAAAGCCAATAACCTTGACACACTTCACACGGCTGCAGAAAGAGAAAGCAAATAAAAAAACACACACAAACATAGTGGTAAAGCTCTTGTAAATAAAATACAGCTATATAAATGCAAAGTAACAGTAATAATTGTTCTTGAACACTAGACTTGCAGGATGCAGCTGTTGGTAAATACCTCTCCTTGTGAATTCACATTTATAGTAGAATAGATAATTGTATTTTCCCTAGTCGGATGTCAACCACCAGTTGTGTAAGTGGGGGATTAGCTATTTATTATGGTATACATGCTGTTTGAAGGAAACCAACAGAAATGAGTCTCTAAACCCTCAGACCTTACTTAGACAACTTCATATTTCTACTATTGTTTCTATCCTGTCTTTTCTGCTCTAACTCTAAGATCCAAAGCCATTCTTTTGAATAAGCAAAGTTCACCAAGACCTGGGGTGCCTTTTCTTCTCCTCCCAACTCCACACATTCACTCGGGCTCCACACTAGGGGTTCTTCATTGTTTCTAGGCTCCATGTTGCCCTTTCCATCCTCTGAGCTTTTGTTTGCCCTTCTACCTCCTAGAATCCTTTTCACATCATTTCTCTCTCATGATGTTTCTTAGATGCTGCCATGCAGTCTTTGGTGATACATTTCTCTATTAGGAAAATATGTTCTTTGCCCATGTAAAGCACTCTGTCTCTATTAGAACCCTCACCAAAGTGGATCTTCTTTGTGCATCTTCCTCTTGAGGGGGAGAATGCTGCCCTATTGCTGTATCTCATAGCATTTCTTGGTTCAGTGGTGTGAACACAAAGATGTCACTATGTGATTAATAACTGAGAGTAACCCAAGATTCTATCTTAGGAAGACGAGGGAAGGAATTTTCCTTCTCTTTAAATGTGAGTGACTTGAGAGAAAATTTTCCCCAGGCCTTTCGACAGTGACCAAAAGAAAAATCAAGATTCTCATTCTTGATTAAAAAAAAAAAAATCTAAGGCGCGTGTGCACACACACACACACATTCAGACTTGCACGCAGTGTCAAGTCAGTCTACAACGTAAGTACTTAGTATATGGGTAAATGTCTTATCATACTTCACTGGAATTAAAGTGAATAACCTTTAGTGCCTTGTACATTCCCACTGTTAGACTCAGAATGTTAGCAAAATATATGTAATTCTAAAAACACATAAAAATTCTAAAAAAAAATACTTAAATACTTTAAACATTTAATTCATATCTGAGTTTAAAGACTGAAAAGAGATTTCTAGGTATCAGACAAAAGGAAACTTGAAGACAGTATAGTCAGCTTCCATACTAAGGTAAAGAAAGCCTGGGAATGAATTGGAAATGGGTACTTTCCTAATAAATTAATGCTCTTACAAAGAGAAGAAATTTGGACTTATGTACCTACAAAATAGGGGTTTGAAACTGAAATCCCAGCAAAAAGCTGAGACAAGAAAGAGTTGCCCTCAGATGGATGGGGCCTGAAAAGAAGTTCACTGCTCTAGGGTACCAGGAGCGAGCTTGTTGCTGCCTCAGGCAACTAATAGCAAAACAAATCTCCATTAAGAAATATAAACTCCAAAAGTATAAAATCCAACTTTGCATTATTCACATGCTTTGGAATACCCCAACTTGAGATATTATTTTAAAAACTGGACGCAGACCAGTGATTCCTCAGAGCACCCAGCAGAGGCATTGTACATTCATGCTGTAGAAATGCTTTCTCAGCCAAAGGGAAGGGACCCTGAAGAAGAAACCACAGGTAAATATACCCATGTTCAGAAATTACAGACTAGATGACTAGTGAGAATTATAACATCAATCTTGAGGCTGAACACCAAAAAAAATTTTTTTAATGTAAACCACTATAAAATAAACATATTTGATATAAGGAAATAGAAAATTAAGGGTATATAAAACATAAAGAAAGGGTGACTATCATGGAAAAATAGGTGGACTTGTAAAAGTTGGAAAAAAGTTATTGAATTTTTAAAATTCAATGAGCTGGAGAAATCTGGGTGAAGGGCATAGTATTATCTCTGTCCTATTTTTTGCAGCATCCTGCAAGTCTTAAATTTAAAGTGAAAAGTTATAGAAAAATCAGCGAGGGTTCTGGCTTCCGACGGAGTTGAAGGGAGATCCTGAAGTCATGTCTTCCCGCAGACACACTTCATCCACAGCTACAGATGGAGCAGTTTCCTCTGGAAAACACCTGAACACTGTGGAGGCACTTTGTCACATCAGGAAGTGAGAGGGAAAACACATCAAAGCAGGTAAGCAATCTTGTCAGAAATCCCATCCCCAGGGCAGCAACCCACCATGGGGACGAAACTCAAAACCTGGAGTTTCTCCCTGAGAGTAAAGAGTTCTTACCTCACACCGGGTACTTCAACTTTGAAGAACAGAACCTGAGGGGTGAGCTCCTAAAACACCTGACTTTAAAGACCTATGGGACTCACCCTCCTGAGGTCCAGAGGACTGTGCAAAGTGGGGAATGTTTCTTAAACAGCCCAGGTAGGGACTCACCCCCCCCACGGCCCAGTGCAAAAGCAGCCCTTAGAAAAACACCCAGACTGTATGTGAAAGAGTCTTATTTCCTAATTGTAAAGCATTGATCTAAGGGCAGGGGGACCTACTGGACACGAGGCTGATGGGCACCTCTCCTTCACCCTTGCTAAAATCGCAGGGGCCTACCATCTCCCCTTGCCCCCTGCACTGCTCCAAATGTGCCATATTTATGCTCCAGCTGGTGGACACTACCTTTTCTTTCTTTTTTTTTTTTTGCTGTACGCAGGCCTCTCACTGTTGTGGCCCCTCTCATTGCAGAGCACAGGCTCTGGACGTGCAGGCTCAGTGGCCATTGCTCCATGGCATGTGCGATCTTCCCGGACCGGGGCACGAACCCGTGTCCCCTGCATCGGCAGGCAGACTCTCAACCACTGCACCACCAGGGAAGACCACCTTTTCTTTTTTTTTTTAATTTTTATTTTCCTTTTTTTGTATTTTTGAAAATTTTTTTTTCTTTTTTCTATGTATTGTTTTAAAATGTTTATTTTCTTTTTTGCCTTCTTTTTTATTCTTTTTCTTTTCTTTTTACTATTTATTTATTTATTACCATCTTTGCACTCCCCTTCTTCCTTTCTCCAGCCAGTGGGGGCCACCTTCATGCTCTCCTTCATCTTTGTTGAAGCTGCAGGTACTATCTTTTTTTTTTTTTTTTACATGTTCTTTTCTTTTTTTTCTACTTATTTTTTTATTTTCCTTTTATCTCTTTCTTCTTTTTTCATCTTCTTTCTTTTTTCCTTTTTATTTATTTATATATTTTTTGCTATCTTTGTACTCCTCTTATGCCTTGCTCCAGCCTGTGGTTTCCATCTTTGTCCCAGTATCACCCAGGGGGAGATTTCACACACGTCTGGTGCCCTAGTTTTTGTATCTGGTGACCTTACTTTTTGTGGCTGCCATGCAGGGGACACCCCTTAATCACCTGGCTCTGGATGCCAGAGGGGCTTGCTTTCCTGAGTCCCCTGGGATTGTAACCATCAGAGAGATAGTACATAGAAGACTCCCACCCCCAGGGCACTGCGCAGGTAGCAGACTGAAACACACCACCTGCCCTTTTCTGAGAAAGAAGCTTATTTCCCTGTCCAAGAGCTTTGGCTGGAGGGGCAGGCTTCTGGTTTGGCAAATATCAGTATAAAGGGGCCTATGAAAGGGCTGGGAAGGCATGGGGGCTGGTGAATGCAACCTTTGTGCACTCCTTCTGCCTCACCCCAGCTCACCAGTATCTCGCAGAAAGAAGCTTATACTCTTCTCTGGTGCCCTGATTTGGGGGTTGACGCCAGGGGACAGACAACTCTATGCTGCCTGACTCTGATGGACAATGAGACCACCGCTCACAGGCTCCACAGGACTCTACCCAACAGAGAAAGGGTTCTTGAAAGGCTACCGCCCCGTAGCAGGGCACCAGGCAACAGATAGAGGAGCTCCATCCATCTGGAAGGAAGCTTATTAGGTTATTATAATAGCTGCAGCCTGAGGGGCAGGCTTCTAATTAAATACACATCTAAAGAGTGACTGTAAACCTATCCCGAGACCTCAGATGGCAGGCATTATCTTTGCACTTTCCCTCTGCTGTGCTCCAGAGCACCAACTCTCAGAAGGGACATCATACAACTTAATAGCAAAATTTAAAAAATCCAAATAATCTATTTTAAAAATGGGCAGAGGATCCGAATATACTTTTTTTTTTTTTTTGAGAAGACATACAGATGGCTGCCAGGTATATAAAAATATGCTCAAAGTCACTAATCACCAGGAAAATGCAAGTCAAAACCACAAGATATCACCCCACATTTTTTAGATTAGCTATTATCAAGAAGACAAGAAATCTTAAAAAAAAAAAAAGACAAGAAATAATATTTAAAACGGATAAGTAACAAAGATGTCCTGTATAGCACCAGGAACTCTCCTTGATATTATATAACAACCTAAATGAGAAAAGAATTAGAAAAATATATACATGTGTATGTATAACTGAATCACTTTGCTGTACACCTGAAACAAATGCAACATTGTTAATCAACTGTACTCCAGTATAAAATAAAAAGTTTAAAAAAAAGACAAGAAATATAACTTTTGGCGAGGATTCAGTGCCAAGGGAAACCTTGTTCACTGTTGTTTCAATATACATTGGTTCAGCCAATATGGAAAGCTGGATGGAGGTTCTTCAAAAAATTAAAAATAGAACTGCCAGGGTTTCCCTGGTGGTGCAGTGGTTGAGAGTCTGCCTGCCGATGCATGGGACACGGGTTGGTGCCCCGGTCCAGGAAGATCCCACATGCTGTGGAGCGGCTGGGCCCGTGAGCCATGGCCACTGAGCCTGCGCGTCCGGAGCCTGTGCTCCGCAATGGGAGAGGCCACAACAGTGAGAGGCCCGTGTACCACACACACACACACAAAATAGAACTGCCATATACCAGCAGTATAAGTGAGATCGTACAGTATTTGTCTTTTCCTGTTTGGCTTATTGCACACAGAATATTTCATAAGACCCAGTCAATACATGTAATAAGTAAAAAAGTACCAAACTGAAAAGAATACATCCATGCGGATGAGGACTACTAAAATTTCAGATGCAGGATTATGGGCTCATCCTGGATGTAACAAAGATATTTAGTTTAAGCGAGAGAGTTTTAGGAAACAATGGAGAATGACCCTTTTGGAACTAGTTCAAGTTAATTGCACTGGGACTCGTTTGTGGTTCAACCAAAGGAGATGAAGGAACTTGGAGGGCCAGAGTAGAATTCTTCCCCAAATATGGCTGCAGACCTTCCTTTATTGAATTATTGAGCAGAAATGCATTAGATAATTCAGTCTAACCTGCCTTTTTGTTGAGATAGAACCAGGGAATTTGAATGATGTGGCATTCTCCAATGGACCATGTTCCACTTAGACTCCCAATCGCTCCTGTAACACTCAGCTTGCAAATTATCCTAAAAGGCAAAAATATATCCATCTGAGGCCATGGTTTCAGTTGTTATGAAGAAGACTTGATGGTGGTGCTTCCAGAAATATTTCTGTTCTAGATAAGTCAAGATTGTCATCAGCATAGAAAAACTCACTGCTGCTTTATGAAATATTTCCATTTTGAGTCTCTCAAAGGGGGCAGAATTAGATGTGTTAGATCACCAAACATCTTGGAAGACCTCTTTCAAGGAGCAAATATTCAACAAAAGACCATAGTAAGGTCTGTGCTAATTATTAGGGAACAACAATGTGTATCAATTAAGATTAATAGTAGGGGGTTACTAACAGATTCATGAAGGAAACTAACAACAGTTATCTGTATACTGTGTCAGGGACTGTGTTTATTCACATCCATTATTTCACTGAATCATCTCAATACGTCTACTCTTGTTTAGACTTAACAGCATCCCTGCAAGTTTTGGTGGGTTTATTCCCATTTTACAGATGAGAAAACTGAGTCTGGATAATTTAAAGAGTTGCCAAAGTTGCAATGAGCATATGTGACAGCACAGTGGTGTAAAATAAAGCCTGTCTCTTTCAAAATCTCATTCACTTTTTAAAACATTCTCTCATACAGTACTTTCTTCATGGAAGTGTCTCCAATAACATGTGCTTTCTGTCCCACACATGTACACATGTTTGCTGGTAGGTTACCTTCCTGACTGTTCCTATTGTTAGGAGAATGTAAAAGCTGGCATTTCTTGCATATTCACCAGCTGGCAGCGCACTTGCTGGGTAGTCGATGGAAACCATTTCAGGTTTAAGAATTCTCCAAGCATGGCAATGGCAGTCTATGAATGATGAGGTCGCTCTTTCTTTCTTTATGCTGCCCTCTTTTGGGCTCTAACTTTTTGTGGTGTGGGTCAAAACCTATTTATTTGAACTATGTGAGCCCCCACTGATTAGCACTGCTCTTGTAAATATTTGTCACCAGTTAATCAGAGCCATGGACACTGGCCCTTGACTACTTATCTTTCACTTGCTTTGCACAAGAGCAAAGCAAAAAAGAAAAATAAAAAAGGAAAATTCAGTGAGCATCTCCAATCCTTTCATTAATATTAACTCTGGGAGGTAATAGGACAAATGAAATTCATGCACCTGTTAATTGGTCCAGGCAGAGAATCCACACTTCTTACTCGTACATCCTTGGTTATGCAGAAAAAGTTCATTTGAGACAATAGTCAATATATCACCTATATTAGTCTCATGTCAACACACAAGGGTTCATTATTAAGCAGATTCTGAAGGGTTCACTGAATATTGCACTTTGAAATGTGTGTCTGGTGCTTGGGAGCAATTTCCAAGCTGTCTTCTGGGAACTAGGACACACTTAAAAGGATTTAGGAGTAGAAATCTTTCACTTAAGAAAATCCATTTCAGCAATTCACACATTAAGGAAATGGGAACTGTTTCTTTACCAATTTCACTGGCATTTCACGGGGGAATCCTCCAGTACAACACAGGCAATTTTACTCTAGTCGTTATATCAATAAATGTGTAAGTGGGTGATTTGTCCTCCTCCACCCTCCTGCAAATATGGAACTGCACAATCCATCATGGCCACGCTTATTCATTCACATTCCCAGAACAACTTTTTTTAATTGAATTACAGTAGACAGTGACTATTGTGCACTTAGTGTCAGACATTTGCCAAGAACTTTAAAATGCTTTATGTTATTTAGTCTTTACAGCAAAGTATGTTGTTGCTATTACTATGTTTAATATAGTCATGGGAATTTGGAGAGGTTAAGGGATGGGTCCAAATTCATATAATTAATATCATACAAAGTCAGATTTTTAATCCAATATTTCTCACTCTAAAATCCATATCCTTAACTCTAAATTATATTACCAAGAGAATGATACTAATAGCTGACATTTTGTTTTCCAAACACAAATATGAGTGTTTTACATATATTAACTTAGAATTTTAAAAAATACATAGAAACATGATTTTCGACAACAACCAGAAAAAAATGCACAGGTCAAACATTTATGCAAATCAACAGTGAAGGAACCAGTAAAAATGATAGACCTAGTTCCAAGAGCATTTGAGGAGGAGCTGAGGATTTGCAGCATTAAAAAAAGAAAAAAAAAAAGAATGTTAGAATAAAAGTGGGTAATCCAATATAAGGCCATAAAACTATAATCTTGGAGCTTATCTTCACTATTGAAAAGAAATTTGTGAATAAACATGCAACTTCACAATACTGAGCTCTAATCAAAGAGTAAATTATAAAATCAAACCCAAGTACATTCTCCTAAAGAAATAATGTTTTATTTGGCCTACTATATGGTACTACTATCTGATATTTAAAGAGTTTTCTTCTACCCATCACTACCTTATTTCCAAATTTGGGGTAATTTTTCTTAAGAATTTTCAAAAATAATAATGATGGGATTGTATTTCTTTTATATATGCAATACAAGCTTTTCCAAAAAGTATATTCTTTTGTAAAACTGAAAGATTGCAGAACTTGGATGGAACCTGGGTTAAACCGTTAAGTAAATCAAATTGGTATCTGATCATGTCACTTATTTTCCTCATATCAACTCACTAATATGGTGATTAAAATTACACAATAGATTTTAATTTTAGCATTTAAGCTTGTAGGAAACTTCTTTAACGGACAAATATTCATTACAGTAGTAGAATAATCATTAATTCTTTTAAATTGTGAAAAATAGTGATTTAGTTGTTGTAATATACAAATTATAATATCTTAAATGAAATTTGAAAACCAGTGGGAGTCATAACTTCATCTATGTGTTAATTTTCAATATACTTGTCCCTCTATCAATCATGTGAAATAATGAATACAGATATAATTGCTTCTGAAATGGGAAAGAAAATATGTATATAGTCTTTGAGGTAAGTCTGCCACCAAGATAATTCACCACAAAATTCATGTGGTTCATTTACCAGCAATAGTCTAGTCTTCACGAACAAGCAGAAAGACTTGGTTGTGTTAATATAGCAAGATAAAACCAGTTTCACAATGGTAGGCAAATAGGGGCCAAGATTTAAGCTCAGTTTTGTAACTTTACATGAGAAATGTAGCTGTTTTGGATTTAATAGTCTATCCTTGGGCTCATACTTTCTCTCTCCATGTAGAAGGAATGTTGAGAAATCACGTTATATCTCAAAGGTGCAGGGTAACAGAGGCTTTAGAACAAAAGCTAATGGACATATGTTTAAAATATTTGCCCGCTTCAGGTTCTGAAGGCCTGATGCCTCCACTCACAATAAGGATCTCACCTCTCCTGGTCAGTCCTTGGAGAAGAACTTAGCACGTTGGCTATTAAAGATTTGCTTGCCCTTTTCTTGTCCCCTTCCCCGCCTTTTTTAATGGTTTTGCTTTTAGCTAAATCACTGTTATCATTAGGTTAGGTTAAAGCCCATTCCTACTCCAAGCAGGCACTTTCTCTTTTGCGTATATGTAGCCTTTAGAGCTAAACTCTTAAGGGCAAATATGAGGGGCTTGGCATGGTGTTCTAACTTCCACTGCATTCATAAGGAAAACTATGGCAAGAAGAGAAGAATGACACATCCAAAGTGATTCAGTGCGGAGTAGAATCCAATCCAGTTTTTATAGAACCACTTTTTTAAACCACTGTCCCACAGCAAACTCTTGGTAGCATATAGTCCCAATTTTCAACTATTAAGGGCATAAAATAAATAAATGTTGAGGTCAATTTACAACCTGTCCACTAGCTTATAGCAATAATGAATACCATTACTGATAATAATTTATAGGAAACTAGAAGGATCCAAGCTAATAGCATTGGCAGGAACCTATACATCAGAGGCCAATCAGGGCATTATTTCCATTATCATAATGGACATTTACCAGTGATTCTAATGGAAGTAGATGCTTCTGCTTTTCCATTCTTCCTGACCAAGGCCGGCAGTGTGTAGGAGAGGTTTGTCATTGATAAAGTACAAAATAGTTTGTATGATTTAGAAGACTCATTACTCTGCCCTCTGTGATTTCCAGCCTCCTTTTCCCTCATACTCTACCTCACACCCCAAACCACATTCATCTCTCCAAAGTCATAATGCTGTTCATAGTCCCATGCCTGTGTACACTGCCAGGTCCAATTGGCAAGCCTTTCTCCACCTTGTCCACCTGGAAAATGTTTTCTAATCTTTCAAAATTTAGAGCTTAAGGGGTCCCTTCCCTATGAACTCTCTCCTAACTCTTGCCCAGGAATATTTATACATATTCTACTCTAGCCCTACATACTTCTATGACTTTACAGTTCATTGCATCTTTCTCTCCAATATAAATAAAATTAGTCAGGACACAAATTAAGATCTGATTTCCAAACAAACACAAGATAGATTCACAATAAATTGTTGATAAAACAAATAGAAATCTGAAAAACAGAATCCTGTACATTGCCTCAACTTTTCTTCTCTGCACTTCCTGAATTATCTTTTTGTCCTTTGTCCTTATATTTCTGTACATAAGAGAGCTCTTTGCTCTCAGTGGACACACAGTCAAATCTTATGACAGATACAATAAAAACAGTTGCACACTGCATTTCTTTCTCTGTTTGTCTCAATAATACATGCTATAGAATATCTTTTGTGATCATGCTGTTTCAGATAACAGCCCTGAGGGAAATAGAACACTGATCATTAGTGGTTTTGATTATGCCAAACTGTGCATTGGTCTCTTAGGTTAGGTCAGCTTTGTTCATGCATTTTATCCTTAGTATGAACAGTATTGAAAACAACACATTTCAAAATGTTAAGAAAAATAACTTATAACTTAGAAATTGGACTAAAGTTGATCAACCGAAGGCACAAGTACACCTAAGAATTACCATTTACTGAAATGTACTTTGATCAAATCACTATTTTTTTAAATTACAGATGCCAGACTTAGTGAAATTGCATGTTTGTTTGTCAACTTTTTTTCTAACAGAAATGCACATGCCAGGCACAGAAGGTAACCCTAAAGGATGTGGTTTATTGCCCTGTAGGACATGTAACAAAGAGATCTTATCTTAGTCTAACATTCTTTACTAAATTGCCTATAAGTACTCAGCTCCTTAACTGTTCTTTGAAACACCATTCCCTTTTTTACTATTTATGTCATTAATTAATGAATTGAATAACATCTTTGATAAGTGTTTATTTTGTATTTGTAGGAAAAATTTTTTAACTTTTTTGAAATTATATTTTATATCCCCTCCTTTTAGCTGGGGTCTATGGGTCAGAAGGTCAAAGGGGTTCAGAATGGGGTTCTCATTCCAGTATCTACTTCTAGTATATTGCAACTTATTTCAGCTTTTGTGTGATTAAATGAATTTACAAAGGAAGGAATCTAACTTCAACTAAAATAAGTCTCACAAAATAGACAGGTAATTTCAAAAAACACCTTCAAGGGAACTATAAATTAAAAATCATATTAATGATCTAAACCAACAAGGTAAACCAACAATAAAAATTGGCAGAGCTGACATTTTAAATTCTAAAGTGAATTCTTCACTTGAAACATAGAGGTTAAAAAATGAGGATGTAATCAGATATAACAATAAAGTCAGCAAAAGTACATAAAGTCGTAAAATCTACTTGAACTATGGATACAAATCCATAACCACTGTTATTAACAAGAACTTTACTTAAGTGAATATTGTACAAATTGTTCCCTGGTGAGGGTTTTATTTTTTTCGATCTATGACAATCATTAAAAGCAATATCAATATAAATTAAACTAGAACCAGCTCTTTGAAATGCTATATAAAAAATGTTAAACCAATGTTTTAAAAAATAATTAAGCATAAACAATTATATATGTGGATATATGTGTTATGTATATATGAAGTAATCATATCTGTGTGAAAACAATGCTTACACACACACATCCATTCAAGCTAAAAGGATTTTTGAACTAAAACACATTAATCATTTCAAAACTTTTAGTTTCAGCTTTGTCTTATAATTTAAAAATTTCTCGTGTGCATGTTTATTGCATATGAGTGCAACAGGACATGCATATATAATACAAACAAATATAACTCTATCGGCGTGCCCTAAAGTTGTATTTCTTGGTTTGCTTTACTGACAGGGTGTGCTGTCCAAAAGTTTGGAGACCATTTCTCTGAGCCTTAAGTGAGAGACATAAAAGACAGAAGATAACACATGGTCCTCACAGGGGAGGTTGGTGACAGCATTGGAGGCAAAAGCACCTTCCAACTGTTTCTGGGCCCCCTTACACTTGTTTTATTTGCATCTATTACACATCTCACCTCGTGGTCCACATAACTACCGGAACAGGTTATACTTACTTTCTTCCCCAAACCCTGAATTCATATCCTGTATCTACTGCAGGATAAAAAGAAAACAAACAAACAAACTCATAGGGTTAAAACCAAAGTATATTATTCACATTTAGGAAGAAACAAAACAAAAAACCATTAGAAGAAAATGAAAGAAACTTCTCAGTGACATAGGAGAAAATCCTGGAGAAGTTCTCAGCACAGAAGCGAAAGGAAGCGACTCTTTCAAGAAAGAAGGCTAATCCAGAACTAGCAAAGCACCAGAGAGGTCCAGAAAATGCAGAGATGTCTCAAAATATTTTGAAAATGAAACTTATTGGTGACCTTAGTTAAAACAACACCTGTTCTACAGTGGACTAATAAGTAAAGGAAAGGGAAAGATGTACAAACTGAGTAGACGGGCTAATTTCAACTTCTTGAGTAAGGACGGAATTAAATAGAACAAAGAATAGAGTCAAGGATGGAAACAAGAAAGGGTTTCACTATAGTTGTTTCAAAGGTATGAGAAAAGCCAGAATTTTCTGGATGAAGAAAAATAATAGCATATGTGAAGAAAGAGGGTAGATATGGAAGGGACTTCATGTATATAAAAAAAAGAGGCAAATTCGTTAGAATGTAGGAAGATCATAAAAAGATGCTTATTCCAACAGGATAGAAAGAAAACAGAAGGATGAGAAGGATAAGTAGAGAAATGGGAAGGTCTTCTATCATAAAGACTTTGATTTTCTCAAAAAGCTTCCCCTGATTTCCACACCCACCCATAAATATTCCTATAAAGTTATTCACTTTCTTCTTTCTGTCATCTCTTCTTGCATATACATTTTTTTCTAGCACACTCTAAATGCTAATTGTTGATTAAAGCATCTTCACACACAGTCCCCTCCCTCAATTAGCTATGAATTACCTGAGTATTCGACTGTGTCATATTTGTTCCTACATGTTAAGCCTTGTGCAAAGTGCCTGCCATATTTTAGGCTGTTAATTTGAGTTTAGTTTTGGAATAATAAGTTGAAGAGTGGAAAATATATATTTCAATGCCCAACACTTTACCAGTGCTGTCGAAATTCTGAAAAATCAGATATTTGCAGCTAATCCTCTTATCAACTGAGAAAGTGGTTTAATTTTATCTGTCATTTATCCTTCTATTAATTCATATTCATTCATTCATTTATAGATGGAAGAATCCAGACACCTAAGTCACTGGGCCCCTGCGAGGTATTTACAGGGCAGCTCATCTGACTTATGGGTAAAGTCTATTTTCCCTTCAGGTATGAAACCTCAAAACTTGACTTTATTAGTACACACTCTAGTCAAGTAAGCTAACTCAACTAGAATGGTCCTTACATAATCAAGAGTCAATGCCCTTAAAAAGAAAACAAGAAAACTTTTCTAAATTAAAAGGTTATACAATAAGAAAGGGTGATGAATAAAATATTTGGTTAAAATTGGAGTTCTCTGGTCTGTGAGAATGAATATCATTATCTGGAAATCAAAATCATTAAAATACAGTTAAGGACATTGGAAAAAAATAAAGGAATACAGTAATTTAAAAGTAGCTTCCTAAATAAAACCATTATCCCTCAAAGCACAGCTATTCAAAAAAAAAAAAAAAAGAAAGAAGAAAACTGTGAAAAAGAGTTTGATTCAAAGATCTCCTTATACACTGTACACTACAAACCAGGAATACAAAATAATGTACATAAAAGCCAATGTTTTCATAAAAGAAGTCATAAAGGATTTCATGTTTTTCTTTCTGTCAAATTAAGAGAAACAGCCCACAATGCAATGTTAATTATACCTAAACTGTCTCATTTTAACCATTATTACTGTTGGAATGTAATTATAGATTAGAAAACTATTCCAGATAAAGGAGACCTATAACAACCAAAAAAGGAAAGAAAAAAAAATCTTGATAGTATTTTTCTACTAAAGAGGATGGCGAATGTATGTTTTCTTTTAATAAGGCAACTATTGGAGTGAAATGTAAAAAGAAATCATTATTATAAATCTGCATAAAAATTGGATTCAAATTGACTGCTGGTTATCTATTGTAATTTACAGGAAGCTGGATACTGGTTCTACTAGTCACTGCAGAACTGGTTGTGGGAAACATAAACCAGACCAGTCAGAATTGCCCATTCACTAGCTTTTTAAAAGCTCTAAAACATCTGTGAAATGCTTTTCTTTTAAATATGGAATTGTGAAATATAGAATCAGGAACTCTGATTGAGTTCTTTTTATTAAGTATCCAATTAATACAGTAACATGCACAAATCCTAAATGTCCAGTGTTGTGAATTTTTACAGATATATGCAGTACAGGGATGGATAAAGGGAACATTTCTGGCAGCCCAGACATTCCCCCATAAGCCCTACCATTTAATATTTCCAAAGCCTCCAAATACTTTCTAACTTCTAACACCAAAGATAAAATTTATCTATTCTTAAACTTTATGGAAATAAAATCATGCATATGCCCTCATTGGTGTTTAAATTGTTTGTATAGTGTCATATGTGTGAGACCCACCTATTTTTTTTTTCATTCTACTGTTAATGGACATTTGGGTTGTTTTCAGTTCTTACTTATGAATATTATTTCCATACACATTTTATACACATGTTTTTAGGGTATATATACTCATTTTTGTAGATATGTACACCTACCTATTTTGGGAAGAAATGCTGGATCATAAAATAACTTATGCTTAGCTTTACAAGGTAATGCGTATAATGCCCACCAGAACCCTGATTGATATAATCCCTTAGTCTATATTTGTCATAAAACACAAAATCTGTGCATTCAAAATGTATCTAGGCATTCAACATGTATCTACTGAAAGGAGACTTTAAAATTTGCAATCACACAGAAACACCAGAGAACCAGATCGTATTTTGGAGGGCGCTTCATCAATAACCCATATAAAATAGAGTTGACATAATTTCATTTGAAGTCATCATTTTCGACCTTTTCAAAGAATGATTTAGCTTTTAATCAGAAATCTGTGTTTCATTTTGAACAAGGAACTCATCATCCCAATTCAACTATTTCCATACAAATGAACTACTTTCCATGTCATAAGCTTAATAATGAACAGACTTGCACTCCTACAATCCTGTGGAAGAGTTCCGGCAGAAGACCACTCTGATCTAGCTGAATATGAAGTGTGTCCAGTGTGTTTAAAAGTTATCCTCTCTCACTGCTCTGAAGGGGTAAGTGGGTAAACACTTGTTGGCTATGATCAACCTCCACTGAGTCAGCCACTCTTGAATTTATCAGGGATAGTTTGAAGTAAACTCTTTAGGTCCCTCTCTTCCCTATTGTACATAGAAACAATAGATAGCAGTTTAGGACAAGCCCAGTGTAAATGGAAAGGGGGTGGTGGTAAAAGATATATCTTTGTTTAGTTTGTATATATATGAAATTGTAGGTTAGATATAGTTCTCCCATTGATTTGTTGTGTACATTTAGACAAATAAGAATTTCTCTAAGCCGCAGTTTTCTTATCTGAAAATGACATCCATATAATTTCTTTGCAAGAATGTATCAAATGTGATAAACTCGGTATCCTATAAATAGAACATATTTTGTCATAATATATTTTGTCATGTTATTACTATGATGAGAATTTATTTTATTCTTTTCAAAGCATTTTCCCATTATTTTATTTTACCATTAATGATATTTTGAGGATGAATAGAACATGCATTATGATTACTATGTGCAGAGAGGACGCTCTGTCCTGGCTTATGATTGCATGACAGGAAGAGGACAAATGTCAATCACCCCTTCCTCCTAGTTTGGTTCTTTTTCTCCTGCATCTTTCTTTCTTCTAATAAATTGATTCATAAGTGTATCATACTTCTATCTATTTCTGTGTAATTCTGTGTGTTCTTCAAATATTTTCATATCTCCCATGTCACTAAACATAACTCCCTTATAAAAGGAGCTCTCTTCAGTGCTTATTTCTGGGTCATTGCTGCTCAGCCACTGTCTAACTTTTTTTTTTCTTTTTACTGCTTCATATATTAGTATCATCTTCCTTTCTAACCCTTTGCTTATAAAACATATTTTGGACTGAATGAGCTGATGCAGAATACTCACCTCCCTTAATCTACAACTTTCCCATCACTAAAAGGATGAACAGAAAGAAAGGCAGGGAAGCAGGAAGGAAGGGAGGGAGGGAAGAAGGAAGGAAGGAAGGAAGGGAGAATGGAAAGAAAAAAATTAGCTAATTTTTCCATTGGCTCTATTTACCAAAGCCATGTTTCAGAGACTCAACATTTAATGCAGCTCTTTTCTCAGTCTGGAAGTCCAGTGGTTCCCAGTGTAGTTAATTCATAAACCAGCAAGTGTGGTCTCATATTTTCACCCTGCCTATTCAAGTTGATGGCATGGCTTTCAGGCATATGTTCCTATGGTTGTATGATGGTTGCCACTCTTCCAGATACCACAGTCTCATGAAACCAAGTCCAGGGACAAGATAAGGAAAGAAAAAAGTCACCCTCGACTAGCTTTTAAGATGGATATAAATGTTTCTTGGGGACTTTACTTTTTGTCTTATTGGTCCAAACTTCACCCCAAGATCATCCCAAATCCTATTGTGGAAGGAAGAATGACCTAGATTATCTTAGATGAATCTAAATTTACTTCCTGGGCTGGACATGAATACATGAAAATAATTAAGATTCTCTTTCAAAGGAAGACAAAGAAACACCTGCTGCCCTGGGAGCCGACAGTGTCTGCCATGGCCCTCTCAGGGCTGGAGTGGGATATGTCACAGAAGTGATAATTTCACCCCAAATTTCCCATTAACCTAATTTCTCTTGTTGTTCTTTCTCTATTATGGATTGCTGAGTGCAATCATTATGGAGTGCTTTACCTTGGGCTTGCTAGGGAGAGGGTTTTCTCCTGTTATTTCTGTATCTGTATAGCAGAGGGATTTGGACAATTTATTTGCCCTGTATGGTCTGTGTCAGCCCCAAAGCATTGCAGTTATGAACTCTTGTTATTTGTAGTGACATTTCCCTTCTCTCTCGCCCCTTTCTCTCCCAATACTTAATCTTGCATATTTCCCATTTCAGTGAGTGCCTTCTGGGGCACTACTTCCAATTAGCAGCTTTTCACAAGCTATTGCTTCAAGTACTTATTTTTTTCCTGGTCTTATTATTAAATTATAAGTCTATTACTATTGGTGTTTTTGAAATGCATCTGCCAGATAATCTATTATAATACTTTGCAAGTTTATGTTGTGTCCCAGCAGAGATGCCAAAGAGAAATGAGTTTTGATTGTCACAGAAATTCAGTTTCAAGTGCAGGAAAAACTGACTGGAAAGGTTATTAGCCTCTGAATTAGCTGCTGAGAAAGCTTTGAAGTCATCTTCCCTAGAGATCTTTCATAAAAGGCTAAGTGTGCCTGTGATGATTTAGAAATTCTTAACCGTCTGGAGAAGAGAAGGAGGATGATTCTTAAGTTGTATACAATTATATCCTGACTGTTCCAAGCCTCTAAATCTTCTGTAAAGCACACTGATTGGACAGTTTGTGAGAATGGCCAAAAATCTGGAGGCCTGTAGGGCCATGAGGATAATATCAGGATAACCTCCCCAACTGCTGAAAGGTACTTAAGCATGTAAGGCTGTATAAAGTGGCCTGGGCTGCCCTGTAGTCCTCTAGGAAAGACACTCATCCAGGAAGCATCTCCTGCATCCCTGTTAGAGTGTTAGAACCATGTGCCATAAAACCCCTGATGATATGCAAGTAATTAGAGGAAGTTTTATCTTTTCAATCATGGAAGTATTGTTTGCAATGAAGTATGTCGAGGATGAGTAAATTTTGGATTCAAATGATGATACTTTGAGGAAATCCCTTTAATTCTGAGTCTCATTTTCCTCATCTATGAAAGGCAATAACATCTTAGAATACTACTGCAAACATGAAATGTTGTAAATGCGTGAAACAACCTTTGATACTGTTGATTCTCTGTTAAAGTGACTTCTTTTAGTTCTTCCATTTCATGTCTCAGTAATGCTGGTGATAGACTAGAAAGTCATAGAGGAGGATCCCTAGAAAATAGAGCTTGAGGCATGTCTTTCATGCTGAGGTTTTGAGAGTACTGCAATCTCAGGGTAGTAAGAGGAGGAAAAATGGGACATGAAGCAGGGGAGAAAAAAAGCAACTACAATGTGGTTTACAAATAATGTGGATACACAGTCTTGAGACAACACAAACCATTGCTTGATTCCATGGTACATCCTCCAGACAGGCCCTGTGAAGCCACTGGGACTAAAAACAGGCATTTAAAGAAAAAAAAAGGGTTGAAGATGTATCTGCTGGGTCCTGCACACTTCCTATGTTTCATCTGACAAGGTCCACTCCCAAGTGATTGATTGCCCTCGGTTTTAGGTTAGGTCACCCAGCCCCTCCATATAGCTTCCAGAAAGTGAATTCCAAGGCCAAAGTTTCATTTGAGCCACCAGCCTTATCAGATTTCAGAAGTAGAGAGAAGCCAGACCTTCCGTATTTCTGCAACTGCTGAGGTTCCTGCCTCATTGGGGTCAGTGGAAGTCGTACTAGAGTGGCTTTGGGAAATTTCCTTGCAAAAATTGGTTAGGTATGCTTGTGAGAGCCTGTGGAATTTCTACAGTTTGCTTCTGTTTGGAAGTAGGAATGAGGTCATCAGCTCAGGATGACAATGTGTGTGTTTGTGTTAGATGTTTGCATAAGAAGGGAATGGTGTGAAATCATTGTCTAGAAGAAAAGGAGAGTGAATTGCCTCTGATGATGGAATAGGAATACAGTCTCAGGAGAGCGGGCAACAGCAGCAGTGACCAAGACTTTTTACTGAACATGGAGCTGAGACTTAGGGAAACAAGGGAATCTGGGGCAGTGCAGAGATTAGGTTCCTGTGCAGATTTTGTTTTGTTTTGTTTTGTATCACCTGCATCAACTTTCCAAGTCATGGCAGTAAATACTGATTGATCACTAATGTGTATCCATATATAGTTGGAGAGGTACAATGCAAGGAAGGTATAATATGAGAAAAACACGAATGACTAATTTTCTACTCAAATACCTAAAAATCTAGATTTGGGGGCTTCCCTGGTGGCGCAGTGGTTGAGAGTCCGCCTGCCGATGCAGGGGACACGGGTTCGTGCCCCGGTCCGGGAAGATCCCACATGCCACGGAGCGGCTGGGCCCATGAGCCATGGCCGCTGAGGCTGCGTGTCTGTGCTCCACAATGGGAGAGGCCACAACAGTGAGAGGCCTGCGTACCGCAAAAAAAAAAAAAAAAAAAAATCTAGATTTGGGGATAAAAATAAAAAGATTAAAAGTTCAAAGCATAATGTTAGTAGAAATTTACGGATCCAGATAACAGGCGCTATAAGACCTCAGCAGGAGAGAACACTATGATCTAGGGTGAGCAGGAAAAGTTTGGACTTGATCCAGCCCAGAGAAAATAGGTAAGACTTAGTAAGCAGTGATACAGGACACAGGGACACAGAAGCCAGCACCATGGTAGAGGCTATGAGGAAGGACACTAGGCATTTCTGGTCTCCTATAAATAGATATGGCTGATGAGATCGTCACTGAGCAAGACCCTATGGGGCCTTCCTGGAACAGATACCCTCCTACCATGTCCTCCGCCTACCTCTTGTTTGTAGAAAGACTTTAGCCTCCTAGTTCTTCCCCTATTTCCAAAGAATAAATTTAATCAGAGAAGCACAAAAATGCAGAAACAAAGGAAAAGAGTCAAGCAAGACAAAATAATAATAGTTCAGATATTAAGCAAAGTTAAGGATCTTTAGTTCCTCCTCAAGGGCTATAGATAATGTTCTGAGCCATATCCTTTGAGCTGTTTTGCAGAGACTGAGACTCCCACCAGGTGGAAGAAGTTAACTACTTGATGACCAGACTACAGCCATGACATAAGCTGCTCCATCTTACACAGTTCTGAGAACTGGCCTCAAGGAAATGGGAAAAAGGGACCCGGGAACTGAAGATTAACTCTACTTATAAAACAATCAAGATGATGCTGATCAAACCAAATCCAAACAGGTGAGTGGACCATGCTTCCTTCAAGATGAGTAATTGAAGAAATTTTAATCAAGAGACTATTTACAAAGATGAGAGCAGGGGAAACACAAGGCATGGGGCAGAAAGAGTAGAGAGCCATTGCCTCTTAAGCCTACAGCAGCAAGGGGAGGGAAAGACTACCAGAGGGCAGAGAGAAAATTCTATAGAGAAGGATTTATGACAGTAACTCTAACCTTTGTTAGAGAACTTTAGCCAAAACCAGGTGATGCAAGAAGAAGGAGTGCTCTGACCTCACCCTCTTCATGTCTGTAATCTCCTGCCAATGCCAAAATGAGAGACCAAAGAACAAGGGATCCCACTAGTATAATTCATATGGGTTAGCATCCTGATAATAGAGCAGGTAGAAAAATCCAGGAATGGATCAAGAAGGACAAATGTAAGAGGTCCAGCACAGAGACAATGAGCTGATAAATTTCCCTTTTGCATGTACTAGTTCAAATTGGGGTTTTAACATTTGCAAACTAGAACAGTCACTACTAATGCACTTGAAATTCCCCTTTCCAGTTTTCATCAAGTGCCTGCCTTGTCCATTTCAGTGATCTCTAACACAGGACTTATGCAAAAAGGGTGATGATGAAAGAGGTGGGATTAGCAGCTGATATATTAAACAGTCAATTAACCCAGGAGGCTCACTCTATTTTTTCCCCCAAAATAGGCAGTAAAGACAGCATGACCTAAAACATTCTCTAAGCCAATGAGACACCCGCTCACTTCTGTTCTTTCATTCAATCCTGACAACCGTTAAATCTCTCCAAACTAGTTTTCACCCTCAACAGGTCTGCCTACCTAAATCACAAATGTTTTATTTGACTATATCCCAGCAAATCAACCCACTGTTCCACCATATCAATTTCTGGTGGAAATCAATCATGCAGCTTCCCTATTCTGAGCTTGAATATATACCCGTATGTGCTTGTCAAAGAGTTTTGCCCTCAGCTCACCACACTCCTCATCAGTCTTGTAACCAGGCATAGTGAGAAGGTGAAGTTTTCCAATATGAAGGTTTTAGTAAGCTAAATGAACACTTTGTTAATATGTCATATTTTACATCTTTTTCTTTTATGCATTCCTATGACATTACTGTAGTTTTAGTTAATTTTACTGCTTTTGTCTTTTTTTTTTTTTTTTTGCGGTACACTGGCCTCTCACTGCTGTGGCCTCTCCCATTGCAGAGCACAGTCTCTGGATGCGCAGGCTCAGCGGCCATGGCTCACTGGCCCAGCTGCTCTGCGGCATGTGGGATCTGCCCAGACCGGGGCATGAACCCGTGTCCCCTGCATCGGCAGGCGGACGCCCAACCACTGCGTCACCAGGGAAGCCCACTGCTTTTGTCTTTTAACCTTCATAGTAACTTTATGTGATCAATCCACTACTTTACTGTATATTTACATTTTCACGTCTATATATTTTACTGTAATTAATTAGTGCCATTTCAGTTCAAAGAACTCCCTTTATCATTTTTTGTAAGGCTGGTTTATAGTATTGAACTCCTTTAGCTTTTGCTTGTCTGGAAAATTATTGCTCCTTTAATTCTGAATGATAACCTTGCCAGGCAGTGTATTTTGGTTGGAAATTTGTTTGTTTGTTTTTGTCATTTCAGCACTTTGAACAGGTCATGCCACTCCCTCTGGCCTGCAAAATTTCTGCTGAGAAATGTACTGATAGACTTATTGGGGTTTGTCTTGTATGTAAAACTTTGTTTTTCTCTTTCTACTTTTCAGATTCTCTTTTTAACTTTTGACATTTTAATTATAATGTGCCTTGGTGTTGATCTCTTTGGGGTCATTTTATTTGGTCTGTACAACTTTTTTTTTTTGGGGGGGGGGGCACACTGCACAGCACGTGGGATCTTAGTTCCGCAACCAGGGATTGAACCTGTGGCCCCTGCAGTGGAAGCTCAGATTCTTGACCACTGGACCTCCAGGGAAGTCCCTACTTGGAACCCTCTGTGCTTTCTGGACCTGGATGTCTCTTTCTTTCCCTTGATTAGGAAAGCTTTCAGCCATTATTTCTTCAAATAAATTGTCTGCCCCTGTGTTCCTCTCTTCTCCTTTTGGGACACCTATGCTAGTGTTACTCCACTTGAAGCTGTCCAATAAGTTATCCTCATTTTTAAAAATTCTTCTTTTCTTTTTGCTGCTCTGTCTGGGTGAGTTCTATTGTTTTGTCTTCCAACTTGATGATCTGTTCTGCTTCATCCAGTCCGATTCTGAACCCCTCTATTTTTCAGTTCAGTTATTGTATTCATCAGCTCTGTGACTTCTGTTTTGTACTTTCTTATATTTTGTATTTCTTTGTTGAAATCGTCTCTGTGTTCATCTAGCCTTCTCCCAAGTTCGGTGAGTATCCCTGTGAACATTGTTTTGAGTTTTATCAAGTGTATTACCTACCTCTGTATCAAGGTCTTTTTTTGAGATTTAAAAAATTCATTCTTTTGGAACATTATTATGTTTCCTTATTTTGCTTGGCTCTCTCTTTTCTTCTTCTTCTATGTATTAGGCAAAACAGCTACCTCTCTAAGTCTTGAAGGAGTGGTCTTATGTAGGAGATGAACCTTCTTGTTCAACCTTGCCATAGCTCTTGATTGTTTTTGAAACCTTTGTGATTGTTTAAATTTCTTGATTATTTTTGATATGTCCCTCTTGTTGATGGTGGGCTAAGACCTGTCAGTTCTCCAAGAGGAGGAATCTCATTTAGCATTTAGTTTCAGACTGATTAGAAGCCATATCCTCAGGCATCAGCTTTTAAAGTATGAAGTACATACAGTCTTGTGGGGTTTTGGTTGCAATCCCTACTGGCCTTCAGCCCAGGAGATCTGGAAGTGTCCCCTGGATGGTAGTTGCAAAAGTTTTGACTCCAAACAAATATATGAGCGCCTTTCTGGGAGGTCTTGTTGAGCTCCAGTGAGGGCATAGTGGTGCACAAGGATGGTATCTTGATGCTTACTTTCTCTGGAGTGCCTCCTTAGCCTCTATATGGATGCGAAAACTGAAGCTTGCTCCTCAGGCTGAAGCTCCAGGCTAAGCAAACAGGCCTTTTTCATAGGAAGACTGACATTGTGTTTCAGTCTGCTGTCTGTGCAGTACCCTGGGGGTGGTAGCCTGCCAAGAATTGGCTTTCTAATTGTTACAGTCTGAGGAGTTCAGGAATGTCAGCCTTCTTGGCCACCAGACTCAGGCAGTCTAGTGTCCTCTGTATGTATTGCATGTGTCCACTGGTTTTAGCAAGGCAGCTGGAGAGTGTAGGGCGTGGGGCATGCCCCCCAGCTTCAGAAAGACAGCAGGAAAATGTCTTGACTGTTGTGCACCTGTGGGTTTCAGTAATGCAGCAGTGGGTGAGTGCTTTGCTTGTGCACATGCAGATTTTAGGCTGGATGTGGATTTTAGGAGAATGCCATGACCGTGCATGCTGGAGAGCTCCAGCCAGGGAGTGGGGAAGTGATGCAACTGTGGGTGCTCTCCAGCCTCAGTAAGGCAACAGGATTGTGTCCCAATCACTCACCCCTCGCTGTCTTAGCAAGGCTGTGAAAGGGTGTTGCCTCTGAGCTCATCCACCTATGCTAGTAAGACAGGTGGAGGGTGAAATAATGACACCTGCCAGCAGCTCTGTCTCCAAGGAGAGTTTCAACTGTCCCCTGTCCTTCCAGAGATGCTTTTAGTTCAGCAAATGATTCTCCTTCACATATAGTCTAGGCACTTTTCAAACTATTTTTTTCACTGAGTCTCACAGTGAGTGAGACTGCATATGAGCCCTTTAAAAGCACTCTTGGTCTCTTGAACATCAACTCTGTTGGTTTTCTAAGGCAGATGTCTTGAGAGCTCATCTTCTCAGTACAGATCCCAGGAGATGGGTTGCCTGATATGGGGCATCAACCCCTCATTCCTCTAGGGGAGGCACCAGACTGGTGAGATCCTTCCCTATGGTGTGGGGATTTTAGTGAGACTGTGTCTCTACATTTCCTACTCATCTGGATGTGGTTCTTTATCCCTTTCTTGTGGAGAAGCAGTTCATCTATTTTTCAGATCTTTTTCAGAGAGGAATAATTCACATGTACCTCTAGATTTGGTGTATCCATGGGAAGAGGTGAGCTCAGGGTCTTCCTATGCTGATCCCCTTCACCTAATTTTATAAGTTTTTGTTCTTTTAATATTTTCTTTTTCTGTATTGAGCTTTTTCTTCTATTCCTAGTATCTTAGTTGGGAGCTCAGATCATTGATTTAATACCCTTTTTCTTTTCTAAGCTAAGTATTTAATGTTATAAATTTCCCTTTAATCACTGCTTCTGTTATATTCCACATTTTTGATATAGAGAGTTTTCATTTTCATTTGGTTTAAATTATTTTATAATTTCCCTTGTGACTTCCTTTCTAACCCGTCAGTGATTTAGAAATGAATTATTTAATCCCCCAATATTTTAGGCTTTAGCAGATGTCAGATTTGTATTAGTATTATTACAGATTATAGTCTAAGAATACACTTCGTATAGTTTCTAGTCTTTTAAATTCATTAGTATTTTTCATGGCCTGGAATATTATTTATCTTGGTGAATGTCCCAAGTGTACATGAAAAGAATTTTTATTTTGATGTCATTGTCACGTTGCATAAATGTCAATTTAGTTCAGTTGGTTGATAGCGTTATTCAAACTTCCATACCTTTACTAATTTTCTCTCTACTCACTCTATTGATTGTGAAAAGAGATGTTGAAGTTTCCAACTATAATTGTGGAATTGTTTATTTCTTATTTTAGTTCTATCAGATTTCTGTCATTTATTTTGAACCTCTGTTATTAAATGTTATTTGGGAATCATGACATTTATTGGAGAATTGATTTTTCATCATTGTTTATGTCTCTTGTTATCCTTGGTAATATTAATTGTTTTAAAGCCTACTATTTCTCATATTAATATAGTCATTCCAGCTTTCTTTTGATTATTATTTGCATGGTATGGATTTTTACATTTTCTTTGACGTTTGGCATATATATGTCTTTATATTACAACTGAGTTTATTTTATACAGCATATAGTTTACTCTTTTTTTTTTTTTTTTTTATCACAAATTTAATCAGTTATATGTATACATATGTTCCCATATCCCCTCCCTTTTGCGTCTCCCTCCCACCCTCCCTATCCCACCCCTCCAGGCGGTCACAAAGCACCGAGCTGATCTCCCTGTGCTATGCGGCTGCTTCCCACTAGCTATCTACCTTACGTTTGGTAGTGTATATATGTCCATGCCGCTCTTTCACTTTGTCACAGCTTACCCTTCCCCCTCCCCATATCCTCAAGTCCATTCTCTAGTAGGTCTGTGTCTTTATTCCTGTCTTACCCCTATGTTCTTCATGACCTTTTTTTTTCTTAAATTCCATATATATGTGTCAGCATACAGTATTTGTCTTTCTCTTTCTGACTTACTTCACTCTGTATGACAGACTCTAGGTCCATCCACCTCATTACAAATAGTTCAATTTCATTTCTTTTTATGGCTGAGTAATATTCCATTGTATGTATGTGCCACATCTTCTTTACCCATTCATCCGATGATGGACACTTAGGTTGTTTCCATCTCCGGGCTATTGTAAATAGGGCTGCTATGAACATTTTGGTACATGTCTCTTTTTGAATTGTGGTTTTCTCAGGGTATATGCCCAGTAGTGGGATTGCAGGGTCATATGGTAGTTCTATTTGTAGTTTTTTAAGGAACCTCCATACCGTTCTCCATAGTGGCTGTACCAATTCACATTCCCACCAGCAGTGCAAGAGTGTTCCCTTTTTTCCACACCCTCTCCAGCATTTATTGTTTCTAGATTTTTTGATGATGGCCATTCTGACTGGTGTGAGATGATATCTCATTGTAGTTTTGATTTGCATTTCTCTAATTAGTAAAGATGTTGAGCATCCTTTCATGTGTTTGTTGGCAGTCTGTATATCTTCTGTGGAGAAATGTCTATTTAGGTCTTCTGCCCATTTTTGGATTGGGTTGTTTGTTTTTTTGTTATTGAGCTGCATGAGCTGCTTATAAATTTTGGAGATTAATCCTTTGTCAGTTGCTTCATTTGCAAATATTTTCTCCCATTCTGAGGGTTGTCTTTTGGTCTTGTTTATGGTTTCCTTTGCTGTGCAAAAGCTTTTAAGTTTCATTAGGTCCCATGTGTTTATTTTTGTCTTTATTTCCATTTCTCTAGGAGGTGGGTCAAAAAGGATCTTGCTGTGATTTATGTCATAGAGTGTTCTGCCTATGTTGTCCTCTAAGAGTTTGATAGTGTCTGGCCTTACATTTAGGTCTTTAATCCATTTTGAGCTTATTTTTGTGTATGGTGTTAGGGAGTGATCGAATCTCATACTTTTACATGTCCCTGTCCAGTTTTCCCAACACCACTTATTGAAGAGACTGTCCTTTCTCCACTGTACATTCCTGCCTCCTTTATCAAAGATAAGGTGACCATATGTCCGTGGGTTTATCTCTGGGCTTTCTATCCAGATTGGCTGAATGGATACAAAAACAAGACCCATATATATGCTGTCTACAAGAGACCCACTTCAGACCTAGAGACACATACAGATTGAAAGTAAGGGGATGGAAAAAGATATTCCATGCAAATGGAAATCAAAAGGAAGCTGGAGTAGCAATTCTTATATCAGACAAAATAGACTTTAAAATAAAGACTATTAGAAGAGACAAAGAAGGACACTACATAACGATAAAGGGATCGATCCAAGAAGAAGATATAACAATTGTAAATATTTATGCACCAAATATAGGAGCACCTCAACACATAAGGCAAATACTAACAGCCATAAAAGGGGAAATCGACAGTAACACAATCATAGTAGGGGACTTTAACACCCCACTTTCAGCAATGGACAGATCATCCAAAATGAAAATAAATAAGGAAACACAAGCTTTAAATGATACATTAAACAAGATGGACTTAATTGATATTTATAGGACATTCCATCCAAAAACAACAGAATACACATTTTTCTCAAGTGCTCATGGAACATTCTCCAGGATAGATCATATCTTGGGTCACAAATCAAGCCTTGGTAAATTTAAGAAAATTGAAATTGTATCAAGTATCTTTTCCGACCACAATGCTATGAGACTAGATATCAATTACAGGAAAAGAGCTATAAAAAATACAAACACATGGAGGCTAAACAATACATTACTTAATAACGAAGTGATCACTGAAGAAATCAAAGAGGAAATAAAAAAATACCTAGAAACAAATGACAATGGAGACACGACGACCCAAAACCTATGGGATGCAGCAAAAGCAGTTCTAAGAGGGAAGTTTATAGCAATACAATCCCACCTTAAGAAACAGGAAATATCTCGACTAAACAACCTAACCTTGCACCTAAAGCAATTAGAGAAAGAAGAACAAAAACATCCCAAAGTTAGCAGAAGGAAAGAAATCATAAAAATCAGATCAGAAATAAATGAAAAAGAAATGAAGGAAACAATAGCAAAGATCAATAAAACTAAAAGCTGGTTCTTTGAGAAGATAAACAAAATTGATAAACCATTAGCCAGACTCATCAAGAAAAAAAGGGAGAAGACTCAAATCAATAGAATTAGAAATGAAAAAGGAGAAGTAACAACTGACACTGCAGAAATACAAAAGATCGTGAGAGATTACTATAAGCAACTCTATGCCAATAAAATGGACAACCTGGAAGAAATGGACAAATTCTTAGAAATGCACAACCTGCCAAGACTGAATCAGGAAGAAATAGAACATATGAACAGACCAATCACAAGCACTGAAATTGAAACTGTGATAAAAAATCTTCCAACAAACAAAAGCCCAGGACCAGATGGCTTCACAGGCGAATTCTATCAAGCATTTAGAGAAGAGCTAACGCCTATCCTTCTCAAACTCTTCCAAAATATAGCAGAGGGAGGAACACTCCCAAACTCATTCTACGAGGCCACCATCACCTTGATACCAAAACCAGACAAGGATGTCACAAAGAAAGAAAACTACAGGCCAATATCACTGATGAACATAGATGCAAAAATCCTCAACAAAATACTAGCAAACAGAATCCAACAGCACATTAAAAGGATCATACACCATGATCAAGTGGGGTTTATCCCAGGAATGCAAGGATTCTTCAATATACGCAAATCAATCAACGTGATACACCATATTAACAAATTGAAGGAGAAAAACCATATGATCATCTCAATAGATGCAGAGAAAGCTTTCGACAAAATTCAACACCCATTCATGATAAAAACCCTGCAGAAAGTAGGCATAGAGGGAACTTTCCTCAACATAATAAAGGCCATATATGACAAACCCACAGCCAGCATCGTCCTCAATGGTGAAAAACTGAAACCATTTCCACTAAGATCAGGAACAAGACAAGGTTGCCCACTCTCACCACTCTTATTCAACATAGTTTTGGAAGTTTTAGCCACAGCAATCAGAGAAGAAAAGCAAATAAAAGGAATCCAAATTGGAAAAGAAGAAGTAAAGCTGTCACTGTTTGCAGATGACATGATACTATACATAGAGAATCCTAAAGATGCTACCAGAAAACTACTAGAGCTAATCAATGAATTTGGTAAAGTTGCAGGATACAAAATTAATGCACAGAAATCTCTGGCATTCCTATATACTAATGATGAAAAATCTGAAAGTGAAATCAAGGAAACACTCCCATTTACCATTGCAACAAAAAGAATAAAATATCTAGGAATAAACCTACCTAAGGAGACAAAAGACCTGTATGCAGAAAATTATAAGACACTGATGAAAGAAATTAAAGATGATACAAATAGATGGAGAGATGTACCATGTTCTTGGATTGGAAGAATCAACATTGTGAAAATGACTCTACTACCCAAAGCAATCTACAGATTCAATGCAATCCCTATCAAAATACCACTGGCATTTTTCACAGAACTAGAACAAAAAATTTCACAATTTGTATGGAAACACAAAAGACCCCGAATAGCCAAAGCAATCTTGAGAACGAAAAATGGAGCTGGAGGAATCAGGCTCCCTGACTTCAGACTATACTACAAAGCTGCAGTAATCAAGACAGTATGGTACTGGCACAGAAACAGAAAGATAGATCAATGGAACAGGATAGAAAGCCCAGAGATAAACCCACGGACATATGGTCACCTTATCTTTGATAAAGGAGGCAGGAATGTACAGTGGAGAAAGGACAGTCTCTTCAATAAGTTTACTCTTTTTTATTCTTTACACAATCAGATAAGATCTGTCTTTAGATTGCTCTTTAGATCATTTACTTTTTTTTAACATCTTTATTGATGTATAGTTGCTTTACAATGGTGTGTTAGTTTCTGCTTTATAACAAAGTGAATCAACTATACATATACATATATCCCCATATCTCCTCCCTCTTGCATCTCCCTCCCTCTTTCCCTATCCCACCCCTCTAGGTCGTCACAAAGCACCTAGCTGATTTCCCTGTGCTGTGTGGCTGCTTCCCTCTAGCTATCTATTTTACATTTGGTAGTATATATAAGTCTATGCCACTTTCTCACTTCATCCCAGCTTACACTTCCCCCTCCCTGTGTCCTCAAGTCCATTCTCTATGTCTGTGTCTTTATTCCTGTCCTGCCCCTAGGTTCCTCAGAAACATTTTTTTTTAATTTTTAGATTCCATATATATGTGTTAGCATATGTTATTTGTTTATCTCTTTCTGACTTACTTCACTCTGTATGACAGACTCTAGGTTCATCCACCTCACTACAACTAACTTAATTTCGTTTCTTTTTATGGCTGAGTAATATTCCATTATATATATGTGCCACATCTTCTTTATCTTTTCATCTGTCTATGGACACTTAGGTTGTTTCCATGTCCTGGCTATTGTAAATACAGCTGCAATGAACATTTTTTACATGAGTCTTTTTGAATTATGTTTTTCTCAGGGTATATGGCCAGTAGTGGGATTGCTGGGTTGTATGGTAGTTCTATTTTTAGTTTTTTAAGGAACCTCCATACTGTTCTCCATAGTGGCTGTATCAATTTACATTCCCACCAACAGTGCAAGAGGGTTCCCTTTTCTCCACACCCTCTCCAGCATTTATTGTTTGTAGATTTTCTGATGATGGCCATTCTGACAGGTGTGAAGTGATACCTCATTGTAGTTTTGATTTGCATTTCTCTAATGATTAGTGATGTTGAGCATTCTTTCATGTGTTTGTTAGCAATCTGTATATCTTCTTTGGAGAAACGTCTATTTAGGTCTTCTACCCATTTTTGGATTGGGTTGTTTGTTTTTTTGATATTGAGTTGCATGGGCTGCTTGGAAATTTTGGAGGTTAATCCTTTGTCCGTTGCTTCATTTGCAAATATTTTCTCCCATTCTCATGGTTGTCTTTTCATCTTGTTTATTGTTTCCTTTGCTCTGCAAAAGGTTTTAAGTTTCATTAGGGTCCATTTGTTTATTTTTGTTTTTATTTCCATTTCTCTAGGAGGTGGGTCCAAAAGGATCTTGCTGTGATTTATGTCATAGAGTGTTCTATGTTTTCCTGTAAAAGTTTTATAATGTCATGCCTTACATTTAGGTCTTTGGCCAAAGCAATGAGAGAATAAAAAGAAATAAAAGGAATCCAAATCGGAAAAGAAGAAGTAAAGCTGTCACTGCTTGCAGAAAACATGATACTATACATAGAGAATCCTAAAGATGCTACCAGAAAACTTCTAGAGCTAATCAACAAATGTGGTAAAGTAGTAGGATACAAAATTAATGGACAGAAATCTCTTGCATTTCTATACACTAATGATGAAAAATCTGAAAGAGAAATCAAGGAAACACTCCCATTTACCATTGCAACAAAAAGAATAAAATACCCAGGAATAAACCTACCTAAGGAGACAAAAGACTTTTATGCAGAAAACTATAAGACACTGATGAAAGAAATTAAAGATGATATAGATGGAGAGATATACCATGTTCTTGGATTGGAAGAATCAACATTGTGAAAATGACTGTACTACCCAAAGCAATCTACAGATTCAATGTAATCCCTATCAAACTACCAATGGCATTTTTCACAGAACTAGAATAAAAAATTTCACAATTTGTAGAGAAACACAAAAGACCCTGAATAGCCAAAGCAATCTTGAGAAAGAAAAATGTAGCTGGAGGAATCAGGCTCCCTGACTTCAGACTATATTACAAAGCTACAGTAATCAAGACAGTATGGTACTGGCACAAAAACAAAAATATAGATGAATGGAACAGGATAGAAAGCCCAGAGATAAACCCACACACATATGGTCACCTTATGTTTGATAAAGAGGCAAGGATATACAATGGAGAAAAGACAGCCTCTTCAATAAGTGGTGTTGGGAAAACTGGACAGCTACATGTAAAAGATTAAAATTAGAACACTCCCTAGCACCATACACAAAAATAAACTAAAAATGGATTAAAGACCTAAATGTAAGACTGGACACTATGAACCTCTTAGAGGAAAACATAGGAAGGACACTCTTTGACATAAATCACAGCAAGATATTAAAGATCATTTAAAGATCATTCACTTTTAATGCAGTGATTTATATAAATCTTTATTTCATTTTATTACTCATTTTCTTTTTTTGCTTTCTGTTTTTTGTCCCTCTGTTCCCTCTGTATTATTTTTGAGTATATAAATAAATTTTAGCATTTCATTTTAATTTATTTACTGGCTTTTTGGTGATATATATTTTTTATTGTTTCAGTGGTTGCTTTAGGGATTACAATATACATGTGCCTAGCCTTTTACAGCCTATTTAGTTTAATATTTTAGTACTTCACATTAAACTTATATGTCTTAAAAACATCTAAGACAGTTTACCATTACCTTTATTACCTTTATTACCACTCTCCTTTATTTTATAGTTGTCAAATATATTACATCTATATACAATAAAAATCTACTGAAAATGCGGTAATTTTTATTTTTAATATTTATGTGTACATTTTAGGAACTTAAGAAAGAAATAGTCATATATTTACCCAAATATTTACCACCCAAGTCATGGAGCTCCCTAATTGAGTTTCACCATTGGAAGTGGCACAGAGGAAAGGTAAAAATCAAATATGGATACCTGCTGCCCTCTTTGGAACAGGCAGTCTCCTTTTCTTTATTCCTATGGCTAGAAAGATGGGATTTCAGTTGGAGATTTAGCTGACAGCATGCCCACTGCTCCATAGCCTCATGACTGGAGAGTTCCCTCGAAGCAAATCTGTAAAAGAAACAAAAAAAATGAGAACCTCACCCACATACCGGGTGGTTCTCTGTTTTTTGACTTTCATCTACAATTTACTTGTAAGGGTCCTCAGATAGTTGATTTTTTGCATCAACGTGTCCAGTTGCTTAGCAGGAAGGATAGGCTAAAGAGGGCATACTTGGCTGAAAGGAACATAATTCCATGTATTTTTTCCTGTGATAATAAGAAGAGTTATGACAAAATGAAAAACTGTAAATTAGAGTTATACATGATGTATTTGATTTCATAAAAAACTTTGGATTTATGCAATAAACTAAACATACAAACTTTATGGAAATTTAATAAAAAATATAAGATTTAAATTGAAATGTACTGTGTAAGGAAAGTGAGCCTATTTTGTGAATTACTAGGAGCCAGATAAACTGGTATCATGTAAATCTATAGAAAAAGTTTCCTCTTGAACTTAACTTTCTTTCTTTTAAAAATATTTATTTGTTTATTTATTTATGTATTAGTTTTGGCTGTGTCAGGTCTTAGTTGCAGCACATGGGATCTTCGTTGTGGCAGGTGGGATCTTTCATCGTGGTGTGGGCTCTTCATTGTGGCGCGGTTTCTCTCTTGTTGTGGCATGCGGGTTTTCTCTCTCTAGTTGTGACACGTGGCTCCAGAGCACATGGGCTCTGTAGTTTGCAGCACACAGGCTCTCTAGTTGAGGCGTGTGGGCTCAGTAGTTGAGGTACGTGGGCTCAGCAGTTGTGGTGCATGGGCTTATTTGTCCTGCAGCATGTGGGATCTTAGTTCCCTGACCAGGGATCGAACCCACATCTCCTACATTGGAAGGCAGTTTTTTTTACCACTGGACCACCAGGGAAGTCCCGAACTTAACTTTCAGATAAACTGTATATTATGTGAATCTATAGAAAAAGGTTCCCTAGAACTTTCTAAGTAAATTTTACTGCTATGATATTTATCACATAGTTATTTTTAAAATTATCTTTACTAAAAAATACAGATGAGAAATAAAATGACATGTGTAAATGGAGTTTTCATGATTTGACAGAAACTGATTCTGGCCCTTCAATATTTTATTTATTTGTTTTTTAAATGATGTAGGAAATACAGTGAAATTCCAGAAAGATCAGGGTTTAGGATTATACTTTTGAAGGGAAGAGGTACAACAAACATAAATGCTCATCATTTATAAAAGAGTGATTGACCTCCATAAACCTTGTTTTCATCATCTCTAAAAATACGATAATAACTTTCCTCTTTGTTAGATTTATTTAGCAGGTTATATAAGATAACATTTACAAAGCACCTCACCATGTTTCTAGTGCATGATGCTCAGTAAATGGCAATTGATGTCATTATTATATTCCTGTATTATATCAGATGCTAGGGAAATGAACCATAATGAAAACACAATATCAAATCTCAAGAAACTGAGTAGGGAAACATGCTAGTGAAAAAACATTATATGACCACATTGTAACTAGATTATTGAATTATAACAAAATAATTGTAGAAACTTTAATATAACACATGTTACTGAATGTGAAGGTAGAAAAGAAAGGCCATTTCCTTGTGTATGTTACCTCATACTATCCACATAAAGTTTTTCTTAAATATGAAAAAAATGGAAAATGTTAAAAAAATGAGACCTCCTCGATGCTGGGGTAAGAAAAATTTCCAAGATACATTGTTATGAAGCTATAGAGATATAAATGATTGTATATTGATTATGCTGCCATTTGAGCAAAATGAAATATACTCATGCAAACATGTATGATTATTATTGGAAAGATAATGTAAAAAAAAACATGAACAGTTTTTATCCTTGAGGAAAGATATTGAGTTACTGGGTTACAGGAATAAAAGGGAGATTTTCTTTTCAATGTAAATCTTTAAAAATATTTTCCATTTTTTAGATTATGTCTATTTAGAATCTTAATAACATAATTAGTGAAAACATAATATTGGAAAATTTTGTTAACAAAGTATTTTGATGTAGAATGTATATAGAGTAGTCATTCAATAAAGGCTAACTAATTTTTTAAAGCAACCTAATTAATGGTTAGTATCATTTAATTAAAGAGTTCCTTCTAAAGATCCATCAGTCAATCAAACTTCTTATTTATTACTATCACCGTTCCAAAATTCTTGGTGAATTTCTGGAACTCCTTTAGGGTGTCAGAAATATTCATTGATCTACATACAAACCAAACATATTTATCAAGTGTCTTCCAATTTTCCAATATTTCTAACATTCCTTCCATTTTTCCTATAGTTTGCTAAGCTCAGAATGACATTCTCTGCTTCCTTTATGACTATCTTACACTTGAGTGAAGTGGGGGTTTCTGAGGCTCATAAACCCAAGGGCTCTACATCAGTTAACCTTGCACAGTTAACCATGCAGCTCTCCATCTAGGTCACCTGGACTCTGAGACTGAGATCATCCCTGTCATTCTTACTGCTCGAAGACATACTTTGGATCTCTTAGACTTTTCCAACATTTTAGTTTGGTTTATTTCACATTACAACATGGCATAAACCTGTTTTATATATATGTATTTTCTCAAAAAATGTATATATATATATATATATATTTTTAAATTTCAAACTGAAGTTCTTTGGGGCCTCCTATAGCACTTGCTATTTTTAAGTAAGTTGTTAAACAATAGGAGTTTGTAGCAGACACAACAGGTTGCCTATTAAATACCCATTTTCTCTTTGTGCTTACTAAGAAAACTCCAGTTCTAATTAGGGTGGCATTATGCTTTGCTAAAAATATGCTTTCTTCCAGCCTATATGACTGCTAGGTATGGCAATATTGCACAGTTCTGGACTGGGCCACACCTCAGTCATTCAGGGATCCAGGCAAACATTTTTGTGGGCCTCTCTATATAAATCATTTGATGAAAAATATATTACAGACTTCCGGTGAGATACATTAGGCATATTTTTCCTATTTCTCCTGGTGAATGCAACTGAAAATCCTGGTTATTATATAAAACAAACATAGAAAGATGCTAAATGGTGAAGGAAAGTAGACAGCCTGGCTAGGAATATTGGTATTGGAGGGATGGTGAGGTAGTAGTTTCCTGGGTTTTCTTGTATATCCCAGACTGTGAAGCCAGCAACCTGGAAATATCAGTGGGCACAGATTTAAGAAAAATAAATAAAAAATAAACAACGAGAAAAGCCTGCTTTCTTTGCTAAAGGACCAAGAAAAAGGCAGCCTAGCAGGATAGAAACTTTTGGAAATAACCACTCTACTCCAGCCAAACACCACAGAAAAAAAAAAAAAACAAAGCAAAACAAAACAAAGCAAAAAACAGGAACCCCACTCTCAACTCCACCAGCAAAACTGAGTGGAAATCCAAAATTGTACAAGGAGTCCCAAACTCATAGTCAGGGTAATGTCAGAGAAGACATAGTAGAGAGCCAGCACTCTCATCACCAAGGAGTCTTAATAAACCTACCCCCCTGTTCAGACTAAGTGGATACCATGATACCATATGGGAATTGTACACATTACCCATAGGTAACAAGAAGCCTCTTCCCTGCCTGCTTGGAGGGATGTTGGAGATGTCTTATGGAGAGTCAAATTTTTACTAACACTTAGTGAGAACAGTGCTACCTTCTCCATGGTATCAGTGGAGGCCACATGCAGAACAGTAAAGGGCAACTCTGCCCTTTCCTAGCCAGATTGATATAAGTGGCTGCTTAGATAGGAATTTTGTCTACATAAGAATCCCTAAGGAATCCATTAAAAAAAAAAGAAATCGCAGGTATTAATAATGAGTCCAGCAAGACCTCAAGACATAAGATCAACACATAAAAATTAATTGCATTTTTATATGCTAGCAATAAACTTGTGGAATCCAAAAATAAAAAGGCAATACCATTTACAACCATTCAAAAAAAATCACAGAGGTTTAAATCTAACAAAACGTGTACATGTAAACTAAAAACTATAAAATGCTAATGAAGGAAACAAAACAGGATCTAAATGATGAGATACATTATGTCTCAAAATGGACCTAAATAAATGGTGAGACATACCATGGATTGAAGGACTTAACATAGTAAAGATGTCAACTCTTTGCAAATTATTTTACAGGTTTAATATAATTCCTATCAAAATCTGAGCAAGTATTTTTTTGTTTATTTTTTGATATAGGACAGTTTATTCTAAATTTTCTATGGAAAGTCAAAGGAACTAGAATAGCCATTATTCTGAAAAAGTGGAATACTAGGGTTATTTAAGATTTATTACATAGCTTCAGGAGTCAAGACTGTAGTATTCACAATGGGATAGACAGACAGATATATTGAGCAGAGTAGAGAATTCAGAAACAGATCCATACACATACAACTAACTGATTTTTGACAAAGGTGAAAAGACTTTTCAACTATTTGTGCTGGAGCAGTGGATATTCATAGTAAAAAATTATATCTCAGCTTGAACTTCAAAACTTATACAAAAAAATTAACTCAAAATGGATGATAGATTTAAATGTACAATTGTAAAAACATAACACTTTTAAGAGATAACATAGGAGAAAATATTCTGGACTTAGGGCATTAACCACAATCCATTAATGAAAAAATAGATATCTGACTTTATCAAAATTAAAAACCTAACCCAATTAGGAAATGGGAAAAGACATGAAGAGACATTTCATTGAAGAGGATTCATAGATGGTAAATAAGCACAGGAAAAGATGTTCAACATCATTAGCCATTAGAGAATGGCAAATTTGTACCACAATGAGATATCCCCACAGACCTTGTAGAACAACTAAAATTATCAAGAATGACTATATACCAAATGCTGGCAAGGATGCAGAGAAACTGGCTTTCTCATACATTGCTGGTGGGAATGTGAAATAGCAGTACCATTCTGGAAAATGCTTTGGCAGTTTCTTAAAAAAAAAATTAAACTTACACTTAACATGCGACCAACAATTATACTACTGGGCAGTTATCTCAGCAAAATGAAATCTATGTCCACATAAAAACTTACACATGGTTGTTCATAGCAGTTCTATTTGGAGTAGCCAAAGCTAGAAACAACCCATAAGTGAATGGTTAAACATCCGTGATACCCTGGAATTCTTTTGTTTTTTAATGCCTTTTAATATTTATTTATTTTTTGGCTGCGTCGGGTCTTAGTTGTGGCACACGGGCTCTTCATTGTAGCGCATGGGCTTCTCTCTAGTCATGGCACACAGGCTTTGTTGCCTCCTGACATGTTGGATCTTAGTTCCCTGACCAGGGATTGAACCAGTGTCCCTTGCATTGTAAGATGGATTCTTAAGCACTGGACCACCAGGGAAGTCCCTGTGACACCCTGGAATTCTACTTAGAAATAAAGTGGACTGAACTGTTGATGCATCCACCAACTTGAAAGTATCTCAAGGGCATTGTGTTGAATGAAAAAAGCCAGTCTCAAAATGGTCACACACTGTGTGATTCTATTTATATAACATTCTCAAAACAACAAAATTATAGAGATGGCAAACAGATTAGTGGTTGCCAAGAGTTATGAGATGTTAGGGGAAGAGTGTGTGTATGACAATAAAGAGATAACATGAGGAAAACTTTTATGGTGATGGAATAGTTCCGTGTCTTGACATAGTGTGGTGGTGGTTACATGAACATACACATGTAATGAAAAGAAAATTGGACCTACAATCCATTGAAGTCAAATTCCTGGATTTGATATTGTACTATACTTATGCAAAATGTAACACTTGGGGGAAATTGGATGAAGGGTAGAGGAGACCCTTCTGTACAGTTTTTACAACTTTCTACAAAACTGCTATTATTTCAAAATAAAAAAAGTATATGGGTATACATTATATAAATAAATATTATATGTATGTGCATTATATACATATATATGTTATAAATAATATATATATAATATAAATACATTTTATATATATAATAGATTTAATGGGCCCATGTAAAGTATATTGACTTACCAATTAACATATATGATAATGTGAAAAGAGAAGTTCTTATATATTTTTTATTGTCCAATCAGTGCCTGTGAAGATTCTTCATGATTCCACACCCACCTGGAGGTGTGGTAATACGTGGAATCTTCTTTCCTTACACATACTCTTACTGCAGGGCCCCTGTTCATTCCTGAGCTTTCTCCTCTGCTCCTTTGTTTTAAAAATAGGAGTTTTGCATGGGAACCTAATACATAGTTTGTATCTCTAAAATGCTCTCCTTTCAGTGTTGACCTCTCCTGATTTCATTTTTGACAGGTGCTGCTTCCCTTTATGAGGTTAAGTTGTTGTTGTTTTTCCTTTTGTTCACTGCCATATCCCCTGGATGTAGAACATATTAAGAAAACACAATAAAATTTTCAATGACTGGATGCATAAATATGCATCAACTAATTAAAGAATTAGACAAAATTTTTGATAGCTTCTAATAAAGTATAAGATGCCTTTTATTGGGTCTCTGGAGGATACACAGGTGTCAAAGAAAAACAGAGGTGAATGGCTTCACCACCACTTGTTTTCTTTTTCTTTTAACTTGATTATGTTTTTTTAAAAAAGTTTTTATTGAAGTATCTTTGACTTACAATGTTGTACACTTTTTAAATTAAATAATCCATTGATTGATTGAGTCATTGTACATTTGCTTGATTTCTATAATAAACATTTACAGGACAACTAATATTGTTTAATCAAACAGGAATGTATTTTGAGCATTACAAGTTACAAAGAACTACAGTGAGATAAACTTCTAATTCTGGAGTTTGGGAGGAAAATGTGAGGATGAAACAAAAGGAATATATATTAAAAAAATAAGAATGTGGAGAAATGGGGGGGGGGAAGAAGGAAAAAGAAAAATTGAAATACATGAGGTGGAATGGTAGACACGTGGTCCAATGCCCACCCTCATCTTGGTCATCCATAATAACCCTTACATAATGAACAGCTTGCATGTAACAACATAAGAAATGCATTCTGAAGGACATGATTCAGTACTACAAAAGTAAAATAAAGGCAATTAGTTCAATGATTTTCAAGGAGAAACGGACTGTTCTGCATTGTGCCATGTTGTGATATGCTTGTAGCAGGGGCAATAAAAAACAGGGAGAAAAGATGAGTAAGAAATGAAGTTAATTAAAAATACATGTCATATCCAGATGAATTGATTTAAATCATCCAGGTTGTACAATAACAATTTTAAACATGCAACTATTTATAGAATATCATATTTATTAACCCATCCTAAGAAATCTAACAAAGATGACTTTTCCAATCAACGGCCAAGGGAAACTTTAACTGTTTTATGTTGGTAAAAGGTTGTCATAGAAAATTAAACATGAAACTATAAAATTAGATTTTTCTAAATACCAGAATACCAGAAAACTAAACAAAACAATAAAGAAAAAAAGTAATACTCAAAGGATCAACCAGAAATTAATAAAAGTCATTACATTGAGGGGATAGGTGGGAACAGGGTAAAAGAGAGAGAACTAGACATACGATATACATATTACTTTTTATAGTTTTGGGTTTTGAAGCATATAAATTATTTACAATTTCAAAAATAAAAATTAAATTATGAAGATGAAATTGGAAAATAAGAGACCTAGGTGTGTAAAACAGATAACAAAACTACAGAAAAGAAAAATTAACCTAACAAAATTTTTGCTGATCTTTTAAGTACTTAATTTTGAAATCATTTTAGATTTACAGAGAAGTTACAAAATAGTATTTCTTTCCCCCCACTTCCCCTAGTGTTTTCTCATATAATAATTGTATATTTACAAAAACTGTGAAAATAATATTGCCAGAATACTATCAACAGTTTTATTCAAATTTCACAGGTTTTTCTATTTATGCCCTTTTTCATAGAATCCAATCCATGATACAAATTGCAGTTTGCCTTCATGACTCTGTATTCAAGGTTAATGTGTGACGGTTTTTTGGTCTTCCCCTGTTTTTCATGACCTTGTCGGTTTTGAAAGGTACTGGTCAGCTATTATTTTACAATATCCTTCAATTTGGGTTTGTTTAAGATTTTGTCACGATTCAACTGAGACTATGGATTTTGGAGAAGAACTCACAAACATCAAGTGCCCTCCTTGCTGTATCAGACAGGGGGTATATGATCTCAATATGAGTTAATTATGGTGATATTGATATTGAACACTTGGTTAATGTGGTACCTGCCAAGTTTCTCTACCGAAAAAAAAATTATTTTTCTCTTGCCAGAAGCTATTTGTTACAAGTGAGATACAGTCCACAACTAAGAGGAGTGAATTAAACTTAATTTTTAGAGGGATGGTTACCAAACAATTAGTGGACATACATTAAAATCAACACATCAATTAATAGATAATTTTAGGGGATATTTGGATTCTTTTCAAATAGCCTTTTTCTTCATCATAATGTTTCCCACAATTTTTTATAACATTCATCAGTGCATTTTGCCTGCAGCAGTAATTACAGTGATTTTCTGTATCCCTCACTCCTTCTCCATTTATAATTGGGACTTTTTCTCCAGGCAATGCATCCCTTCTCCCCATTCATTTATTTACTTATGCTACCATTTATTTATATCAGCATCAACTCCCTGATACTTGTTTTGTTATTTTGATTATAATTCATTATAATCCTATTATTATTTATATTGCTACTCAGACTGTTCCAATTTCAGCCACTAGCAGCTGTCTCACATGTCTCTTTTTTTTTCTTTCTTACATTCTAGAACTAGATGTGCCAGACTCATATTTTCCCTGCTCATTTGCTAATTAGCCATTTCTCTAAATAGTTCAGTTCCTTTTATTGGTGAAGAGTGTTTAGAAACCAAATCTGTGCCCCAAGTTTTGCTCACTACAAAAAATTCTTTCTTATAATATCTATCCTTCTTATAAATTTATGTCTTAATTTTGTTCCAGTGATGGTGTTATTTCTTCATACTCAGTTTTATCTTGTAGTTTTTTCCTCTAGGTTTAATTTTTTTTAATTATTAAAAGCTGGACATGTGGTAGAGAACATTAGATACCACTATGATTGAAGTTAAACTAGCCTTTCTTTCTCCAAGGGCTTTAGTATGGAAACTTATTTTAATATTCAGTATAATCAGTAGTTCAGCTGAGTGTAAAATTTGAGATTGATCACATTATCCTAAGTGCACTCCAGGCTTCATGTTCTGCTTGTGATTTATTTGTGTTATCTGTGCTTATGATACCTTGTGTTAGTTTGTGGACTAATTTGTCAGAGAATTTGTATTAAAGTTTTCTTCCTTCTTGTCTTTGAGCATCTCTGCTTTGCTTTGGATTTTTCTTTTGTATTGCTTCTCAAATAGAATTGACTTGTTGCTTTTCCCAAAGCTGCATTCACAGTAACTTTTTCTTGTTATTTCCTTTATTTCTTGCCAATGTGGTGCTGTGGCACAGAGAAGCATTCTTTGGTATTTTTACCAAGTCTTAAATTAAGGCAGGCACTGTGAAACTTTGGGCTTGTGGCATTTGAGCGCTCTCTTACCCCTCCCTCATTTGGGATGCTGGTCATAGCATATATTCCTGCATTGCCTTGTGGGTAAAGTTTTCTTATTTTTCTTTCCCTATTCACCATACCTTAATGGCAATGTGTTTCCTCTGGATTCCGAAGCTACTATTTTTATTTTAGCTTTCCTCTGCAGAGTAAGGTTTTTGGTTCACAGATAGAAACAAGATTGATCTGGGCTGAAATCCACTCTCAGCCATCATGGTTAGAGAATATTTCACAAAATTCTTACCAATTTTCCATTTAAGGGAAAGCCTATGAGAGGGTCAAATTCCTCTTTATCCAAGGTCTCCATGTGAGCCAAGAATTGGGCTTTAGCAATTTATTAAAAATTTCTAGGGGGATAGCTTCAAGATGGCGGAGGAGTAAAACATGGAGATCACTTTCCTCCCCACAATACATCAAAAATACATCTACATGTGGAACAGCTTCTAGAGAACACCTACTGAACACTGGCAGAAGATCTCAGAGTTCCCAAAAGGTGAGAAATTCCCCACGTACCTCGGTAGGGCAAAAGAAAAAAGAAAAAACAGAGACAAAGAATAGGGATGGGACCTACACCTCTGGGAGGGAGCTGTGAAGGAAGAACAGTTCCACACACTAGGAAGCCCCTTCACTGGCAGAGATGGGGGGTGAGTGGGAGGGAAGCTTTGGAGCCAAAGAGGAGAATGCAACAACAGGGGTGCAGAGAGCAAAGTGGAGAGATTCCCACACAGAGGATTGGTGCCAACCAGTTCTCACCAGCCTGAAAGTCTTGTCTGCTCAGCCACCGGGACGAATGGGAGTTGGGACCTGAGGCTCCGGCTTCGGAGGTCAGATCCCAGGGAGAAGACTGGGGTTGACTGTGTGAACACAGCCTGAAGGGGGCTAGTGCACCAGAGCTAGCCAGGAGTGAGTCCAGGAAAATGTCTGGAACTGCATAAGAGACAAGAAACCATTGTTTCAGGGTTCATGAGGAGAGGGGATTCAGAGCACCACCTAAACAAGCTCCAGAGAAGGATGCAAGACGTGGCTATCAGTGCGGACACCAGAGATGGGCATGAGACGTTAAGGCTGCTGCTGCAGCCACCAGAAAGCCTGTGTGCAAGGACAGATCACTATCCACGTGATCACTTCCCCCCGGGAGGCTGTGCAGCCCGCTACTGCCAGGGTCCTGTGATCCAGAGACAACTTCCCTGGGAGAACACATGGCGTGCCTCAGGCTATTACGTCATGCTGGCCTCTGCTGCTGCAGGCTTGACCCGCATTCCATACCCTTCCCTCCTCACGGCCTGAGTGAGCCAGAGCCCCCTAATCAGCTGCTACTTTAACTCAGTCTTGACTGGGAGGGTAAAAGACGCCCTCAGGTGACCTACACGCAGAGGCGGGGCCAAATACAAAGCTGAACCCCAGGAGCTGTGGGAACAAAGAAGAGAAAGGGAAATCTCTCCCAGCAGCCTGAGGAGCAGCAGATTAAATCTCCACAATCAACTTGATGTACCTGCATCTGTGGAATACCTGAATAGACAATGAAACATCCTAAAATTGAGGCAGTGGACTTTGGGATCAACTGCAGACTTGGGGTTTGCTTTCTGCGGCTAATTTGTTTCTGTTTTATGTTTATCTTAGTTTAGTATTTAGAGCTCATTATCATTGGTAGATGTGTTTATTGATTTGGTTGCTCTCTTCCTTTTTTTAAAAAAATATATTTTTTCCTTTTTCTCCTTTTCTGAGTGTGTATGTGTATGCTTCTTTGTGTGATTTTGTCTGTATAGCTTTGCTTTTACCATTTGTCTTAGGGTTCAATCTATCTGCTTTTTTTTTTTTTTTGTATAGTTTTTAGCACCTGTTATTATTGGTGGATTTGCCTTTTGGTTTGGTTGCTCTCTCTGTCTCTCTTTTATTTTTTTACTACTTTTGTATTTTTTAATTTTTAATAATATTTAAAATGTTTTTATTTTAATAATTTATTATATTTATTTATTTATCTTTATTTCTTTTTATTTTTTTTCTCCCTTTTCTTCTGAGCTGGGTGGCTGACAGAGTCTCAGAGTCTTGGTGCTCCAGGAAGGAGAGGCGAGTTCAGGACATTGATCCAACAGTGACCTCCCGGCCGCACGTAATATGAACTGCCAAAAGCTCTCTCAGAGATCTTCATCTCAATGCTAAGACCCAACTCCACTTGACAACCAACAAGCTACAGTGCTGGACATCTTATGCCAAACAGCTAGAAAGAGAGGAACACAACCCTGCCCATTAGCAGAGAGGCTGCCTAAAATCATAATAAGTTCACAGACACCACAAAACACACCATTGGACGTGGTTCTGCCCACCAGAAAGACAAGATACAGCCTCATCCACCAGAACACAGGCATCAGTCCCCTACACCAGGAAGCTTACGCAACCCACTGAACCCACCTTACCCACTGGGGGCAGACACCAAAAACGACAGGAATGGCGAACATGCAGCTTGCAAAAGGAGACCTCAAACACATTAAGTTAACCAAAATGAGAAGACAGAGAAATACACAGCAGATGAAGGAGCAAGGTAAAAACCCACCAGACCAAACAAATGAAGAAGAAATAAGCAGTCTACATGATAAAGAATTCAGAGCAATGATATTAAAGATGACCCACAATCTTGGAAATAGAATGGTGAAAATACAAGAAATGTTTAACAAGGAACTAGAAGAACTAAAGAGCAAACAAACAATGATGAACAACAAAATAAATGAAATTAAAAATTCTCTAGAAGCAATCAATAGCTGAATAACAGAGACAGAAGAACGGATAAGTGATCTGGAAGATAAAAGAGTGGAAATAACTACTGCAGAGCAGAATAAAGAAAAAAGAATGAAAAGAATTGAGGACAGTCTCAGAGACTTCTCAGACAACATTAAACACACCAACATTGGAATTATAGGGGTCCCAGAAGAGGAAGAGAAAAAGAAAGGGACTGAGAAAATATTTGAAGAAATTATAGTTGAAAAGTTCCTTAATATGGGAAAAGAAATAGTTAATCAAGTCCAGGAAGCACAGAGAGTCCTATACAGGATAAATCCAAGGAGAAACATGCCAAGACACATATTAATCAAACTATCAAAAATTAAATACAAAGAAAAAATATTAAAAACAGCAAGGAAAAAAACAACAAAAAACATAAAAGGGAATCCCCATAAGGTTAACAGCTGATCTTTCAGCAGAAACTCTGCAAGCCTGAAGGGAGTGACAGGACATATTTAAAGTGATGAAAGAGGAAAACATACTCTACCCAGCAGGGATCTCATTCAGATTCGACAGAAAAATTAAAAACTTTACAGACAAGCAAAAGCTAAGAGAGTACAGCACTACCAAACCAGCTTTACAACAAATGCTAAAGGAACTCCTCTAGGCAGGAGACACAAGAGAAGGAAAGGCCTACAATAACAAACCCACAGTTAAGAAAATGAGAATAGGAACATATATATGGATAACTACCTTAAATGTAAATGGATTAAATGCTTCAACCAAAAGACATAGACTGGCTGAAAGGATACAAAAACAAGACCCGTATATATGCTGTCTACAAGAGACCCACTTCAGATGTAGGGACACATACGGACTGAATGTGAGGGGATGGAAAAAGATATATCATGCAAGTGGAAATCAAAAGAAAGCTGGAGTAGCAATTCTCATATCAGACAAAATAGACTTTAAAATAAAGATTATTACAAGAGACAAAGAATGACACTACATAATGATCAAGGGATTGATCCAAGAAGAAGATATAAAAATTGTAAATATTTATGCACCCACCATAAGAGTACCACAATACATAAGGCAAAATCTAATAGCCATAAGAGGGGAAATTGACAGTAACACAATCATAGTAGGAGAATTTAACATACTACTTTCACCAATGGACAGATCATCCAAAATGAAAATAAATAAGGAAACACAAGCTTTAAGTGACACATTAAACAAGATGGATTTAATTGATATTTATAGGACATTCCATCCAAAAACAACAGAATATGCTTTCTTTTCAAGTGCTCATGCAACATTATCCAGGATAGACCATAACTTGGGTCACAAATCAAGCCTTGATAAATTTAAGAAAACTGAAATCATATCAAGTGTCTTTTCTGAATGCAGTGCTATGAGACTAGATATCAATTACAGGAAAAAATCTGTAAAAAATGCAAACACATGGAGGATAAATAATACACTACTAAATAACCAAGAGGTTACTGAAGAAACCAAGAGGAAATCAAAAAATACCTAGAAACAAATGACAATGAAAACACGATGATCCAAAATCTATGGGATGCAGCAAAAGCAGTACTAAGAGAGAAATTTATTGCAACACAATCCTAGCTCAAGAAAGAAGAAACATCTCAAATAAACAACCTAACCTTACACCTAAAGCAATTAGAGAAAAAAGAACAAAAACAACCCCCCCAAAGTTAGCAGAAGGAAAGAAATCATAAAGATCAGATGAGAAATAAATGAAAAATAAATGAAGGAATCAACAGCAATGATCAAAAAAACTAAGAGGTGGTTCTTTGAGAAGATAAAAAAATTGATAAACCATTAGCCAGATTTATCAAGAAACAAAGGGAGAAGACTCAAATCCACAGAATTAGAAATGAAAAAGCAGAAGTAACAACTGACATTGCAGAAATACAAAGGATCATGAGAGATTACTACAAGCAACTATATGCCAATAAAACCGACAACCTGGAAGAAATGCACAAATTCTTAGAAAAGCACAAACTGCCAAGACTGAACCAGGAAGAAAGAGAAAATATAAACAGAACAATCACAAGCACTGAAATTGAGACTGTGATTAAAAATCTTCCAACAAACAAAAGCCCAGGACAAGATGGCTTCACAGGTGAATTCTATCAAACATTTAGAGAAGAGCTAACACCTATCCTTCCCAAACTCTTCTAAACTATAGCAGAGGGAGGAACATTCCCAAACTCATTCTATGAAGCCACCATCACCCTGATACCAAAACCAGACAACGATGTTGCAAAAAAAGAAAACTACAGATCAATATCCCTGATGAACATAGAGGCAAAAATTCTCAAAAAAATACTAGCAAACAGAATCCAACAGCACATTAAAAGGATCATACACCATGATCAAGTGGGGTTTATCCCAGGAATGCAGGTATTCTTCAACATATGCAAATCAATCAATGTGAGAAACTATGTTAAAAAATTGAAGGAGAAAAACGATATGATCATCTCAGTAGCTGCAGAAAATGCTTTTGACAAAATTCAATAATGATTTATGCTAAAAACCCTCCAGAAAGTAGGCATAGAGGGAACCTACCTCAACATAATAAATTCCATATATGAGAAACCCACAGCCAACATCATTCTCAATGGTGAAAAATTGAAACCGTTTCCTCTAAGATCAGGAAAAGGCCAGGTTGCCCACTCTCACCACTATTACTGAAGATAGACTTGGAAGTTTTAGCCACAGCAATCAGAGTTGAGAAAGAAATAAAAGGAATCCAAACTGGAAAGGAAGAAGTAACACTGTCATTGTTTGCAGACGACATGATATTATACATAGAAAATCCCATAGATGCTACCAGAAAACTACAAGAGCTACTCAATGAATCTGGTAAAGTAGCAGGATGCAAAATTAATGCACAGAAATCTCTTGCATTCTTACACGCTAATGATGAAAAATCCGAAAGTGAAATTAACACAACACTTCCACTTACCTCTGCAACTAAAAGAATATAGTACATAGGAATAAACCTACCTAAGGAGACCAAAGACCTGTAGCAGAAAACTAGAAGACACTGATGAAACAAATTAAAGATGATACAAACAAATGGAAAGATATACCATGTTCTGGCATTGGAAGAATCATCATTGTGAAAATGAATATACCACCCAAAGCAATCCACAGATTCAATGCAATCCCTATCAAACTACCAATGGCATTTTTCACAGAACTAGAACAAAAAATTTCACAATTTGTATGGAAACAAAAAGACCCTGAATAGCAAAAGCAATCTTGAGAAAGAAAAACGGAGCTGGAGGGATTAGGCTCCCTGACTTCAGACTATACTACAAAGCTATAGTAATCAAGACAGTATGTTACTGCCACAAAAACAGAAATATAGATCAATGGAACAGGATAGAAAGCCCAGAGATAAATCCACACACATATGGTCATCTTATCTTTGATAAAGGAGGCAACAATATACAATGGAGAAACGACAGCCTCTTTAATAAGTGGTGCTGGGAAAACTGGAAGCTACATATAAAATAATGAAATGAGGACAGTCCCTAACACCATACACAAAAATAAACTCAAAATGGATTAAAGACCTCAATGTAAGATCAGACACTATAAAACTCTTAGAGGAAAACATAGGCAGAACATTCTGTGACATAAATTACTTCAAAATCCCTTTTGACCCACCTTCTAGAGAAATGGAAATAAAAGCAAAAATAAACAAATGGGATCTAACGAAAGTTAAAAGATTTGCACAGCAAACCACAAACAAAATGAAAAGACAACCATCAGAATGGGCAAAATATGTGCAAAAGAAATAACTGAGAAAAGATTAATCTCCAAAATATAGAGGCAGCTCATGCAGCTCTATATCAAAAAAACAAACAACCCAATCCCAAATGGTCAGAAGACCTAAATAGACGTTTCTCCAAAGAAGATATACAGATTGCTAACAAACACATGAAAGAATGCTCAACATCACTAATCATTAGAGAAATGCAAATCAAAACTACAATGAGGTATCACTTCACACCTGTCAGAATGGCCATCATCAGAAAATCTACAAACAATAAATGCTGGAGAGGGTGTGGAGAAAAGGGAACCCTCTTGCACTGTTGGTGGGAATGTAAATTGATACAGCCACTATGGAGAACAGTATGGAGGTTCCTTAAAAAACTAAAAATAGAACTTCCATATGACCCAGCAATCCCACTACTGGGCATATACCATTAGAAATCCATAATTCAAAGAGTCATGTACCACAATGTTCACTGCAACACTATTTACAATGGCCAGGACATGGAAGCAACCTAAGTTTCCATCGACAGATGAATGGATAAAGAAAATGTGGCACATATATACAATGGAATATTACTCAGCCATAAAAAGAAATGAAATTGAGTTATTTGTAGTGAGGTGGATGGACCTAGAGACTGTCATATGGAGTGAAGTAAGTCAGAAAGAAAAAAACAAATACCGTATGCTAACATATATATGGAATCTCAAAAAAAAAATGGTTTTGAAGAACCTAAGGGCAGGACAGGAATAAAGATGAAGATGTAGAGAATGGACTTGAGGACACGGGAAGGGGGAAGGGTAAGCTGGGATGAAGTGAGTGAGTGACATACACATATACACACTACCAAATGTAAAATAGATAGCTAGTGGGAAGCAGCCTCATAGCACAGAGAGATCAGCTCAGTGTTTTATGTCCACCTAGAGGGGTGGGATACAAAGGATGTGAGGGAGATGCAAGTGGGAGGAGATACGGGGATACATGTATGTATAGGTGATTCACTTTGTTATAAATCAGGAACTAACACACCATTGTAAAGCACTTATACTTTAATAAAGGTGTTTAAAAAACAAATTTTAGCTTAATCTCCTTATTAGCTTGCATAGTCTGGCAGCATCTGCCCAAGCAAGCAAATTCTCAGGTCCTGTATCTCCCTGCAGGTTCCTATCTCTTCCCAGATTTCATGTTAGTTGTTTACCCTTCAACCTTACTTTTCTGATGGATTCCAGAAGCGGAATTATTTGCACTTTGTCCAGCTTTTTTTCTTATTTTAAAGGTGACAGCAATGCTTTTGCTTGCCTTCTCTACATCTCTGAGGTGAAAACTTCCTCTCAACTAATTTTTTAAAATGGCATAATGATTTCATATCCTTAGTGGGATGTACTCTAAGGACAAACATAACTATGAAGAAATCTTAAACTTCAATTAGTTGGTTTATTTTTAAAAGTGATACTGATATTGTAATTCTGTAATTATTTTATGAACACTGTAATATGAAATAAGTTGGTAAATATATTAATATTCATAGGAACCAAGGTTTCCTCTGTAAGAGAAAATTAAAAAGTGAAGAAATGTAAATCTGAATTAGAAATGCCAAAATGAATTCAAATATTTATAAGTATTAAAATACATATTTTTTTCTAATTCTATCCAATGAAACGTTAGAATTTTCACATAACACAGATATTTGTTCTAAGTATCATTTCCTTCTAAAAGTTACTGAACCATTACAAAAGTAGTTCATTTTGAGTATGGGACAGGAAAAATATAGTACCAGCTTCAAGCTCCTTGTTTGGCCATAAAACAAGCAGGTACACAAACACTAATGAGGTCATACCTAAAAGGAAAATATGCTGTAATAAGAAAACCATCATTTTGTAACCGTTAAAGTAATACTTAGGCAAGAATCTTCATGCATGCAAAATCAGTTGTTTAAAACAGGTAGAGAACAAGATAATTATGTTATCTCAAAATATCATCCCATAAACTGCTTACAAATTGTGCTTATGAAGGGACAGTATACCTTTAAAATGGAGATATCTGGTGTTTGTCAGCTTAACCAATTTATCAAATTTAGCATCACCAATATTGGGACAATCTGAAATCATGTCTCTTGACACAATGCAAAAAGTGTACTCTACATCAAAAAGAAAACTCTACATAATTTTCTTGTCAAAAAAATGTTTAATATGAAACTAACCTTGAGTAAATAATCTGACAAATTCAGAATATGACTGATTACACAGAATAATGGGCTTTGAAACCTCAAAAGAGTCACATAATGAGAAACATGGGGAATGTTCTAGAATTAAAGAGATTAGAGACAATCATTAAATACAACATATAATCCTTTATTGAATACTGAATTTTTAAAAAAGACAATGAAATTCACTTTCAGAGTAAATGAGGAAATGCGAATGTGGAATTTATATTTGGTGAGAACAGAATTTAATTGAAATGTTAGTAGTGTGATGATGTTACAGTGGTTATGTAGGAAGTTATTCTTAAAAGCAACACATGGAAGTATAAAAGGTAAAATGTAATATCTGTAACTTAAAATATAACACTACATACATGCATGCACATGTGTGCATGCAAATTATATGTGAATAGAGGGGGAAGAAAATTAAATGTGGTGAAAGTTTGCAATTCATGAATCCAGGTTAAAGGGAAATGGGTTTTCATTGTTGTATTGTTCAGAATTTTAAAAAAACATTTTATTTTATAGGGGAGTATAGTTGATTAACAGTGATGTGCTAGTTACAGTTGTACAGCAAAGTGATTCAGTTGTACCCATACGAGTATCCATTCTTTTTGCACTAATAAATATTTCCAAAAAAGTTTGCAAAATAAAAATCGTAAAAATTTACATCAATGAAAGTAAAATGACAAGTAATATGATTAAATGGTAAATACTTGGTAAAGAAAATACTAATTTTTCCACAAAGGAAGTGATCATGGAACCTCCAAAGTAGATGAAAATTGGCATAAATATTTATATATGTTCAAAATGTTGGGTATATCTACTTTTGTATTTGTATAATCAAAACAATGCATGCACATGTTTACAAAACAAACATTTAAAATGTCTTCTGATGTTTTTCCATCTCTCCCCACCTTAGCCTCACTCTCCAGAAGCAATTTCTTTTACCGATTTCTGTTTTATTTTTTCACCTGCTGTTTCTACAGTGACCACTCCCCCAAGCATATGAATTCTTTTTTTCTGTTTAATGCTCTAGGTAAATGCACAAATCAGAGGCTGTTAAAAAAATACCCTAAATTTCTTATAAATTACAGCCACTGCATTAATCAGCAAGATTTTAAAAGTATGATCATTCTTATTTGCAGTAGTGTATAACCAGAGGACTCAATGTTAGACAATGCAAGCAAGTTAACATGCAAGAAAAACAATACAAAAGTTGTCTGACTAGTAGAAAATTAGCCATGCCCTGCAGTGGGTATAATACTAGTTGTTTCTCAGAACAGGTGCTCCAAAAATTATTTACTGATTCACTGGTAAAAAGGTGCAGCACAAATTCAAGGTGTTAATAAAATTAATAGATAATATGAAAATATTATTATCAATGACTGCCTCACTCCTTAACCAATTTCCCTTCTCTGTTCTATTCAAGCTCCTTCAAATAATATTCAAAGGTTCTCTACTCAATAACACACACTGACCTTGGTTTCTGAGCCTAGATCTAAAGAACAAGTTTCATCAGGATTATCATTTCTCTATGCATTTATTAGGAGTATAATTTTGACCCTACTAATTGTCAGGTATTGACAGACAGTCATTCTCAGTGTGTGGTCACTGAGATGACCTGGGAAATTTTCAGAAATGTAAATTCCACAGTCCCTTTGTCGCATACCTACTGAATTAGAAACTCTGGAGGTGGGGCCCAGGAACCTAAGCTTTATTAAGCCATTCATGTAACTCTTGGATAAAATAAAATTTTAGAAGCACATTGATAGGGTAAAGAAGGTGACATATGTATATATATATATGATAATATCTGTTCTTTGTGACTTACAGTAAAGTGTAGGAAAGTGTAAGGAACACAGATGCAAAATAAAAATAAAATGTTTCCAGAGTAAGAGTCATGAGATATGTAATAGAATAAATACATGCTGTTACAACATAGACTATTATATATTATAAAATCCACACATATGGATTCTAAGATACATATCTTGTGTGAGTGTGTGTGTGCTTCACAAACATAATTTTTTATTTGCTATGTGGAATAAAGACTGGGTAAGGGAGGCACAAAAGTTAGAGACACCAGTTAAGAGGGTATTTTATTACAAAGGTACAAAATAATAGGAGAAGGCAGTTACAGAGGTAATTAGGAGAGAAAGCCAATTCAGGAAATTGTGTTTCTTTCTAACTGATAGAATTCCAAGAATTGTGTTTCCTTTTTTAAACATCTTTATTGGAGTATAATTGCTTTACAATGTTGTGTTAGTTTCTGCTGTATAACAAAGTGAATCAGCTATATGTATACATGTAATCCCATATTCCCTCCCTCTTGCGTCTCCCACTTACCCTCCCTATCCCACCCCTCTAGGTGGTCACAATGCAACAGTTGATCTCCCTGTGCTATGCAGCTCCTTCCCACTAACTAGCTATTTTACATTTGGTAGTGTATATATGTCAATGTTACTCTCTCACTTGTCCAGGTTACCCTTCCCCCTCCCTGTGTCTTCAAGCCCATTCTCTACATCTGTGTCTTTGTTCCTGTCCTGCCCTTAGGTTCATCAGAACTATTTTTTTTAATTTAGATTTCATATATATGTGTTACCATACAGCATTGTTTTTTCTCTATCTGACTTACTTCCCTCTGTATGACAGACACTAGGTTCATCCACTTCACTACAAGTAACTCAATTTCATTTCATTTTATGGCTGAGTAATATTCCGTTGTATATATGTGCCACACCTTCTTTCTCCATTCATCTGTCGATGGACACTAAGGTTGATTCCCTGTCCTGGCTACTGTAAATAGTGCTGCAGTGAACATTGTGGTACATGTCTCTTTTTGAATTATGGTTTTCTCAGGGTATATGCCCAGTAGTGGGATTGCTGGGTCATATGGAAGTTCTATTTTTAGTTTTTTAAGGAACCTCCATACTGTTCTCCATAGTGGCTGTATCAGTTTACATTCCCACCAACAGTGCAAGAGGGTTCCCTTTTCTCCACACCCGCTCCAGAATTTACTGTTTGTAGATTTTTTGATGATGGCCATTCTGTCCGGTGTGAGGTGATACCTCACTGTTGTTTTGATTTGCATTTCTCTAATGATTAGTGATGTTGAGCATCCCTTCATGTGTTTGCTGGCAATCTGTATATCTTCTTTGGAGAAATGTCTGTTTAGGTCTTCTGCCCATTTTTGGATTGGGTTGTTTGGTTTTTTTTTTTTTTTTTTTTTTTTTTTTTGCAGTACGTGGGCCTCTCACTGCTGTGGCCTCTCCCGTTGCAGAGCACAGGCACCGGACATGAAGGCCCAGGGGCTATGGCTCACGGGCCCAGCTGCTCCGTGGCATGTGGGATCTTCCTGGACTGGGGCACGAACCCGTGTCCCCTGCATCAGCAGGCGGACTCTCAACCACTGCGCCATCAGGGAAGCCCTGGTTTTTTGATATTGAGCTGCATGAGCTGCTTGTAAATTTTGGAGATTAATATTTTGTCAGTCACTTCATTTGCAAATATTTTCTCCCATTCTGAGGGTTGTCTTTTCATCTTGTTTATGGTTTCCTTTGCTGTGCAAACACTTTTAAGTTTCATTAGGTCCCATTTGTTTATTTTTGTTTTTATTTCCGTTTCTCTAGGAGGTGGGTCAAAAATGATCTTTCTGTGGTTTATGTCATAGAGTGTTCTGCCTATGTTTTCCTCTAAGAGTTTTATAGTGTCTGGCCTTACATTTAGATCTTTAATCCATTTTGAGTTTATTTTTGTGTATGGTGTTAGGGAGCATTGTAATTTCATTATTTTACATGTAGCTGTCCAGTTTTCCCAGCACCACTTATTGAAGAGGCTGTCTTTTCTCCATTGTATATCCTTGCCTCTTTATCAAAGATAAGATGACCATATGTGCGTGGGTTTATCTCTGTCCTTTCTATCCTGTTCGATTGATCTGTAATTCTGTTTTTGTGACAGTACCATACTGTCTTGATTAGTGTAGCTGTGTAGTATAGTCTGAAGTACAGGAGCCTGATTCCTCCAGCTCCGTTTTTCTTTCTCATGATTGCTTTGGCTATTTGGGTTCTTTTGTGTTTCCATAAAAACTGTGAACCTTTTTTTCTAGTTCTGTGAAAGATGCCACTGGTAGTTTGATAGAGATTGCACTGAATCTGTAGATTGCTTTGGGTAGTATAGTCATCTTCACAATGTTGATTCTTCCAATCCAAGAACATGGTATATCTCTCCATCTGTTTGTACTGTCTTTAATTTCTTTCATCAGTGTCTTAGTTTTCTGCATACAGGTCTTTTGTCTTCTTAGGTAGGTTTATTCCTAGGTTTTTATTCATTTTGTTGCAATGGTAAGAGGAATGTTTCCTTAATTTTTCTTTCATTTTATTCATGATTATTGTATAGGAATGCAGGAGATTTCTGTACATTAATTTTGCATCCTGCTACTTTATGAAATTCCTTGATTAGCTATAGTAGTTTTCTGTAGCATCTTTATGGTTCTCCATGTAGAGTATCATGTCATCTGCAAACAATGACAGTTTTACTCCTTTCTGATTTGGACTCCTTCTATTTCTTTTTCTTCTCTGATTGCTGTGGCTAAAACTTCCAAAACTATGTTGAATAATAGCAGTGAGAGTGGGCAAACTTGTCTTGTTCCTGATCTTAGAGGTAATGGTTTAAGTTTTTCACCATTGAGAACAATGTTAGCTGTGGGTTTGTCATATATGGCTTTTATTATGTTGAGGTAGGTTCCCTCTATGCCTACTTTCTGGAGAGTTTATATGATAAAACGGTGTTGAATTTTGTCGAAAGCTTTTTCTGCATCTATTGAGATTATCATATAGTTTTTATCCTTTAGTTTGTTGGTATGGTGTATCACATTGATTGATTTGCTTATACTGAAGAATCCTTGCATTCCTGGAATAAGCCCCACTTGATCATGATGTATGACCCTTTTAATGTGCTGTTGGATTCTCTTTGCTAGTATTTTGTTGAGGATTTTTGCATCTATGTTCATCAGTGATATTGACCTGTAGTTTTCTTTTTTTGTAACCTCCGTGTCTGGTTTTGTTATCAGGATGATGGTGGTCATGTGGAATCAGTTTGGGAGTGTTCCTCCCTCTGCTATACTTTGGAAGAGTTTGAGAAGGATAAGTGTTAGCTCTTCTCTGAATGTTTGATAGAACACGCCTGTGAAGCCATCTTGTCCTGGGCGTTTGTTTGTTGGAAGATTTTAAATCACAGTCTCAATTTCAGTGCTTGTGATTGTTCTGTTTATATTTTCTCTTTCTTCCTGGTTCAGTCTCAGCAGTTGGTGCTTTTCTAAGAATTTGTGCATTTCTTCCAGGTTGTCGGTTTTATCGGCATATAGTTGCTTGTAGTAATCTCTCATGATCCTTTGTATTTCTGCAATGTCAGTTGTTACTTCTGCTTTTTCATTTCTAAATCTGTGGATTTGATTCTTCTCCCTTTTTTTCTTGATAAGTCTGGCTAATGGTTTATCAATTTTGTGTATCTTCTCAAACAACCAGCTCTTAGTTTTCTTCATCTTTGCTGTTGTTTCCTTCATTTCTTTTTCATCTATTTCTCATCTGATCTTTATGATTTCTTTCCTTCTGCTATCTTTGGGTTTTTTTTTGTTTGTTTGTTTGTTCTTTTTTCTCTAATTGCTTTAGGTGTAAAGTTAGGTTGTTTATTTGAGATGTTTCTTGTTCCTTGAGCTAGTATTGTATTGCTATAAATTTCCCTCTAGAACTGCTTTTGCTGCATCTCATAGGTTTTGGATCATTGTTTTCATTGTCATCTGTTTCTAGGTATTTTTTGATTTCTTCAGTTACCTCTTGGTTGTTTAGTAGTGTATTGTTTAGCCTCCATGTGTTTGCATTTTTTACAGATTTTTTCTTGTAATTGATATCTAGTCTCATAGCATTGTGATCAGAAAAGGTGCTTGATATTATTTCAATTTCCTTAAATTTATCAAAGCTTGATTTGTGACCCAAGATGTGGCCTATCCTGGAGAATGTTCTATGAGCACTTGAGAAGAAATTGTATTCTGTTGTTTTTGGATGGAATGTCCTATAAATATCAATTAAGTCCATTTTGTTTAATGTTTCACTTAATGATTGTGTTTCCTTATTTATTTTCAATTTGGATAATCTGTCCATCGGTGAAACTGGGACGTTAAAAGTCTCCTACAATGATTGTCTTGCTGTCAATTTCCCCTTTTATGGCTGTTAGTATTTGTCTTATGTATTGTGGTGCTCCTATGTTGGGTGCATAAATATTTACAATTGTTATATCTTCTTCTTGGATTGATCCTTTGATCATTATGTAGTGTCCTTCTTTGTCCCCTGTAATAGTCTTTATTTTATCATCTATTTTGTCTGATATGAGAATTGTTACTCCAGCTTTCTTTTGATTTCCATTTGCATGGAATATCTTTTTCCATGCCCTCAGTTTCAGTCTGTATGTGTCCCTACATCTGAAGTGGGTTTGTTGTAGACAGCATATATATGCGTCTTGTTTTTGTATCCTTTCAGCCAGTCTATGTCTTTTGGTTGAAGCATTTAATCCATTTACATTTCAGGTATTTATTTATTTATTTATTTATTTATATTTTAATTTTTTTGTGGTACATGGGCCTCTCACTGTTGTGGCCTCTCCCATTGCAGAGCACAGGCTCTGGACACATAGGCTCAGCAGCCATGGCTCATGGGCCTACCCACTCTGCGGCATGTGGGATCTTCCCAGACTGGGGCACGAACCCATGTCCCCTGCATCGGAGGTGGACTCTCAACCACTGCACCACCAGGGAAGCCCTTAAAGTAATTATTGATATGTTTGCTCCTATTACCATTTTCTTAATTGCTTTGTGTTTGGTTTTGTAGGTCTTTTTCTTCTCTTCTCTTTTCTGCCTAGAGAAGTTCCCTTAGCATTTGTTGTGAAGCTGCATCTTAAATAGAAATAAATGGTCAGTTCTAACCAGAAAGAAAGAGGATTTCTTCATGAAAAAGATTATAATTATGAGTCAAAATCATGACCTGGAATTGGCCACATCTGGACGCTAGTAAACTATGCAATTTTTTATTATTCTCCCAATTAGCTAAACATTGAATCCAGGCTTCAGGACTCACTTTTTCCCCAAGCAGCATAATTAAGTTGTGAAACCTTTCTGCTTTTTTTGGTTTCCTCTGGAATCAAAGTCTTATTCTGAACTCAGTTGTTGATGGGAAGTCCCTGCCCTCTTATTTCTCCTGTGTCTACCTTATTTCTTCTGTGGATTCCCACCTGGATCTTACTGTCTGTGGAAAATGGTGACTGATGCTCACTGTCCAAGATGTTCTCATTATTCAGTTTCCCAGTGCTGGGATCCTCCAACAACTTGAATTCCTTTAAATGTCCTACTTTGACATAGAATTGAAAGAGCTGACTCTATACACCCTGCCCAGCTTCCCCACAACATACCTGGGTTTTGATTACTAGTAAATGTTAAACTAAGGATGGAATCCAGAACTGTGACTTCCAGACTAATATTCCTTCTCTACTTTTCTTGTAACTTCTGATGACTTTTTAGTTATCACCTTTTAATTCCTCTTCCTTTCTCTGTTGTTCTGTCTTCTGTATATAGTATATGCTATGGTTAAAATATTTATTACAGTATGCATAATATATTGTATATATGAATGTGGGTAAATAAATATTTGTATACACTTAAACACACCCATTTTATTTTTAAGTGAATCCACACATGTATTAGTCAGGGCTCTCCAGTGAAACAGAATCACTTACATTTAATTATTTACATTTTTTTTTCAAAGTTGGACCCTTTATTTTTGGATTGTCACCAAAGTCATTTTGGCTTGGAGACATACTGTGAAGTTTCAGAGGAAAAGTGAGTCAGTAGGAGACAGGAGAATGTCTATCAGCTGCACCAACCATTTCCTTATAGGGAGGAAAATCAGCCACACAAAGAATAAAATTGGTTTTGTTGTTCTGGATAAACAAAAGGAAGGGGTGGTCCTCACAGAACCTGGGGATCATTCTTACAGGTGGCATCATCATGAAGGCAGCAGTGGTGGCCATTATCTCCATGCCTTCTTCATTGACATCCACGAAGGACCTGTGCAGGAACTTGGGCAGAAAGAGGTCTCTCTTGGATGACACTCCAGAAGAGTTGCCCTGGCCTGCTCCAAGGCATCCATCATTCCCAGACTGCAAACAGCATCCTGTCTGTCCTATTTCTCCACCAGTTTAAAGCTAAAGAGGAAACTTCCACCTCTTCTTCATTCATCATGTCTAGTTTTGTCCATTCTATGATTTTCTCATAAGTAAGTTATTTTTCCACCCTTTTCCAACTGGTCTTTTCATCTGGAAGCATGATGAACATATACAGCTTCTTGCCGATATGGGGAAGCACCAAAATTTTGGTGAATAGTTCTCCTATATAGGTCTTTTTAAAGGTATATTCCTTAAACATCATTTGCACAGGCTTGTCTTCATTCTTGCTGACTTTCCATTGTCTTTCTTTGGTCTGCACTTTGTTAAGTTGATGAGCCCAGTTTCCTTTGAATTAGATGGCATTCACAGGAATCAGATTAGTCACTGAATTAACTGAATTTGGAGACAGCAACTCTATAATTTTACCTTTTAACTTTTGGCTACCCAGGTGTTCATGTGGTTTCTGGACTCTTCTGGAATGTTGCTCAAGTCGACTCTTCCATCTCTGCTTGGTAGAATTTGCAACAGGAAACTCTGAAAGATGAGAGGAAATCACAGGACTTTTCTCCAAGGAGACTGCTGGCTGTTCTAAGCAAGTACAGTGTGCCAGTTCTGTTAACTTTGATGAGGAGTAACTGGAAACCCTGGTGAGCATCTTCACCTCTGCCTCTGCTTTTACTTAAAGAAATGCCTGGGACACCTGGGCTGTGGTTTTTCCACTTGCTCCCATGAAAACCATGACCAGGGCAGAGAAGATGCTCATGGGGTAGAAAAACATGTTTCTCAATATCCGTACAAGTCAGAAGTATATTATAATATACTTATATATAACATAATTACATACATGTGTGTGTGTGTGTGCGTGTGTGTATATACACACACACGCACACACACACATATATTTCCTTTGGAATAAGGAATTGACTCATATGATTATGGAAACTGAGAAGTCTCAAAATCTGCAGTCACCAAGCTAGAGAACTAGGAGAGCTGATGGTGTAGCTCCAGTCTGAAAGCCAACAGGCTGGAGACCCCACAAGAGAGGATCCAATGTTTCAGTTCCAGGGCAAAACCAGGAGATGCCTGAATTCCCAGTGAAGGTATTCAGGCAGGAGGAGTTTTTCTTACTCAGACTTTTTGTCCTATTCAGGTCTTGTTACTTAGTAAGAGGCTCACTCATAGCGGAAAGGCCAATCTCCTTTACTTAGTGCACTGATTGAAATGCTAATCTCATCCAGAAAAACCTTCAGAAACACATCCAGAATAATGTTTGACAAATTGTCTGGGCACCCTGTGGCCCAGTCAACTTGACATATAAAATTAGCCATCACAACACATAATTAAATACAATTAATCTTTGTATTCAAATATTTGCCAAGAATATCATTACCTTTATTTAAGAAAATCTTTATAAGCAGATATTACCATTTGAACCAGAAACCTGCATACTTTGCAGAAAAGAAAATCCTCCACCTCCTGTTCATGTTCCAGGATAAGATGCTTATTTTACATGATTGAAAATTGGAAAAGAGATTCTGGAAGTGGGTCAGTAGAAAATCAGAAAGCCTTCTAAAGGTAAACTCATTTAAAAGTGGGCTAATCATGGTCTTATGGGTCCTCCACCTGCTCCCCCCAACCGAAACAAGGTTTGCTACTGTAATGAGTTTGAGCTTTTCTCCAAATACATTTTTTTTATCAAGAAGAAAAATATTTTATCTTCAGGTGTTTCTCTGAGTATCATTGTTTCATATTCTATTTTAATTATCCACTAGATACACTAAAGTACATTAAAATAAAAGTGAAACGAAGTCCCTTTTAAATCAACATGTGGAACAACTCCAGAAATGATTTATAATACATTCATTCATTCTGGGAAGACTTTGCCACATATGGATCTGCCACATGGGATTTTTTTTTTCCCTCAAGCTGTCAACTTTGTTACTAAACCACTGAGACTACAGTTTTTGTCTGAGGCCAAATCTCTCATTCTTTTTCTTTTCTGCAGACCTCTCACTGGCTTCAAAGAGGAGAAACAAGGAAGAAGGGCTTTCTTTAGTTCTTGGGAACTGGGGCAGAAGTGCTTTTTCACCATTTAACAATACAAAGTAGGAGAAGAAAAGATGATCATAGCTAACTTTACTGTAGCAACTTATTGCAGGGGGGAAATTGCTACATCAAACAGAAGCTAGATGCTTTCAGGCATTGCTTCCATACTAATCCTCTCTCTTGAGCACAGATAAGGGAAAAGAGACGTATGGCTGTCATTTTATTCTATTATTTAATAGAGACCTTCATCCAAGACAAATGGGATTTTATTAGGTAAAAACTAAGTACAAATGTGAATCATCTATTCTGGTCTTGTGGAAAGGCTCCTTTTATGCTTATTCTAAGCCTTGCTTTCATACTTACTCATTAATTCTGTTGAACTAATGCAACAATCACTTTCTCTGAGTACTGTTAAAATATTTTTAGAGTCACAAATTTACTCATGGTCTTATCTTCTGAGAGTTTCAAAGTAATGAAACCTAGGACTAGTGCAGAGATTATAAAGAGGGGGCGATTTTCTCTCCTCCTGCACATGGGAAATGTTCAATAAATGTTAGCTGTCATCATTGCTATTATGAATATTAATTGTTATTTGCCCTCTCATTCCCCCATTGAGACCTGTCTGTTATCCCAATGCCACCACCAAAACACACACACCTGTATACTGGCAGAACAACAGCCTACCATTCACATTTACACTCAGAGAAATCCAACTGAAAGATTCCATACTGACCCATTCACAAGGGGGTTAATGTACATCCCTGTACCTGAAGACAAGAAGAATGCCATCCTCACCCGCTCCCCAACCATAAGAATACAAGACTAAGAGGAAAAAAAAGGAAAACTTTCTATTTAGTTCGATACTGCCAAGAGGTCCCTGTATGATGCAAAGGAATAAGCCCAGATTTTTAGAATCTCAGCTTCCTGCTTTACTAAATCTGTGATCTGAGTTTAATATACTTGTCTATAAAATGGAGCTAGGGAGAACCTACAGCATAAAATATTTCTTGTCCCATCTCATGTCTCAGGGACTTAAAATCAGTAATTATGAAAGGGTCCAGGCTCTGCTAAAAATTTCCATCGATTTTCTTATAATTAAAAGTCAGGAGATTGGGCTAGAAAATCCTCTTCCAAGGTACCTTATGGCACTATGAAATTATGTTATACATAGATTCCTGAAGCTCCTAGTTACGTGATAGTCCTTAGTTAGCCTTTGGGAATTACCACGATCTTGACATTAATCTTTTTTTTTTCCTTAATTTCCCCAGTGATGAATTTTTTTGCTTTAATTTAATATCTTTGTAGGTTGCCAAAGCTCTGTAGGCTTAAGCTTCTGTCTTTTAAGCTTGGGTCTTATGAATTTAAGTACCCTCACCTCATGAGTTATAGCCAAGATAAGCATTCTGCTAGATGCTGGCTATACTTATTCCAACTATCAATATATGCTTAAGAACTGGGGGATAAACATAGAATGGATTTACAGACCTGTTCTGAGACTATCTCAGTTCAAACCTCCATCAATCCTGCCATTTGCAGTAACATGGATGGACCTAGAGAAGATCATACTGAGTGAAGTAAGTCAGACAGAGAAAGACAAATACCACACGATATCACTAATATGTGGAATCTAATAGATGACACAAATGAACTTATATACAAAACAGAAACAGACTCACAGACATAGAAAACATAGTTATGGTTACCAGGGGAAAGGAGGATGGGAGGAGGGATAAATTAGGAGTTTGGTACTAACATATGCACACTATTATATATAAAATAGGTAACCATCAAGGACCTACTATATAGCAGAGGGAACTATACTCAATATTTTATAATAACCTGTAAGGGAAAAGAATCTGAAAAAGAATATATATATATATATATATATATATATATATGTATATGTATATGTATAACTGAATCACTTTTCTGTACACCTGAAACTAACACAACATTGTAAATCAACTATATTTAAAAACAAACAAACAAACGAAAAAACTCCATCAATCTTGAGTGGCGAGCCATGCTGCCCTTATGGTTTCTGGAGGTTAATATTAGCTCTGAAAATAGAGGTGGGCAAATTTTGAAAAGTAAAACAAGTATCAGTCTTTCTCTTTATAGTACTGAACAAGGAGGTTTTATTATTTTAAACTAAACACCTTGGCAACACTTTCCTAAGGTTCTGAAATTAGGTATTTTAATTTTCATTACATTGTGTATGACTTTAAACAAACAAACAAAAAAGCAGCTGAAGATAAGAAGAAACAGACTGTGCATTTCAGCTCCCAGGAAGACAATAAACTGAAATCCATCTCAGTATTTAGTCAAAGACTTCACAATTTTCCAAAAGAGGGAGAAGGAAGACAATTCCTTCAAAACCACAACTAAGTGCTGTGCTCAGACCACTTGACTTCCTGTTTCATTATTGCTGCTCTTGCAACAATACCAGGCAGCATGGAACACAAGGTATGTCTCATCTCCAACCCCCACTTCCCACTCCCGCAAGCCTTTCAAAGACCCTACCCAAGGTCTCTGCCACTGGATACCCAGAATAGCCCAATCTAGAACTTACCTTATTTTCAAAAATGTAGCCATTGGTTTGTGTATACTTCAAGTTGAATAATAGATATAGTCTGTCTTCATGTTTGCTGATCTATCATCACGTTAGATCCTTTAACATTGATCATACATATTTTAAAGCTCCTATGATGTTTCCAAAATTTAGGTGACATCTGGGTCTGCCTTGTTTTCTCTTCATTTTTTTTCTTTTCATTTTTATGGAATTCTGGATATTGTGTTCAGATGAATAGTAAAGACGGAGGTAAATAATTTTCTCATCCATCTTCTCTCTATGTGGGGAATTGAATCTCTTTATTCAGTATTTTAGCTGGCTTTGGGACTTGTTTTTGCTACCTTCAGGGCACCACAGATTTCAAACATCTACAGGATTGGGATGCAAGTATGTAATGCTTAGAGTGGGACCTAGGGCTCCATAATATAGTTTTTTGAGAATTATATTACCATCCTCAGCTGTCGACTGCCCTTGTACACCTGCCCCATGGGTGTTCCCTTTACTCTACTGCCCCTGTACTACCACTAGCCTACTTCTGCTTATAACTTTGCATCAAGTTATACAGAGGGAGTGTTCTTGCTTGGTTCTACAGTTCCAATTTCAGTCTTAGAGAGGTCTTGTGATCTTGGACTACAGGAGTAAGAATTTGTCAGTGTTTCTTCCCCTTTATTGCAGCCAGAGTTGGCCTAGTGTTTGGGAAGGTTTTTTTTTTTTTTTTTTTTTCGGTATGCGGGCCTCTCACTGTTGTGGTCTCTCCCTTTGTGGAGCACAGGCTCCGGACGGGCAGGCCCAGCGGCCATGGGTCACGGTCCTAGCCTCTCCGCAGCATGTGGGATCTTCCTGGACCAGGGCACGAACCCGTGTCCCCTGCATCGGCAGGCGGACTCTCAACCACTGTGCCACCAGGGAAGCCCAGGGGGGTGGTTTTGAAGGGAAAGAGTTTCCTGACCTTCACCCAGTAGTATTTATAATTGGTAGTTGACTTATCTTTGTGTCATTCAGAATCATGTACTCCATAGATTTTCTCATGTCCATGTCCAGTGGCAGAGAGATTTTTTTCCCCCTCTTTTAGTCGTCTATCTTTGCTTGGGCCTTGGGAGCTGGAAGGTTTCATGCTCCTTCCCCACCAGTTTAAGTCTTTTGCTTAATATAAGAGAAGGATATGGGGAATAGTGGGATTTGTGTTCTGTAAGTCACTAGAGGGCTCTCAGCAGGTCTTCCATTCTGCCCTCAAACATTCTCTTGAATAGCCAGTGGAGGCTGATGTAAAATAGTTCATGTGTGAATATAGACACCCCTTGGGTTCAGTGCTCTCAGTTATTCTAACCTGTCATGCCAGCCCATATTAAACTTACAGGAAATCATTAAAATTGTGGCTGTTTTATTTTTACCTATTTTTACAGCAGCCACCTCTTTCTCTTGTGCTCTGTCAACAGGGAAACAATTTGGTGTCCCATGTCTCCTTGTATAGATCTAGCACTCTTTAGAATTTAATGCAATTTGTTGCCCTGTAGACTCAACTCTCTAATGGACTTAAGGAAAACTAATTTTTTTAATGGATAAGGTAGGAGCAATGTTTTCTTGTGGGTTCCTACATTGTAAGCAGAAGTGGAACTCTATATTGAAGTACTCTAATGTAAATTTCAGAAAATAAAATAGGTAAACTTTTAATTTCTAAAATATCTATGCTATTTATTTATCTTTGGATTTATGTTTCAGATTAGTTGATGCCTTTTGCAATCAGAGACATTAGAGGCACAGACATGACTGGCATTTTTCTAAGTTAAAGAAATTGAGTGCTTAAATTCTGCTCATCTCCTTGAACTTGTTTTCAAATACTCATCATGTCCATAACTTGTCATAGAAGTTCTTAAAGGGAATACTTTTCTGATGTGGATTCCCATTTTTAACTTTTTCTTATTATGGTAAAAATACATAGGATGAGGTTCACCCACTTAATAAAATATTAAATGTACAGCATATTATTGTTAACTATACATACAATATTGTACCGTGGACCTCTAGAACTTTTCATCTTGCATCACGGAAATGCATCTTGCCATTTGCTTCACCCCCCAGCCCTGGGAAGCCACCATTCTACTTTCTGCTTTTAACAATTTTGACTATTTTAGAGACCTCATATAACTGAAGCATGCAGTATTTGTCCTTCTCTTACTTGCTAACTTCATTTAGCATAATGTCCTCAATATGGATGAGACTTGAAGACATTATTTCAAACTTTTGATCACAATCCATAGTCCTAACAGTACCACAATATTCATCTATCTTACACGAGAGAAAATTGGCTGTTAAAACCAAGTATTACTTATGGTATTAAAAGTTGAATAAGGGGCTTCCCTGGTGGCGCAGTGGTTGAGGGTCCACTTGCCGGTGCAGGGGATGCAGGTTCGTGCCCCAGTCCGGGAGGATCTGACGTGCTGCGGAGTGGCTGGGTCCGTGAGCCACGGCCGCTGAGCCTGTGCATCTGGAGCCTGTGCTCCCCAACGGGAGAGGCAACAACAGTGAGAGGCCCGCGTACGAAAAAAAAAATTAAAAAATAAAAGTTGAATAAAACCACAAAATAAAATAAGAAAAATGCATTCTTGTTTCTTCAGTCAAGACTTTGTTGTTGCTGCTGTTAAGTAAATCTTCCTATTTCATCTCGTATCGAGTAACTCCTACAATATAGTGAACAATGACACAATAGGGAAATTAACACAACTGAAAATAGTTCTTAAGCATCTTAGTAAGGATAAAGCCACATAGAAATTGTAGGCAATTGCAACAATAGTTAAATTGGTGGTCAAAAAGAAAACTGAGTCAGAGAACAGAATACAGAGAGAGGAAAATCCAAACTTCTAAACTCCTGAAATTGGTAGCATCAAAATGCGCCCCAACTGGAAGTAATTATAGTTAAAAATCCATTGGTCTGACATAATCACCTGTTTCACATCATTATTTCTTCCAAATAAGCAAGTAGAGCAGATATTAGTTTGATGCAATGTAATATGAACAAGATTTGGAGTCATCAACCACGATTTAAATCTTGTACTCAGTCGTTCCATGACTTTGGATCACTTAGTTACTCACTTTGTTAATCTTGGTTTTTTTCATCTGTAAACTAGGTGCTAGTATCTAATTCCCAGGGTGTAAAGATTAAAGAAATGTATATAGATGTATAATTTATATAGCACAGTTCCAATCACATAGAAAGTATCAATTTTCTTTGTCTAATCTTATAAAAGCTTTCACAGGGCTTTGCAGTGCTTTATCCTTCTGCTTTCTTTTAAAACCAAGAAGCACTTGGCGTTGGTTCACCTTGGAATGACTCAGCATCATCAGATAAATTCTCCCTGCTTTTAAGTCCTGTATCAATTACTGTCAGTGTAATTCAAGGGACAATTAATCACTTACTACTTATGAAATCTCTTCTCTTGCTGTTTGTATGGCTAATCAGCAGCCTGATTTTCAAATTAACTGTTGGTGACTTTCTCTACCTCTTAATTTGTAAGCACCTTGAAAGCTGAGACTGCCTTTAAGTTTTTCTCTTTCCAATAAAGTTTTAGCAAATACAGTAAATTGGAAAGTTGTCATGTTTTTGAAAATAAAGCACACTTGTATAAATCTATATTTAATAAGACATTCAAGGGTCCCATTTATTTATATGGTTTGCCCCTGCACTGAATATTCTCATTCAACTATGAGTATACAGTATTTAACATTTTCTGTCATTGTGTGTACGTTAATGTGTCTGTTTCAAGTAGCCTCTCTCCACTCAGCTTCAGGATTTCTAAATTGCTCTCTACTGTAACAAATCAATTTACATATCAGTGAATTTCCTTTATTACAACTTGAAGCTAACAAATTCTGTCTGGTGACCCAAAAAGTCTGCCAACCAAACAGGTAGATATGCTCTGTGGAAATAGTTTTTCTTAGTACCGTATAGGACTTACATTATAGATTCATTTTCTGTATGAGATTTACATCATTGTTTTTCAAAACGTAGTACGTTATTGAATCATTCAGAAGGATCGTTAAAAGTACAGATTCCTCAGACATACTTAAATATTCTGATTAATGGAATAATATATAATAATAATAGTAATTATATAGTTGCAACTGCCAAATAAGAAACCACAGACAACTCAAAGTTTGATCATTTTTATGGACTTAGTGTTTATGGTGACAACCTACATTCCCCTCCCCACCCCTCATATATTTCTTGCTTCTTCCTCTTGATTGCAAATTTTAGTGAGATCTTCCTTGCATGAATGATAACATGTCAATTGTGAAGTTTTGATTAGAGAGATTAAAGGAAAGGTTAAAAAAAGAAGATGACACATAAATAACAACAGATAAGGTTCTTGCTACTTCCCTCTATGGGGCACTAATTCATTTATTTGTTTATTTTAAAAAAATACTTATTGTATTTGTAGATTTACATTTATTTTTCACTCATAATACATATTTATATATTCGTTGATTTCTTTGTCAGGCCCTATGTCATGCTCTTCTCTACAGGTTTTCCTAACTTTTTTCTGTCCTTAATATATTCTGGGTAAGCTTATATATACATGTACCTGCAAACACACACACACACACAGAGCCCACAGCATTTGAAGTCCATGCTCTATACACATTTTAAGCCAAAGATTTTATTTTATACAACTCTATAACTCCATTCAAATCTCACAAAAATTCTCATTTCAGATGGGAATTCAGTGTGGAAACTGAGATAAGTAAAATAAAGTTACCCAATGTCACTCAGCTAGAATTTATCAGAAAAAAATTTAACACAGGATTATCTTTGCCCAAATCTATGCTATTAACTTTTAACTCCTCAGAAAAACCTAAGACCTCTAGAATTTCTCCTCTACATATTATGAGCAACTCCTAAATAATAATTTATATTACCCATGGCATCAATAAACAAAAAGTAAATTGATGCATGTTGGTAAGAGACTATAATGCTATCTGGTTTCTGACAGCTACATTCCTGTGTATTGGAAGGAGCAGGAATTAAATTGTTAAAAAACTAAACCTATTGCTGGAGTATTTTTTATATATAAAAATAAAATGTAATAGTAAATCAATATTTATATTTAATATATACTCCAATCACTGATCTTGTACTTTCTTGCCACTTCTCACAAAAAGTATTTTATGAGTACCAATAATGGTGGTGATCTTTTTTGTAGAGAAACAATTCCCTTCGAAGCTGGTTTATAGGCAACAGAGGTGAAGTAGATGGAGAAAGAAACTTAGAGGAAATCTTAGAGTCACATGCTTTGACAGACAAGTGGAATATAGGACATTAACACAAATTATGTCCTAACATGATTGAATTATGACAAATACAAGAAATTCAAATCCGTATAGGCACACACACATTGAGAGAGAGAGAGACAGAGACAGAGACAGAGACAGAGAGAGCAGGATGCCTAGCTATATAAAAGAAAATTCAAGGATGATGTAACATTACAATTTTGTATGTATGTCAGTGTCTTCATGCTCCCAAATCTGTTCTCTTTGTCTTTGCATGAAATAAACTCCCTCTAACATTTGCCTGATTAACTCCTGCCTATCCTTCAACAAACAGTTCAACAGCTCAGTGTTCACCTTTTTCAAGAGGATTTTCAAAATCCCTAAGTTTCTTTTCCTATGAGTTTGGAGCAGTGGATATATTTGCAGCCATCATGTAATTACTAATTAGGACAGTTGCCTGATACAGACCATCTATACATCAGATATTGTCTACCATACCCTGACTAATATTAGAGTCAGAATTATCTTAGAATTATCTCTGCTTCTCATCTTCATGACTGTAAGTTCCCAGAGGATGGGGACTTTCTGCTTTTACTAAGAATAGTGCACAAAATGGGTAATCCCAAAGATTTGTTCCAAATAGACTAACATAAGGAAACTAACATGTTTGTAGACTTGATTTTTAAAGTATTTCCTACATATATCCCATGTGCTCTGGTGGTTGATTATACACACACAACTACAAAACAAAACAAAAGAAAACAACAGCACATGTCCATTTCCCTGTACAAATTTAAACTATTTCCAAACTAGTTCCAATAAAAATAGAAATTGACCTAATAAGCCTGGAGAGAAATTAGTCCTTCTATTATTAGCGTTACTCCTTACTAAGTTTTGTTCTATTTTTTTTAAGATGGCAAAGATTTTCAAAGTCTGTCCAATAAAATCCCCCAAAGGTGGAGAGGTATTTTTTGGTATATTTTGTGAAATTAAATAACATATCCGAAAGAGCAGTTAACCAATGGAAGGAACAGAAATATGGTCAGAGTTCTGCAGCATCTCATCAGTAGGTAAAATACCTGCCAATTCTATACATCGTTAGCCATACATGTTGTTTGCTTTCCTTTGGTTAAATGAAACACAGCACAAAACAAAACTTCAAATATTTTTTCCTTTTTCTTTGCTTTGTTTTGTTTGTGGTAAAAGTGTACCTCTTTTGAAACATTATGATGCTAGATGATAGTTTGTGGAAAATCAACTCTCCCTGGATGTGGAGAATCTAAACTTTAGATTACTGACCTGTGGTGGAAGGTACCATCTCTATTTTTCTGTATGGGCTGTTTTTGTGCATTTATGTTATTATTTTTATTGTTAATTCTTGGACCTAAACTGTGAGGACCTTCATTAGATGTGGATGCTGTGTACTCACAAATTAGAGTTAAACTCTCCTGTAGTATGGCACTTATTCCTTACCCTTATGGAAAATTCTCAAATCTTCCTTCTAGTTAAATACAGTACTTATACATTTAATACCTGTCTATTGAAAATAAAGGACAGAAGCATATTCTTACAAACAGGGTGCCTGTCATCTGGTATCTAACATTCCAGAAGAAAGCAGAGAATGTCATATCTGAAGACTTAATTTTTTTTCCACATTATCTTATTTGCAGCTGAGAAGTTCAGAGAATCCATGAATCATGACATTTTCTGGCCTAAATGGGTATATGAGATCATCTAAATCCAGTTTTTCCCTAATAATTTTGACTCCAATACCCTTCTCACTGTACTTTATTCTATTTATAAATATCTTATGGATTTAACAATAAAATTATTATTGTGTGATACAGAAATAATTGGACAAGTTTTTTTAACTCTCCTTTATTTTCTTTATTTTTTCATTTTTAAAATGGAAATGAATAGTACCTTTCTCATGATATTGTTAAGTGGATTCATTTTATTAAATTTTAAAGCATTTTAAATAGTGCCTGTCACAAAAAGTTATAGAAATAAATAACATTTAAGCTAAGTATATTAATAACAATTTTTCTATAGAATTCAGTTAAATAAAATTCTTAATATTCCTATTGCAAAGGAAAACTGTATAATTTTTAATTATAAGTACTAATTTGAGTTATTTATTTTTCCATGAGCGTGTATTGTCAGGAAATACATTTAAGCATTAATTGCTGTTTTGCTATGCAGATCCAAACTTATGTTAAACTATAGACTGAACGTTAATCAAACAGGCAAAAAGTGCTCTTGACTTTTTGAGTTCTTTTTATAAATAATAAAAATAAATTTATTCATAAATAATAAAACATAAACATTTTCTTTATTTTATATTTAAATTTAAAATTTTATATTTAATATTTATTTTATTTACTAAAAATAATTTATTTGCTTAGAAATAATATAGGCTTGATAAATATATTCTCACTAAAAAATAATTAGCCATAATTATCTTTATATCTTCACCACCTAGCACAGGTTTTAGTAGTACTAGAGATATCCTGAGTTAGCTAGTAAATTAGTTTGATCAAATAAATGAGTCTAAGGTACCTGTAGAATATCTTGAGGCAAGTTTGCACAATTATCAACTTTATTCTCATCTTTAATTTTGTGCATTTGTATTACTAATCTTTTCCATCTCTAACCACTGAACTCTAGTGGATTTTAAAGCAAAATGCAAAACTGAGGAAAAAAACAATTTATAGAATAAAAAAACAAACAAAAAAATGACCCCAAGTGATAAACTGTATTACTAGCTCTATGATAATAAATAGACATATTTAGTAAATGGAATGAACTGAAATCCCAAGGTGCTGAATAAACATGTGAATGAATAAATGTTCAATGCACAAAGTTTAATTGCCTCCATCTGTGTATATGAAGTTCATGTTCTCTCATCAGAGGTATATTAATGCCAGGCTCCATTCTCATCAATACCCATCTTTGGAGCACCTACCACTGTACATGGTAGTGATCTCTGGGAGGGGCTCCAAAGCAAAAACAGCACTGTGTAGTGTCGCAGTCTTCCTGTGGTCACCATCACATTCCATAGTGCTGTTGAAGAGATGGACTCTGCTTGTAATATAATTTGAAATTTTGGCACACAGTGATTTAAAATATAACTGCGTGGCTGAGTTTAGCCATAGATTTTAAACAGGTTACCATGCTGTTTTTAATTGGTGAACCCCCTCCTCCCAGTTCTTTTCTACCTGCTTACTCAGCACTAACAATGAAACTAAGATAAAAGTTGGGAAAGGGAATTAAGGCAGGCTTGAGAGATCCTTTAATTATTTGATTAATCAAAGAAAATGGATTTAAGTGATTTTCTGCCTGACTAGGAACTAGAGAAGGGAGGAAGAGAGCTATCCTCCTTGTGCAGCCAAGGACCCTGTTACAGATTGAACTGTGTGCCCTCCAAATCCGTATATTGAAGTCCTAACTCCAATGTGATTATATTTAAAGATAGGGCCTTGAGAGAGCTAATTAAGGTTAAATGAGGTCATATGAGTGGGGTCAGAATCTGATGGGATTGGTGTCCTTATAAGAAGAGGAAGAGACACCAGAGATAGATGTCTCTCCACTCATGCACAGAGGAAAGGCCATGTTAAGACATCCCAAAGGTGGCCGTCTGCAATTCAGGAAGGTATTTGCAGAAACAACCCTGACGGCACCTTGATGTTGAACTTCCAGCTTCCAGAATTGTAATAAATACATTTCTGTTGTTTAAGCCACCAACTCCGTGGTATTCTCAGCCTGAGTTGATGAATACAGTTCCCAAGAAGAGAGATTAGAAGTGATCCCAGGCACAACTCTTTAGAATGGCCAAACGCCAGTCCAGGAGAGATTAGATGTGAGGCTTTTCTCCTCTTGCATGGATGGTGGGGGGGTGGGGTGGGGTGCGGTTGTGAATCTAACCCCTGACAGAAGTTGTACCTTCTATATTACGCTGTGAATGGTTCCAGCAGGAGATTGTAAAACCTCTCCAGGATATTAACCAATCTAAAACAGACTTCCTAGTCGGCTAATCCCATGGGTTCAGTTAGAGTATATTCTAGTGGTTTGTTTGCTAAGTCTCAAAGGTTGCCAAAGGCCATGTCAGATTAGGATATTTGGGAGGTTAGATCTTTACTAGGGCATCTATAAATTTATATTCTTCTCCTCCTTCCCCTTCTTCTTCTTCTTTTTCTTCTTCTTTTTCTAGTGAACCCATTTATATAACTGGAATATAAATTTACTTGCTTGTAGAAAGAGAGCTATCTTGGTTCAGTTCTGTGTCCATCCATCTTTATATTTTAGAGGCCTCTGGAGTTGCTTTAAACTGAGGTTTAGACTGAATATGCCAAGTTTTCAAGAAATAATGAGGCCTTCATCAGGAAATGCAGATAAAATAAAATTGGAAAAAACTGGGCCAAGGTTTTTCTGGGGAAGTTTTGAACAAGACAGTTACACTGCATATTTCTAATATAAAGAAAGCATGGTATCATGGAGAAATCCAGGCAAGGAAAAGGGCAAGAAGTGTAGAAAGAAAACTAGTTATTGAAGAGGGTTACCTGAAGTACTAGAGTTATCCTGAAAGTTATTACTTTAATTTAGAGTGATATGGTTTATATAGAGAGATAACCAATCTAGTCATTATCTTGACCTCACTGTCTGATGTGTGACAAAAGCTCCTCGAGATACAAAAATGGAATTTAATACGGCATATCAGAATGTATGTTTCAGACCCACTTGGTTTTAAATCTTTCTTCTGATCTATTAGGGACTTATGGGGACCTAAAGCCCTATCTGTCATTTGTATCTTGCAGTATGGAAAGAAGCATTTTCTCCAGTTGTCATGCATCTGCAGACAGTTGTTCTTTGAGAGGTTATGGTTGTTCCATCTCACAGTTTCACTAAATTGAGACGTTATAACTAGAATATGGTAGAGAATTCTATTGAAAGCTGGCAAAGAAACTACAAAAAGAATGCATTTATTTATCCTACTTTCAATGTGTTCAAAAGTAGCTGGAAGAGGGCAAGGTTTCTGTTGTTGTTCAGACAGTGGCAAGTGAAGGCAGCAAAGCAGTCACAGGAATTAGTCGAGAAGCAGAGTTTGTGATGAGGAATCAAGTATTGATTTCAATCCATAAGTGTAGGTATTTTGGAATCAGTAACTGTGGCTGCCTCAGGGAATCAGGTTGGAAGAAGCACAGTGGGTGTTCTGAAAACGCCATGACTTAGCCACAAGGAAACCAAATCCAAATAACTGGATGCTCATCACCTGAGAATGTTTTGAGTTTCAGATGTCACATAGACAGTAGTATCAATGGCTGTACTACCAGGAAAAAGAATTAGAAACCATGACAGTAAGAAAAATCAGCTTTTCTTGCATCAAATTAGTAGTAATAACTAAAGAAGAGAAATCTTAGGAAGATAGTGTATCAAACTGATAAAGATGAAAATGCCATGGGTGGACCTAGAGCGTATCATACTAAGCAAAGTAAGTCAGAAAGAGAGAGACACATACCTTATATGTGGAATCTAAAATATGACACAGATGAACTTATCTGTGAAAAAGAAACAGACTCATAGACATAGAGAACAGACTGGTGGTTGACATGGTGTAGGAGAGGGTTGGGGAATGGTTGGAGTGGGAGGTTGAGGTCAGCAGATGCAAACTATTATATAGAGAACGGATAAACAACAAGGTTCTACTGTACAGCAAGGGAACTATATTCAATATCCTATGATAAACCATAATGGAAAAGAATATGAAAAAGAACATATTTATATGTACAACTGAGTCACTCTTCTGTACAGCAGAAATTAACACAACATTGTAAATCAACTATACTTCAATAAAATTTAAAAAAAGATGATAATGCCAAGCTGAAAAATCACAAACTCAAAGTACAAAACTATTGTGAAAGCACCTGTGTAACTGAAATAATTGGTGATTATATCCTAAGAACTGCAATCAAAATGAAAGCAAATACTGAGTTCCTTTCACATCTTTAATCTTGAAATATTAATGACTTAATCTGCACTCATTTTTATCCAAGAGACCCACTGTCTTTTGTGCCCTCTATACAGTTCACAAACTCAGAGTTGTGGTCAGACATGGACATCTATTTTTGTTTAAATGAACCATCCTCAACCTCCAAGTGTGAATAAAATATGTACTGTACCCATTCCTTATTGTTTAAGTGTGACATGTCCTTTTTTCTCACAATCTAGGTAAATAATTACTACTGATTTCTTCCTGAAGTTTCTAAGGGTATTAAAATATTACTTATAGATGTATTATAGGTATTTTATATATACTAAATAAATAGTTTCCAATAAGACAAATATTTAGGAGCTCAGCTAACCAGGACTTTAATGACCCTTCACATGTGTTGACTTCACAGGAGTCTGTATATACCAATCTCATCTTCAAAGCTGTGCTCTAGTCCTGAGCACTTCATAAAGAATTTTGTTGCTATTAAGGCCTGCAAACAGCTGTTTATTTTTTTCCAAAATATCACTGCCCTTAGGATAAATTCTACGGTCAAAAATTTGCTTTCTCACTCTAGAATGGCCAAGTGAGAAGTTCAGCAAACCCTCCTCCCAGTGAAACAAGCCTTTGATTGGTAAAAATTACAGTACAAATTAAAAGTATCTGAAAGTTTTCCTCGGAACACATAGAAAATGAAGAAATGTTTAATCAAGAAAATCTACCAAATATTTGTAAGAACAGTAAGAATGTGTGTCGGGTGTGTGTGTATGACTTAAGCCATGATCTGCTCTGGTACCAACCACCATACCCAACCCAGTGTGAAGGAAGCTCTACTCTAGGTGACTATGGCCAAAGCCATGGGGACCCTCTTCTCCCAGCACCTAGTCTAAAGCCAGGAGGTGTATGCAGCCAGAATCTCTCATCCTCCTCAGCAATATACTGCAATACATCAAGTCCCCTACACGCGAAAAAGTTCCATCCTGAGAGCACGTTCGTAAGTCCAGCAAAGTTAGCCTGGGTACCCAACTAACACAATCAGCTAAATAGTACCGTATTGTAATAGGTTTTGGATACTTTTCACACAAATAATACATGAATGACAAACAAACACAAAAAATAAAGAAAACATTTTTAACCTTACAGTACAGTACCTTGAAAAGTACAGTAGTACCAGCTACATCACCACTGCTTTTACGCTTGCTGGGCTTGAAATAAAGATACTGCACTACTGTACACTATACAGTCCTGTACAGTAAAATACACAAAAGCACAACCACGTGTAGAGGATGCACGTATGTGACAATTTATGCCAAACACATGAACTAACTTACGTGATTGGACATGCGAATGCACATTTGCATCTTTGAAAGTTCACAACTTGAAGGTTCGTATGTGAGGGACTTACTGTAGTTCTAGTCCAGGTAGGTGGGACCAAAAGGATCTGAGTTTCCTCACCCACCAAACACCCATTCATGAGGCAAAAACTATAACCCAGGTACAGCAGGTTGAGAATACTGGGAATTCATTCACTTTGTCCCAGCTTGCTTGTACTTTGTAGTTCCATGATGACAGGACCAAACCAAGAAGAGCAGGGGCTACCATCACCATGCAACACCCCACCCATAGAGTAGCATGCACATCTGGGAAAAACAGACCGTTTTCCCCAGCTCCAGGCCCAGTGCAATGGCATAGATATTCTGCCCTGGGATGGGACATACTGGAAGAACAGAAATTTCTGCAGCCTTCCCTAAGGGGGCTGACTTTATTTGGAATAGAGCTTTCAAAGTTTATGCGTAAGGAACATCTTGGTGGTAAGCAAAGAAGAGAAGGTTAGTAGCTCCATGATAGTATTAGCAACAAGCAAGATATAAAAAACTGGCTCAAAGTTATGCAAAGAGATCTAGGAAAAGAGACAGCTAAGAAGTCCCCTCCTGAGACTGAGAAAGTCTTAGAGATAGGCAACACTTTGCTCATGCAAAATGGCCACTTTAATTAGGGTTAGATTATGGAGCAATTTGCTCCCAGGGGGTTGTCAAAATCAATAGAACAATCAGCCAACAAGGAGTGGAGAGGAATAGATGGGTGTGATACCAAAAGAGGCAGACCAGCTAAAAGCTTAACTGAGAGTTCAGAAGAGACCATGAGAGAGCTTGACTAAGACCACACTCATCCCTGATGGTCAGAGGACTATGCACAAGCCCATCAGAAGCCACACACTGTGGGGGAAATAGGCTTCATGGATCTGCTGCAGCCAAGTTCCTAAACAAAACAATAACAACAGGCCCTTGGGGATGGGGGTGAGGGCTGGGAAGTGGTATCCAAAGTAGCTACAATCCATTATCTAAAATGTCCAGTTTTCAACAAAAATAAAGAGACATGCAAATAATAAGGAAGTGTGATACATATACAGGAAAAAAATACATGCAATAGAAACTTCCTTTGAGGGTGTCAAATGTAGGACTTAGCAAAGACATGAAAGCAACTTTTAGAACTATATTCAAAGAATTAAAGGAAGCTGTGTTTGAGGAATTAAATGAAGGTGATGACAATGTCTCATAAAAAGGATAATAGCAACAGAGATAGAAATCACAAAGGGAACCAAGTGGAAATTCTTCAGTTGAAAAGTATAATAACCAAAATGGAAAATTCATTAGGAGGGCTCAACAGCAGATTTGAGATGGAAGAAGACAGAGCCTGCAAATTTGAAGACAGGTCAAGAATAGGCAATCTGAGAGAAAAGCAAATGAAGAAAAATGAACAGAGCCTCAGAGAATGTGAAAACCACCAGTGCACCCACATGTGCATAATGTGGGTACAGAAAGAGAGGAGAGAGGCAAAGAAGTCAAAAATATATTTGAAGATGTAATGGCTAAAAAGTTCTGACATTTTACAAAAATAACCAATCTTCACATCCAAGGAGATCTATGAATGCCAAAGAGATCTACACCTAGACACATTATAGTTAACACATTGAAGGACAAAGTCTTGAAAGATTAAAATCACTCATCATGTATATAGTAACCCTGATAAGACTAACAGCTGACATCTCATCATAATTATATTCTTTTTCCCATATAAAATGGGGATAAGTAATTCTTTTTTTTTTTTTTTTTTTTTTCGGTACGCGGGCCTCTCACTGCTGTGGCCTCTCCCGTTGCGGAGCACAGGCTCCGGACGCGCAGGCTCAGCGGCCATGGCTCACGGGCCCAGCCGCTCCGCGGCATGTGGGATCTTCCCAGACCGGGGCACGAACCCGTGTCCCCTGCATCGGCAGGCGGACTCGCAACCACTGCGCCACCAGGGAAGCCCAAGTAATTCTAATAATAAATTATTTATTTGAAATTATAAGCCAGTGGCACATAAAGGTATACTTCTAGATGACAAAGTACAAAGTTGCTTGATAACAACTCCCTCAGTGCTTTTTTTACCTTCACTAAATGACACACACATATAATTTTAATACATAAGCCACAGGTCTTAATTTAGTCTCTTTTAGTCTTGAATTCATGTAGAAAACAGAATATGGTGGCAAAAATATTTATAACGCAGGTTTGCATATGGTGAGTGCTGAGTATTATATGAATTATTATAGACTATATTATTTTACTTACCTCACGGAAGACCTTGCACACAAAACTGAGTTTCATGGCTACCAAGATGCTATTGAAATAATGGAATAATAATTTAAAATTTATAAATTTATGTATGTGAAATTTAATGAGAAAGTAGTCCCTCATTTGATGAGAGATTTCAACAAAGTTGTTTTTATTCTGTCCTTTCTTTTTTTATTGGAGTATAATTGCTTTACAATGTTGTGTTAGTTTCTGCTGTACAATGAAGTGAATCAGCTATATGTATACATGTATCCTCTCCCTCTTAGACCTCTCCCACCCACCCCATCCCACCCATCTAGGTCATCACAGAGCACTGAGCTGTGCTCCCTGTGCTATACAGCAGGTTCCCACTTGCTATCTATTTTACACAGGGTAGTGTATATATCTCAGACCTAATCTCCCAATTTGTCTCACCCTCCCCTTCCCCCACTGTGTCCACATGTCCATTCTCTACATCTACATCTCTATTCCTGTCATGGAACTAGGTTCATCTGTACCATTTTTCCAGATTCCACATACATGTGTTAATACACAATATTTGTTTTTCTCTTTCTGGATAACTGCACTCTGTATGACAGACTCTAGGTCCATCCACATCTCTACAAATGACCCAATTTTGTCCCTTTTTATGGCTGAGTAATATTCCATTGTATATACGTACCACATCTTCTTTATCCATTCATCTGTTGATGGACACTTAGGTTGTTTCCATGTCCTGACTATTGTAAATTGTCCTATTGTTTCCATGTCCTGACTATTGTAAATAGTGATGCAATGAACATTGGGCTACATGTGGTTTTTTGAATTATGGTTTTCTCAGGAGTGGGATTTCTCAGGAGTGGGATTGCTGGGTCATATGGTAGTTCTATTTTTAGTTTTTTAAGGAACCTACATCCTGTTCTCCATAGTGGCTGTATCAACTTACATTCCCACTAACAGGGCAAGAGGGTTCCCTTTTCTCCACACCTTGTCCAGCATTTATTGTTTGTAGATTTTTTGATGATGGTCATTCTGACTGGAGTGAGGTGATACCTAATTGTACTTTTTAAAAAATTAATTAATTAACTAAATTTGTTTATTTTTGGCTATGTTCGGTCTTTGTTGCTGTGTGCAGGCTTTCTCTAGTTGTGGCGAGCAGGAGCTACTCTTCATTGCGGTGCATGGGCTTCTCATTACAGTGGCTGCACTTGTTGTGGAGCACAGGCTCTAGGCATGCAGGCTTCAGTAGTTGTGGAACATGGGCTCAGTAGTTGTGGCTTGCAAGTTCTAGAGCACAGCCTCAGTAGTTGTGGTGCAAAGGTTTAGTTGCTCCGGGACAGGTGGGATCTTCCTGGACCAGGGTTCAAACCTGTGTGCCCTGAATTGGAAGGTGGATTCTTAACCACTGCACCACCAGTGAAGTCCAAACTCATTGTACTTTTGATTTGCATTTCTCTAATAATTAGTGATATTGAGCATCTTTTCATGTGCATCCTGGCCATCTATCTGTATGTCTTCTTTGGAGAAATGTCTATTTAGGTCTTTGGCCCATTTTTTGATTGGGTTGTTTGTTATATTTGATATTGAGCTGCATGAGTTGTTTGTATGTTTTGGAGATTAATCCTTTGTCCATTGCTGCATTTGTGAATATTTTCTCCCATTCTGAGGGTTGTCTATTTGTCTTTTTTATAGTTTCCTTTGCTGTGCAAAAGCTTTTAAGTTTCATTAGGTCCCATTTTTTAATTTTTGTTTTTATTTCCATTACTCTAGGAGGTGGATCAAAAAAGATCTTGCTGTGATTTATGTCAAAGTGTGTTCTTCCTATGTTTTCCTCTAAGAGTTTTATAGTGTCTGGTCTTACATTTAGGTCTTTAATCTATTTTGAGTTTATCTTTTTGTATGGTGTTAGGGAGTGTTCTAATTTCATTCTTTTTTTTTTTTTTTTTTTTTTTTGCGGTACGCGGGCCTCTCACTGTTGTGGCCCCTCCCGTTGTGGAGCACAGGCTCTGGACGCGCAGGCTCAGTGGCCATGGCTCACAGGCCCAGCCGCTCCGCGGCATGTGGGATCTTCCCGGACCGGGGCACGAACCCATTTCCCCTGCATCGGCAGGCAGACTCTCAACCACTGCGCCACCAGGGAAGCCCTTCTAATTTCATTCTTTTACATGTAGCTGTCCAGTTTTCCCAGCACCAATTATTGAAGGAACTCTCTTTTCTCCCTTGTATATTCTTGCCTCCTTTATGAAAAATAAGGTGACCATATGTGAGTGGGTTTATCTCTGGGCTTTCTATCTTGTTCCATTGATCTATATTTCTGTTTTTGTGCCAATACCATACTGTCTTGATTACTGTAGCTTTGTACTATAGTCTGAAGTCAGGGAGCCTGATTCCTCCAGCTCTGTTTTTCTTTCTCAAGATTGCTTTGGCTATTCGGGGTCTTTTGTTTTTCCATACAAATAGTAAAAATCTTTTGTTTTAGTTCTGTGAAAACTACCCTTGGTAATTTGATAAGGATTGCATTCAATCTGTAGATTACTTTGGGTAGTATAGTCAGTTTCACAATATTGATTCTTCCCATCCAAGAACATGGTATATCTCTCCACCTCTTTGTGTTATCTTTGATTTCTTTCATCAGTGTTTTTTGGTTTTTTTAACATCTTTATTGGAGTATAATTGCTTTATAATGGTGTGAGAGTTTCTGCTTTATAACAAAGTGAATCAGCTATATATAAACATATATCCCCACATCTCCTCCCTCTTGTGTCTCCCTCCCACCCTCCCTATCCCACCCCTCTAGGTGGTCACAAAGCACTGAGCTTATCTCCCTGTGCTATACGGCTGCTTCATCAGTGTTTTATAGTTTTCTGAGTACAGGTCTTTTTCTTCTCTAGGTAGGTTTATTCCTAGATATTTTATTCTTTTTGTTGCAATGGTAAATGAGATTGTTTCCTTAGTTTCTCTTTCCAGGCTTTGGTTGTTAGTGTATAGGAATGCAAGAGATTTCTAGCATTAATTTTTTATCCTGCAACTTTACCAGACTTATTGATTAGCTCTAGTAGTATTATGGTGGCATTTTAAGGATTTTCTATGTATAGTGCCATGTCATCTGCAAAGAATGACAGTTTTACTTCTTTTCCAATTTGGATTCCTTTTGTTTCTTTTTCTTCTCTGATTGCCGTGACTAGGACTTCCAAACTATGTTGAATAATAGTGGTGAGAGTGGGCATCCTTTTCTTCTTCCTGATCTTAAAGGAAATGCTTTCAGTTTTTCATCATTGAGAATGATGCATGCTATGTTTGTCATATATGACCTTTATTATTTTGAGGTAGGTTCCCTCTTTGCCCACTTTCTGTAGAGTTTTTTTTTTTAATCATAAATGGGTGTTGAAATTTGTCAAAAGCTTTTTCTGCATCTATTGAGGTGATCATATGTTTTTTTCCTTTAATTTGTTAATAGGTGTATCACATTTATTGATTTGCATATATTGAAGAACACTTGCATCCCTGGGATAAATCCCACTTGATCATTGTGTGTATGATCCTTTTAATGTGTTGTTGGATTCTGTTTGCTAGTATTTGTGTCTGTGCTATCAGTGATATCTGTCTGTAATTTTCCTTTTTTTTGTGTGTGTGATATTTTTATCTGGTTTTGGTACCAGGGTGATGGTGGCCTCATAGAACAAGTTTGGGAGTGTTCCTGTCTCTGCAATTTTTTGGAAGAGTTTGAGAAGGATAACTGTTAGGTCTTCTCTAAATGTTTGATAGAATTTGCCTGTGAAGCCATCTGGTCCTGGACTTTTATTTTATGGAAGATTTTTAATCAGAGTTTCAATTTATTTACTTGTGATTGTACTGTTCATATTTTCTATTTCTTCCTGGTTCAGTCTTGGAAGTTTGTACCTTTCCAAGGATTTGTCCATTTCTTCCAGATTGTCCATTTTATAGGCAAATAGTTGTTTGTAGTAATCTCTCATGATCCTTTGTATTTCTGCAGTGTCATTTGTTACTTCTCCTTTTTCATTTCTAATTTTATTGATTTGAGTCCTCTCCCTTTTTTTCTTGATGAGTCTGGCTAAAGGTTTATCCTTTCAAAGAACAAACTTTCAGTTTTATTGATCTTTGCTATTGTTTTCTTTGTTTCTGTTTCATTTATTTATGTTCTGATCTTTATGATTTCTTCCATTCTACTAACTTTGTTTTGTTTGTTTGTTTTTATTCTTCTTTCTCTAGTCGCTTTATGTGTAAGGTTAGATTGTTTATTTGAGATTTTTCTTGTTTCTTGAGGTGAGATTGAATTTCTATAAAGTTCCCTCTTAGAAATATTTTTGCTGCGTGCCATAGGTTTTGGATTGTAGTGTTTTCATTGTCATTTGTTTCTATGTAATTTTTTATTTCCTGTTTGATTTCTTCAGTGATCTCTTAGTTATTCAGCAGTGCACTGTTTAGCCTCCATGTGTTTGTGTTTTGTATGGTTTTTTTCCTGTGATTGATTTCTAATCTTATAGTGTTGTGCTCAGAAAAGATGATTGATATGATTTCAATTTTCTTAAATTTTCCAAGACTTGATTTGTGGCCCATGATGTGACCTATCTTGGAGAATGTTCCCTGTTCAATTGAGAAGAAAGTGCATCCTTCCACTTTCAGGTGGAATGTCCTTTAAATATCATTTAAGTCTATCTAGTCTAATGTGTCATTTAAGGCTTGTGTTTCCTTATTAATTTTCTGTGTGGGTGATCTGTCCATTGGTGTAAGTGGGGTGTTAAGGTCCCCCACTATTACTGTGTTACTGTCAATTTCACCTTTACAGCTGTTAGAATTTGCCTTATGTATTGAGGTGTTCCTATGTTGGGTGCATAAATATTTCTAATTGTTATATCTTCTTCTTGGATTGATCCTTTGATCATTATATAGTGTCCATCCTGATCCCTTGTAACTGTCTTTATTTTAAAGTCTATATTTTCTGATATGAGTATTGCAACTCCAGCTTTATTTTGATTTTCATTTGCATGGAATATCTTTTTCCATCCCTTCACTTTCAGTCTGTATGTGTCCCTAGGTCTGAAGTGGGTCTCTTGTAGATAGCTTATATCCAGATCTTGTTTTTGAATCCATTGAGCCAGTTTGTGTCTTTTGGTTGGAGCATTTAATCCATTTACGTTCAAGGTATGTTCCTATTACTATTTTCTTAATTGTTTTGGGTTTGTTTTTGTGGGTCTTTTTTCCTTCAATTTAATTTTTGTTAGTTGTTAGTTTGATTAATATGTGCCTGGGTGTGTTTCTCCTTGGGTTTATCCTGTATGGGACTCTCTGGGCTTCCTGGACTTGGGTGGCTATTTCCTTTCCCATTATAGTCAAAGTTTTCAACTATAATCTTTTCAAATATTTTCTCAGATCCTTTCTCTTTCTCTTCTTCTTCCCATTATAGTCAAAGTTTTCAACTATAATCTTTTCAAATATTTTCTCAGACCCTTTCTCTTTCTCTTCTTCTTCTGGGACCCCTATAATTTGAATGCTGGTGTGTTTAATGTTGTCCCAGAGGTCTCTCATACTGTCCTCAATTCTTCTCATTCTTTATTCTTTATTCTGCTCCTCGGAATTTATTTCCACCATTCCATCCTCCAGCTCACTTATTTGTCCCTCTGCTTCAGTTATTCTGCTATTTATTCCTTTTACTGTATTTTTAATTTCAGTTATTGTGTTGTTCATCACAGTTTGTTTGTTCATTAGTTCTTCTAGGTCCTTGTTAAACATTTCTTGTATTTTCTCTATCTGTGCTTCCATTCTGTTTCCGAGATCTTGGATCATCTTTACTATCATTACTCTGAATCCTTTTTCAGGTAGGTGACTATTTCCTCTTCATTTATCTGGTCTTGTAGGTTTTTACCTTGCTCTTTGATCTGTCACATATTTTTTGTCGGCTCATTGCTTTTTGATGGGGCACTGTGTTCCTGTCTTACTGGTTGTTTGCCTGAGGCACCCAGCACTGGAGTTTACAGGCAGTTGGGTAGAACCAGGTCTTGGTGCCAAGATGAGGACCTCCAGGAGACCTCACTCTAATTAATATTCCCTGAGGTCTGAGGTTCTCAGTCAGTCCAGCCATTTGGACTTGGTGCTCCTACCACAGGAGCTCAGACCTGACCCCTGACCTGGGAATCAAGATTCCACAAGCCACAGAGCATGGCAAAAAAAAAAAAGGCCAGAAAAGGTCTTGGCTTTTGGGGGCAGGGCTAGGCGTGAGCAGGACTAAGGTGGGCAGGGCTTAGGCAGGGGGTGAGGCCTAGACTCAGTACCAGTGCAGCTGGAAGAGGTTCTGGGGCGGGTAGCAGGTGTGGGGCTTAGGCTCAGCATGGTCAGAGGTGGCATCAGAGGGCAGAGGTTTAGGCCTGGGACCCCAGAAGATGGGAGAAATGTTTTCCCCATTCTCCTCTGAACTCCCAATACCCTGAAGGTTTCTCCCCATCCCTGCTGATTCCCTTGCTGTGAGTGTGCCCCTCTGGGCTTGGGAAACCCTCCTCTCCCCCAGCTTCCCCTCAGGGGTACCAGTCCTTTCCCACCTCCACTCCTCCTCCTCCCCTCCCTGCCCCCCACATCCTACCTGGTCATGAGGGGTTCCTCCTCTCCCCTTAGGTGTCCAAGGTCCCCCGCCAGTGCCTGGAGGTTACCGTAGTTGTGAGGAGATGCAAACTCCTCATCTTCCTGCCCTGTCGTCTTGACACCCCCCCCCTCTGAGATTTTGATAAAGTTTTGAAGCAAAAGTCACAACTTGATAATGGACTATATCTGAGGAGGTAACTGATCCATCCCACCTAAATTGAAATAGATGCTGTGGGTTTTGGAATCCCAAATTAGATGCAGCCTTTTTCTGGCAATTCCAGGATCCCTGCCCACATAGCCACTAATACAAAGCTATAAGCTTTATGCGTTCTGTCGTATCCACAGTTCCTATATGTAGGACTCCTATTCCCTCATTCTAAAATCTAAGTAGACATATATAAAGGATACAAACTATTAGGTATAAAATAAGCTACATATTATACAACATGGGAAATATAGCATATTTTATAATAACTATAAATGGAGTATAAACTTTAAAAATTGTGAATCACTATATCGTACACATGTAACTTATATAATACTATACAACTCTAGTTCAATAAAATAAATTAAATATAATATAAGTGGACATACAATGTTCGAAATACATTTGAAGGAAATCATTAATGTGAAAAAACTAAGATAAAAGGACACAAAACTTGTATCAGAGGGTAGAGATCAAATTGAGGGCGTATAAGAGTTTAAAATACATGACTCTGCAAGAGATTTTTAGGGAGATGAAACTATTCTCTATGGTACCATTGTGGATATCCGACATTATGCATTTGTCAGTACCCATTGCACTGCATGGCACAGAATGAAATCTCTGTCAAAACTTTAGCTGAACATGGGACTAAAAAGCAGAGACTTTCGTGAACATGCACAACAAGGAATAGTCTTTGTAAAAATAGTTAGAAGAAAAAAGAAAGAAAATGGGCAGACTATGAGAGAAATCGGAGACTGAAGAATTGGGAATGACTCCAACATATGAATTTAAAAGGGAAGGAAATAGGAAATACACAGAGGAAATAATTAATATGTAGTTATAATAATTCCTAGTGGTTAAAATAACTCATATATAGATATAATAATATATATGTCACTATACATAATTCTTTCTCAACTGGGAAATGATATGATCCTTTAGATTAAAAGGGCTGAATACCACTGAGGATAAGTTATTTCTTAATGATCCACAATTAAACATATTGCTATGAAATTTAGCACAATAAAATAATGTCCTAAAAAACTTCTAGAATGGTAGAGAAATATGAACTACTTTTTATAAGATGTCTTATCAATAACATCGGAAGCTGAATTTTATAAGAAACTTTTATAAGAAGGGATTGTTAAAGTTTCTGAGTAAAAAATAAAGGAATAAAGATAATATTTAGAGTTAGTGAAAAGTTTCTGTCCCCACTGCCCGTGAACCACCAGCAGATCGGGTCTACAAAATTCTGAGGAAAACTAATTTTGATCATGAACTTCAGCTTAAGCATTCCTAAAATATGTATTCAAAATGTTGCCACTGCAAAGAATGAATACATTTCTGTTTCACACACAGTTTCTTAGGAGGATACTTGAAGATGTAGCTAACCAAGATAACTGTCACAAAAGTGAAACACCTGGGTTATAATCACAGATTTTATTGAGGAAATCTCAGGATAGCTACTGTCGATAATCCTGGCAAGTATTTTATTTGGTTTGAATTAGGATACAAATTCAGAGGCCTGAGTGAAGCATGTTTTTCAGGATAAAAATGGAGTGGTTTCAGTAAAGTAGATAACCTCAGTAATGTAAGATATTCATGATATGGTGAATAAAGAAAAACTAACAAAGAGAAAGAAAGTTAAAAAAAAAAAACTTAGGGGCAAATTAACTAATAAGCAAAAGAAAGGCACAAGAAAGTTGTTTGCTCAATAAAGTAAACCAAGCTATATCATATTTTGAATATTTGATGGGATGAAAGGACAGTCTAAGATACTTGCAATTGTCTCCCCTGATTGTCACAGGGGTTGTGCATTGGATTTATAAAAGAGGTAGTGCATTCCTAGGATTCTGACTTTATCATAAACATTCTTGCTATAAAACTAACAATAAATCATCACATAGTGACTTTCATGTTACAAACAAAATATAGAAAAAAGGGCAGAAAATGTAATTATGATTCTAGAGCTTAATATAAATAATTTCATTAAAAATGCAGATGATAAATTAAACAAGTAGAAGCAGAAAATGAGAAGGCTTTAAACAGGTCAGGATGTTAATATATCAATTCATAAAGGAAGAAGCTGAGACATTATAAAACTGATAGAATAGGAAACAAAAACTTTAGTATATATGTGTGCAATCTGCGTGAGTGTGTTTGTGTGCGTTATATAATGAGGCCAAAAGTAGAAGAAAAGGTAGAGGTATAGTGAAAAATTTGGAAACTGAGGAAAAGGAGCTGAGGACATCTTAGCAAGTTATATTTTCAACTTTCATAAGAAAATACACAGGTAATTGTTAAAATTCATGAATAAACCAATAAAGACATAAAAATATTATTTCTGGTTAATTAAAAGTATCTGCCTCCATTGTCCATGAGCTCCCAGAAGCTGAATGCCAGGCTCTTGTAGGAGACTTTAATGAGCCCCATTTGAATACATCCTTTCTTCTAATGGCCAAGGACAACGACAAGCAAGCTTATCTTCTAAAGGGACGGAGGCCCTCAACACCCTGTGGGCGGTGGAAGAAATATCCTTGACACTAACAGGTAAGAGGACATAGAAGAAATTGGTCCCTGCTGTGTTTGTGTTCTGTGACTAATACAAATGCTTCTCAAGCATAGTCCTCTTCCTTTGCTAGTGCAGAAATGTCATGTTGCCCATCTTTGAAGAGAAAATGGAGAATAAGAATTTAGAATCTTGCCCAGCAATTTGACAGAATGCTTGGATGTTTGTTGAATGTAATAATTGTTTGTAATTTTTATGTTTTTAATTTCATTTTTCTAGTTCTACATTGTATAACAGTATCGGTCTGAAATGAATTGAGGAGAAAATATCTCATCATTCACTCTAGGCATCTAGAAAATCACTGCTTTGCAGCATTTATCCACCATCTATCTTTGGCTTATTTCAGGTTCAGTTCACTAGTGTCTAGCATGATGGCTGCCATCCGTGTAATTGTGACTCAACTAATATTTCTGAGTGAATGAATGAAGGAAGAAATGCCTCAAACAAAAAAAAATAAGAAGTATTTATTGAGTGTTTAAAAATAAAAACTGGCTGGCTTTGGTGAACAGGTCTGGGAGGGCAGACAGATGAACAAGGGGATGCCTTTCATTTTAGTCTTTTATGTGGCTTGATTTTTACCACTAAAATGTGAGCAGAAATAAGGCTTTTAAATGCAGAAGAGAACTCATGTGAAGGATTAGTAATTTCCATAGAGTTTAGACGTCGTCATAAAAAATTAATTGAAAAAGCCAGAAAATCCTAATTTGTATTTTAGACATGTTTTGTTCTCTTTCCATATAGAAAATAGACAGCATCACTCAGTAAAATGCCAGGGTTGATGTGTGTGTGTGTGTGTGTGTGTAACTTTTTTCTTCGTTCCACTAACATAATATAATCCTGGGATAAGCAAGATACATCTGTCATATCTATGAGAATCTCAAGGGCAGGTGCCATGCTTTTTTTCTTTCGTTATACTCTATGATGACTAACATTTCAAAAACCACTGGGATGAAGTGAGAGAGTAGCATGGACATATACACACTACCAAATGTAAAATAGATAGCTAGTGGGAAGCTGCTGCATAGGACAGGGAGATCAGTTTGATGCTTTGTGAACACCTAGAGGGGTGGGATAGGGAGGGTGGGGAAGAGGCTCAAGAGGGAAGGGATATGAGGATATATGTATACATAGAGCTGACTCACTTTGTTGTACATCAGAAACTAACACAACATTGTAAAGCAATTATACTCCAATAAAAAAAAAGAAAAATTTTCTTCAAAGCTCAGTTGTGAGCAAATCCAGAAGAGAAAATAGCCACCCTCTTTCCTCTCTCTGTTAACATGAAGCCCTCCAACATCGGCTACAATGATTTTGTATTTTTAAAGACAGAAGGATTTCCCTTTCTCTAAAGAACATGAAACCAGGCTATTTAAGAGTCAACCTGTTTGATCAGAATCCTTCACAAGAAGGATTGAATGAAGTAGTGAAGAGCATTCATTTGTTGTCTGCTATTGTTTCTAGCCTTGTGGTTTGGGTAGAAATGTAGCAAATGCCTAGTATGTGTAGGAACTCAATGGAACTCACTCAAATGAAGACAAAAAAAGCAATGAAAGCACCTGTTTTTGAACCTAGTTTCAACTATGACTAACAAGATGAGAATCATTAGAAGCAGCATCAACCACCTTAGGAGTAAAGGAAAAAGCCAATTATCTTGCAGTGAGAGACCAACACCATTGTAAATAGACCTTAGAAAATGTAAATGACAAGATGTTGAACATGAGACTCTTCAGGCTCATTCCAATTGGTAAAATGGTAATTTTACCCTCGTCCCCTTTTTATGACAGTCAAGAAAAAATTGCTTCCACGTGCAGAATTATTGTATTATACATATATGCAACATGAAGAAATGTTAATTCTTCAGGGAAATTTTCCCTTAGGCTTTCAATCTGATTTTGAAGTGGATGGAGTGAATGCCAGTATTTCATTATTGAAACTCCCCTAGGAAGGTATTTTGACTTGCCTAGTAAATTGTGAATGTCATGTTGATTTTCTTCTTATTACTCCACTAGAGGTTGGTATTGACTCCTTGTGAAAATCAGGCATGTGGAGAAATAAACTACAAAATGTCTGTCCTTAATCTTCTTTCTTCTCAGTGTTAAGAAGCAAGGAAGAAGTAATATATTCACACTATGTTTGCAGCTATGGCTACTTACCCTAACTCATGACATTTCAAAATACTTACGTACCATACAGCTAGATAATAAGATAAAATTTTAGTAATGCCTACTGAACTTTAAAAATTATCTACATGTCCTTTACTATGGTTGATCATTCCTATAATCCATAAGTTATATTGTACAAAGGGTTTTCATTTGTCATTGGAAGACTGGAGAAATCAAGCAAGTTGCCCCAAACCACTCAGTCAATAAGGAGTAGAAATATGGACTTTGGAACGTGCCTTCTGTCCCCAAACCATAGCTTCTTCACAAGAGAAATTAGGATACACCCCTGAAAGGTAAGCCTTCCTTGCAAATGTCATTCATAGGAAAGTTATGCATTCATATCGCAGAGTTAGTTAGCTGTGGTTGTTTTCTCTTGCTGCAGTGAGTTTTCAAGTTTATGTGCTGGCAGTGCTTCCGTCCTTTGTATTTTTAAAGGATCATGTGTTACTCTTGCCCCCAGTCTTGAGTATAATATTTCAAGCCTCAGGGCTTGCTTCAAACACCTCTTCTTTCCCCAAGATCTCCAGCTGAACTTCAAGTCAATGCTTTTCTCCTCACTACTTACAGATTCAGTCCAATTCCAGTTCCTTATGTTGTACTTGGCAGGAGTTACCAACAATCTCAGCTCTACCTTCCAGATGGGAAAGGCTTCACACTTACTTTACATTTTGGATACTATGTCAAAGTGAGAGACACCAGCACCTTGATATCTTAGCATCTGAAACATAATCAGCAATAGACATCTTTTTCTCTGTCATTGTCAGTAGTTCTCAGAGGGTCATACCCAGACTAGCAGCATTAGCTGGAAATTTGTTAGAAATATAAATTCCTGGGTCTGTCCCCAGACTTCAGAAACTCCAAAGGTGGGGCTTGGTGAGCTGTATTTTAACAAGACCCCAGGAGATTCTGGCACATAAAAAGTTTGACAACTAATTTCCTCTTTTATTCTGTATTGGCTCAGTCTATGGGACTGGGCTTGAATTTTTATCCCTACTCATAGTTTTCTCTTGACCCAACTAAGCAACCTGTGGTAACGGTTAAAAGAAAAACAACTTTGAATTCAGATAAATATAATTTTAAATTTCCTCAGATATTGCTGTATTGTCTCTTGCTTTTCAGCATGTGTTCTAAAAGGTCAGATTCAAAATATATACATATATGGACTAATGCACAAGCATACACAAATAATGAGATTTAGATTTACAGTCATTTTATTGATGATGGCCCGTTGATAGTTTTACTCTGAAAAATAATAATTTAAAAACTTAAAACAAATTGTACCATGGAGAACAATCTGAGCATTTTAGCACTAAGAATGTTCAACAAAGGTGAATTAAATTCTATAATTTTCTCTGCTGCTATTCATGGACTTCTTTTACCTTGACAGAACCATGACTTGTAAAAATAACCTTGATCCTACTTAGCAAATACCTAAAATATTTACTATTTAAGATGTGTCTGCTGCCTGTTTATTGGAATGAAACTATACAGGCAAAAATGAAGACAGGTGAACTAGAAAGGAATCTTAATATCTAGCCATATGATTGATTAGATATAATACATAGGATAGGATCCATTCATTCTGCAAACTAGAAAAAAATAAAGACTGCAGTTAAAATGGTAGTAATCATTATTATTTGGGTCACATTTTTTTTTTTTTTGGCCATGTGGCATGTGGGATCTTATTTCCCCAACCAGGTATTGAACACGGGACCTTGGCAGTGACAGCATGGAGCCCTAACCACTGTACTGCCAGGGAATTCCCTATTTGAGGAAGAACTGACATCATTTCTTTACCATTATGTTGGGAAATGAGAGAACATGCCAGAGAAAATTAGATGTTATCCAGTTATGCCCCTTATTTTACAAATAAGGAAACTGAGACCGAGAAAGGGGAATAAATAGTACTCTTGATTACATAGCAGGAGAGTGGTCGAGTCTTCAGCTCTTTAAGGAAGACACTTTTGGATTGTAGGAGATACATATGCATCGCAAAGGGAAAAAACAAAGGATTTGCAATTACTCTTTTAGTAAATGTTCTAAGAAAGAGAGGTCTGGGGGCTAGAACAAACAGTAAATTCTCTGGCAGCTTTGAGCTTTCTAAGGGAGGTGTTTTGTAAGGGACTGGGGTCATCCTAGGGACAGTGCCTTGTGCCTTTAGAAGCCTTGCTGGAGTTTGGTCACCTCTTAGTGCAGATGTTTGGACAAAGTCATTATGTGTCAAGAGTTGGGCAGTTCTCAGCCCCAAATTAGAAACAACCTAAATATCCAGCAACAGGGGAATGGATACATAAACCCCTCAGCAATAAAGATAAATCAAGTTGTAATACACATGACAACATGATTAAACCTCAAAACCACAAGATTCTGCAAAATAGTAGTGAGGTGGATGGACCTAGAGTCTGTCATACAGAGTGAAGTAAGCCAGAAAGAGAAAAACAAATACCGTATGCTAACACATATATATGGAATCTTAAAAAAAGGTTCTGAAGAACCTAGGGGTAGGACAGGTATAAAGACACAGACGTAGAGAATGGACTCGAGGACACGGGGAGGGAGAAGGGTAAGCTGGGATGAAGTGAGAGAGTGGCATGGGCATATATACACTATCAAATGTAAAATAGATAGCTAGTGGGAAGCAGCTGCATAGCACAGGGAGATCAGCTCGGTGCTTTGTGGCCACCTAGAGGGGTGGGATAGGGAGAGTGGGAGGGAGGGAGACGCAAGAGGGAAGAGATATGGGGACATATGTATATGTATAGCTGATTCACTTTGTTATAAAGCAGAAAATAACACACCATTGTAAAGCAGTTATACTCCAATAAAGATGTTAAGAAAATAATAAAGCTGTACACTGGAGTGCATCCTGTGTGCTTCTGTTCACATGAACAGGTGAAAAAAAAATTGGTGATAAAAAAAATCAGAAAAATCGTTTCTCTCCAGATGAAAAGGGGATTTTTTGTGGTGTCTCTCCTGGTCTTCCATTTGTAACATTTCTCACATCGATCTATGATTGTCATTAACTAACTTTCCCTGTGAGCTCCTGGTGTCTTACTTACCTTCCTAACACCAGGAATTTTCTCAAGCTCTGGTGCAATGGTTGTTGACAACTTAGTGTTTATGGGACTAAACTAAAACCTGGTCTCATTGAGTTTGATGGTAGCATTTCCAGGGAAGAAGTCCCAGTTTATCCTTCTCTCTCCCCTGAGCAAATAGCAAAGAGGGCTTGAGAAATCATTGTACTTGCAATATAGTTTATTATCCACTCAAGTCTGTTATCCATTTGGAATTATCTCAGAGGGCATACCTATGTCACAATATAAACTTTCTAGCTAGAAGAAAAAGAAAATAACACAAAATACCCCTCATTTAATTACTGCAATAAACGGAAAAAGCATAAAATTCAAGACTGGAAAATGCTGGATCCCCTAGCAATTCTGCTGCCTAACCACATAACCTTGGAAAGAAGATTTAAATTTTTTAAATAAAAGACATGTTTGTATAAAAGATTAGAAAAGATAAGAAGGGATGCCAGTCTATTCCACTAATGCACTAATGTATATAATAAAGACTTTGATAGCCATAGAAAAATACCTCTTAAAAAATGACTCAGAAGTTTTCACAGGATGATATCTGTTAGGTGCTATCACAATGAGGAAATGAAAGAGAAAAAAAAAAAGATACTGCTTTACATTCTCAGTTACAATTTATTTAGAAAGAAATGCTGATTTGTCACCTTTTTTCAAGTGATGCAAAGAGATGAATGTTCATTGGGTAAGAAGACACATAGAAAGGCCAGAAATAGCTATTTAAGGAACCTAAGAGGAGAAAATATGACAGGACACTGCACATATGAATGGGAATATAAAACACACCATTTGTTTCATAGTTTTAACAATCTGGCCAAGGCAAAGGTTTCCAGGCCATTGGTTAGGCAAATGTTATCATTTTACTCCTTTCCATTTTTACACCTGTCTGAAGATTCAGATCAAGAACACACAATTATTAAATATCAGGACACAGCAAAAATGATATGAAAAATAGTGTGACTAATGAAAAATCATAAATGTACACTTGATTGTGAAGAGTGCAGCAAAACCTATTCACTTTACTGTTACCATTTGGTGTTATTTATTTTTAAGTTTTCTTTTTCCTTTCTCTTTAGATGCTATTTCTAAACAATGTAAGTGAACAAATACCAAAATGCACAGTACATCAATATAATTTGTGCCTTTCTTCTGAATTAACACTTTGAGCTCATCCTCTTCCCCAGTTGATCTCATATGAGTAAATGTTATCATATGAGCAAATGATTTTAAATTCTAAGTGCAAAATCATTAAGAATACCAGCTCTGGATTTTTCTTCTACCCAATTCTCACTTGCTGGGTTGGATCTTGGCCTCTGATGATTGACAGGCAGACACAAAACATGGTCACAGGCACCCTCCTCTCACTTGCTTTTGTGTTGCATTGGGCTGGATCTTTTGAAATGGATGGGTAAGCTCTTGATCGTATATATCTTTCAATGCTTTGCCTTGGTTGGAATTCAAGAAGCCTGCACAACTTCTTAGAAAAGAATATGTGTTCTTGGAGTGCTTAAAAAATATCAATTCCAAAGGTCTAAATCAGCAACAACAATGACAACAACAAAAATGAGTCACTTTCTATTGGAGAGAGAAACCCAGCTAAAAATGCATATTCCCTAGATGGTCTGCTGACTTCTTACATAGGTAGGACCCCCTTAAAAGAAAGAAATCAGAAGGAGACCCTAATAACCAGTAGACTGGAAGAAAGAGACATAGGTAAGGATATCAGAGTCCAGTTGTCATCTAGGTAGTTTCATATCTGCGCTTCCTCTCTGACAGATAAATATAACAGATATTTAAAGTAATGTAATCTACCATAAAATATAATGTAATTTTTCAGTCAACAATATTTTACTATTGTAGCTATTCTGTTATACATTTTTATCAGTTAGAACCATTGACAACTGTCCTTAATAAAAAGACCTAGTTGTACAGACCTGCATTTAATAGCAGACAAAATGTCATGGCATAATATAGACTATATCTATCAAATATTGTGTAAAACTGATATCCCTTGGTCTGTGAATGGATGTGTATCCATGTGTAAGAACAAGAGCTTCTGAGAATAACTGAAAATGGTTATAACAATGACCTGAAATCTAAGCATAGGGCTGGCACTTCCTTAACTGCACCTTCCCTCACCTCCAGCATTCCATGCTATACTCCTATCTAGCTCTTTTGCTCTTACCAACTGTCCATGCTTTACCTAGCACAGATGTGTGTGAATTCCAGTTGCCATAGTTTAGTTAAATAACATTAGTCCCCAGCTACACAATTCAAATTCCAGTTACCCTAGCACTTTAACAGTGAGTAATTACATGAAGTGTAAACTTTGCAGCTAACTCTTCAGTTCACAGATTACAGACGCACATGGTAATCAATGACAAATCACGTCACAATTTTTAGAAAGATTGAGAATCAATGTGCTTTATTTCTTTATAAATAGTACTTGCCTTCTAGTCATATAGCTTAGGATATGGAATGAGTCTTTTCTATGCAAATAGTTACATACTTTCTATGTTTGTTGAAGCTTCCAGAATTTTATTGTTTGTTCTTTAACTTTGTGAAATAAGTCTGCAAGTGTTTTCAGTGTGCAGGTTTTTGGCACCATCACTTTTTTTTGAGACTTCTTCATTCTTTTCATCACATTTATGTTGATAAATATACCTTCACTGAAGTCCTGTAGTTGAATCTGTCGAGTCTCACAAATGGCAGCAGTGTCAACTTTTCTGTGGTCAGCTACTTTATCTATAATAAATTATACGTTTGATTTGAATTTCACTTCTAGTACTATCACATTTTGTTTCTTCTTTGGCTGCAATTTCATCTTCCTGGTCAACTTTCTCTTTCAATTATGTACTTTTGTATAATGTCACATGAGGTTATCACTGAGAGACAAGGAGGCTACACATGACACCCTTTCTGGTTCATGCATGAACTGAATAGTAGGTGTGCAGTGACCAGTCACCACAGACTTTAAAAGATGTGACGTGGGGACTTCCCTGGCCATCCAGTGGTTAAGACCCCTTGCTTCCACTGTAGGGGGCACGGGTTCAATTTTTGTATTCATAATTAACACCAACTGCCCACAGGTGTTCCTGTGTTATTTTCTTCTTTAAGGCCAAATTTGCATTAAATACATAACAAACTTGGAATTTCGAAATTAGTCTAGCACATTACTGTTTCTGAAGGACATTATATTAACTCTTGGTTTTGGCAGGGTGAAAGTCTTTGATAAATTTGGGGAAAACAACTTTGATAGAGTTGTGGGGATGAAAGCATGCTTGTACTGTATGAGAGAAAAGGAAGAAGGAAATTTCTTGTTTATATATTGTAGATAGAGCACATTTATCTACAACCATGGTCTCTCAAAATATCACTAATGGCAGTAAAGAGTTAAAAAAAAATAACCACATGAAGACAAAAAGAAATGAAGAAGAAACAGCAGTTCTGAAACAACAATTTACTAAAAAACAAATGAATATATGGTAAAAGATGTAACAGATACACAAGAAGAGGTACAAATAGACAATAAGCACATGAAAAGATGTTTAAAGTCACTAATTATTAGGAAAATGCATATCAAAAATCAATGAGATGCCATGCCGCACCCATTAGGGTGACCATTACAAAACAAAAAATAAACAAATAAAAAAACAGAAATAAATGTTAGCAAGGATGAGGAGAAATCAGAATCCCTGTGCATTACTAGTAGGAATATCAAAATGGATGTCATTTTTCAAAAAATCAAATACTAAATTACTCTATAATCCAGCAACTCCACTTCTGGATATATACCCACCAAAAACTAAAAGAACAGACTCAACAGATATTTGTATAGCCATATTTATAGCAGCATTGTTTCTAAGCACTAAGCACTCATGAATAGATGAATGGATAAACAAAGATTTGACACACGCTACAGCACTCATGAACCTTGAAGACAGCCTGCTAAGTGAAATGAACCAGTCAGAATAGAACAAATATTTCATGATTTCTCTTATAAGAGGTACCTAGAGTAGAGAAATTCATAGAGGCAGAGAGTAGAATGGTTGTTTCCAGCCTCTGGGGAAAGAGGTAATGGGAAATTGTTTGTATTTAACAGGTCCAGAGGTAATCAAGTGTGAGGCTCCAATACACATAAGTTTAATATGTAAAAACTAAAACAACAATAAAATTACCTCCAATGCATTCTTTTCATGAAAGTTTTTAGAGAATTACTGTACAAAAAATTTTTTTAAGAGTAAACCAATAAAATGGGAGACATGAGATGATGGAAGCAGGAAATCCATCACCAGAAGCAAGGAGAAAAATGTGTAGGAGGGCAGTGAAGGCAAATTTCAGCAAGACTGCTGTGGACAAGAAGCAAAGGGCACCCTGCATAGCTGAAAAAGACCAGAAGTTATGGGATGTACTTCTTCAGAAAGGTAATGTGAACAGACTATTGAAAGTCTTTTGAGGAGATTCTGATAATTTGGCAAAGAAATAAACTTGAGTTTGTGAATGCAGAAAACTAAAGAACAAAACAACATTAAAATATGCATGTGAAGTAAAGCAAGTGTAATTATAGTTTACTATCATGCTCAGTGATAAATAGAATATAATAGACATGAAATGCTAAACTTGGAGTATTTACTTTACTACCAAAATAGCAATATAACACTTAGCGGGTATGGAGATGCAAACTTTATGCATAACAAGGTGGAAGAAAAAATATAGCTTTTCCTATTGGGAAGGAAACATCAATACAACTTAACAAATTAACAGCAGTAACATCAGCGTGATATCTTTAGAGACACAAAGATAAATACGATAATAATTGGCAAAAAGATAGGGAATATTGGCCCAGTGCATTCCAGTGGATGGAAAGGATATCGGAAGCTTGTGGATTTTCTCATGTGAGCCTTTGTTTTCTCAGAGAAAGAGATTCTTCAGCTGAGAGGAGGGACTGAGGAAAAAGATGGTGATAAATTAAGCACAAAGGAGAGAGTTTGAAATAACCATCTGGGAAACAGAGAGGGATGGATGACCTTGTGTAACAATAATAAAACATTTGTATATCCACTTTTGTTTTTCACAACCCTCTTTTTATAGTATATCTCTGATAGGGAAGAACAAATCTGACTCCATATTAGGTCTGTTCCTTTCCTTGTGCTTAGTCATGCTGGCTCTGTACCTTTTGTAAAAGAATGTTACCTATAGCCTGAAATATACAGAGTAGCCCATTCTCAGGGCTCTGACCTTTAAGGGTATAACACTTTTCCATTCATATAGAGATTAAAATGTTGCAGAACAGAGAATACCATTTGTCTTGTTGGAGGTTTACAGCAACATGGTGACCTGACCTGCATGGACAGCTGCAAGAACAAAGGATTCCGACACTAAGAAGTTTGCAACAACCAGCCACGCCCCTCCCTCACTTTCCCTTTAAGAGTGCTTTGTTGAAACCTTTCAAAGAGTACAGGGAATTTGGGGGCATGAGCCACCTGTCACCTTGTGTGGCCCTGCAATACACCTTTCTCTACTCCAAACTCCAATGTTTCCATTTGCTTGGCCTCACTGTGGGTTGACCACATGAACTTGCATTTGGTAACATATCTAGGTGTGTCACTTACCTGGAATAAAGTAAAATGATTTGCCTTTAATCTTCTTTTTGCCATAATGTCAAGTTACCAAACATGTCTCTATTCCCTCCTGCTCATATTGTTTGCCTGGCATTCAATTTTACGTATAAAATGTTTGACCAAAAGAAACTGCACACAAATGGTTGTCTAACTGCCTTTCACATTCAAAGACTCTTTAAATGAATGGTTCTGTGAAGTCCAAGTTGCCTCACCAGTTCTCAAACCCAGACAATCCGGGGTTATCCCGGATCTGCTATGGTTGGCATGACTTTCTCTTTGGCTAGTATTTCCAAATGGGATTCTGACTTCTTGATGACCTCCTGACTTGATGACTGTCTGCCTCTAACTTACACAAGTCCAGACTCTTCCACAAAATTTAGCCTGTAAATATGTTTTATCAGTTTTTTAAAAATAATTAATTTATGACATTTATAAAGGCAAAGATAAGGCCTCGTAAGACATTTCTTTTTTAGCCTCCAAGTTACTGAGCACAGATTTCTAAATAAATCTAGGACTAATAAACAAGGTCATATTGACCTCTCCTCTCCTTATAAAAGTGTTTGTTTATAAATTGTTGTTGCTAAGGGCAGAAGAAAAGCCCAAACTCAGTTACAGGAGAAAAAAAAAATTCTTTTAAAATCATGTACCACAAAACTTCTATTTAGCTATTCACAGCAAGGAACTCAGTAAAAATTATTTAAAGCACATTAATTCAAATCAGCATAGCCTACCTCTGTGAGAAAGTTGTTGCATAAAGGGAACCATTCCTCTAATTAAATCTAAAAACTACAGCTGTGAAACTATAAATTTTTATCTATGCTAGCACTAGCTGTAAAAGTGATTCTAAATTAAAATATTAACTTTTCCCCCTTAAACACAATAAAAGACTTAAAACTTCCATAAAATGAATCAGATTATTTTGGCCTAAGTGGATGTGCTGACTTTGGCAGACTTTTCCTACCTCAGAATAAAATGTTTACTATTTGTCATAATGACCTGTGCTTACTTTTTTTTTTTTTTGCCACAGTTTTGGTAGCATGACCTAACTATATAGGAACTCACCATTTTGGTTTTTTCTTTCTTTCCTTCTTACTTTTTTTCCCCTCTTAATCAGTTGTTCCTGATCAGCCAGTTGCAATAAACAACAACATCTGGTCTATTGCTGGATGAATAGTTAAATCTCCTCTTTCCAGGATAGGAAAATCTGTTTTGAGATCCTAAAGGATGGACTTCACACATGTTCAAATATGCATGTCCAAAATCTTGGCTGCTAAATCTCTGCTAAAAAGAGAGAAGAATGTTCCCCTCAAAGGATTGGTTTCCAGAAAGTCATCAAACATAATGGTAAATTTCTAGTTTTGAACATTTGAAAATGAACAGATAATTAGGAGTTACCACTTGCTGAGCTGGTTCTGTTCCTATAAATTTCAGTCTGCTTGACCCATTTTGTCATTTTTGTCAACAGCTTCTCCCTATACTCACAAATCAGGGTATATGTGGAGAGTATTTGAGGATCTTCACAGACTTTAGTGTGACTTGTCAGAATGATCTCACCTGCGTTAAAATCTAACATTTTGACCTTAGCTGATTCTAGAGATTCTATAGTCTGTACAGCAAATTGGAAATTCTGCTGGTGGTGTCCTAAGATACTGTTTGTGTCAGAGTGCGGTGAGGGTATACATATGTGCACCCATGTTCCATTGACTCCTAGAAATGTTTCCCAATAGCACACATCCTCACCTTGAATTGATCAGTGGTTAAGGATCAGGGAGATATTCCGTAGATTACTTTGAATTCACAATTGTTTGAAAACAGAAGCATGGCAATCTAAAAATATTTTCTAGAGCTTCTCTGATCCTGCCTTTTACTTTGACACAGGATTAGGAGGCAAACCATGTATGTGAAAGTTTGTTTTTTTGATTAATAATAACAGTATTAGATATTTCATCTTGACAAACATTTATTACGTAGCTTTATCAAGTTCTGGTCCTGAAGTAACTTAACTGCGGTACAGCATCCCTAATTAACCTCATCTCTGAGCAGTCATCACTCCATTATTCCTCTTTTCTAGAGTCATAGAAAATATATATTTTACTCTAAATATTGCATATTTTTTTACAAATGCTCATATGACAATGATGTTTTCATAATGTGAAATTTCTCATTCTAAGATGTATTTTTCACATATATATATTTGTATAAATGGCTTGATTTACACTTTTTGTCCTGGAGTTACCAGGAATGAAGTTTTATTTTTTTAGTTTTTAATTTATTTTAATTGAAGTATAGTTAGTTTACAATGTTGTGTTATTTTTAAGTGTACAGCAAAGTGATTCAGTCATACACATACACATTTATATTTTTTTAAATCTGCAGTCCCTCTTACTAGCAATGGATACGTTTATTGAATCATTCATCTTCCACTAAAATGTTGCTAAATTATTGATGAGCTTTATAACAGATAACACTTTGGAATCAAGACTATTCAGTACCTTTGTTTCTGCTTTATATGTCCTACTTCATCATACTGGTGGAGGAATACTAGTGAATTAATGAGGACACCACTTTAGTGGAATCTAGGTGCTGTGTCCTTGGGCACTTTCTTAAATCCATATGTAACCTGTGAATACTAGTTAACTAATTCAGAACATTGTTTGGAACATTGAAAGATGTTGTGTGCAGGCATGATAATTCCCCTTCCCTTTCCTCAGAGGATAAATTAGTCAATCCCTTTAAGGCTCAGAACACCTTTAATATTTGTCTTATGTTCAGTATTGTGGGTGTCTAACAGTGACCTTATTAACTACAGTATAATCAGAATCATTCCATGATTGCTTAAGCCTCAAACACACCTGAAAATACTGCAGAAAAACAATGGAGGAAATGTGAATGGACTCTAAGAAATTCAATAAGATCTAATCAATTCTTATACTAGCACTAACCCAGTTTACCAGCAGATGTACTAATACTCTTATTTAAGGCACAGTACTAGCAACCTTGTTGCCTTTGTATTATGTACCTCTAGTTCATTTTGTATAATGACTGGCAACCCTCAACCTTACGTATCTCAGCTGTAGCCTCTCCTATAACAATGAATAATCATGTGTAGAAGAGGCCATAGCTGAGATAGGGAAGGGTGATGGCTGCCAGTCAAAAAGAGAGGAAAACAAACATTTTGTTCTGTATTTTTATTGAGCTATAGAATACATGAGAAACTGTTATCCGGAGCCCCTAAATAATGGGATAAGCCATCTTAAATAGCTTAGTTACCCCTAAGGTATCCCAGCATGACAATTTGCAGCAAGAATAGAAATTGCAGTGATCTCTGTCTTATCAAGAAGAGGTTATGTGGGGTTTCAAATACTCATTCAAGAAGCAAAATGGTGTGAAATATGCCTGAGAAAGACTTCTATTCAAAATGTTTAAAATAAATTTTGTGCTCTTCAAGTTTCAGCCATCTGGAAAATTCCTTTATGTGGACTGTCTTAGTCTTTGGTAAGGCCATATGAACAAGGTACTGTTTTGCTTACTTGATGGGGAAAAATGAGTTAATTTCTTCAGAAAATTACTCTGACCATATGGGCATGAACAGTGGTTGAGAGAAATATTTGGATATTATAGAGTGGTTCTGGCTTTTGGAATCCCAGGCTTTGCTGTTCAAGGATCTAGCTTTGGCTAAATTCCTTAAGATTTCAAAGCTTCCTCTGTATAATGAAAGTCATAATACTTAATTCATAAGATATATATTATATGAGGGTAAATGATTGAAACATACAATGTACTTAGCACAGAGAGGTGCACTTTTTTTTTTTTTTTTTGCGGTACGCGGGCCTCTCACTGTTGTGGCCTCTCCCGCTGCAGAGCACAGGCTCTGGACGCGCAGGCTCAGCGGCCATGGCTCATGGGCCCAGCCGATCTGCAGCATGTGGGATCCTCCCGGACCGGGGCACGAACCCATGTCCCCTGCATTGGCAGGTGGACTCTCAACCACTGCGCCACCAGGGAAGCCCAGAGGTGCACTTTTTAAACTCTCATTAAATGGTGGTTGTGGTGTTAGTATTCATCACCCTCTTCATAATGCAATTCCCAATAAGCATAAATATAGTTTTATTTGAACCAGTAAAAATATAAAGATATCTAATTTATTTGCCCCCCAGTTTACCTGGTTTCACTCCTACCATATTGTCCTGTTACCATAAGGAAATTACAGAAAGCAGAACAGGAATAAGAGGTCTGATGATGTTGGAATAGGGCATTGCTTCCTGAATTCTGAGTTTTCCTATAGGTCTGTATGTGCCAAATGCCTGAAGAAGTAAGGACATTAACCTATCAGACCCAGAAAGGGAACTTGGTTTTTCTTTCCAATTCTGGATCAAATCTTGGAGGTGTTAAAGAAATTCAAAATTGTTTTATTATTGTTTTATAACATGTTATTGTCAGGAATGCTATGTATTGAACTAACGTGACTACCTAGCCCGAACTAACGTGACTACCTAGCCCCTGAAATTTAGCTCCATCCACTCCAGGCTTCCTGGGATCTAGGATGTTATAAAGTATGGAAATGTGCTTAAATGCCGAAACTTTTTGAGACAACATGGTATGAAGGAACATGCACTGGCATTTGAATGAGGTTTCTGTTGTTGTTGTTTATTTGTTTTTAATTAAGTTTCTTCAACCTAGTTTTTCATGGTAACCAGAGTGTGGTGATCCTTGGCTCCTGTATTCACGCCCATGTTGAATGGGTGATGTGAAGGTGTGTGATTTTCAAGGCTGGGTAATAACAGGTGCTGTGTCTTCCACTGTGCATTCTTGGGTTTCTCACTCCAAGGGACTCTGGCTGCATGCCGTGGACACACTCAACACTGTGGAGCAACCCATATGGTGAGCGGCTGAGGCCTCCTGTCAACAACCAGTGTCACTTGCCAGGCATGTGAGTGAACCATCTGAGAACTGGATCTGCCAGCCCCAGTCAGACCTCAGATGACTGAAGCCACAGGGGACATCTGTCTGCAACTTCACAAGAAGGCCCCGCTCCAGAACTGCCTAACCAAGCCACTCCTGAGTTTTTGAACTAAAGATAGTGTGAGAGAGAGTACATTAATTACTGTTGCTTAAAGCCACTACTTTTTCTGAGTGATTTGCTACACATTAGATAATTATATAAATGAGTACAAGCTCTGGGATCTTTGGCAAGTAGTTTTCTTCCTTCCTTCCTCCCTCCCTCCCTCCCTCTCTCTCTCTTTTCTTTCTTTCTTTCTTTCTTTCTTTCTTTCTTTCTTTCTTTCTTTCTTTCTTTCTTTCTTTCCTTTCTTTCTTCTCAGTGTCCTTATCTGCAAAATTAGCAAGGTAACACCTGCATCACAAGTATTGTTTTATTTTGTTTTGTTTCTGGTTCAGATTAAATATCCCACTCTATCTGTAGGATCTGATACGTGACAGTAAGTACTTAACAGATGCAAGTTGTTCTCACTTCCCTCATTTATAAGAAATGCATTGTCTTTTCTAAAATACCTTGTACTTGTAAGAAGAGATATTGAACTTTAGTTCAAGTTCCCAGAGAGTAAGATAAATATATGTGTAGTGTAAGCCTTTGAGGTGCTATAGCTGAATAGGATTCTAAAACACCTGAAATGTCAGATGTCTCCCCAGGGCAATGAAAAACCATTTGTACAAATATCAAGGGCTAGTTGCGATCTAGGAAGGGAGCAGTGTCAACCTTCATATCATATCTTTGCATATTTGAGCCAAAATTCAGAAAAACAAAGAGTGTTCAGGAATTAGAGTGAAAAGTGATTATCTACACTAATACTGTGTCCAGTATAAAGTATAAAACTATCTGTCTTACATAAAGAGACACTTTAAGGTAAGTGATCAAGGTAAAGACATGACTAAACTTCAGAGATCTGGATGATCTGCTCTAACATTTACTGTCAACCTTTGTCATTCTGCTGTTGCTTCTTATTTGTAAGATGGCTGCCACCCCCATCAGTTGCTCTGTTTTATGCTAACCAGAAATAGGGAGTGGAGAGGATCAAGGAATAAAGAGAAGACACTTCAAGTATTACCACTGATACCAATTTTCTGGCTACATCACATTGACCAGAACTGTATTACGTGGTTCCCATAGGTGCATTGGCCAGTGAGGAAATGGGTTCTTGAACTCAATACAAATGTGTACATATTAGAGCTTTGCTAGCATGCAAGAAGTGGAAGTAGGTGTCAGATTAGGCAGCCAGCTATGTCTACCACACTGGTCAAGTGGAAAAAAGTACAGATACTGAGTTCTCATTATCTGTAGTAGTTATATTCCACAGTCGCCCCACTGAATTAATGAAACTGAAGCATTGTTCCTAGAGGAAAAATAAGGTTATGTTCCCCAGGCCTCTGCCCACAACTTTCTCATCAACCAATCAACACAACTTTGTTTATGTCTATTTCTTTTAAAAGGAGCCTTATTTAACATATATTGTGATCAATTAACATTGAACTCACTCTCAGTAGCACTAAATTCATGCCTGAATGCAATTATCTAACACATATATTTTCTCCAAAAGGCACATCACAGCTTTGTTGTGCTTAGGAATAGTAGACAACAGTTCAGCGCTGGGTTTGCAGGCCATTTTAAATGGTGAAATCACTAAGAAGAAGTGGAAAAATGTGGCGCTACATATACTTTGAAAAGGACCTTGTTTATAGTAGGAGAGATAAAATACGAAGTTAAAGCTTTCACCTTGTTTGACCTCAGCTGGGAACATGTCTATAGGGCAATTTGAATTTTTGCTGCTCTGCACGTGTATGGGAATGCCCACAAAAGCACCATGAGTACTGATTTTAAGGTTTTTTTCCTTCAAATGCTGGAGAGGGTGTGGAGAAAAGGGAACACTCTTGCACTGCTGGTGGGAATGTGAATTGGTACAGCCACTATAGAGAACAGTATGGAGATTCCTTAAAAAACTACAAATAGAACTACCATATGACCCAGCAATCCCACTACTAGGCATATACCCTGAGAAAACCATAATTCAAAAGGAGACATGGGCTTCCCTGGTGGCGCAGTGGTTGAGAGTCCGCCTGCCGATGCAGGGGACATGGGTTCGTGCCCCGGTCCGGGAGGATCCCACATGCCGCGGAGCGTCTGGGCCCGTGAGCTATGACCGCTGAACCTGCGCGTCCGGAGCCTGTGCTCCGCAACGGGAGAGGCCACAAGAGTGAGAGGCCCGCGTACCGCAAAAAAAAAAAAAAAAAAAAAAGGAGACATGTACCAAAATGTTCATTGCAGCTCTATTCACAATAGCCCGGAGCTGGAAACAACTTAAGTGTCCATCATCGGATGAATGGGTAAAGAAGATGTGGCACATATATACAATGGAATATTACTCAGCCATAAAAAGAAACGAAACTGAGCTATTTATAATGAGGTGGATAGACCTAGAGTCTGTCATACAGAGTGAAGTAAGTCAGAAAGAGAAAGACAAATACCATATGCTAACACATATATATGGAATTAAAAAAAAAATGTCATGAAGAACCTAGGGGTAAAACGGGAATAAAGACACAGACCTACTTGAGAATGGACTTGAGGATATGGGGAGGGGGAAGGGTAAGCTGTGACAAAGCGAAAGAGAGGCGTGGACATATATACACTACCAAACGTAAGGTAGATAGATAGTGGGAAGCAGCTGCAGAGCACAGGGAGATCAGCTCAGTGCTTTGTGACTGCCTGGAGGGGTGGCATGGGGAGGGTGGGAGGGAGGGAGATGCATGAGGGAAGGGATGTGGGAACAGATGTATATGTATGACTGATTCACTTTGTTATAAAGCAGAAACTAATAAAAATATACTTTTAATTGGGATATAGTTGCTTTACAATGTTGTGTTAGCTACTGCTGAACAGTGAAGTGAACCAGCCATATGTATACACATAACCCCTCCCTTTTGGATTTCCCTCCCATCCAGGTCACCACAGAGCACTGAGTAGAGTTCCCCGTGCTCTACAGCAGGTCCTCATTAGATATCTATTTCATACCCAGTGGCATATATATGTCAATCCCAATCTACCAGTTCATCCCACCCTGCCCTCCCCCACTGGAGTCTACACGTTTGTTCTCTACATCTATGTCTCCATTTCTGCTTTGCAGATAGGTTCATCTGTACCATTTTTCTAGATTCCACACATATGCATTAATATATGATATTTGTTTTTCTTTTTCCAGCATACTTCACTCCATATGACAATCTCTAAGTCCATCCATGTCTCTACGAAAGACCCAATTTCGTTCCTTTTTACAACTAGTATTCCATTGTATAATTGTACCACATCTTCTTTATCCATTCATCTGTTGATGAACATGTAGGTTGCTTCCATGTCCTGGCTATTGTAAATAGAGCTGCAATGAAAGTTGGAGTGTGTGTGTCTTTTTGAATTATGGTTTTCTCTGGGTATATGCCCAGTAGTGGGATTGCTGGGTCATATGGTAGTTCTATTTTTAGTTTTTTGAGGAACCTCCATACTGTTCTCCATAGTGGCTACACCAATTTACATTCCCACCAACATTGTAGGAGGGTTTACTTTTCTCAACACCCTCTCCAGCATTTATTCTTTATAGATTTTTTGATGATGGCCATTCTGACTGGTGTGAGGTAATAACTCATTGTAGCTTTGATCTGTATTTCTAATAATTAGTGATGTTGAGCATCTTTTCATGTGCCTCTTGGCCATCTGTATGTCTTTTTGGAGAAATGTCTATGTAGATCTTTCACCCCATATAATTCAGTCCTTATGACCAATACTCTACAGCTTTAGCCAAGTCATGTCATCAATCTGATAGAAGAGTCAAAAGTAGGGCTTGTAGCTAAATACAGGATGCAAAGCACACATGACCAATCTGCTTACTTTGTTATTGATCTATATTTCTTTTTTGTGCCAGTACCATACTGTCTTGATTACTGTAGCTTTGTAGTGTTGTGTGAAGTCAGGGAGCTTGATTCCTCCAACTTCGTTTTTCTTGGCTATTAAGGGTCTTTAGTTTTTCCTTATAAATTGTGAAATTTTTTGTTCAAATTCTGTGAAAAATGTAATTTGATAAGGATTGTGTTGAATCTGGAAATTGCTTTGGGTAGTATAGTCATTTTCACAATATTGAGTCTTCCAATCCAAGAATATGGTGTATCTCTCCATCTGTTTGTGTCATCTTTGATTTCTTTCATCAGTATCATATAGTTTTCTGAGTAGAGGTCTTTTGTCTCCTTAGGTAGGTAATTCCTAGGTATTTTATTCTTTTTGTTACAGTGGTGACTAGGATTGTTTTCTTAATTTCTCTTTCTGACCTTTCATTGTTAGTGCATTGGAATGCAAGTTTCCTGTGCATTAATTCTGTATCCTGCAACTTTACCAAATTTATTGATTAGCTCTAGTAGATTTCTGGTGGCATCTTTAGGATTTTCTATGTATAGTATTATGTCATCTGCAAACAGTGACAGTTTTACTTCTTTTCCAGTTTGTTTTCTTTTATTTGTGTTTCTTCTCTCATTGCCATGGCTATGACTTCCAAAATTATGTTGACTAACATTGGGGAGAGTGGACACCCTTGTCTTATTCCTGATCTTAAAGGAAGTGCTTTCAGTTTTTCATCATTGAGAATGATGTTTGCTGTTGGTTTGTCATATATGATATTTATTATGTTGAGGTAGGTTCCCTCTATGCACACATTCTGGAGAGTTTTTATCATAAATGGGTGTTGAATTTTGTCAAAATCTTTTTCTGCATCTATTGAGATGATCATATGGTTTTATACTTCAGTTTGTTAATATGGTGTATCACATTGATTGATTTACGTATACTGAAGAATCCTTGCATCCCTGGGATAAATCCCATTTGATCATGGTTGTATAATCCTTTTAATGTGTTTTGGGATTCTGTTTGCTAGTATTTTGTTGAGGATTTTTGCATCTATATGCATCAGTGATATTGGTCTGTAATTTTCTTTTTTTGTGATATCTTTGTCTGGTTTTGGTATCAGGGTGATGGTGGCCTTGTAGAATGAGCTTAGAAGTGTTCTGCCTCTGCAGTTTTTTGGAAGAGTTTGAGAAGGATAGGTGTTAAGTCTTCTCTAAATGTTTGATAGAATTCGCCTGTGAAGCCATCTGGTCCTGGGCTTTGCTTAGTTGGAAGATTTTTTTTTTTTTTCAGGTATGCAGGTCTCTCACTGTTGTGGCCTCTCCCGTTGTGGAGCACAGGCTCCGGATGCGCAGGCTCAGCAGCCATGGCTCACGGGTCCAGCCGCTCCACGGCATATGGGATCCTCCTGGACTGGGGCACAAACCCATATCCCCTGCATTGGCAGGCAGACTCTCAACCACTGCGCCACCAGGGAGGCCCCACCCCATGTTTATCTTTTCCAGGAACAACGAAACCATTTTCCAGTGTTTGAACCATTTTGAAATTTGTGGATAATTCAAACAGTTTTATAATTTTGGATCTTTTATTTAGGTTCTTGATTGATTTTGAGTTATGTTTTTATATGATTTAAGGTGATGTCCAACTTCATAATTTTTCATATGCATACCCAGTTGTCCTAGAACAATTAGTAGAAGAGACTATTCTTTCCCCATTTAATATGTTTGGCAACCTTGTAAAAAATCAATTAATCATAAATATAAAAGTTTATCTCTTTTTCAATATAGTTATGACTATTCACCATTGAGTATGTTGTTAGCTGTGGGTATTTTTGTAAATTCCCTTTATCATGTCTTGTTTTATTAGAGTTTTCATTGTAAAAGAATATTGAATTTTGCCTATTTTTTAAAAAATAATTTCAAAAAAATCAGCTTCGTTTTATTCATCTTTTCTACTGTCATTTTAGTCTCTAGTTTATTTTATTTTTTGCCCTGATTTTTATTATTTCCTTCATTTTACTAACTTTGGGCTTAATTTATTCTTCTTTTGAATTCCTTGAGGTATAAAGTTAGGTTGTTTGAGATCTTTCTCGTTTCTTCAATGTAAGCATTTATTACTGTAAACTTTCCTCTTAGAACTGCTTTTTGCTGCATCCCATAAGTTTTGGTATGTTGTATTTTAATTTTTATTTACCTTAAGATATTGTTTGATTTCTCTTTTTAACTTAATTGTGCAGTGGCATGTTGTTTAATTTCCAAATATTTGTGAATTTTCCAACTTTTCTTCTTATAATTGATATTTAGTTTCATATCATTGTGTTTCAGAAAAGGCGATAGATGTGATTTCAAGCTTCTTAAACTTACTGACTTGCTTTGTGGCTTAACATAATACCTATCCTGGAAAATGTTCCATGTGCACTTGAAAAAAACCTGTACCCTGTTGCTTTTGGGTAGAATGTTCTATATATGTCTGTTAATTTCATCTGCTCTAATGTGTTGTTTAAGGCCCATGTTTACTTATAGGTTTTCTGTCTGGATGATCTATCCATTGACAAAATTGGGGTGTACTAAAGTTCTCTCCTATTATGGTATTGTTTTCTTTTTCTATTTTTAGGTCTGTTAATATTTGTTTTATACACTTAAGAACTTCTATGTTGGTGAATAAATATTTACAAATGTCATGTCCTACTGTTGTATTGACCCTGTTGTCATTATATAATAACCTTCTTTGTCTCTTATTACAGTCTTTGTTTAAAATCTGTTTCATCTGATATAAGTATAGTCACCCCAGTTTTCCTTTGGTTTCCATTTGCATGCAATACCTATTTCCATTCCTTCACTTTCAGTCTGTATGTGTCCTTACATCTGAGGTGAGACTCTTGCAGGCATCATGTACATGGGCCATGTATTCCTTATTCATGCAGCCACCCATGTCTATGTAGAATTTAGTCCCCTTACTCTTAAATTCATTATTGATATATACTTACTGCCATTTTGTTAATTGTTTCTGGCTATTTTATAATTTCTCTGTTCCTTTCTTATTCTCTTGCTCTCCTCCTTTGTGATTTAATGATCTTATGTAGTGGTATGCTTAGATTCCTTCTTTTTTATCCTCTGTGTAAGTATCATAGGTTTTTACTTTGTGGTTACCATAAGGCTTACATAAAATAACATGTATTTATGACAGTCCGTGTTAAGTTGATAGCAACTTAAGTTTGAATGCATTCATAGCTCTACAATTTTACTTTACCACCACATTTTATGTTTTTGATTTGATGGTTTACATATTTTTATCTTGTGTATCCGTCAAAATTATTTTAGTTATACATATATATATATACATATATATATATATTTATTACTTTTGTCTTTTAACCTTCATACTAGCTTTAAAAGTGATGACTTTTACAACTATGATATGTTGAATTTTACTATATAATTACCTTTACCAGTAGGATTTTTACTTTCATATGTTTTCCTGTTACTACTTAAAGTTCTTTCATTTCAACTTAAGAAGTCCCATTTAACAATGATGATGAATTTCTTTAGCTTTTTCATGTCTGGTAAATTTCTTATCTTTTCTTCAATTCTGAAGGGCAACTTTGCTGGGTAGAGTATTTTGGGGTGGCAGATTTTTCTTTCAGCACTTTGCATATATAATGCTATCCCCTTCTTGTCTGCAAAATTTCTGCTAAAAAAAAATTGATAGTTTTATGGAGAGTCCCTCGTATGTAACAAATTGCTTTTCTCTTGCTGCTTTTAAGATTTTCTCCTTGTCTTTAACTTTTGACATTTTAATTATAATATGTATTAGTGTGGGAGTCTTTGAGTTTGTCTTATTTGAAACTCTCTGGGCATCCTGGTTATGAATGCAAGTTTTCTTCCTCAGGATAGGAACATTTTTAGCCATTATTCCTTCAATTAAGTTTTCTACCCTTCTTTTCTCTCTCTTCACTTTCTGGGAACCCTATAGTGTGAGTGTTAGTCTGCTTGATGTTGTTCCATAAGTCCTTCAAGCTACCTTCACTACTTTTAAAATATATATTTTTTTCTTTTTGCTGTTCTGATGGGATGCATTCCACTGCTCTGCCTTTGAGTTCACTGATTCTTGCTTTCTCTTCATCTAGTTTGTTTTGAACCCCTCTATTGTGTTTTTCAGTTTGGTTATCATGTGCTTCAGCACTGTGATTTCTGTTTGGGACTTCCTTATATTTCCTTTCTCTTTGTAAAATTCTCACTCTGTTTATCCATTGTTCTCCTGAGCTCAGGGAACATTGTTCATTATTTGAACTCTTTATCAGGTAAGTTGCTTATCTCCATTTTATTAACTTTTTTTTTCTGAAGTTTTATCTTATTCTTTTGTTTGGAAGTAGCCCTCTGTTTCTTCACTTTCCTTGACTCCATGTATTGGTTTCTATGCATTAGATAAAATAGCCACCTCTCCCACTATTAAAGGAGTGAACTCATGTAGGAGATGAACCTTATCATTTAACCATGTCCTAGATCTTTGTTGTCTTTCAAAACTTTGTGATTTTCTTATCAGCCTATTTTATTTGAAGTGGCTCCCTATAGTTGAGGGTGTACCCAGACCTGTCAGTGTCCCAAAGGGGAGGATCTCAGTCAGCGCATGGATTCAGAATGATTAGAAGCCAGACCAAATATACCTCTTTCAGGGGAAAACTTAAAGATATGTATTTCTGTCTGCCCCCTGTACAATGTCATGAAGTGATAGCCAGTGAAACCAAGCAGCACCCTGTGGGACTCTTGGGCACAGAAGCCTTTCTTTGTCCCCTGTTCCTTGTTTGTAGAGAACAGACTTCAGCTTCCATGACATTTCCTGAGTTCCAAAGGACAGATTCAAACAGTTGCTAATCAAGGAAGGGAAGGCTTGTGGAGACAAAGGAGGAGCAGCCAAGAAACAGTAGTGCAGCTTTGGGGCAGGGTCCTGGTTCCACCCCAAGGGATACACATAACAATATCCTTGAGCTCTTTACAGAACTAAAATCCCCAAGAGATGGAAGATGTTAGCATTCTTCATTCCAGAGAAGATCACCTGAGGCCAGATTAAAGGAACCAGAGAAGCTCATCAAGAGACCACCTGGGACTAGATTAAAGGAGTGCAGACTCTGAACACACCCTAATCTTTACCAGCAACCCTGCCCTTGAACCATTGTTATAAACTCCTGACCAAATCCTCCCTGGGTTGGGACACACAGTGTTTGAGGGGCACGAGCCCACGGTGTCCCACTTTGTCTGGCAAAGCAATAAAGCTCTTTTCTTCTTCACTCAAAACTTTATCTCTGAGATTCTATTTGGCACCAGTGCACACAGGCCAAGTTTCTGGCAACATCAGTTAAGAACACTTTCTTTGCTGGCTCCTGTCCCACTGATCATGTGAACACAAGCCGCACTGTTTACCAGGGCCAGGTTCTCAAGGGATGTACCTTCTGAACAGCAGCCACAAAAGCACTGCTAATTTAGGTTACTCCAAATTAAATGCTTAGCTTGGAAGTTTTGAGCCATCCAAGTTATAAACGTAACCTGCAGGTTGACATTTCATGTTCTCAGGCATATTCTAGCCCTTATTCCTTGTCAAAATATTACATTTTCCATGTTGCCTGCTTTCATCTGGGAATGTATTTGGCTCATTATTTCAATGAGATATAACCCTTGGGTATCCCCATTTTATGTGAGATGATTTCCCATTAGACACTCCACCTAGTGTAGGATCTAGACTTTGTCATCTCTTCCCTTTCTACCTGTGAATCTATGAAGACCAAAGCTCAGGTCTTCCTGGTAATGATATGCCTTGAAATGAAAGCCAACTGCTGGGTTCAGCTTACTGCTCTGTATTTCTGCCTTCACTTGTTCTTTGTTCTGAAAGCTTCTTACTTAATCCCCAAATCACCTGTATTTTAAGATTTTTTAAAATTAGTTTTTCCAGAGTACTTTAAAGTTGTTTTTAGAAGGAGAATCTTTAATTCTCTAGGAAAAAAAGTGTTAGACCTAAAAGTAATTTTTTTTTCTTAATTCTCAGAAAAATTGTTGGACAATGGTATTAGTTATTAACATTTCCATTTTCAAAGCAAGGAAACAAACTCACAGCATTTAAATAATACCATTGCAACTTGCCTAGTAAGTTGTGGCACTTGGAATTGGAACTCATGTCTGTCTTATACAAAAGCCTATGTTCTTTCCAACACCAACCTAGGTTTAGATATTGTCTTACTAAGTGACTTCTCTGTGTAATTTGTAAAGTTTCTTACCTATAAAATTGGGACAATATTGTGCAAGGTTGTTTAATACTTAAATGAAATAATATATACCAACATATGTGATAATATAATGAATAATTCACCAGACAACCTGTCACTGAATAATCTCTATAAATAGTAGCTGCAAATGTGTGTTATACATGGATAAGAGTTGCATGTATATATATTTGCAATTTAGCTGATAATTGTGCCATTGGTTGCTGTTTGTTGAATTCATCCATGGAAATAGAAATGATGAATGACTTAACCTACAACATTATTTACAATAGTAGCCGTCTCTACTAAATATAGCAGCCATCATTCTGCTTTCACTGTTTCTATGTTCATCAGGCATTTAGAAAGTCTATTCTGACCCTGAGCACAGTTTCGAATGTTTATATTCCCAAGAGCAGGTAAAACCATTTTCCAAACATTTGTTTTATACTTAGAAAAAGTCGTGGTCCAGTGGTCTGAACAATCAAACATTGATTTTGGAATTCTGATCTTGACATTGGCTCCCAGTCCTGCTGCAAGCAGGTCACTTAACCTTGGGTTTCAAGTTTTTCATCTGTAAAATTGAGATAAAAACACTTACCTGCCCCTCAGGAAAATGTGAAAATTTCTGAAAGTAAATGTGTTAGAAAGTGCTTTGAATGTGAATATGATATCTGAAATAGCAAAAATGAATCAGAAAGGGATTCCTCTCTATTCCCGCTGGTACTTCCTTTATCAGTTGGGGAATGACGTTTTGTAGAATGTGAAGGGTTCAAAGGCCAGAAAGCAGGTCTCTCAAGAAAATTTCACTGTTAATCACATGTCAAGTCCACTGTCAATTAAACAAAGTTTGAGGTGATGTTTTGGATGAAGAAGACCTATACTCTTTATCCCAGGGTATTCCTGGGATCAGCCTGCTAGAGCTATTCTAATAATAATTTTACCAGAATGTTCAGAATTTTCCCCTAGGAACATGTTTGACCTGGAAAAAATATCAAAGCATTTTGGAAGTTTGAAAAACTACCATAACAATAAATCTGCTGAAACAGAAGCTTATCTCCAGAGTCTTCTGTGAGGAAAAAATAAAATAAAAAACCTGGGTTTCTGTAACCTAATCTGCTTAGGGCTATTTGTCAGACCTTAAAACAAGCCCTGGGGACATCGCCTCTGTCTTACATGTTTACATGCTTGCATCATGACTGTTCTATCAACCAAGTGGAAACCCAGGGAACTTCTGAGTGAGAAAGCAATGAGAATGCCTTAGACAGAGGTGCATACAAGCACACGATAACTGGACCAAAACATGGAAATCATGACTGGGGGAAACTCTGAGAATATAGAAGGAGTTGTAGCCCCAGGAGTTTCCTAAACTGAAGAGGTAGCTACATGAATCATAATGGACAAGGAGAGAGATGACATAACTTGTATACACTCTAGAACGTGGGGCCACTCTACCACCCTATATGCAGAAATTGGACACTGTGTCAGTTATTCTGAAATATCTCCATGCCTTAGAGTCAGTAAATACTCAGAATCTCCCTGTTTTCAATATTTTTTTTTTCTTAGACACTGTGATAACCCACTGAGCAACAAACAGAAGAAAACAAGGGGAAGAAGCCACGGACCTTCACAAATATTTCATCTTCATTGTCCTGATTCCTTGCTGAGAATACGATTTGAAGGAAACAGCAGATCAAGACACCCAGGCCACTATCCTCCTCCTGACACAGCCTATAAATGCAATCAGTGAGCACAGTGCAATGAAAATGGAACCATCCTTAACCCCTGGCTACAATTTCCATCTCTAAGGACTTTGAAGACTGGGTGACGACCATCCTTCTGAGTGTCTGACTCTAACCTAGATAGTGAAGCCACTCTGAATAGCTCCCCCATGAACCCCTTAACACTGAGTAGAACACCAAGAGGAGCCCAATAAGTGTAAGTTGTTATTTAGTTCATTGCAAATTGGTTTCTCCTCCCATTTGATATCTGTCCTTTTACTATTCAGAGAAATATAATATTTGACATGAAAATATCAGCAGGTGCTCTAAAGACATCCAAGAGTGAAGGCAAGTGATGGATGTGATTACATAATGCTTGAAATGATGTGTTAGCTAGAGTTAGAAAATGCTGCAATGTAAGCTATATTCTTCAAAATTTTTATTTTTTCAATTATATTGCAAATGCATATATATTAGTAGCTATCCTTTATTGAATAGTGCTGCACATATGTATGTGTTTGTGTGTGTGTACTTTTAGATGTTGATGTGAAGGGACACATAAAAACACAATTAAGAGCAGGACCACAGCCTCATGGTACTCAGGTCTATAGTTGGTGGGGGTTCTTTCCCACTGTACTCTTACAGTCACTACCAAGGTCCCCGAAACCAAAAAAATTCCTTTAACTTGAGCAAAGAAAATAGCTTCAAGCAGCAACAATGTTTACAAGTGATTATTCAAAAAAATGCACAATAGCTGCAATCAGAAAGTTCAACTACAAAAATGATTTTTTTTAAAAAATGGAGAGTGGTCTTGCTTATTAAAGCAATGATTCAAGAAAAAAGTGAACAACAAAACACTCCGAGTGGGAGCTCTGCTTCCCTGTCCTGTGTGATTCAGAAGGATGTGGGATAATTGGAAAAGAGAACATTAATTATGGAAATCTCTATTCTTAGTTTGCACCTGATAGTAATTCCTCATAGTGAAAAATAAGAGGAAGGAAATATACTGATGGGGAGGATGTCAGATACTGTGTTTTCATGATAATACGTCTTATTGTTAAATGAATTAATTAGCATTCTGCTTTTTTATATCTGGGTAAACTTTGTTAAAACTTACTTACTCTTGAGAACTGGATCTGTTTACCACATTTTGATATAATATGTCCTAACACACAGGGGAGGAAGGGCTTAGATATTGGGAAAATCTCCCAATGGTGAATACTTCCCAGTAGATTCCTCGTTTGAAGGGCTGCCTCCTTGGTTTCATGAAGGTGTTATTTAGGTCTTATTTTGTGATTGCAAAGTAAAGGTTTCATTTTTTTACAGCATATATTTGATATCTTTGGGGACAAATTCTGTTACATTTTATCACCTTGCTGCCTATTATGAGAGTGGGTTAGTGTGGCTTAATGGTTCAGGTGGATGTGTACAATTTAGAGATACAGTGCAGATGTATACAAGGCCTTTCTCTCAAGAATCTAATATATGCCTGCAAAACATATATATAAACAATGTACTAATCTTATAAGGTAGAAAGAAATAAATAGCATCATATTAATGGTGAAATGGGAACAGGAAAGAATCACTTCTTGCCTAAGAGGAGAGAAGAGAAATTGTGTATTGCCAAGGTGTTTGGTGCTTGGAGACGATGCCATTTTTCATAGGAGATGGGAATTTAAGGCTGAGAAACTTCATGAATTACAAAAAAAAGATCCTCTTGATGTTGTGAACAGAGCAATATGCCCAGGTTTGTAGCATTCAGTCCCACCATGCTTACATTCCCTTGTTGTCAGTGCTTCATGGCCTTCTCTTAATTTGCTATAGAAAAGTTCAGTTTGAGCCCTAAATTTTGGGTTTGGCTCTGCATTGGCTTGTTTTATATAAGTTTTCTCCCTTTACAGTCTTGTAATAATCCTAAGGTCACTATTGTAGTCGTTTTAGAGATGAAGACCCTGAGGTCAGAGGGCCAAAAGAATTATTCCAGTGTTACACAGTTAATAAGAGTTAAAAATGGGATTGGAAGCAAGGTCAGCTTTTTCCAAGGTACATGCTCTTTGGATCATGCACTCTTTCTTTGAATTGCAAGTCACCATCTGGCTTATCAGCAAGAGTAGAGGCTGGCACAATTAGAATTGGAGTTTAAACATTATTTATTCATTTGCCATTGAAGGGTCTGTTGATGACTTAGGCCTGATGAGAAAAAGCAGTGTGTTGGCTACAATTAATGGAACTGACATAAAAAATGAAGAAACACTTTCTTTTCGTATGTTTCTACACATTTATTCCCCATTCTGGTATTACTTGCAAAATTATTTTATCAATGTTTGTTTATAAGGAAATGTACAACCCGAGCGTTCCATGCTCCACTTTATTATAAAGGAGCCAGCTGAGTAATTTCATTTGAATTTCCATGTAAATTCCAAGTATGCAGTACAACTTGCTATGATTTAAAAAAAATTATATAGTTTATTTTCCATTGAGAGCTACCTTGTATTACTCAATGTTTCTACTGCAGCAAAATAATGTAATTGTGTTGTAAAACTACCTTCCTTGGTTAACACAATTTTTATTTTATATTTTACTATATAAAGTGTATCATTCCAGATATTGCATTTTATATGTGTTTAATGGGAGATAAATCATCTATTTGTTGGCTTATAAATGTATTTTTGAAAATGGACATTTTCATAAAAACCTACAAATAAGATCTTTTTTTTCGGGGTGTAGATTAACCCAGTCAATCTGAAGTGCTGAGGCATTCTGTGTATTTTAGAACCAAACTCCTTGATTGTTGGAATTATTGTAGTATCCCATATCAGCACAGGAGCTCAGAGAAATGAATGTTGCGTTGAAGTTATATTGAGTCAGGAACAAAAGCAAATGTAACGAAAATGGTGGCTGGGACATTGTGTCTAAGTTACTCTCACTCCAGCATTTTGTTTGCATCCTCAAAAATGACAAATACTATGTGTCAAAAACTAACAATAACAATCATACAAAAAAAGAAACATTAAAGACACAGTAAATTCAGAAATGAGATGCTTAGTAAACCCTGAGTCAATTAATCAACTACGGATGGTGGTAAATGCACTATGATTGCCATCTGGGGATTTTCTATTTCACAATGTTCTGCACGTGAATAGGACCAGTTTCAAAATTCATCTTCCCTGAACTTGGTATGATCACCAATAGTTATTCTCAGGGTTGGTAGCCCTATCAGCCCCCACAGGTCTGACCTGATTTTTTCTGATGACCTTCACGCAAGTAGTGAATGGATTCAATTTGTGTCAGCAGCCACCTTATCATGGACACAAAAATGTGAACACTGAAAACTCAAAGCCAGATTTCCAGTTACTATCAGCCCATATTCTGTCATTTGAGAAAGGTCGTAAGGATACTGCTTTCGGTTTTGATCACTGATTTAGGGAGGCATCCTCCTCTTATCTCTAGGAATTCTATGTTTCTGCATTAGCAGTTCTGGAAAATCTACTATATGTTTACTTTTAGGTTCCACAAAGGAAGGAAGACAGTGGTTGCATCCATATAATCAGACTGATTAGGTGGTTATATAAGATTGAATTATGTAAGTAAACCCTTTTGTTCGTGGTGTTTCTATTTTTATAAAAATTATTTAAATTACATTCAACAAATATGTAAACAGAATTGGTCTGTTCTTTAACCATACCGGAACTTGGGGCAAGGAGAAAGTGGAGGTACTAGAAAGTATTTTGAAAAGAAATGGTAAATAATAGCTGAATACTGAAATATATCAAGAGATTTGCATAAGATATCATATATCATCTTCAGCATCACTCCCTCAAATTATTATTTTCATCTTACTGTAAACTGAGACTCAGAGGGATGAAGTCATTTTCTCAACTCACAGAAATATTGATAGATCCAGTATTCATAGCACAGTTGTTGATGCCAAGGACCATATTTGTTACATTGCATGGTGTGGCCTCCCCAAGGAAGAGTAAAATCATGCAGAATTACCATTTATCTTTAAGTGATCTTTTTTATTAAACTGACCAGTTCCTGAGTATTTATCAAGAGGGTAACTATGAAGCATCTGTACCTTGGCCTACATGACAAGGGGCTGGATGCCTTTTGCTTATAATTCTGAAATTGTTAGGAGACCAACACAAGTACTGTGTTGGGTTCCAGAAGGAACAGTGACCCACACTGGTTATTTGGTAGAACTGGGCATAAAACCTGAGGGATGGGGAGAAAAAAAATCTCTTTCCTGTTGTACTATTTCTGGACTATTTAATAAGAAAATTTAGTGAATTTATTATAAGATGTTCACTATTGAAATAATGTTAAACAAATTAGTAACCAGTAAAGTATCACAGAAGTCATATGCTTTAATAAATTTTGTAGACAGCAATTGTACACATCCTGGTAAGAATTTTGGACCAATTGTACTCACTCTGGTAAGAATTTTGGACCAATTGTACACATCCTGGTAAGGCAGCAATTGTACACATACTGCTAGTTTTTATTGAATGGTATAAAATTATAATTATTTCAAAACTTGTAAATACTTTTTCTTAACAACTGCCAAGATGCAGTCTTCATTCAGTGACAGCCAGACTGACAGCGTGGGGATGAGGCTTTGGGAGCAGATGGGAGAGAGAGTCAAATTCCAGATCTACTACCTACTAGCTTTGTGGTGTTGGGTTACTTGAAAATCTAATTGGTAATATGTGTAAGTTTCTGAAAAACTTAGATTAATAGCATTTGTAACCCAAGAGTACTGTAAATAAAAAATGATATTTAAAATCATCTAGTACAGTACATGGTCCATTGTAAGCTCTCAATAAATGTTAATTTTTCTTCTTTATGTCATTAAGCTAAGTGTATGTCATTGGTAAATATTCTGGATATATGTATTTAACCAATCTGCTTACAGTAAATTTGGTACAGAATTAAAGGGATAAAGGAATTTTGTTTCCTTTACAAATGTTACTCCTTATAATAAAAATGTCTAATTGATGGACTTTGCCTTGGTCCCTTACAAATAAATCTCTTTATCATGTCTGTTTTCTAGCATAAGTTTCTTTAGCTCTTGTCATCTCTCCCCATAATAAATGTTCTAACAACCTTAAGAAAATCTCCTGAAATCCTAAACCACCAACGAAAAGACTAGACCTTTCACCAGAGACCCAAGAACTTTCTGAAACAATGTTGCACATTTAAGTAACATTTGCCTTCTTCCTTTTCCTTTCTGGCTCAAAACATCTGCAGAGTTTACATATGTGTTATTTAACCATTTTCTTATTCATGCAAAAGACCTTTAAAACTAATGGCAGACTTTATACTTCTGATTATAATGATTTTATTCTTGTAAAATTTATTATCTTTTATTTTTGCCATTGGAAAAATTTAAAAAATCTACCCAAGTACTGATCTTTATCTGGAAAAAAATGTCTATTCAATCAGATTTTATTAATCTGAACTTAAGAGCCAAATCTCCATGTCCACAAGCATACCACAGAAACAATTACTTGAAAGAAAACATAATTTAAGACAAGTATTAACTCACTGAAGCAACAGGGAAGGAGACAACCAGATAAATGTTATACTTTTAATCAAAATTTCTTCAAGCAATAGGAATTTCTTGACAATAAAGAAGAGTTCAAGGAAAGCAAATGTTGATTACCTTATCCATTCTTTTCTCTTTGGGTGAAAAATAATGAGTGACATAGAGATAAGTTGCCTATAGCTGATAGGCTGTGGATACACCAAGCGTTTCAGAATGCCATATACGCTGGAGAGTATTGCTTCTAGTTATGCATTAGAACGAATGCTTCTCACAAATTATACCATTTCAACAGAGAATATCTATCTTATCAGCTAGATTGATTCTGAGAAAGTATGACAGAGAGAAGTTTTCATTCAGTCTCTGTAGGGTCCCCATCCCACTTTCCCAATCTTTCCCTCTTCTGGTTGCTTCCTTGATCTACTCAGTAAAAAACAAAAAACTGCTCTCAAATGAATGGATCTGATACTATTATACTTTCACATCAATGAGGTCTTCATATATCTGACTCAATCTCTATCTCTACACATCTGCCAGAGATATTTTATTGAAGTACAAACCCTCGATCTCAGCATTGTGGACCAAAGAGGCTCCACATGGGCCCTGGAATAAAACCCATATTCCTCAGCCTGATGTGAAACATCCTCAGGACCTTTGTGTGGCCGACTGCCCTAGCCTTCTGGCAAACTCACTACCTTATGCAGAGTTTCTTGAATGAATCAATTCATTCGTTCTTTTAAATTTTTATTTGTTTGTTTGTCTGTTTGTTTGTTTATTTATTAATGCATTTATTTTAGCTCTGAGCCCTTTCTTGGGCTGCTCCATCCCTCTAGATTGACTTTTTACCTCTTCTTCACCCGACTGACAATTCAGGTGTTGTCTCCTTCAGGAAAACCTTGGGATGGCTCACTATTTTAGGTATACTTACTCTCTGTACCCTGTACTGTCACCTCTCATAATAGGTAATACACTGTATGAAAATGTATGTCCTCCTGTTTTTTTTCCAATAACTTGAAAGGACCTTTCTAATCCAGGGTATGGCATATGGCCTGGAGTAGAGAATGCACAGCTTAAAAATTTATTCAGCTGAGTCCCACACCATCTCTTTGCTTGTGTCTCTTGCTTGTGTCTCTTGCTTGTCTCTCCTCCTCCTCTCTCTCTCTCTCTCTCGTGCACACACACACACACACACCTGTTGCTCTTGCTATTACTCTGAACACAGACACAAAGTCATGTAAACAAGATCATTGTTGTTTTCCAACTGAACCTGGAAGCACTGACACGGAATATTTTTCTCTACATCCCATATTTTTTTATTAGCAATCTTTACACTTTATGCCCCAAGAGCACTATAGAGTCACAACCAGCTCTCACTATACCCCTAAGACAGCAATCTTGTCAAATCTAATTGAATCAAAGCATGAGCAGTTATAAATGGAGCGTAGCTAGACAAATAAAAAGAAAAACGAAAAGAGAAAGGGAAAGAGATACACATCCAATTGATACTTTCCCTTTAAGATATTCTCTTGTGAGAATACATTGTGGTTTTCTAAAAATTTCTCTCCATTTCTTCCAGATTCTTTACTAGTGGTAATTTTACTCTTTGTTCAGAAACCTTTATCTATCTCCATATCTCTGACATCAATTCTGATTCTGCTCGAGTTAAATACTTCCCAGGGTAGAAACTGAACATGCTGCTCTGTGATATAACATTGTCTACATTTCAATGGGAGGCTAGCCTTGGGTGGCAACTTGGGATTTATGATAGCAGTGATGCAAGTCAGGGAACACAACACAGCATGAAATTCAACTTGTCTTCCCACAGCTAGGCTCTATTTGACTTGGACTTTTTGCAACTTGTAAAATCACCAAATATTATGGCTGCAAATTACCTGTGTCTCTACACAGGTATGCAATGGATCCTATGTCACCTGTTTAGCCAGGACTGCCCTGTGGAATGATTAGCACCAGATTCTACCTGCATTATGCAATCCATGGAAAATCTTTCTGATCAAAGTTCCTCTCAACACTAGCTTGCCGCAATCTCCAGAATTAATTTCACTGTAACACTCCTGCTCAGGGTAGTGTTACTCCTGGAGTGGGGTACTAAAGGGAAGTGTGATAGGGACCTCCAAATTAGTAATATTACCCTTTTTCTTGATCTGAGTGCTGGTTATAGTGGTGGTGGTGGTAATGGTATTCATTTTGTAGAAGCTCATGAAAATCTGAACTTTTTTGTCTATAATTAGAATATGCTTGAAAAAACAAGGTATTTTAAAAGATATTCTTAAAGAACCAGGTAGACGTTAACAAAGTTAAGGCATTTTAACTAGGAGTGGTAATATTTCATCATATTGTCTAGTACAAAGAGTAGGTTTTGCATATGATACTGCAATCCCACTTCTGGGCATATATCTAGAGAAAACTCTAATTGGGAAAGATATTTGCACCCCAATGTTCATTTCAGCACTATTTACAATAGTCAAGACATGGAAGCAACCCAAATGTCCATTGACAGATGAATGGATAAAGAAGATGTGGTGTATATATATATATACAATGGAATACTACTCAGCCATAAAAAATAATGAAATAATGCCATTTGCAGCAACATGGATGGACCTAGAGATTATCATACTAAATGAAGTAAGTCAGGAAGAGAAAGACAAATATCATATATCACTTATATGTGGAATCTCAAATATAACACAAATGAACTTATCTACAAAACAACAACAGACTCACTACATAGAGAACAGACTTGTGATTGCCAAGGGGGAGGGGGGTTGGAAAGGGATGGATTGGGAGCTTGGAGTTAGCAGATGCAGACTATAATATACAGAATGGATAAATGACAAGGTCCTACTGTATAGCACAGGGAACTGTTTTCAATATCCTGTGGTAAACCATAATGGAAAAGAAAATGAAAAAGAATATATATATGTATATATATATGTATATATATATATATGCATATATATGTATATATATATATGCATATATATATATATATATATCTGAATCACTTTGCTGTACAGTAGAAATTAACACAACACTGTAAATCAACTATATTTCAATAAAATAAATTTTTAAAAAGTGGACTTTGGGACTGATAGAATCCAATGAGAGTTCCAAGTCTGCTCCTTTCTCTCTGTGTGTTCTTTCCTCCTTTTCCGTTTTCCCACCTGCTAAGTGGAAATTATACTGCTACCTTAATAAGGTAATTGAGAGAACCGAATTGAATAACTAAAAGAAAAGCACTTAGTACAAAAAGAAACCAGTGTATGGTGGCCACTATTATTAATAGCTGCAATACAGCAGCTGAATTAGAATTGAATAAAGAAAGATGAGAGGCTTTTCTGGGGTGGCTGAGGTGTGGTTGCAGCAGCAATATTAAGCTTTTTTGGGAGGAAGGAAGGCAGGAAACACAAGTGAAATGTTATGTGCTGTGTGCAGGAAGTTGCAGTGCAAGGCATACAAATACGAACACCGAGTGCCCACCAAGACTGGCCTTGTGAGGAGGAGGTCTTGATGCTTGACCCCTTGTGGCATGCATGTCCATGAGAGTAGCCTGTCAACCATCCTGGGTGCTTGCCTTCATTTCCCCTTTAGTATGTTCCTTTTCTACTAGGACATAGGCTCTGAGATGGAGAGTATTGTGTCTAACAGGTCTGAATCTCTAGAGCCATGCCTAGAACACAGCAATGAGGACTAGAGATGCCAACAGCTCGTGGTGATTTTATTAGATTCCATTCTGCTGTATCAGGAGGGCCTGGGATAGAATGACAGCGATGCATTCTTGGGTGTCAGCTGTTTATTCTTGGGTATTTTGGATTCTGATTTATGTTTTTTTAAAAAAAATAAATTTATTTATTTATTTATTTTTGGCTGCATTGGGTCTTCATTGTTGAGTGGGGCCCTTCTTTAGTTGCGGCGAGCGGGGGCTACTCTTCGTTGTGGTACATGGGCTTCTCACTGCAGTGGCTTCTCTTGTTGCTGCTGGCTCTAGGTGTGCAGGCTTCAGTAGTTGTGGCTCGCAGGCTCTAGTGCTCAGGCTCAGTAGTTGTGGCACACGGGCTTAGTTGCTCTGTGACATGTGGGATCTTCCCGTACTAGGACTCGAAGCCATGTCCCCTGCATTGGCAGGCGGATTCTCAACCACTGTACCACCAGGGAAGCCCTGGATTCTGATTTATATATAATTTGAAATAGATGAGCTCATGTCTCTAGATTTAGGATGCCTCCTAGTATGATGGACTTCGCTTTTAGGATAACTGTACTTGAGTCCTTAACTTCCACCTGTCAATTTGGGCTAATTACTAAATTTCTAGTAACTTTTTTCATCTATAAACTGGGCAAAAGAAAACTGACATCTGTGAACTGGTGGGAATTAATGGCATATTATTTATAAAACATTATCTGATAAGTAGTAGGATAAAGGATATTTAAAGAGCTCTTTAGCTTAATAGTTGACTGGGTGAAATTTTCCATCAATATGCAGGGAAGAGACCTTTCCTTAGAAGATATTATAACAGTTTATTAATAAGAAATGATTTCTAAATAAAGGTCAAGCAGAACAATTTAGTAGACTTCTCCTTTTCCTAGGAGATAAGGAGTGTCTGTGGATGTGAAGAAGATAAAGTGCTTGTCCCTGAAAGGAGGGGAAAGGAGGAAAACAAATATATTCCAGTTACATCAGAACAAGTTTTGATTAAGAGGATTGAAGGACTGAAAAATTTAAAATACTCTTTATGGGTATTCAAAATAAAAGCAAGAGTAAACTATAAAATAAATGTTAAAAAGTCCAATAATTTTCATATTTTTCCAATGAATACATCAATGTTTAAAAATATAAACCCATAGCCAAATATATTATTACAAAACATTTGTGTGTGTGTATCCATGAGAAAAAAGTAGAAAAGTTAAAGCATACATATTTTGCTTAATAATAAATTAAGGAATAAATTTGTCTCGTGACATCACACTAAGAGTTTACAGAACAAAATATGATGGAAATAAAATGGATAGTTATCAAATCTTAGAATAAAGAAGTTCTTCAAAGAAAATGGTTAAATCAAGAGGGAAAACAACGGTTCCAAAAGTCTAGATGATAAGTGAATAAATAAATATAGCAAAATATTTTACTCTATAACAAGTTATATGAGAACTGGCTGGCTGAGGGACCGATGCTGTTTGGTGCTTAGCTCAGGATCTCTTTCTCCTTTTGCAGGAGGGACTGGAGTGGGAAGGGGACATGGGTTTCTTAACAGGACCAGGCTTGCTGTGTTCCAGCTTCTGACCGAGCTGACCAGGCTCTTCCAGAAGTGCTGGCTGTCGGGCAGCCTGTTCATCACTCTTAAGAAGTATGATGGTCGAACTAAACCCATTCCAAGGAAAAGTTCTGTGGAGGGCTTTGAGCTCTCAGACAATGAGTGTCTGTTAAGAGCTACTGATGGGATAAAGATCAGCACTGTGGTGAGCTCCAAAGACGTGACTAAGTTTCAGATGGCTTATTCAAACCTATTGAGAACTACCCTGGATGGGCTGGAGAAGGGGGACAAAAGGAACAAAAGTAAGAAGAGCAAAGCAGCATGGTGAAGGCACTAGAGTTTCCACTTTCACCAACTAACCACTGAATTGCTATTTTCCTTTGGTTTTTACCTTTGACTGCAAAGCTGGGTATCTGATTCCTCTACGTTATTGTTTTCATGTGAGATTAGGGTCATTTGGGGATGCAGGAAGGGCTACAATGTTTACAGGGTAGTTGTAAGAAGCCAGTTTATTTTAGATCTGGCTAAGTGGTCAGTGTTGCACGGTTGTATATTCCTGGATAACAGTTTGAAGTCTTCTGTAACCACCTGTGAAGAACACTGTATCATTAAACCTGTATTTATCAACACTGACCAACTTTTATTCCTTTTCTCACCCCATAAAAAGTTTCTGGCAATAGCTCCTCATTCTGAAATAAGATGATCATGAATAGGCTTCAGGCCTTATCTTATGGGTTACTGGAATTGAAACCTGACAATTTTATAAAAAATTGTTTTATTTCATGGGTATTTTTCCCAACTGGCTGTGTAATTTTATCATCATAGTTCCTTTAGTAAATTCGAATGAATTCTCATAGTCAAATGAGTGTTTGCTTAACCCAACTTAGGATAAGCTTATTACAAAATCATCAAGAAGAAAGATTCCAAGTTAATGATGATTAAAAAAAAGTTCTATGAATCCATGAGAGAAAACATTAAGACTCCAATTAGGTAAATGGACAAAAGTCATGAAGGTTCCATTTTTAATTAGGAAATATGAATTCTCAATAACATATGTAATGTTTTTTAACCTTTCCAGTAATTCAATTAAATGGAAATTAAAATCACCATGTGATACCTCTTCCCATCTTTCAAATAATTTAAACTACTGAAATATTCAGGACTGGCAAGGTAATGGGAAATAATTTCTCTCTTATACACTTTTGGTGAGTTTGTTAAAATTTTCCAGAAAGCATGTTAGCAACAAATTTAATGTCATAAAATATGTTCACAGGTAGTTCAAATGACACAGTAGTTCTGCTTTGAACATTAAGGAAATAATTATGAGTACAGAAAATTTTATAATTTGAGATGATATTCATTCTAGTGTTAAATGTAGTTTGAAAATATAGGAAGAAAAAAACATTGGAAAGGTGAGTAAAATCATGATTTAGTCATAGAATAGAATATTATGCCATCTTTGATAATGATGATTGAATATTATTTTCAGTAACATTAGAAAGACTTTATTTAAAAAATTAAAAGTAGTACAATGTTATTAATTAAACTATACATTGTCAGCAAAGAGAGAGAAAAAAAATAGTACAAAAATTATCCATAGAGTATGACCTACAATGTGTAAGAAAAATATTTAAAAGCATAAGTGTATATATGTATATAGGTATCTACTTTTATGTATCTAAACATATTATTTTAATAAATGAAGATAAAAATAAAAATTCCAAATAGTAAATGACATAAAAATTTATGTATTTCTTTTTGTTGAGACCATCAATTTTTTAAAATCTTTATTGGACTATAATTGCTTTACAATGGTGTGTTAGTTTCAGCTGTATAACAAAATGAATCAGTTATATGTATACAAATAGCCCCATATCCCCTCCCTCTTGCGTCTCCCTCCCACCCTCCTTATCCTACCCCTCTAGGAGGTCAGAAAGCAATGAGCTGATCTCCCTGTGCTATGCAGCAGCTTCCCACTAGCCATCCATTTTACATTTTGTAGTGTATATATGTCAGTGCTACTCTCTCACTTCATCCCAAGCTCCCCTTCCCTCCCTGTGACTTCAAGTCCATTTTCTACATCTGCGTCTCTATTCTTGCCCTGCCACTAGGTTCATCAGCACCGTTTTTTTAGATTCCATATATGTGCATTAACGTACGGTATTTGTTTTTCTCTTTCTGACTTACTTCACTCTGTATGACAGACTCTAGGTCCACTCACCTCATTACAAATAACTCAATTTCATTCCTTTTTATGGCTAACATTCCATTGTATATATGTACCACATCTTCTTAATCCATTCACCTGTCGATGGACACTTAGGTTGCTTCCATGTCCTGGCTATTGTAAACAGTGCTGCAATGAACATTGTGGTACATGTCTCTTTTTGAATTATGGTTTTCTCAGGGTATATGCCCAGTAGTGGGATTGCTGGGTCATATGGTAGTTCTGTTTTTAGTTCTTTAAGGAACCTCCATACCGTTATCCATAGTGGCTGTGTCAATTTACATTCCCACCAACAGTGCAGGAGGGTTCCCTTTTCTCACAACTTCTCCAGCATTTATTGTTTGTAGGTTATTTGATGATGGTCATTCTGACTGATGTGAGGTGATACTTCATTGTGGTTTTGATTTGTATTTCTCTAAGGATTAGTGATGTTGAACATTTTTTCATGTGTTTGTTGGCAATCTGTATATCTACTTTGGAGAAATGTCTATTTAGTTCTTTCACCCATTTTTGGGTTGGGTTGTTTGTTTTTTTGATATTGAGCTGCATGAACTGCTTGTATATTTTGGAGATTAATCCTTTGTCAGTTGCTTCATTTGCAAATATTTTCTCCCATTCTGAGAGCTGTCTTTTCGTCTTGTTTATGGTTTCCTTTGCTGTTCAAAAGTCATTAAGTTTCATTAGGTCTCATTTGTTTATTTTTGATTTTATTTCTATTACTCTAGTAGAGGCCTTTTTTTTTTTCTTTTCCTTGTGGTATGCGGGCCTCTCACTGTTGTGGCCTTTCCCATTGCAGAGCACAGGCTCCGGACGCGCAGGCTCAGCAGCCATGGCTCACGGGCCCAGCCGCTCCACGGCATGTGGGATCTTCCCGGACTGGGGCACGAACACGTGTCCCCTGCATCAGCAGGCGGACTCCCAACCACTGCACCACCAGGGAAGCCCTAATCTAGGAGAGGCCATCTTTTTTTGAAGGATTAATTTGTAGATGTGGTGCAACTCTTTGCAAAAAAAAACCCCCCCAAAACAAAAAACAACAGTTTTAGAGAGGTTTTCAATCTCCAAAGATATTTTGCCTATTTGGGAAGAAGTTATTAAGTAAATTGAATGGAGAAAGAAGTCTACTACACAGGTAACCCAACTCTAACTCAAGCCAACCAATCAGCACATCACACGCAGCCTGGCAATGCCTGTCTCTAGTCTCATCTACAGCTGCTCTGTATCTTTGAGTTGTCCCCTATTTTAACTCAAGACATCATTTCCACTTGCCCTCTTCTCTGCTGACTCCTTTGAAGAACAATCAGCTACTCCTGCCAAAGTCCACCACCATCCAATCCTCTGTTCCTCCTTGTGACTTTACAGGTAATCACTTTTTGTTTCACTTCTCCATACATTTTCTATTCAAACAAAGAAATAGCATGTACCATATCACCCTAGGTGTTTTTATGTGTGCATGCATACGTGTGTGTGTATGTATTCATTTTTACTTTTCATTGTGAAATACAAAATGCATAAGTAAATAGGACAAAAGTGCATAATGTGCTTTGCTATTAAATGAATAGCCATGATGTAGTCACCACCCTCATTTAGCCACATGGCGACATCAGCCTAGAAGCCACCTTCATATCCATCCTTATCTTTCACTCATCATAAAAATTTATCAAATTCTGACTTTTACTGAAATAACTTCTGCTTCTTCTTCATAATTTTGCTGACTAAACATGCATCCATAAGCCTGCATTTCATTCTCCCTGTCATTGTTGTAGTATTTGCCATACTATAAAAGGAAAGGCATATTATATATTTATTTGTGTCTGGCTTTCACTCAGCATGAACTTTCCAAGATCCATCTGTGTTACCATATATAACTGTAATGAGTTCATGTTAATGGCTGTATTATATATATATATATATATATATATTGTATTATATATACATATATTTATTTATGTATACCACAAACTACCATTCTACTCTGATCAGACATTTGGTTGCTCTTTTCTTAGAATATTGTTAAAATGCAACCGTGTATGTGTTAGCACAGGTATTTTGAGATGCATGCATATTATCCTCTTTGATAACCTAGGAGTGAAACTGCTCTGTCACAACATATGCATAGTTTTAGAAGTCGGCAGATAATGTGAAAAACTTCTTTAATTAGTTCTGCTTTATACTCCCAACTAGAAAAATGAACATTCTGTAATTTTTCTATCATTTTGTATTGTCAGTTTTCTGTTATTTTATACATTTGCCATTCTGGGGACTATATGGTTGTAAATTATTGTGGTTTTAAAATACATTTCCCTGATTACTAAGGAGCATGAGTATTTTAATCGCCCATTTGGGTGTCCTGTTCATGCTATTCCCTTGTTATCCTTTTTATTTCAGTAAGTTTCATAGTAATGCCTCCTTTTTCACTTCTGAGTCTAGTAATTTGAGCTTCCTCTTTTCTTTTTTTTCTAAGTCATTCTAGACAAAGTTTATCAGATTTATAGATCTTTCCAAAGTATCAGTTTGGGTTACATTGATTTTTTAAAATTATGTTTCTATTTTTATTTTGTTTATTTTCTGCTCTAATTTTTATTATTTTCTTCCTTCTGCTGGTTTTGGGTTTAGTTTGTTCCTTAAGATGGATGGTTTTGTTACTGATTTTAGATCTTTCATCTTTATTACCATAGGAATTTACAGCTATAACTCTCACTCTGAGTACTGCTTTTGCTGCACTCTATTTTTTAATATACTTTGTCTTTTTTGTTGTTGTTGTTGTTTTTTGTTGCATGGCACGGCTTGAGGGATCTTAGTTCCCCAACCAGGGATTGAACCCAGGCCATGGTAGTGCCATGTCCTAAACACTGGATTGCCAAGGAATTCCCAAGTATTCCTTGTCTTCACTTTTATGTATCTCAAAGTATTTTTTATAATTTCTTTTTTGTTTCTTCTTATACCCACTGATTATTTGGGAGTGTGTTATTTATTTCCAAATATTTGTAAGTGTCCCCAAATTCTGTTATTGACTTCTTGTTTAATTCCATTGTGATGAAAGAACACACTGTGTATTATTTTTCACGTTGCTTATGCTTTTTTTTTTTTTTTGCGGTACACGGGCCTCTCACTTTTGTGGCCTCTCCCGTTGTGGAGCACAGGCTCCGGACGTGTAGGCTCAGCGGCCATGGCTCACGGGCCCAGCCGCTCTGCGACATGTGGGATCTTCCCGGACCAGGGCATGAACCCTTGTCCCCTGCATCAGCAGGCGGGCTCTCAACCACCAGGGAAGCCCTGTTTATGCTTTTTTATTGATATACTTGGGTCATTTATACATTCTTGGTGCAGCTTTTTTTTTTTTTTCTGGTTGTGTATTGTAAAAGATTTCCTTTGATTTGAAACTTGTCTTTTCACTTCTCTTGATGAATCAGGACGATCATTATGAACAACAATGAATATACTGTAGACTAAATTCTTTCAATAGCAGAGTTTACTTTTCAAATTCATCTAAAAACTCTTATACCGAAGTGTTTGTATATATTTTCAGGTTCATGAAGTGGTTCCAGAAATTTGGACCAATGTTCTTGTTTTCCATCATCTCTCTTATTCCTAACATATTAGTATTAGTTTTCACTGAGAGCTATCTTATTAAGTTTTGAGTCTAATGCTTTTCTTTTATATATAATTTTCTTTTATATACATTTATTGAATTTTTTCCATGATTTTATAGAGCCCTGGCAAATGCTCTATAGATAAAATAGTTCTATGATTTTCTGACACCCCCATGGTAATTTTCAATGCAAAGTATGGTCTATTAAATCTGTTCAACTTAGTTGTATTTAGTATTTCTCAAAATTATTTAACTAAGAGACACCTTATTAATTTTAATCTTAATATTTCCCCTATGGTCAAGGAAATTCTTGTTTTAACTTGGTTTTGTTCTGAAAGGCTTAAAGTGGTAAAATTATGAGAGATTTCCAAGTTAGTAGATCTTAAATGAAATATATACAAAATTATTGAAAACTTTTAAACATTTCTAAGTATACTGTCACATCAGATTGATCATTTAAATTGTGTACAATAAAAAAATTTAGCCCTAACTGTTTTAGGCTACTAATTATAAATCTGAAGGCTTGAAACATCTTCCAACTTTTTTGGAGGCTATGAATAAATGCTTCCCAGATAACTTGGAAAATTATAAATTGTAACTAGTACAGAAACTGACATAACATGATAATAGTTAACTTATTTTAAAAACAAATTTGTTGCATGGTATTACATCACTGGTCATGTGAAGCTTCCTCAGCGTTTTTATGTCTGACATTTATTTATAACTTTTATGAATGTGTCACTATTGAATCCATATAGTAGTAAATGAACTAGACTTGCCATGAAATGTTAATAGGATACAGAGGATGTAATGGGAAATTGCTACCATGATACACTTCCATATCAGTTTGCAGTTCTAATAGGGTTATTATCCATGTAAGTTGTGGCTCTTAACACTTTGTAACATCTTTAGCTTTTACAGACATATATGTTTACAAGTTTTTTATTGAGAAGGTCAAAACTGTGTTTAAATGTGGAGATAGACAGCATTTCCCACACAATATACTACTGTTAGTAAAATAAATATGGTTAAAGTGTATTTTATGAGTGGATTGCAATCAAGCCTGCTGCAAAGCTACATGTACATCATCATCAAAATCATATTCATGAATTTTTAAGTAATCAACATTCCACTTGAAAGAGAATTAATTCCCTGTATAGACCCCTTCACCGTATGCCTTTCACTTCCCTAACATTTTGTGACCATGACCACCACACATGTACTTTATAGAACTACTCATGCTTAGCCAATTACATTATACTTTCTCAGCTTTCCCTCCTTCCATGAAATCTCCCTTAGCTTAGAACATACTTCTTTCTGATTCATTAATTTCAATTCACTATTCAACAGCCAGATAATTTTATCAAATGCCACTGAGAAACCTTGTGCATTTGCTGACATAATATTGTTAATATCTATGTAATAGGTTATAGGTGACCCTTATAATCCACCAGCCTTGAGTTACTTACTAGTAAAAAGTAGTAAGTAACTGCAAACCGATCTCTGATAGTCCATTGTCATCACTAGATTGGGATGTGACTTTTTCAATGATTTCATAGTTTCCTGTACTCTCTCCTGACTTCCATTGGACTGTAATTCTTTAAGTTCCTCTTCATTCTTAGAGACTACAGCCTGAATTTAGATAATATACCATCTCTGTACCTCAAGTCCATAATACAATATCTAGCACTTGGTAGAGTCCATTATATTTCCAAAAGAAAGGAAGGAGGAAAGACAAGAAAGGAGAAAAGAAAGTAGGCATGAATAGAGAAGGCAAAAGAAGAAAAGAGGAAAAGAAGAGAGAGGTAAGACTTAAATACTTAACCTCTACCAAAATTCTCCAATAACTTCCCACCTGAGAATAATAGTTTAAGTGATTCCATTGGTCTAGAAGGCCCTACACAACATGAGCCAGTAGATTCTTCTACTTTTTAACATTTATTTTTTTAAATTTATTTTTAAAAATTTAAATTTATTTTTTAATTTATTAAAAAAATTTTTTTTGGCCACATGGTGCTGCACGCAAGATCTTAGTTCCCCAACCAGGGATTGAACCCAGGCTCCTGCACTGGGAGTGCAGGGAAGTCCCATCCCACTTTACTTCTTAAGAGTCTCTCCACTTCTTGGGATCATTTCTACCACATTCTGCAGCCCATCAAACTCCGTGCTGCTACCTCTGTGCTCTCACACTTGCCAAGCCTCTCATGCTCTTCCCCCAGCTGTTCATGTGGTCAGCTCCCTCATGGAATGCAATATTTTGCTCAATTTCACCTTTAATCCCACATTCCCAACAGATCCCATCTCTATCTCCCTCATATGCTTTGTTTCAATCATTTGATTTATCACTGTGAAACATATTCAGTAGTATATATTTTATTTATTTTGTATGTTTTCTGTCTCCTTCCACTGGAGCTTAAACTCCATAGAGATAGGGGTCTTTCTCTGTTTTTTTTTCCATAATGTATCCCCAGGGCCTGGAAGAGAGTGATTAATAGCAAAAGGATGGCAGAAAGTGGCTCATTCACTTAACAAACAGATTGATCCTGAAACCCTCACAGGTAGCACTTAAAGAAATGTCAGCGCTATTCTTAAGAGAGAAGTTGTGATTTAGACTAGGGTTGGCAACTTCTGCCTGTTACCTGCTTCTGTAAATAATTGGAGCTCAGTCACACCCCTTCATTTCTTTATAGTTTTTTTGGGGGTGGTGGTGGTGAGGTGGCAGGTTTAATAAGCAAAGGAACTTCCTTACAGGCTTGTCTTGGGCGGTGGCTGTAAGACATATACATCTCCACAACCGCTCCCACCCCCTCAGAATCTTAAAAGTTTATAAAGAGGCCCTATCAGGGTTCAGTCACATATTCAGTCCACATGTTCTCAAAAACATGTACTCTCTCAAGGTTACATTCAAACTATAAGAATAGTGGGAAGACAGGGGATGGGTTGAGGAGCCTCCAATTACCTGGCTCCAGGTCAGGGATCAACCAGTGGTCGCATCTTCTCTCGATAACCTCCTCCAACACTTGATTTTCCAAGCCTCTCCCTTCAGACTGATGTGACCAGCTGATTCCAATGCAGTAGCTGGTGGAGGAAGGAGAAAACAGGGTTTGGGATTTTTTTTTCTATTTCCATACTTCTAATTGTTCTTAAGCACACTCCCTAGATGGCTTAAACATTAATAGGCTGAAACTATGCTCTAGCATTACATTGGGCTAATTATGCTTGTTGGGTTGCAAAGGACAGAAATAACTTCACTTAGGCTACCTCAGGTCAGGAGGGCTGGCTGGTCAGTTCCACAGGGTAACATGTGTGGCTTCTCCTTTCTCTACTTACCTGCCCTCACTCTCACCATCTCCAAGCCCCAATCCAGCTGACTGATCCTCTCCATATTTCTCAGTTCAAATTCCCTCTGTATTGTTTATGGCTGATTTTGTACTAAATACAAAGGACGACTTGAGTACTTGTAACAGAAACTGTATGGACTGGAAGGCCTAAAATATTTACCATCTAACCCTTTACAAGAAAGATTTGCCAATGCCTGGCTTACAGTTTACTTGATGTAGAGGCCTTTGTGGTTGTGTACCTTTGGTGTTATATGACATTTAATCGCAGCTTAATGTAAATTTTGATTTATATGGGATTATCAGACTCTATGGAAATGATTTCTAAGTCTTATCACAGTTGGAATTCAGATATCTATAAACCTGTTTGACGCATTTGGAGTTGCTCATTGAAATCCAGAATGTAGAAATAGACTTGGAAGTCACTGACAGAAAATTCAAGATCTAAATAAAGGAATTAAACAATGTAAGGCAATATATAACCTCCTGTGACCTGCATTCTGAGGAAGAGGTTGTGTCAAAACTAGATAGATAGATAGATAGATAGATAGATTGTAGATAGATAGTGGATAGATTGTAGATGGAGAGATAGATTGTAGATAGGTAGATAGGTAGGTAGGTAGTAGGTAGATAAGTAGATGCATAGTAGATGGATAGATTGTAGATAGATAGATAGATCATAGATAGATATATAGATAAATAGGTAGATAAATGATAGATAGATATATGAGAACTCACACAACTTTGCTATGAGATTGCTAACATAAAGATAGGACATGTAAAGAAAAAAAGATTTTTCTGCCACTCAGAAGCAGATTACGGTGCACCCCTGGGATGGCCAGATGAGAAGATTAGCAAAGAACTCCTATAAGCAGTAGCAGAAAGAGAAGCTGTGCCAAAGTTCTCAAGGCAAAAGGAACAGAGAAGGTGACCATAGCAGACCAGCAAGCAGGTTCTAAACACCAGGTAGAGAGGAGACTGTGGTCCAGAGGCACAAAGAGAACAGCAGCCGGTGTCAAGAAGGGAGAAACTCCAGTGCTGGTACAGAGACATAGGGAAACTCTTCCCCTTGGGACTCTAAGAGACATCATAGAAAGGAAAAGAGCTGAGCGCTGCACTGTGCAAAGGGGATAGAGATACTGTTCTAGCTGACTTGGGGCTAAACTTGCACTCAGCCTGCTGTATTTTTTCATGTCCTCAATGTGCTTTTGCTTTGATGAATAAATGTGTAGTTTGTCAAATATAAATCAAACCTTTAAAATATTTTAGATAGATGAGTACCTAGGAAGCAAAACTCTTGTTAAATATACGCAGAATTCATACGAGGTGTTAAGTATAAGATGTAGCGAGGAAGTAGAGAATGTGTATCCAACATAGATAATTATGAGGGAAATATCATGACATACAAATATAAAAGAGCCACTTAATGTTCAGGATGCACTCAATAGACACGAGTACTTAATTTTCACTCTATTTTAATTCAGCCACACATCAGTGACACCTATTCTGGCCCCATATGTCCTCTGCCCAGGAAACACTAATAACTCTCTGGTTGTTCATGGAGCTAATGGTCAAGCTACTGCTGTGCTGAGCTAATGTCTCTGTGTATCTCCCACAGAGCAAGTGTGTTATTGGCTCAGGGCATTTTCTGTTTGTGGGTCGCATTGTCTGAACCTCAACTCTGTCCTTGTAGTCACACCATCAGAAGAAGGCTGACGTGGCAGAGCATCAGGATATGTGAGCACTACTTCAAGAGTATTCAAGAGGCATTTTCATGTCTCCAAATGCCCCCGCATTTGGGTAGGAAGGAGCTGCCACCTGGCTTTCACCCTATTCTGTTATTATTCCCTGTCCTGCCTTCTGCCATCTCTCCCCACTAGCTTCTCACTCTGGTTTGGTATGGATAAGCTGTGTCATTTGAACATTTTAATTTGGTCTGTGAGACTCGCTGAGTGGGACCCACTGGGACAGCTTGCCTGGTATTGAGCTTGGAGACCACCAATGAATCTCGACAATTTCCCACATGATAGTATCACTCATCACCTTCCATGTTACATATTTATTTGTTTAGTTCCAAGGCCTCTAAAAGTTAATGGAGATGGGAGAGTACTGGTACTCTGAACGTATTTGTAAAAGCAAAGAATAAAACTTTTACACTGCCCTGGCCTAAGATCCACTCCTGTTGTGATTCTGGAATATGGGTATAACATGTAGTTAAACCTTTAACAGGAATTTCAAGTACCTGCAAGTCAGAGACTCTCATATTCACTCTTGTATTCTCCTAAGTGCAAGAAACAATTTGCCGATCATGAAATTCAACTTGATTGTTTAATGGTAAAAGAAAAAGGTTACATAGCACCTACTATATAAGGTGCAATTCTCAGTACTTTACATCTGATGAATATTTTAGTCATGACAGCTACCCTATGATGGAGATACCATGATTAGTTCTTTTTTTTTTGCAGATAAGGAAAGTGAAGCCCAGAAAGGTTATGTAACTTTTCCAAAGTCATGGGAGATAGGATTTAAGTCTTACAGTCCTGCTTGTCATTTTTAAGGGAAGACCAAAAAGATGAAAGAATTCACCTGAGGTCATGTGGTTAGGAAGTAACAGAACTGCAGGTAGAAAATAAATACCCTAACATACATTCATACTTTCTTTCACCAAAACTTCACCAAATATTTTCTTATAAACCCATAGATGTGAAAAAATTATTAAAAAATACATATCACTGGGCTTCCCTGGTGGCACAGTGGTTGAGAGTCCTCCTACCGATGCAGGGGACACGGGTTTGTGCCCCTATCCGGGAAGATCCCACATGCTGCGGAGCGGCTGGGCCTGTGAGCCATGGCTGCTGAGCCTGCGCGTCCGGAGCCTGTGCTCTGCAACGGGAGAGGCCACAACAGTGAGAGGCCTGTGTACCGCAAAAAAAATAAATAAATAAATAAAACATATCAGTAACATATTATAATAAAGTACAATAATTTTATATAACATATATTATAAAATAAAATAATAAAGGATTACAAATAACTAGATAACTACTATAAAATAATTATTAATGCACTTTAATAGTCTCTTTGGGATATTTTTATTTTGTAGGGGATCCTCTTTGTGAAAAGATTTATATCTTTAATTTTAGTGTCCACATGTCCAATGATAGTCTATGGAAATACAGTTGATGTTGGTGTTTACCTTGTATCTTGTAACTTGCTGAACTGACTTATAAGTTCTAAGAATTTGAGGTTTTTGTATCTACCATGTGATTTTCCACATAGACATTCTTGTCACCTACAAACAAGGAAAATTTTACTTTGTTTCTGATCTAGATGCCTTTCATTTCCATTCCATGCCTCACTGCAATAGCTAGAGTCTGTATCGCTAGATTGAGTAAGACTGGTGAGAGCGGACATCCTTGACTGGTTCCTACTCTTAAGGAAAAAAGATTCAGTGTGTTGCAGTTGGCCTTATTACTATTACCTGCCGGTGGGGATAGAAGCTCAGATTCCCCATTCAGCCTCACTGGCACCTGAGCTAGGGAGCCCCGTGTTATTGCCGGGCATGGATGGGAGTTAATTATGGCTCCTCGCCAGATTCTCACTGACCCCTGTCTGGATGGGTGGAACAGAATTGCCTCATAAAGTTACCCACATGGCATCCTTGGACACCAAGGAGTGGGGTGGAAGCTACTTGTTACCACTTGGTTGGACTAAAATCCTGGCTTCCCATTTAGTCACTTCATCTGTGGAATTTGGGCACCTCGTTAGCCTGGCAAGGGTAGAAATCTAGGCTTTCCCCTCAGCATTGCTGACATGGATAGGGTTAGAACTTAGGATTTTTCTGTGGTATTTGGTTAAGTTAGAGTGGTTGTCGTCTAAACATTGCCATGTCTTGCTAGGCTGCAACTTTCCTGGCTGTTTGTCTAGAGACAACAGAATTTGGGGGGAGTTTTATTGTCTGCCACCATTAAAATTATTGGGTTGTCAGATTCTTCAGCTCCAAGTCTGGAGTATACGAGGCAGAGAGAAAACCCAGGGGTCTCACAACTGGGTCATTTTTTGGTATTCTAGGTGGTCTGCCACCTCCTCTCCATCTCTAAGAGTCTTCTTATGTGTTTTATATATATATATATATATATTTTTTTTTTTTTGCAGTACGTGGGCCTCTCACTCTTGTGGCCTCTCCCGTTGCGGAGCACAGGCTCCGGACTTGCAGTCTCAGCAGCCATGGCTCAGGGGCCCAGCTTCTCCACGGCATGTGGGATCCTCCCGGTCCAGGGCACGAACCCGCGTCCCCTGCATCGGCAGGCGGACTCTCAACCACTGCGCCACCAGGGAAGCCCATGTTTGTTTGTTTTACTATAACATCTTGGGGGTTTAGTTGTTCTTAGCAGGAAGGATGGGGGAATTATGTCTATGCATCTTGCTGGGAGAAGAAATTCCTGGCTGCTGCTGCTGCTTCTTTGTTTTTTTAAACAGCAAGTTTCCTTTTTATAGTTAATTAATTAATTAATTTTTGGCCCTGTCCCACAGGTTGTGGGATCTTAGTTCCATGACCAAGGATTGAACCCTGGCCCTCGGCAGTGAAAGGATGGAGCCCTAACCACTGGACCACCAGGGAGCTTCCTCCTTCTTCTTTAAATGACTCTTGATGTGACAATAAATTTGCAGTATTTTCTACAGAAGCAATGTAAAGCTAATTCAGTTTCCTCTATTCTGGTTAATTTGATTTTTAAAAAGTTTAAATCGCTTATTAAAGTCTCCTGCAGGTTCACCACTCATTTTTGGTAATGGCACATTTGATTTAGCTCCACAGTTTCTTGCTCAGAATGCTTCTTGTCAACCGACAGGTCTTCAGTGAACTCAGGGCTTGGATTTTTCTTGGTTGGCAGCAAGGGCTTTCGGCCACAGCAGTGGGTCAGCCAAGAGAGCCTTAGCTCACCCACTGAGTTAATGGGTTGTGAGATTCTTTAGTTCCAAGTCTGGAATATGTGGGCCAAAAAGAAAACCCAGGCATCTCACCATTCCCATTCTCCTCAGCCACTCCTGTCCTACACAGTGGCCACTGGGTGGTCACTGTGCCCAGTCAACTTTAGTTCAGAGTCTTCACCCTTTAGGTGGGGATGATGTGGAGTTAATGTTTTTTAGTATTACAATATATTCTCATTAAAAAGTGCAGGCAAAAAGGACGCTGCAGGTTTTGTACATTAGCCTCATTTGTGGTCTGAAAGAGCTGGTGAGAACAGCCTTGGTGTGGAGGTGGTAGAGGTGGGAGGGGGATGGTCATGGCTCCCCCAGTGGGTGGAAAGGGGATGGGGCGGGGAATACCCTGGACCACACCCTTCCCCATCCACCTGGAGAATCTTCTCCTCCCAGGACCCTAAACACACCTCCCCTCCATCACAGGGGAGAAGGAGCAGGTGCTGCTGCTGAGAAGGGGACAGGTTGCATTAGGTGAACTGAATTTTACACTGGACACAAACTTAGACAGCTGGAGAAATTAACCCATAGGTGGCAGGAGTGGGGGATGGGAAGGGCACCAGGGAATAACCAAGGAACAAATATAACAGGACTACCGCACATAGTCCATAGGCCTATGGTCATTAAAGGGTAGACAATGTGTCTAGGCTGGAGCAGCAATGGACTCTGGGCCACAGGGGAGCCTTACAAAGGCCATTGTAAGGGAGGAACCACAAAATTCAAGCTTGTTGAGCTTCAAAATTAAATCCAAGGGACCATCAAATAAAGCAGAAATGGGTTTATCTGGATCTCACTAATTCATTTTTTAATAATTTAACTTAGGTTGAAATAAATCTCTTTATTCATTGTTTTGAAGAAATTACATAGTTGAACAAACTAAAGAGTAAAGCTTATTGTAAGGTACTCAGTTAAAGAGAAGAAAAAATTATATTCAAATGCTTTAGGCATTATTTGCCGATGAATGTAGCTAATTTTGTAATGAAATCTTTTATTTATGGTACTATTTATAATTTTTATTGTGCTTTTACATATGCCACGTTATTTGAACCTTTATAAAGGAATATATGAGAAGCATAATAAATATTATCAGATGCATTTCTCTGAGCTTCTCAGTTCCAACCACAACGACTTCCAGCTGACTACCCACATTCCACACCACCCAATCCTTAAGAAGAGCCTCACACTCTTCTTAAGAGCTATCAATCTCCCGAATGCACTGTGCAAAGTGTTTTACTTGTTTATCTCATTTTATATTCTCAACGTCTTTGTGAGGCCGTCACGATTATTATCCTCATATTGTGTAAGCGGAATCATGTTTATAAATGTTGAATAATTTGTTCAGACTCACTGAGCTGATAAGAGTCATCAAACTCAGGCTGTGTGATTTCAGAATGCATATTCTAGAGAGGGTCCAGATGCCTTCATGCTTCAATGCGCTCTCACCCTATCATCTTGACTCCAAATTCCTGAGTCTGCAACCAGCTTCTTCCTAGCTTCCGTCCCCATGAAAATGGTCACTTTGTGTCTCCTCTGTGAGTCCTAACTCCCTGTAGCTCCCACCACCTCCACATTCCACACATTGACATCCAGAGGGAAGCTGACGAATGAAACCAAAACACCTGAAAATTGACAACCTTCCTGAAGGAGACAGTAAATTCCCGTCAGAGTGGTTCCTTCTTCTTTTTTTTTTTTTTAAGATGTTAGGGATAGGAGTTAATTAATTAATTAATTAATTATTTCTGTGTTGTGTCTTTGTTTCTGTGCGAGGGCTTCCTCTAGCTGCGGCAAGCGGAGGCCACTCTTCATCGCGGTGCGCGGGCCTCTCACTATCGCGGCCTCTCTCGTTGCGGAGCACAGGCTTCAGATGCGCAGGCTCAGTAGTTGTGGCTCACGGGCCTAGTTGCTCCGCGGCATGTGGGATCATCCCAGACCAGGGCTCGAGCCCGTGTCCCCTGCATTGGCAGGCAGATTCTCAACCACTGCGCCACCAGGGAAGCCCCAGAGTGGTTCCTTCTTTACTATTCATGCTGACTTCTGAAGTTTTCTGCCTTAAACTGGGTCAAGTGGGCTGCATAATTGCAAAAAAAAAAAAAAAAAAAAAATCAGAATTAGCGTTTGAAAATCATGAAAGAGTATTTTCTTTAAAACACTTGAGAACTCAAGTTTCTCACACCTTCAGATTGACCCCACCACTCTGTAAATTTCTTGAGAAAATAGTGAAATTCTCTAGTACTACAAGCAGGACTGTGACAGTGCGAAGGTGTGGAAGTGGTCCCGAAGTCAAAGTGTTTCCCCTTTGTCTTCTGGGTTAAAGAATTTCCTTCAAGGTCATGAAGGTGAATTACTCTTAAGCCTCTGAATTCCCTGTTTATGAAGATTTCTCGGACTACTTTGAAAGGAGATATTTATTGGTAGATTTCTGTATTTCATAAGCAGTACCTTCAAAAGAGTCTTATGTAACTTTTCAAAGTGAGAGTGAGAGCAAGGGGGGAGGGTTGTCCATGTGAGTAGAAGTACTCTTGGGTTGCAGATACACAGTCAATTTACACCCTATTAGTGGCTTAGATGGGCTCAGAGTGTATCAATGGGGAGGTCATTCAGTCACTAGAATCATATCATGGATGGTACTTTGTTGGAGAAGCTCTCAAGAAAGCTTAATCATGATTCTCTCTTGCTCAGGCATCTGAGATTGTCAGGCTCTTCTAATAGAGCTGGATTATATCTAAAGATAATTTTTTGGATTGTGGATTCCAGGATATGGTTTTTAGATATATATTACATCATATTTAATATTTATTTCTATTTGACAATATTCGTATATTATTGAAACTTTATATGTTAAGGAATTAAGTTATGGCATATCAACAACTTTTTAATATTTACAGAGATGAGCATATGATTATTTTTTCTCTTTTGCCCAACTTCTGTGTTAAAATATGATAGTAAACTGACCAAAATGGAAACAGTCCACTCTTGAAAGAAATATTATTTTCTAAATATGCCACTAAATTATGCTTACTAATATTTTATTTAGGTTACTTTTGTTCAGCAAAAATATGGCAAATTTTCTCTTTTGTATATGTTTTATTGTGTTTTGGAATTGATTTGCTAGCATCAAAAGATATATTGAAGAGAATTTATTTTTTTTTCCACATTATTATAAAGTTTAACAGGGTTTGGAGTCATCTATTTCCAAACATTTGAAAGAATACCTCTGTGACTCTTCTGAGCAGTATGGTTTTGGGGGGATTGGACTTTGAGAAAAAATTGTTTTCATCCATGTTATTTATGGCACTCATATATCTTTTAATTAGTTTTGCTAATTTTTCTATAAAATTGTATTATTCCATTTAATTCAGTGTTTTCAATTTTAATTCATATGATTAGAATAGAACAAAATAGTCTTTTATAATTCATTTAATTTCTTCATGTTTTCGATTGTGTTTTTGATGTGTGCATTTGATTTTACTTCTCTATTTACTGCTTTACGTCTTCCTCGATCTCTTGTACACCTGCTTTGGGATCATCCTTGAAAATGTTCATTGCTTCATTATGCCTTCTTATTTCAAGAATTTTTACTTAATATCATTTTTGTTGAGTTATTAGCAATTATTTTATAGTGAATATTAAATATTTCCCATGGATATCTCTTAGATGTGTTAAACATAAAGTTATGTTTCTATTCCTCATTGTCCTTTTTGGTTTATGTGGTTACTCAGATGAAAATGAAGCATTAGTGCCTTTATTCCATTGTTCCATCCCCTGCTCAGGTAAATAGTTTAATGGTTTAATACAGAAACTTTCCAAAAGACCCACCAACTCTTCAATGGAAAATATCTACAGATAGTTTGTGCTCTAAGATTCTTTGTATCCATCATCTCAACATCCTTCCCTTGCAGTTTCCACTAGTCCTGAGTTATTGTATCCTGGTTCTTACCCAATCCCAATCAAGACCTCAAGATCCCTCTCTCCAGCCACCTCCCTTCCCCCCGACACTGCTGAAGTTTTGCAAGGTGGCGTTCTCCATTACTGAGGTAAGCAATACATTCAATTTGGTCTTATCAATAGGCTGTGTTGATAATGTTTGGGGATTCAGCTTTCAAACACTCCATTGCTCATTCCCTTGCTAGTGCATCTTGCTTTGTCTGGTCCCAGGCTTATAATTATAACATCAACAACGTTTATAATTTAGAGCACATTTCTTCTAAGCAAGGTTTGATAAATTGTAATACCTTAACTAGACAGTTGTTTAGGAAGGTAGACATTTTGATAAGTCAGACAAAATCTAATAGCAGGGCATCGTACAAAATTCCTCACCAGTACTCTGCAAAATTGCCAAGGCCATTAAAAATAAGGAAAGTCTGAGAAATTGCCACAGAGTTTCTAAAGAGGAACCTAATGAGAAATGTCGACTACACAATAAGAGACATATGGATCAACGGAACAGAACAGAGACCCCAGAAATAAAACCACATCTATGGTCAATTAATGTTCGACAAAGCAGGCAATATAAAATGGAGACAAGAGAGTCTCTTTAGCAAGTGATGTTGGGAAAGCTGGACAGCCTCATGTAAATCTTTGAAGTTAGAACACTCTCTCACACCATACACAAAAATAAACTCAAAATGACTTAAAGGCTTAAATATAAGATGTGACACAATAAAACTTCTAGAAGAGAGCATAGGAAAAAATTCTCTGACATAAATCATTGCAATGTTTTCTTAGGTCAGTCTCCCAGGGCAATAGAAATAAAAGCAAAACTAAACAAGTGGGACCTAATCAAACCTATTAGATTTTGTACAGCAAAGGAAAGCATAAACAAAACGAAAAGAAAACCTACAGACTAGGTGAAAATATTTGCAAATGATGTGACCACAGGGCTTAATTTCCAAAGTATACAAACAGCTCATACAATTCAATCATAACAACAACAACAAAACCAAACAACTCAAGAAAGAGAAGATGAACGGAAATACCCTTGTGGGAGCAAATTCACAGGCATGAAACTTACAAAGAGACGTGTAAAGTATTTTGGATATCATGTTGAAATAAAGGGAGTGCCTTCTTTTCTAAGTAAATCCGTTATTATGGAGATTAGCAGATGATACCATAAAGAGAAATTATTTATTCTGGGTCATATTGGTTGCTTTTTGAGGATGAACTGTTTTTTGAAGTTAAAAAAATGAAATTGAATTACACAGAACAAAGCCTCAAGTATGCCAGACTCACTAACAATGGCAAATATTTATTGAATAATCTTCCTTGTGTCACCATCTTAACAAGTACGACTTTTTCGAGTTCTGCTACATGTGACAACTTGCCCGGTAAATTGGAATACAGAGTACTCTTTTCAACTGCAGTTAAGAGAGACAAAAACTCCCATACCCATCACAGTTCAAACAACACTGGGGTTGTGACAAATAGTTTTTCTTGTTGGTAGAAACTCTGTGCAGAACAATTAAAACCTGGTGAATATTTTGTGGGTGAACTGGACTTTATCTGACAATAAATGTATTTTCTCTTTGTTTGCTGTTGTTTGGCGGGTTTTGTGGCAACGGGGCAGGAGGATTCTGGAAACAGGAAATAAAAAAGAAGTAAACTAATATTTGTTTCATATCTACAATGTGCCTGAACATTAAGTATTTACTAAAATTTTCATATTAAGAAAAGAAAGTGAGGTTTTTCAAAGTTGGGCAAGTTGACAATATCATTCAGATATTAGAGTTTGACTTTAAATCCAGGTATTTCTGACCCCTGACATTAGAACTGCTCAATCCCTTGAACGGACATAAATTGGATCTGTGCTACATAAATAGTATGACTCAGAGGTCATTAAATAGTTCTCCTCTGTGGCTGAAATGTAGACTTAGTGAAGAGGAAAGTAAATTTTGTTTCATAATACAGTCCATCTTCTCTCACAAATCCATAGAGTAAATATTAGCATATTGGGCAAAGTAGAAAAATTATATTCATCACATCTCCCCCCAAATTCCTTTGGTGAGAATTTACTTGGCTCAGAGACCATTTTTAAACCTACATTATTCAGATAGCATACACATTTTCTTTGGCAAACTTTGTCCAAGTTTAATTTCTTTTTGTACCAAATTTCACGAGGGTAAATTCATCAAGTATAAACTACCTGTCACTGTGATTTTCTGACTCTCATTATCCCTTCAACTAAGAAGCTCACTGAATGTTGCATGAAGCAGAACCCAAATTCAACTGAGAATGTGCACAGCGTGTTCCTAGATTATATTTTCCCACAAGGAATTGTGGACTATGCCTATGCAAAATCAGTTTTAAAAGAAGTTCTGGTAATTAGCATTTAAAAAAGTGTTTTGATTAAAAAACTCATTTTTACTAAGGTGTCATTACACAAAGTTGATTGTCTACATATAATAAATCTCTAAGAATGTACTTTTTGGTCTAAAGTCCAAGGGGTCAGTCATGGGTAAGAGTGGAAAATGGAGTCACACCATGTACCATTTTCTCTTACTGTGAATTCCTACATTTGACTTTTTAAATAGACTTTGTATAAATCACTTGCAGTTTCCCTTATTATCACCATCTTATGATTGACATTGACACATTCTGATTGACTAAAGTTCAGACCTTATTTGGAGTTCATTAATTTTTACATAATGTCATTTTTCTGTTCTAAGATTCCATCCAGGTACCAGGATTAGGCTCCTTCAAATAGGGGAAATTTCTCAGACTTTTCTTTTTTTTCTTTACAAAGCATATATCTTTTTTTTTAAATTGAAGTATAGTTGATTTACAATGGTATGTTAGTTTCAAGTGTACAGCAAAGTGATTCAGTTATGTGTATATATATATATGTATGTGTATGTATATATATATATATATATATATATATATATATATATATATATATATTCCATTCAGTTTATTACAAGATGTTGAATATAGTTCCCTGTGCTATACAGTAGGTCCTTATTGTTTACCTACTTTATATAGTCGTGTGTATATGTTAATCCCAAACTCCTAATTTTTCCGCCCCCTCACCCTTTCCCCTTTGGTAACCATAAGTTCGTTTTCTATGTCTGTGAATCTGTTTCTGTTTTGTAAATAAGTTCATTTGTATCATTTTGTAGATTCCACATATAAGTGATAACATATCATATTTGTCTTTGTCTGACTTACTTCACTTCGTATGATAATCTCTAGGTCCACTGGTGTTGCTGCAAATGGCATTATTTCATTCTTTTTATGGCTGAGTAGTATTCCATTGTATATATGTACTACAACTTCTTATCCATTCATCTGTCGATGGACATTTAGGTTGCTTCCATGTCCTGGCTATTGGAAATAGTGCTGCAATGAACATTGGGGTGCATGTATCTTTTTGAATTATGGTTTTCTCTGGATATATGCCCAAGAGTGGGATTGCTGGATCATACGGTAGCTCTATTTTTTGTTTTTTAAGAAACCTCCATAATGTTTTCCATACTGGCTGCACCAATTTACATTTCCACCAACAGTGTAGCACAATTTCCTTTCCTCCACACCCTCTCTAACATTCATTATTTGTAGACTTCTTGATGATGGCCATTCTGACTGGTGTGAGGTGATACCTCAATGCAAGCTTGATTTACATTTATCTAATAATTAGAGATGTGGACATCTTTTCATGTGCCTTTTGGCTATCTGTAGACTTTCCTTGTTTTTGATGACTTTTACAGTTTTGAAGAGTATTTTGTAGAACGTTGCCTCAATTTGGGTCAGTTTGCTCTTTCTCTGAAGGGTTAACTAGAGTTTTGTAGAGCAAGATCACAGGTAAAGTGCCATTTTCAACACTCCAAATCAAGTGTACATTCCATCAAGATGACTTTTTACTGGCTTGAGGTACTATTTATTGGTCAGGTTTCTCCACTGTGAAGTCTCTCTTCCCCCTTCCCCCTTTCTTACTGTTCACGTTGGAAGGAAATCACTAACACAGCCCTCACTTAAGAGAAGAGGAGTATGATCCATTTCTGAGAGGAAAACTTTACATAAATTATTTGTAAAAAAATAAGCACTGAGTTTTCCCTAGTTGGAATTGATCTGGAGATACTCCTGTGTGATGGAAGAGAAGTTAGAAGAAATAAAACATTAAATATTTATATAAATTTGAGAGCTTTATATACACATTATTCTCTTACATTATATAGGTCGGGACAGTAAGATTAGACAAGTTAATTAAATCTAAGGTAACAAAGATTTTAAGATGTAAAGTGGTTATTTCAACTTAACTTTGTTTAACTCCAAATCTATACTTCTTCTATCACCTTCTAAATAAGAGAACACTGAGAAAGTTTGGTCTTCATTTGACTTGCTTAATTTGGCTTGTGTCCAAATTTGCTAATTCCCTGGCACTGCCTTGGTCCTCCAGATGGCTCTAGGGTGTCATGGGACACCCAGGGCTCACACGGTGATCCTACACTGCACACAGGTGCACCACTCTTCTTGACAGGCTGCATACAACCAGCTGCTGCATCAGGAAAGCAACGGATGCTGACCCCCTTCCCGAAGGCAGGCAGTGCCCCTGTTGCCTCAGGAACATTATTTCTTCGTGTAAATCCTAGAGCAAACCTGCTGGTTGTAGAAACATACTTCAAGGAACAAGAATGAGTAACAGTCTTAGAAATATTGGGCATATTTCCCATCTTACCTGCAAACTCTTCCTTAGCACTAGAAACAGACGCCAGCCATGTGGATTCTGAAGTATCTTAAGAAGGCAACAAACAGAGGCCAGAAATGGATAGATTGTTTAGGCAATAAGTATAGGGGAGAAGTGTTTCTATGAATAAGTACAGTTATTTAGGGAAATGTGTAGCTTGAGTGCCTGGAAAACACAGAATAAATGAGAGGAAATTGCAGAGGGAAGGATTGAGTTTAGAACAAAAGCAAGGAGATATGCTGACTTGTAAAAGAACTGAAAAAATATGTGGAGTGAGGCTTTGGAGTTTTTCTGCTAAATATCACAATGATGAAAGCCAATCAAATATTTTAAAATAGGAGATTTATATACACACTTGTCAGAAGTGAACAGAATGAAAATATTTAGATAACTTCAAGAAGTACAATGATGCTGATGTGCCATGATTTTGAAAACAACAATATGAAATAAAATAAAATGAAGCAAAGAATAATGTTATTGTGTGCCACATAGTGTTTTTAAATGAATGCAGATGGTATTTGGTGTCAAGCAGTTTTGTATTTAGAATGAGAAAATGTTCTTTATAAACTAATAGGGGCATGCCATCTTTATATGTTTCCATTTGCACTAACATTAATAGAGTAATTAAAAATGTGACCAAAGATTTATTATTGACAATAAATCACATACTCTCTGATGTTTCTCTTTATATCATAGCTTTATATTATTTTGAAATTTGCTTTGTTACTTTTTTTTCATGGCCTCTTGTAAACGGCTAGAATTTTGTGTCTCTTTCTGTCTTGCATAGCAGCTGTATGGTGAGCATCTTATACATAGTAAACAAGCAAAAATAGTTTGCTTCAAGTTTCCTGTAAACTTATGAGGACTTTTCCTCATGCCATGTATAATTAGATGAGGCAAAGGATGAAGACAATGGCATTAGAACTGAGCTGGTCTGGTATTTGGCAGGTCTGCTCTACCCTTCATAAGTCTACTTACTTTGGGAAATTCATTTAACTTTGTTATCTAATTTCTTCACCTGTGAATGGTATTAACTGTATTTCTTTGGATGAATTGATTAAAATATTAGACATGTATATGTGTATCTATTGTGATCCCTGATGCATCATAGATGAGAAATAAAAGGATGTGTAGTTTAGCAGGCAGCTTTGCCCAGCCTATACTCATATTCAAATACTGCCACACAATTTTTTAATATTATCAGTTGCACTTTAATTTACCTGAGAATTTTACATCAAATTTTAACCTATCTGTTTTTATATAATTTTACATCACTGGTATGAAAAGCAGTATCACTTGATTTGCTAATTATAATTTTCCTATATACTCAATAATTATTAAAAAATGAGTAATTGAATACACTCATTATTATTAGACTTTATAATAAACAAACAGAACTTCATCCTTTGAGCCTCTGGGGGAAAGCCCACTCTAGGAACTTGACCTTCACCCTTTTCCCATATACTACCATCATATGGCTTCAGGTAACAGCAGAACTGGGCTAAAAATTTCATTTGTTTTACTTACAGTGCAGATCATTCCAGAACCTTCAGGATATTTTACAGTAGGATGAGCATGGCCTCTGCAATAAAAAAATCTGGATCTGAATTTCTTGTTAATTTCTTCACATCTGTGTGAACTTGGATAAATCACTTATTTTTATTTAGGCTCAGATTCCACTGCTGTGTGACTGAGTTTTGGCAACGACACGTGAGTGAAGTGTCCACTTCCTGGGATTACTAAACTCCCCTGTGATTCCACCATGCTTCCACCTGAAACAACTGCTCTAGAATCATATGTAATTATGAGGCAAGAAGATATTCTACACTAGTTGTATGAATACAGGAAAGCTAGGTAAATAACTAAGGTCAAAGCAGGAACAGATTTCAGTAGATAACTTTGTGGCTTCCATTCTTGCTGATGGGAAGGGTGCTTTCAACCAAGTTCTAAACCTTAGTAGGTAATCTATGTTTTCTCTTTGCCTGATTTAAAATTGTATTATCTCTCCATGGAAGCAACCTAAATGTCCATCTACAGATAAATGGATAAAGAATATGTGGTACATATATAAAATGGACTATTACTCAGCCATAAAAAAGAATGAAATAATGCCATTTGCAGCAACATGGATGGATCTAGAGATTATCATACTATGTGAAGTAAGTCAGAAAGAGAAAGACAAATATCATATGTTAACACAGATATGTGGAATCTAAAATATGATACAAATGAACTTATCTATGAAACAGAAAGAGACTCACAGACATAGAAAACAAACTTATGCTTACCAAAGGGGGTTGAGGGGAGGGATAAATTGGGAATTTGTATTTAACAGATAAACACTGCTATATATAAAATAAATAAACAACAAGAACCTACTGTATAGCACAGGGAACTATACTTAACATTTTGTAATAAACCATAATGGAAAGGAATATGAAAAAGTGTGTGTATATATATATATATATAACTGAGTCACTTTGCTGTACACCTAAAACTAACACAACATTGTAAATCAAGCATACTCCAATAAAAAAATAAAATAAAATTGTATTGTCTCTCATTTTTTCTTTTCACAAAATGTACTTAGGTGTGGTTTCTTTCTATTTTTTTCTGTATGAATGTTTTATAATTTCTAAATCTCAGTATTACTTTTTCCTTCTTTAAATCTGGACATTTTAAAGCATTATTTTCTTTTAATTTTCCTCACCCTCTTTTTCTAATATTTCTTTCTCTGGAGTAGTCTTATCCCAAACTTTCTACTTTTAGCTGCAATAGCTTTCAGTGTCCTCTTTTATTTTTTCTTCTCGTTGTCTGTTTATATTCTTGATAATTTCTTTAGGTGTACCTTCTTTCTCATAAAATCTTATTTCATTTAAATTGCTGCTTCATCCATCCAACTGTAAGTGTAAAAATTACAATCTTGTAACTTTAAAATTTTAATATTTGCTTTTTATGTGACACACACTACTGTATATAAAATAAATACTCAACAAAGACCTACTGTACAGCACAGGGAACTCTAGTCAATATTCTGTAATAACAGGTGTGGGAAAACAATCTGAAAAAGAATGAATATATGTATATGTATAACTGAATCACTATTCTGTACTCCTGAAACTAATACAACATTGTAAATCAACTATGGTTCAATAAGATAAAATAAAATAAATAGACATTTTGGACATGTGCATTATCTAACATCTGTATTCCTTTGAGCTTTTTTCCTATTGACTCTCATTCATAGTCATATTTTTCTTTTTGAGTTTTATAATCTTGGATTGTATACCCATTTTCAGAAAGCAGAACTTTATGGAATTACTGTAAAAATACACACCAGCAGAGATTATTTGCACTTATTCCGCCAGGAGTTCTAAAATGGTCCCAATTTATGAACACATTAAATTAATTTGTTGAATTGAGATTAGATACATTTCAAGCTTCAGACCCACATGAAGTCAAGCTTATGTGGATGATTCCTCAGAGGGCACTTTGCCCCTCCCAGGACACAACTGGAAACCCAACCTTTTTCTAATCCTTTTTTTCACTGAGGCTGTCGACCTTTGAGGGCTCTGGCTTCATTCTCTTTTCTTGTATGTTCTTTATCTTCTCCTCTCTCTTTTTTAACCTTCAATATATTTTTAATTTTAAAATAATGTGCACATATTACTATGACAAACTATTTAAAATAGATAATAAAGTTTTAAAGGGAAGGTCTTTTTTGTGTTTCTTCCTCACATGGGTTCATTCAAACAATATGTTTAAATTACTGAGATTAGCAAATATGAATACAACCACAGTGTGGTGTCAACCTGACAGTATGATTTTCTAGTCTCTCTTCATTTTTTGGTAGCTGGGGTTTTATCTTCATATTTTATAAAACTCAATCATACTTATAAAATCATCCCTGCTATACCATACCCACAATTTCTATCAGGGACTTTTTAAATCAAGAGATATATTTTTAATGTAAATTCTGCAGCCCCAGACATGAAAGTTCCTCAGCACAATTTCCCTTACAGATTGGAGGGAAAAAGGGAAGCGTTGGTGATGCAAGCAAGCATTGGTGAGACTACTTACAGAGGGATATTTTTGAGTAAACAAGAGCCAATGGAGTGCAGTGCACAAATGGAAGTTTTGGCCTAATATATGCACAGAGATAGTACATTCATGGTAGCAGGAAGAATACATGTGTGTATGTGTGTATACAAAGATTTATATAACTGGTAGTAGGACAACGACACATGTGAATCTGCTGGCCACTATTTTTCCAGTGAACTGGTAATCAAGCATTTGCTGAGACTGTGCAGCGGGAGGGAGATATATTTAAGTTTTGAGAAGAAATAGGAATATATAAAATAGTTATCTCAGGCCACTGTAAATGGAAAGAACTAGAAAAATATTGAGACAGCAGGCAGTGCTGAAGGCACACTTGAAAATCGTTACCATAAACTTAAAGCTAATCCATTCAGAAGGATATATATATATATATATATATATATATATATATACTATTATATATATACTAAATATAGTATATATATAGTATATAGTATATATATAGTATATATATAGTATATATATACTATATACTATATATATACTATATATAGTATATATATATACTATATATATAGTATATATATATACTATATATATAATAGTATATATATATACTATATAGTATATATATACACTATATATATATACTATATGTAGTGTATATATATACTATTATATATAATATACTACTACATATAATATATTACATATAATATAATATATCATAAATATATATGATAATTCCACCCCACCATTCAAAAGTGCATTAGTCAGTATACCACTTAAATAAGCTTGATTTTGGTCAGGTATGTGTGACAAATGAAGATAGATTCAAGGGAGCTGAGAATCTACGTAAAGAAACAATTTTAGTGTCAGACTATTGAATCTAAGTTGAGTTAGAAGGGAAATTATAATGCAAAGGAAAGCAGTGAAAAGGCAGTCAGATCATTCCGTGGATATCCCCATGTGGATTTGTTGGAGTTGAGATAAAATCATAAACAAGATTTAAATGTAGGTTATGATATCCAGAGAGCAAGGTAATGGAAATCAGAGTTTCAAAGGTGAAAATGTAGACTTAAGGTTGAATAGCTGAAGTTAGAGGACTAGATGGAATTGTGTGAATGTCGTAGTCATAAGAAATGATGTTGAGGTTAGTTATAGACAAGAATACAGAAAGTGAGGTGCTGAAATATTTTGTGAATAAAGGGAAATTACTGAAATATCTGTAGCATACTGCAGCAAGAAATAATATACAACCACTGGTGGTAGTCTGATGGTACATCAGATGAATCAGCCCTTTAAGTGAATAAAAGAAATTTCTCAAAGGAGAAATAGAGCTTGACAAGTAGTTATTGTGGAAACAAAGGTAATGTAACAAAATTGCATTTCATATGATAGAGTTAAATATTAGTAAGTTTTCCATTTAGATCTTATTTTTACAATTTAGAAAGTCAGCAACTACACATACTCCTCAAAACACATCAACAATATTATTGGGACAGCTTTCAATATCCAAAGCATATTCTTCATAAACAAAATCAGAGCTCAAACAGGATTTTATTTTTGACCCCTAAATAGGGGTAGGTATCACAATATGGTCAGTTAAATAACTAAATGCTAATTAACCCTCATGGATTCCGTGGGCTTTCAGCATCCGTTCCACACCCCAGTAACGCATGTGAAGTTCCTTCCAAATACTCAGAACTTCTGGGATCTCAGCCTGTGCAGAATTCTCTAGACTCACCAGATTCCCATTACCAGCTGTGTTTCCATACCGAAGCTGCTGCTCCTGAATGGATGTAAAGTTTCTGAGCCTCTTTCATAACCTACCCCCAGTTGAGAAGGCTAAAATGTATTTAGTTGTGAAAAAATATCAGAACTTGGGCTCAAACAATTGAGAACACAGAAAGAAAACTCCTCTAGTATCACAGGGAACAAATTATTCTATGTGCATCAAAAACTTAGGATTGGGCCTTAAGTGCTAAGATTTGAACAGTTGGAATCACGGGAGAGTGTTTTTAAAAAATGATGCTAATAATGATGCCATTGGGATTGAAACAAATCTAGTGTTATAAAAAGTGTGATATGTCCTCAAAATATTTCTACTTAGAAATTCAGGTCATGAAAGCAATAATACTTAAACAAATACTTAAGCAAAAACAGCATTTGGCTTCCAGCTTCCCTCAGTAGCCAAGACGCATCCTGAGGCAACCACCTTGCTGTTGAGAAATCCCAGCCTCTCATACCTGTTGTCCCCTCCCAGACCCATTTAACCAGCCTGAAAATTCAAATCTACACTAAAACCACAAGACATGAAGTCATCTTCATCTTGGTATTGGGTAACTTTCTGCAGGTTATAAACACCTATTTTATTTAAGAAATCATTGCCAAATGACATAAACAAAACTTAGACATTTGGTCTGTTCTAATCAGGTGCTTCCTATGAGAACAAAGAACAAATTTCACCTGAATAGATAAGAGAGGAGAAAAAAGTGGCATATCCATTTTTCTATGGGTTCCTTCAACATCAAATATTACCACTAATATGCTCCTTAAAATGTTGGCAGCTAGAAAAGTCAGGGCTTAGAGACACCTCCTTCTCATGTCTTGGAGATATTCTGACATGATCTCATTTTCTTCATAGTCAAAGGTTCCTGCTAATGCTGCAACCTGATGAAGCCTGATCTTTATAAAACAAAGCTACATAGTTCCCTTAAAATCAATGTATGCCATTCACAATACTGACCTGTTGTATAAAAGGTAAATCTATCCCAGGAGATTGTTCTGTCCTTGAAAAAAGAGAGTTCAAAATGTAAACATATTTTTTGATATGTTAAGAGAATTGAAAGTATCATGAAAATATAGAAGCTAATCATAGTACAGCAGAAAGAAGGATAGTCTATATGGTCAAAACCCCTGAGTTTATTTCCTTTCTGTTAAAAGATAATTTTCAAGAAAGGAGAAAAGGTAAAATCATGATTCTTATACAGGTATAAAAATGAACATGTGTTAAGTATTTTATTTTACTCACTAATAAAAAATTGGCAAGATGTTATGGTGATTCAATGGAGAATCCAAAAAACAGCCATGTTCATAGATAAGGAATATTAAAATGAAGGTGCAAATATTAAAATATCTTGGTATCTTCAACAGAGGGGAAAGCAGTAAATTGAACTTCTACTGGACAGAATTTGTGTGTCTATGAATAAGAATATTTCCACGGCTCTCCTCGTTAGGAACAACTTAGAGCAATGTAAAAAACGCCATACAATCATATAACCTGGAAATTGTGCTCTAGACAATGCATAGTTTTCTACTGGGGCAGAAAATTTTCCCTCCACTTCTTCACCTATTATTCCATCATGAAACAGGTTCTAATAGTCCGACAGGGATCTCATCCTACATGGACAAAATCCCCTATAATCCATACTACGCAATTAAAGTGATGTTGGGTGCCTTGTTCCTATTTCTAATGTTACTAATACTTGTACTAGTCTCACCTGAATTTCTAGGGCATCCAGACCATTATACTCCACCTAACCTCCACAATACTTTCCCCCACATCAAACCAAAATTGTCCTTCTTATTTTCATATGCAATTCTATGATCCATTCACAACAAACAGGAGGTGTATTAGCATTAACCATCTCATTCCTCATTTTATCAGTTGTCCTGATACTTGATTCAACAAAACAACAAAGTATAACATTATGACCTCTTAGCCAGTGTTTGTTCTGAGCACTTGTAGGGAACCTATTAATCTTAACAGAAATTAGAAGACAAACCATTGATCGCCCATTTATTGTCATCGGACAAAGACAGCTGTTGAGATGCTTGCCATTTTCTTTAACATCTGATGAGCTTCAGTTTTCATTTCATTAATAAACTCCACCTTGAAGGGTCATTAAGAGAATCTAATGTAACAATGTGTAGAGGAAGCACAATGCCTTGCTCTTCCCCTTCAAAAACTACTAATGATTTTGTTGTGAACCCCTTCACATTGTCAAATTTCTACAGTTTTTAACAAAGTCTAATACAGTAAAGGAGAATGAGTTTTAATGTGTAGAATATATTAAGAACGACCTATACATGCAACAGTATGTTCACATCATGAACTATGGAAACATTATACTGAGTTAAAGAAGACACATGCAAAGCCAATCCAGTTATATGAGATTCTAGAAAAGGCACATCTATAGTGAGAGAAGCAGGTAAGTCGTTGTCAGGGTCCAGGGTGTAGAGAGAAGGTGTTTTATGCAAACAGAAGTGGAGTATTTGGGGAATAATGGAAATGTTCTGGATGATGTCTGTGGTGATACACATTTGTTAAAACTCATTTAACTGTTCACTTAAAATCAGCGAATTTTATTGTATGTAAATTAGACAGGGACAAAGCTGATTTTCTTTTTTGAGTACATGTGATTTGAATCTATTTCCTTGAGCCATGAGAAGCACATCTTTTGAGGTTTTTTGCCCTTCCCTCATTTTGTCTCTACATGATTAAGTTTATACCAAAATCTTGTTTCAGGAGCGTCCTCAGTTACCACAAAATTCCTATCAGTTTTATTAAATTAGATGTGATCTTGGACAGCAAACTTCTGATTTCTACAAATAGTAAAACTGAAAAAGTAAAATTCCACTATCAATTGGGACCCTGACCTTCCACTGTCAATGAGCATGTTGAAGACAAATCTCACTAAATATATCTAATATTCTCCTTAATAAAGTTGGTTATTTTGTCAATAAAGAAAAACTATATCCAAGTGGGTGAGTTCCTTTTGAATAAATGCTGGTTGTATGCATGTGTGTGTTTGGTTGTTGTTTTTGGTATTTCCTAGTTTTATGTTGTTTTTCAGATTATTAATATCTTCTTTCAGGAAGTCACCAAAATGAATAAAATGGAATTTATGTAATGAGTCTAAAAACAAGGGGGTAATGCCCACTTGATGTGGCACCCCTGCATTAAAATGAATGGCTCTTTATGAATGGATAAAGATGTGGTATATATACATATACATATATATATATATGTATATATACAATGGAATATTACTCAGCCATTAAAAAGAATGAAATAATATTATTTGCAACAGCATGGATGGACCTAGAGATTATCATACTAAGTGAAGTAAGTCAGACAGAGAAAGACAAATGTCATATGATATTGCTTATATGTGGAATCTAAAAAAAATTGATGCAAATGAACTTATATACAAGACAGAAATAGACCCAAAGACAAAGAAAACAAACTTATGGTTACCAAAGGGGAAAGGGTGGGGATAAATTAGGAGTTTGGAGTTAACATATGCACACCACTATATATAAAACAGGTAAACAACAAGGGCCTACTGTGTAGCACAGGGAACTATATTCAATGTCTTGTAATAACCTATAGTGGAAATAATCTGAAAAAGAATAGATTTATATATATATATATGTGTATAGCTGAATGACTTTGCTGTACACTTGAAACTAACACAACATTGTAAATCAACTATACTCAATTAAAAATAAAAAAACAAAGGAAAAAATAAACTGAAAGGCTCTTCCCCAAAGCACCCCTTTCCTTTGGAGAAGGAGGCATTCCCCTAGGTTGTTACTAGCAGCAACTGTTTTGGCTTGATTCCAGGTGCAGAAAACAGATGATGACTCAGTCTGACAACATTTCCATTTCCTTGGTAAGAATCACTTATGAAGTGCCTTTAATCATTTATGAGTACGTTTCATTTGCTGTTTGTTGCAAACAGTTTGACTCTGTTGGGTTTGACAGCTTTCTGACATTCTGCAAACAGCTGCAATAATAGCCTTGACAATGTCATTTACAAATGAGGCACACAGTTCGAACAAAGCGAGTGATACGCTCTGAGTAATATGATAATGGACCGGCAAGTTGAATGGAAAACGATCAAAATGAGATTGTATCAACCCTGTAGGAGAGGTGAGTTCCTAGTGAGAGGAGAAGCATTTCTAAAATGAATCACTTTTAACCATGTGAAACCATCTTCAACTAGTTTTCTGAAATGGTAGATCTGGAGAACGTGCGGGTACTTCATCGTTTCCTATTACTGCTGCAGCCCACTGTGGACCACAAATCTTCCACATTTTATCGTTTCTCCAGATCTTGAGCCTACTGGAAGCAAGCCTTTCTCTTATATCTCTTACTATTTTTAATGTGTAGCAGGGTACTGTATGCATATCATACTATCAGCAGTTTATCTCTAATCACATTGCTACTGTTCATTCTTTCTTCAGATCAACAAACTTTAAAAAATTATATCTATATCTATGAACTTCTTTAAAGTGATACATAGTGAATTTGAAAGAAGAGGCATAAATTATTTGAAATCATCTGGTCGGAGGAATGGATTATCACTGATGAGATAGATCACATCGGTGAAAGACATCATGCATTTTAAAAAAGTAGACTTTAGTATTTTAGAGCAGTTTTAGGTTCACAGAAAAATTGAGACGAAGGTACAGAGATTTCACATGTACTTCCTGCCATCACATAAACACAGCCCCCCCCACTACTGACATCCTGCACAAGATGGTGCATTCGTTGCAATGGATGAACCGACAATGACCCATCCTAATTACCCAAAGTCCATAGTTTACATCACTGCTCACTCTCCTGGTTGGACATTCTATGGGTTTTGAAACATGTGTAATGGCATGTACTCACCATTTCATACAAAACTATTTCACTGCCATAAAGTTCCTCTGTGCTCTGCCTATTCATCCTTTCCTCACTACCAACCCTGGCAACAACTGGTCCTTGGAGAGTCTACACAGTTTTGTTTTCCCAGATCATATAGTTGCAGTCATGCATATGTAGTATTTTTGGATTGGCTTTTTCCCTTGGTATTATGCTCTTGAGTTTCCTCTGTGTCTTTGCATATGTCTCAATAGCTCATTCCCCTGAGCACCGAGTAATATTCCTTTGTTTGGAGGTACCACAGTTTATCCATTCACTTAATGAACCTACTGAATGGATAAAGTGTACCACAGTTTATCCATTCACCTACTGAACCTGCTGAATGGATAAAGTGTACAACAGTTTATCCATCCTTGGTTGTTTCCAACTTTTGGCAATTGTGGATAAAGCTTCAGTAAGCATTTATGTGCACATTTTTGTGTGGACATACATTGTCAATTTGGGGGGTAAATATCAGGGAGTGAAATTGCTGGATCATATCATAAGCACCATGTATTTTTAGTATTATCAGAACCATGTTATTCTTTTTTTTTTTTTTTGCAGTACATGGGCTTCTCACTGTTGTGGCCTCTCCCGTTGTGGAGCACAGGCTCCGGACGCACAGGCTCAGTGGCCATGGCTCACGGGTCTAGCCGCTTTGCGGCATGTGGGATCTTCCCAGACTGGGGCACGAACTCACGCCCCCTTCATCGGCAGGCAGACTCTCAACCACTGCACCACCAGGGAAGCCCTAGAGCCATGTTATTCTTATCTTATGTTTTCATGTTTTCTACTTTATGTGATGAATTTAAATTCTGAAGTAAGTTAAATCCAGTATTTGATAAAATGAGATTAACAAAGTCAGTTTTCCCTTATTCTGAAAATGCATTTCCAGTATCTGTTTTGTATATTTATATTGATACCTTTTGACTCTCTTATCCTAAAGAAGTATATCTATAAAGGAAACTCCTTGGAATGATTTATCACAAGAGCATATATAATAACTGAAGACAGAAAACAATATTTTAAAAAGCTCAATGATTTAATAAATGATGTGATATGTCAATATATGAAACAGTTAAACATTGAAAACTACCACATTGAACTGCTATTTTAGTAACTATATAAAACAATCTGGAGTTCAGTATTTTGTACAAAAGACTCTTCTGTTTTCATCTTAATGTTCTAGCATTATGTACTTCCATTGTTGTAAACTATTTATTTATTAATAACATAATTTTCTGAGTGGTTACTTTGTACCAGGTAATGATACAAGTGTTCTAATACATTAGCTTATCGAATGCTCACAGCTCTATGAGGTGAGTACATTATTTACATTTTATAGAAAAGAAAACTGAGGTATTAGGCATTGAATACTTTGTTCAATGCCATACACTTATTAGGCAGTGGACCTTGGAATTGAACTCAGACTGCTTGAATCCATTGCCCTCAATGTTACCCTTTACATTATGTATAATCTCATTGCTTTGTAAGTACATTTTAGATGCTAAGTCAAAATTAAAAAAATAAATATGTGTCTTAATTACAAAAGTATGGAAAATACCTAAAACAAAATAGTCAGTGAAAAACAAAATGGTTCTAAATGCTATATATACTGTGTCTATATAACAACATATATGAGTGGGCATTAAAAACTAGATTTTGTGCAAAAAGAAAAACTGCTCCCTTAGAATTGTGACAAAAAGGGACTTTTTTGCCCTTTTTTTCAAATTGGTCTTTAAGCTGTTTTATCATCTTTTCAGTAAAAAATAACATTGGATCTCTCAGACCCAATTAGCAAGAATTTTTGACAAGAAAACACATTGATGCCTTTGAAATTCGAGAGAGATGCTTTCTGGCTTTCACATAAGTAAGGAAAGGTATTCTCATATGTCTTAGGAGTGCATTTTTCATTTGTATACATTTTCTATTTTCAGTTTTATAAATTCTTACAATAAAATCAACTATTATGCTAGGGTCAGGGGCAGGAATGGGTCTGCTTTGCTCTTTGTGCTAGTTTCATTATTATAGAACCTGGTATGCAGGAAAAATTTAATACACAACTCTAAAGTTAATTTATTAATTACAGAGAAAGTGAAATCCTTTCTCCATGTAATATTCTTCTGACATTGAAGTGAAATATCCAAGGTTACTTGGCACGTTCATTAGTAGAAGAGCTGACTCTAGAACCCAAGTTGCATGATACTAGCTCTTGCACAGTGTAGCAGGAAGAGCCTGTGCTTTGGAGTCAACCACACCTTGGCAAACCTCTTCAACCCTCCAACTATCAAGAAAGACAAATACTCTTCTAACGCACTGAGCAGCGGTAAATTACAGGATGCAGGAATAGTCCCTAGGACAGCACTTGGCATGAGGCAGCCCTGCAATAACTCATCTTTCTCTTCCAGCGCTGCATGACCCTAATTTCGTACAACTTCTTTAGAGGTAGAGATCTTCCTGAGTTAAGCAGGGAAATGAAAGAAAACATTTCGGGACTCGGGCCTCTCACTGCTGTGGCCTCTCCCGTTGCGGAGCACAGGCTCCGGACGCGCAGGCTCAGCGGCCATGGCTCATGGGCCCAGCCGCTTCACGGCATGTGGGATCCTCCCGGACCGGGGCACGAACCCGTGTCCCTTGTATCGGCAGGCGGACTCCCAACCACTGCGCCACCAGGGAAGCCCTGAAAGAAAACATTTTTAAGGGAAGGCATGACTATATATGAGAGGAGACACAGGGAATGAGCATTGCACGCCACTCACAGTGCAAAAAAAAAAAAAAAAGAAAAAGAAAAGGAGGCTTTCTAAGTGCAGCCCTTGACACCCAGCAAGAAGTGCTCTGTCCTTTGCAACAGGGCGCTCTTCACCAGCCACAGGTTTGGACAAATTTCTTTCCCTTACACATGTGCCAACTGCTGTATGCAAGTTTCTTCCCTTGTCTGTCTGAAACTAATGCAACATTAGAAATCAACTATACTCCAATAGATATTTTCTTTTAAAAAGAATACTCTTCTAAAAATTAAAAAAAAAAAGCAGGACCTTCCTCTAGAGAATCTGCAGATAATATAATGCTATCGTTAATGGGAATTTGAGGCTATTCACTATATAATTCTGAAGAAGTGCTTTTAAATTATTAAGTACAGAATACATGTTAAGAAATATACAATACAATGACACTGGCTGTAATTGGAGTCAGCTTTCAAATCTGGAAGGAAAAGTTCGTGAGTATAAACTATTACCTTCTTGTAAGTTCTTTTAGAACCTCCAATGTCAGAATCTGTTGTCAGGTCTGTAACAAGATTGCGGGATAATAAAAGTTAAAAATGAAAGACTCAGAGGAGTTGAGGAAATGAATCTTCCTGGCTGTGTGGCACAGATGAAAAACCTGTGCATTGAGGTGGGGAGGCTCAAGCTCTCTCCACCCATTCATTTACATTGATTTAAGAAACAGCAACTTTGTCTCAGGCACTCTGCTACTTGCTGGGCACGTAATAACCGACAAGGTGGACCTAATCACTGTCTTCAAAGAGTTTGTATGGTTAGAGTTGTTAGGTTACACTAACTTTGCTTCATTGGTCTTCGGTTCTCCATGTGTCTAATAAAGACTTTCTTTTCTCTGCACATTTCAGAGATGGTATTAGATAGAGATAACAAATATAAAATATGTTTGAAAATACTAAAAATAAAAAGAATCACCATCACATCATATTCATTACCAGCAGTGTTGCCTCGGAACAAATGTACTGGAATGCACCTTTGGGACTTTGTAGAATCTTTCTTTTGCCAGGAGACCTAGTCCAGGTGCAAATAAATGAGTTTTGATATTCTCTCTCTTCTACTCTTTGTTTTGTATTTTGCTTCGAAAAGGTCATAATTTTCTTCTTTTTCCCAAAATAAAACTTAAAGCAGATCCAGGACTCCAAATAAAGGAGAGAGCATAACATAGCTCCAAACAAACAAAAAACAAGCGAACCAGTTAACTAACTGGGTTCAACAAAAGAAAGGACCCACTAATGTCGGATCAAATCATATATATATATATATATATATCGTGTATATGCCTATGTATATGTTCCTTTTGATTTGGGTTTTAAAAAATTATGACCTTCTAGGGAGGCAAATGTGAAAGAAAAATCTTCAGAAATGTGAAATTGTATTTGTTAATAATAAAACTACAATGCATTATTAAGGAAACATTTGGAATATATCAACCAACGAGCTTACTGGGGAAATGTTTTACAATTTGTACTCCACTAAGTGTCTTTTTAAAACTCTGTGGCATCAAGTACATTATTGGCATATAAGTTATCGTTCTTATGTCACAAGCAAAATTTTAGGCCTGGAAGTAAACTGTGTATTTGACATATTTTCCATTCTATCATGAAGACTAACTCTGTGTTGATATGAAGTCTTGCCAGAAATGCTTAAATAGAAAATAGCTATTTATACATGTAATACATACATATAAATAGCTTACATGACAACAGAGATAATCTCACATCAGTCTCCAATTAGATTTACATTTCAATTTTAGGAACAAATGGCAGACAGTTGGGAATTGCAACCCACACAAATAGGAATGTGACGGATACCACATAAAACCATAATTACATGACTGAAGAAATATCTGTTCCCTGCATTTAGGGAAATAATGGGATGTTAAAGGTGATTATCAGTTCAGATCTGAGCCTACAATCTGTCTCTTTTGTGTTCTCTCATGGAATTTAAGCAAAGGGAAGGGTAGCAGTGGAAGAACTGCTGAGTTGTCAAAACAGTGAAGTGGTAGATATTCCAAGACTACATAATTTAAAAGTATTAAACATTCATTTGATCACTGTCTCTGTCTAATTTTCCCACGTTAACAGTGAATACAATCATATATACCTGAAAGTATTTAAGACAATTATAGCAATGTAAGTTACATTTAGCTTCTTAAAAAAAAAATCAGCAGACACACACATACACATACACACACACAAAGTTTACCCCCTAAAAGGCATAGTTAAACTTGTGTGTCATACTGTATATACATCTTCATATTATAATTAGGCCACAATTATAAGAAAATAGACAAACATTTATGCCAGAAATTTGAATTCTAATTTTGCATTTCTATATGTTGAGAGATAACAAAGTAAAAATTAGCAAGAAATTTCACCACTAAACTTCATACTCTTGGGTATTGAAATTTCACTCTAAGTGCATCTCAACTAAATGCTGAGAGTCAATTTGTGATTTATTAATAGTTGACAACTGGGCCTTTTGGAATGAAGCATATGAGAGCATTTCATCTGTAATGGCATTCAGCTCTGAAGTGCATATTATCTGTCAGTTCCTATGCTAAGTCTTTTAAATATATATCTCATTCTTTCTCTTAGACTGGGCCAGTTGATTCTGCCATTTCAGGTTGAAATGGAATCAATAATATAACTTATTATTGAAATTAAAGAAAACTCATTAGATTTATTAGGATAGTGTGTGGACCAAGGGGGAAATCAATATAGCATAGTGCTTTATAGGACAGAACAATATAGCAATATAGCAGAGTGATCAAATCATGCACTTTGAAATCAGGTGGACCTCAGTTCAAATGCCATCACTGATTTATATGACCTTGGATGAGTTACTTATTCTCTCCAGCCTCAGTATTCTCCTTGGTGAAACAGTTATAAGTACCTAACTAATAGAGATGTAGTGATAGTTAAAGAAACAATGTACAAAAAACACAACCTAGAATCTAACACATAAGTGCTAGAAAACAATGTTTATTATTACTGTAATGAAAGAAAATTATTGTAGTTGAAATATATGCTCCCAGTGCTCAGTGTATTTATTGGAGACTCTTGAAATCTGAAAACATTCTTTATCTGCCATAGTGAAGGGTTCATATCAGTTATCCACTGGAATAAAAGTATACAGAGGAATCAGTGCTCTGGCTGCAGCCAACTGAATGATGGGTAGACTATCTTCTTAAACTTGACAATTTCTTCTGAATGATTTTTAATGCCCTAGTCTATAAAAAACACATTGTCATTAAAGATTAGTCCCTTCTATACAGCCATTGATAGATTTGCGTTTGGTCCTCCAATTCCTAAGAAATATAATAGTAAATTCTATTGTTGCCTGAACAACAGCAGGGATAATTTGGAATAGTTACTGCTTGACTTTGATACTGAAAAGTTTCCAAAAGAGAACTGGATAAAAAGGGAAAATTAAGCAGAAACATATCCATCTCAAATGCTCACCAAAATTTTCAGAAATTGCAGAAAATATGATATGAAAACAAAATGTCATAAATCTATGGAAAATAAAGTGCATCCTATCTGCAGATGGAAAAAAGATAGTAATATCAGAAATTACTAAAAATATGGGATAGCCAGAGGAAGGCAGCTATGAAAGTTGTGATTTTGTCAACAGGTGCCTCAAGCTTGGAGGTAAAAGATACCCTGGTGGAAGGAGCTCTAGGGCAATTACCTTGGCATTTGATGTTGATAGGCATTATTTCTTACATGCTGGGATGTTTCCTACATGATATTTTGTCCTCTACTTGTGCTAGTAGTGAACATTAGAGATGTTTACTCTCAGGCTGGAACAGTGAGTGCAGGCATTTGGGACAGAGTGGCAGGTCAGTGCTCCTGGAAATGAGAGAAAACAATCAGCAGAATAATAATGTCCAATCCTAGAAGATCCTGTAATGGTGCAGACCTATTGGCAGCACATGCATTTTTTCACACAGAGTCCATAGAGGTAACATTTGATACATGAGAAATGCATGCAGAGACTAACAGAGAGTCTCTAATAAAAAGATGAAAGTACTTACAAAAATCATCAGAAATTAACAAAAGAGCAATGAAGAAAATCCAGTAAAAAGATGAACTCAGTCACCAAAAAATAAAAAAATAAACAATGAATGAGTAATTGGTTGTTATTCAGAAACAGAAAACTTCACAATATATGTCATATCTCCAGAAATAAAGGTAAGATATTACATCCCAGACATCAAAACGTATTGGTTTGAAAAAAATTAATTAAAACTCTTGAAAATGAAAATTATTACTACTAAATAAAAAGAAGAATGGACAGAGCTGAAAAGTGATAAGAAAAGAGACTGACTCAAAGACTTTTCCCAAAAGTAGTATAAAAAGAGATAGAAGTAAAATATGAAAAATATGCAAAGACATAAAAGGTGAATCTATCATTTATTCAGCACATAGGACATAAGAATTGTATATTTTAGAGTGGTCTAGGATAGGAGAACATACATATCTTGGTATTTCAGTGGTTCAGTGAAGCAGGAGATTATTCTTGCTCAAATATTCTAAGGCATGTGGTACTCTGGTTCGCAATGGGTAGAGGGTTTTCTCTGTATTCATTCTGAAGTCCAGGCTGACAGTGGCTCTGTCATATGCAGTATCTCTGTAGGCACCACCAGCAGCCCTGGGAAGGAGAGAGCATCCTTGAGGAATGCATGCAGATGCTATGTATGACTGATGTCCTTCCATTTAAAGAATGGATGCCCATCTTTGCTGCTTATGTTCCCCTGGGAAGAATGTACACATATAGCTGCACCTCATAGAATGAATGAAGGCTGTAGAATGAATCTGGGCATCTAGAGTTCTCCACCACAGAGTAGAAGAAAAAAAACGTTAAGAATCAGTAGAATAATATTGCTCATTATTTAAAGACAATAAAATGGCTTTAAGCTGAAAATGTCCATCAAGTACAAAACATACTGAATAAAATTAGAAGATGCATATATAAGTGAAATGTCAAAACATATTGAGATACTTCGTGTTAAGAATAATAAAACATTATCTATGAATTTCTGTAAGAAAATGCTTTGAAGCTAGAATTCTATACCAGTGCAACACTGGATTCATATGGGAGAATAAACTAACAGCATTTTGGTAGGGCCAGAACTTAGAAATGTTATTGCTTATGTACATTTGATGATGAATTAATTACTAACAAATGTAGTGTAGAAAAATTTTTTTTAAATGAAGATTAAAGTTTTTTAAAAAACTGGCAAATTTTAAAAAGAAAAAATATGATATGAACAATAATATGAAATTGTAGATTCACATAGGATTTGATGAAGATATAACTGACTGAGAGGGCAAGCTTCTCATAGAAGAACTGCACATGAAGGGTATACATTTAATACTGAAAATGAAATTCTCTGCTAGTATAAAGTGGGATATAAATTTGTTAGAAGTTAACAAAAGAGTTAAGATAAATTAGGTTATCAGAGGAGAAAGGATGGTCAAGAAGATAAGAGAACTGCAGTACATCTACCTTAAACAAGAGAAAGGAGGCTAAAAACAAAATCTTAGGACTCTCTTTCAGAATGGGGGTCTCTGAGGTGGGAGATGGACTGATGGAACCGAATCAGAAAGCTCAGCTAAGTCTTGGTGTGCTCCAGATAAACCTATTTTTAGGAGAAATAAAGCAATGCAACTCTGTAGTGTTGTGGGTGGGAAGTTGAAGAAATTCTAAGGTACTGAGGAAATTTTCCTTTATTTAAAATAAACCAAGGATTTAAAAAAAGCTATGAATGGGATCTCGCACAATATCTGGTGCATGGTTAACATGAACACTCAATAGACACCAGACATCTTTTTTGTTTTTAGAAAGTGATTCTCTTTTAAATTTATCTTTTCATATTGAGATAGAAGCACAGAGAAGTAATACTTTCCTCTTTGGCTTATCTTGGCAACTGACTTCTACTGGGGAAAAGGGGGCCTTGTTCATTCTAGCACTAGTTAGCACTTGAGTCCACTTAGAAAGATATGCTTTTTATGCCTTGGGAGACACTCTCAACAAAAGCTCAGTATTTTGGAATTTCCAAATAAGCATATTTTCTGAATCAAAAAAAATGATGTTTTGGAAAGTGCAGGATCAATGGACTAAGCCACCTTTGTTTCTCTATTTTTAGAAAGTATTACATTGAAACTTCTATAGAATCCCAGTCATGGAAACTTTGTTCATCTTTCTCAAATCACATTAATCTTGTGATCCATGTGGCATCTCTTCCACTGTCCACGAATTTTGATCTAAGACCACCCATAGCTTTTAATTACCTACTCAAGTTTACTTCTGAATTTCCCCTGTAGTCCATTTCCCTCATATTTTACAGTGCAGGCTGTTTTCTTTTTTTCTAATCTTGACATTCCAGTCATTGTGGGTTTGGGTTTTTTTTTTTTGTTTTTTTTGTTTTTTTTTCAGATTCCTCTCTCATGTTCTGACCATTGCTTTCCAATATCTTTTACTTTTTAAAATTTTCTTGAACCTTCACACTTTCTAGGACCCATCCTAGGGTTCCTCTTCTGTGCGCATTCCAAGGTTTCCCATTACTTCAGTGACCACATGTAGGTTGATTCTGAACCTATATCTTCAGTTCAGTACCCTCTCCTGAGGCTCACGGATATATTTTCTACTGCTGATGGCAAAACTGGCTCATGGGCATGTAATCTGTGCAAGAACACGGGCCCCTTGTGTGCAGAGGGCCCTATGTTTGTTTAACCCTCTATTGTCACTATCTGGGAACTTATGGTAATTCTTAAACAAGGGCCCTGCATTTTCATTTTCTCCTGGCCCCCATCAATAATGTAGCCAGTCCTATCTACTGGCGGCTCCTGGGACATATTTCACAAACATATCTATGTGTCCATAAATACTTATGGTTTGGGTACCATCTTCCCTTCTTTTCAATATTCAAGTGATATCATCAACATCTATCCAGCTAACATCTAGAAGTCATTATTGACTTCTTCCTTTACCAAGCAAAGAATTGGCCAAAATTTTGTATAAATTTATTGTCTTAGAAGTTTCTAAATCCAACTTCTTCCCTCTGTTTTCATGACAAATGCCTTAATTCAGGCCCTTGTCTTCTATTTCCTAGAAGATTGTGACATCATTATTACTGCCAAAGTGCTGAACCTAAAAGCCATATAGGATCACATCACTTCTAACCTTAAAAATAAACAATGGCTCCATATCGACATTGTCCACAAACATTAATATGGGCCACTCAGGGACTTCCCTGGTGGAGCAGTGGTTAAGAATCTGCCTGCCAATGCAGGAGACACAGGTTTGATCCCTGAGATGGAAAGATCCTACATTCCATGGAGCAATTAAGCCTGTGCACTACAATGACTGAGCCTGCGCTCTAGATCCTGTTGGTCACAACTACTAAGCCCATGTGCCACAACAAGAGAAGCCACTACAATGAGAAGCCCGTGCACCACAACAAAGAGTAGCCCCCACTCACCACAACTAGAGAAAAGCTCATACACAGCAACAAAGACCCAACACAGCCAAAAAAAAAAAAAAAAAGTATTCCTATAGAGACAGAAAGCAGATTAGTAGTTAACAGGGGCTGGGAGAAGGGGGAATGAATGGTCACTGTTTAATAGGTAAAGGATTTCTCTTTAGAGTGATGAAAATGTTTTGGAATTTTCAATATTGTTAATGCACTAAATGTTATTGAATTGTAACTTTAAAATGGTTAACTTTGTGTTATACAAATTTCACCTTAAAAATATACTAATTGATTCAATTCTGTCTTTAGATTATTTGAATTTTCTACATAATGGCTAGGCCCTGGCTAGGAATACTCACTAATGTTAACTGGATTGATTATTACATGCTAATTTTAATTGATTTTTGAATGGCAAACCATCTTGCATACCTGAAATAATCCCACTCTACCATGATGTTCTGTCCATTTTATACGTGAATTGATTTCATTTGCTAATATTGGTTTAAAGTTGGTTATTATATTGAGAGGTCTATTATAGTGTTCAACTATGATGATTGTGGATTTTTCTAGTTCTCCTTTTTGTTTTTTTCAATTTTGCTTTACACATTTATATACTGTTTTGTGTATATATGATAAATAAAGCTATGTTTACATATATTACACAAAGGTTGTAATTTTTGTACTATGAAATGCACATATCTTAAGTATAGAGTTGAATAATTTTGAAAAATACATAAACCCTTTATAAATTTGTTACTATGTCTGCAGTGCTGCTATGTCTTTTTGCTCTCAGGTATTGCTTTAGCTGGTCCATATTTTGCTATTCAGGTGCAATAAATTTCATTTTTAAGAGGTCAATGCTCTGTCTATAAACACAGCAGTAGAGCTTATTATTTTTAACACTGGACAAAGGATTTCAAAGGAAGTACATATCCTCAGTGTGTTATAAACCTTGGTTCCCTGTGAACCCACTTTTACTTGCTTTTCTGAATGTCATAAGAAGCCTGAAATAGCCCTTTGACAGGTTCAGCTTCTGGGTTGAGTGGTATAATTTATTATCTAGTTGTGGAAGCATTTCTCCCTTGGGTTGATAAAACATCTACCTAAACAGAGTACAGATGCATAGGGACTGGAAAAATCATTTTGAGAATAGGTCAATAGATGTAGTAGAGAGATATTTTTCCCCTGGCCCTAAATTCCATTACTTTCTTCATGGAGCTATCTCTGTACTATATATAGGTTGCTAAACCAGAGCTTCTGCAGTTTGGAAGACAGCACCTTCCAGAACACTGGGAACTGTTAGTATGTTTTTCAGTTCACCCTACAGCTAGGTCTTCAACAAATAATTTCAATTTTCCAGAACACTAACAGATGATGATAATGGGAAAAAATAATCAAGTGCTAACTATATGTCAAGCACAGCTCTAAGAACATCACATGTTAATTTATTTAATCTCCACAATAACCCTATATAAAGTATCATAATCATATTCTTTTGAAGATGAGGAAAGAAGGCAAAGAGAGGTGAGACAAGTTGTCCAGGGTATATGCCTAATAAGAGTTAGGTTAGTTTACAAGAATGAGTTAAAAGTTAAGAGCTTTAAAGGCTGAGGAGTTAGACCCAAGTAATCTATCTCTAGAAAGCACTCTTAACCACTACATTTTTCTCTCTCTCTATTCTCTAATAATATCAATGACTTCCAAGGGCATTACTTCATTGTCCTCCTTAAATGTGATGTGAAATCCTTTGTTCAAAACAATACTGTATAAGTAACAAATGCTGGAGAGGGTGGGGAGAGAAGGGAGCCCTCCTACACAGTTAGTGGGAATGTAAATGAGTGCAGCCACTATGGAGAACGGTATGGAGGTTCCTAAAAAGCTAAAAATAAAGTTGCCATATGATCCAGCAATCCCAGTCCTGGGTGTGTATCTGGAGTAAACTATAATTCAAAAACATACATGCGCCCCAATGTTCATAGCAGCACAATTTACAATAGTCAAGACATGGAAGCAATCTAAATGACCATCAACAGATGAATGGATAGAGAAGATGTGGTACATATATACAATGGAATATTACACAGCCATAAAAAAGAATGAAATAATGCCATTTTCAGTGACATGGATGGATCTAGAGATTATCACACTAAGTAAAGTAAGTCAGAAAGAGAAAGACAAATACCATATGATATCACTTATATATGGAACCTAAAATATGGCACAAATGAACTTATCTATGAAACAGACTCACAGACACAAAGAACAGACTTGTAGTTGCCAAGGGGGAGGGGTGGGAAGGGAGGGATGGATGGAAGTTTAGGATTAGCAGATGCAAACTATTATATAGAGGATGGATAAACAGTAAGGTCCTACTGTATAGCACAGGGAACTCTACTCAATATCCTGTGATAGACCATAATGGAAAAGAATATGAAAAAGAATGTATATATATGTATAATTGGATCATTTTGCCATAAGCAGAAATTAGCACAACACTGTAAATCAATTATACTTCAATAAAATAAATGAAAAACAAATGTTGTATAGAATACCATACAAAAACAAGTGCTGATAGACTTATAATGAGGAGGAAAAAGTTGTTCAAAGTACTGTTGGGACCTAAAGGAGGTGTCAGGGCCAAGTTCTTTATGTACTTCTTCAATCTGAGGGTAGTGTCATAAGTCAAACTCCACTTTATGTTTGATGCATGATTTGTTATCTAGTAGAAACACTTTCAAGAGTAAAGGTAGAGATAATAACTATGCTGAGGCACTGAGTTGAAATGAGGTTTACACTGGCCACACTGAGATATATTGTTATCCTAGTCAGATAACACCTAATATGTGATAGGTGCTTCATATGGTAGACAAAATCATCTTGGGTCTAAAATGGCAACTCTTCCAATTCCACTGTAAGACTATCAAGACAATATCAACGTCATTATCAATCTCTGTGTTTTTCACAGAACAGTTTTACTTAGAAGGAATTTGCCTTGCTTCAAAAATATAGGGAGTCCTCTTTGAATCTTCTATCAGGCTTGCGATGATCATCAGAGATCATCGCCATCTGATTGGTCAGCGTCCATGGACGAAGTGGATGCGAGTCCACTGTGTCCTTGATCAGGTTGGAGGACCTTCTCTTGCTCTGAGTCACATTCAAAAATAGCAGCTTTTTGAGTCATCCTTTGAAAGATTTAGTGTGAAATACATAACTATCATACATGCTGCCTCTAAAATTCAAAATGAATATCATAGGATTCATCTTTTTAAAAAATTTCTTTGGAGAAAATTTTATGACATGCTCGAGACCACTGAACACCTAGAAATTCTCCCCTGGAAGTTAGGTAAGGCAAATATTGCTTTCAATTTTAGTGCCAGAAAAAATGACATGGGAACACGTTAAATGCTTTGTTCTTTACAAAGAAATTCAGGAAATAAAGATACATCATTTCACACAGTATAATAGATTCAATTTATTTTTCACCCACCATGTACCACATAAAATACAAACAACTTAAATGCATTTCTTCTAATAATAATTTTGAAAAGATTTATTTATACTCTATACTTTGAGTATACATCACTTATATACTTCAAAATATGAAGAAATGAGGATGTGAAACAGTAAACAATTTTTCATTGTAACTGTTAGTTGTGCAATTAGAAATCATACCCAGCACTACACAAATCTGATGTTTCTAGTCTTTCAATAGTATTGCTTTAAGCAGTTGTGTGACTTCTAAAAATTTTTGTTTTTACAATATTTAGATATCATTTTGGAAATCACTGGGATAGAAGAATCATTTGACTTCCAGCTACAGTTCTACTTCATCAGTTTAGGGCAGAAAGTCTAATCAAAGTAGCCAATAGATGTAGCACATATATACAATGGAATATTACTCAGCCATAAAAAGAAACAAAACTGAGTTATTTGTAGTGAGGTGGATGGGCCTACAGTCTGTCATACAGAGTGAAGTTAAGTCAGAAAGAGAAAAACAAATACCATATGCTAACACATATATATATAGAATCTAAAAAAAAAAATGGCTCTGAAGAACCTAGGGGCAGGACAAGAATAAAGATGCAGATGTAGAGAATGGACTTGAGGACACGGGGAGGGGGAAGGGTAAGCTGGGACAAAGTGAGAGAGTGGCATGGACATATATACATTACCAAATGTAAAATAGATAGTTAGTGAGAAGCAGCTGCATAGCACAGGGAGATCAGCTCTGTGCTTTGTGAACACCTTGAGGGGTGGGATAGGGAGTGTGGGAGGGAAACACAAGAGGGAGGGGATATTGGGATATATGTATACATATAGCTGATTCACTTTGTTATAAAGCAGAAACTAACACACCATTGTAAAACAATTATATTCCAATAAAGATGTTAAAAAAAAAGACTTTTAACTCAAGTACTATATTTTACTTGATAGGAAAATACTTATGAGCCCATACTGATATAAAAGTAATCATAAAATAAATAAATACATGGAAGAAAAAAGATAAATTTCACTTACAGTAGAAGTGTAAGTAATTCTTACTTACGGTAGAATCCAACTAATAAATGTAGAAGGAAAGTGGAAAATGGAGAATAAACATTAGGTAAACAACAAAGTAAAAATTGTAGAAGACAACACATAGGTGTTACTAAATTGCAGGGGGGAAATTTGTGAAAACACAGGATTTGTAATGTTTTGAAATACTCCCTCAAGATACTTATTAATGACAATGGGAGAGATAAATAAATTTACAGTAAAAAACACCTGGCATATACCAATTTAAACAAGTGATTATTGCAAACTTCAATAGTAATAATATATATGACATCATTAATCCCTTGATATCATGCACTGAGGATATAGCATTCTTGCCAAAAATGCATGGACATATTCAAATCATATTCAAATTTACTATTCAAAAGTAAAAAGTCATGAAAGTAAAAAAAAAAAAACCTAAGGAATTGTTACAAATTACAAGACACAAAGAGAAATAACAACTAACTGCAATGTGGGATCCAGGATATAATCCAGAATAGAAAAATAATGTTATTTGAATAATTGGTTGAAATTTTTTAAAATTTTGTTTATACTATTGTATTAATGTCAATTTCTTGCTCTTGACAACTGTACTATGGTTATGTGAGATGTTAACATTAACAGGAATAGGAGACAGATATAACAGAATTATTTGTACTAAATCTCCAGCTATTCTCTATGTTTAAAATTAGTTCAAAATATTAGTTAAAAAAAAAAAAGATAATCAACTCATCAAAACAAATTGCTGTGGGTGCATAGAAATACATTATGTTGTCCAGTTTGGAGAATCACATTTGTAATATGCCTGTGTTTTTTCTGGACAGTTGCTGGTCATCTCATTTTCTCATTTAATCCTCCAAAAGGCCTTGTGAAATAAGCACCACTATTCCCCCATTTTAAAGGTGACAAAACGGAGACTGAGAGTTTACTAACAAATTGGGATCTTACTAACTAACAGATATCAAAGGTTGAGTTTTACATTATATATATATATATATATATATATATATATATATATATATATATATATATTTTTTTTTTTTTTTTTTTTTTTTTTTTTTTTTGTGGTACGCAGGCCTCTCACTGTTGTGGCCTCTCCCATTGTGGAGCACAGGCTCCGGATGCTCAGGCCCAGTGGCCATGGCTCACGGGCCCAACCGCTCCGCGGCATGTGGGATCTTCCCGGACCGGGTCACGAACCCGTGTCCCCTGCATCGGCAGGCAGACTCTCAACCACTGCGCCACCAGGGAAGCCCACATTATATATTTTTGATCCCAAGAATAGGTTCTTTTTACTGTACCATCTTGCCTAATGATCACCAATGTTTATAGGCAAATTGCATCAGATTAAATGTTAATGATGAAGGGTTCCTTTTTCAGATCCAAACTCTAATTCAGAAAGTCACATGTATCCCAATATTCATAGCAGCACTATTTACAATAGCCAAGACATGGAAGCAACCTAAATATCCATCAACAGATGAATGGATAAAGAAGATGTGGTACATATATACGATGGAATATTACTCAACCATAAAAAGGAATGAAATAATGCCATTTGCAGCAAAATGGATGGACCTAGGAATTATCATACTAAGTGAAGTAAGTCAGAACGAGATAAATGAACATCATACAATATCGCTTATATGTGGAATCTAAAATATGACACAAATGAACTTATCTATAAAACAGAAATAGACCCACAAACATAGAAAACAAACTTATGGTTACCAAAGGGGAAATGGGAGAGGTAATTTAGGAGTTTGGGATTAACATATACACACTAGTATGTATAAAACAGATAAGCAACAAGGACCTGCTGTATAGCAAAGGAAAATATACTCAATATTTTTAATAACCTATAAGGGAAGAGAATCTGAAAAAATAGATCTATATCTATGAATCACTTTGCTGTAGACCTGAAACTAACACAACACTGTAAATCAACTATGCTTCATTAAAAAAAGAAAAAAATGTTAATATCAAAAAAACCCCACATATTTTTGTGCCAGTACCTTACTGTCTTGATTACTCTAGCTTTGTATTATAGTCTGAAGTCAGGGAGGCTGATTCCTCCAATCCATTTTTCTTCCTCAAGATTGCTTTGGCTATTCTGTGGTCTTTTGTGTTTCCATACAAATTGTAAAATTTTTTCTTCTAGTTCTGTAAAATATGTCATTGATAATTTGATAAGGATTGCATTGAATCTGTAGTTTGCTTTGGGTAGTACAGTCATTTTCACAATATTGAATCTTCCAATCCAAGAACATGGTACATCTCTCCATCTGTGTTGTTTTTGATTTCTCTCATCAGTGTCTTATTGTTTTCTGTATACAGATATTTTACCTCCTTAGGTAGGTTTATTCCTAGGTATTTTATTCTCTTACACAACACTGTAAAGCAACTATACTTTAATAAAAAAGAGAGAGAGAGAAGTGAGTAAACATAGAAACAAAGGAAAACAGTACAACAAGACTAAAAAATAATTGTTTAGTCATTAAGCAAAGTCAAGGACCTTTAGTTCCTCTTCATGGGCTATAGATAATGTTCTGAGCCTTATCCTTTGAGCTGTCTTTTTTTCTTTTTTTTACATCTTTATTGGAGTATAATTGCTTTACAATGGTGTGTTAGTTTCTGCTTTATAACAGAGTGAATCAGTTATACATATACATCTGTTCCCATATCCCTTCCCTCTTGCGTCTCCCTCCCCCCCTCCCTCCTTATCCCACCCCTCTAGGTGGTCACAAAGCACTGAGCTGATCTCCCTGTGCTATGCGGCTGCTTCCCAATAGCTATCTATTTTACGTTTGCCACTCTCTTACTTTGTCACAGCTTACCCTTACCCTTCCCCATATCCTCAAGTCCATTCTCTAGTACGTCTGTGTCTTATAGAGACTAAAACCCCCACCAGGTGGAAGAAGTTAACTACGTGATGCCCAGACTGTAGCCTTGACCTAAGCTGCCACAATTCTGAGAACTGGCCTCAAAGAAATGTGAACAAAGCGACCCTGAAACTGAAGATTAACCATACTTAAGACAATCAAGATGATGGTGGTCAGACCACTTCATGACCAGTTTCAAGATGACGGTCAGAGCTGACTGTGCTGTTTCTGTATGTAGCCCCCTCCCTCAGTCTATAAAATCTCTTGCTCACTGATTGGTGGGTGGGAGTGGGGAGTCAGCCTTTGGACAGGAGTCCCCCCCCACCACCACCTGATTGCCAGCATCTGGAATAAAGCAAGCTTTCATCTTCACAAAAAAAATAAATAAATAAAAATAAAAATTAAAGGACATAATATATTAATACATTCTAGAATAATGATACTTGGATATCATGATACTTGGAACTTAACTCTAATATTTGAAACATTAGATCTACACTTTGTCCACCTAAGATGTTTGTTTAAATGAAGATTCTGCCCCCATCCTGGAACTATTATCAGAAATGTTCTCAAATGGAGTCTGGGAAGGGGTGCTTAGAATAAGCACCTTAGGAGAAAAGTATCTACAGAGGGATCCCAACTTACCACAGTTCAACTTAGGATTTTTTGAGTTTACAATGGTGTGAAAGCATTATACATTCAGTAGAAACTGTACTTTCAGTTTTGAAGTTTGATTTTTTCCTGGGTTAGCCATTAGTGGTCTGATAATATCTCCTGATGCTTGGGGTTGGGGGGGCAGCGGCCACAGCTCCCAGTCAGCCCCACGGTCACCAGGGCAAACAATCAATACTTTTATAACCATTCTTTACCCATACACCATTCTGTTTTTCAATATAGGATTCAATAAACTACATGAGATATTCAACAATTTATTATTAAATAGTCTTTGTACTAGATGACTTGTCCCAACTGTAGGCTAATGTAAGTGTTCCCAGCACTTTTTTTTTTTTTTTTTTTTTTTGCAGTACGTGGGCCTCTCACTGCTGTGGCCTCTCCCGTTGCAGAGCACAGACTCCGGACGCGCAACCTCAGCGGCCATGGCTCACAGGCCCAGCCGCTCTGTGGCATGTGGGATCTTCCCAGACCAGGGCACGAACCTGTGTCTTCTGCATTGGCAGGCGGACTCTCAACCATTGAGCCACCAGGGAAGCCCTTTTTTTTTTTTTTTTTTTTTTGTGGTACGTGGGCCTCTCACTGCTGTGGCCTCTCCCGTTGCGGAGCACAGGCTCCGGATGCGCAGGCTCAGCAGCCATGGCTCACGGGCCCAGCCACTCCGCGGCACATGGGATCTTCCTGGACCGGGGCACAAACCCACATCCCCTGCATCGGCAGGCAGACTCTCAACCACTGCGCCACCAGGGAAACCCCCCCCGGCACTTTTAAGATAGGTGAAGCTACTCTCCGATGTTTGGTAGGCTATTTGTATTAAATGTGTTTTCAATTTAATGGTATTTTCAATTTATGATGGATTCATCAGGAAATAACCCCACCGTAAATCGAGGAAGATCTGTACACTAAAAGTCAAGAACTATTGCTCTAATTGTGTGCTGTATGGATATTTTTTCATCTTGAGCAAAATTTATGTTTCCTCTGTGAAATCTGGTCTGTATCATTACAAGCACCCCTGTGCCAAAGTTTACCATGCTTAGTAATAAGGGAATGTCTACAATGTCCACTGGTCCTGTAGACACTTTCCAGTCCATTTCCTCACACCTGACCTTGGACTACATTTCCAGAACGGCTGATGAACACTTGACTTCAGGAAACAGGTCTCACCTTCTGCTTACAGCTAATCCTTATCTCCCTGGTCATTTTGAACAAATGCTCACTAGATTTAGCCCTTTCAACCCTGTCATAGGCGGACTCTAAATTTCATGGTCCTGAGGTGTCTGCATGACTAGCAGATATTAATTTTAGGAACTAGATATTAATTTTACCTGTCCTATGTCATTCTGAACTGACTACAACAGTGCAAACATTCAATGAATTCTAACAGAATATTATAGTTCATAATTTTCATAGTGGCTGTAGAATATTAACAGAAAGGAAAAATTTTTTTATGTTCCTATATTATGTCAAGCACTATGCTAGGAAAAAAATATAGCTGATGATGATGATAAATTATCGATAATTCTACCCCTAATAAGGATCACTTCAGTCTTCACATATCTCATTATGGAACCCATAAGTCTAAGATAATATTTTGTACTGGCTATTATTTTTAATGGCAAATCAAGAGTTATATTTAATTCTGAAAATTAAATAAATACAAGGTAGTCTACCAAAACTGTCCAAATTCATTTTAACTAGTTAACCACATAAAGCCAATGAATTGCATTTCTTTCTTTACTCATTTAAAAATACAGACCAAAAGAACAGGGAATGTTTTTATATTAATGAGACATTGGGCAGAAGAAGAAGGTCTGGTGTCCTGTTTGTATGTTTTACTCACAGGAAAAAATACAAAGTGAGATTAAGTCAAGGTCTCATTGGGAGGAAACCCTAAGTTACCCAGGGCATCACTTTTTCTTGAGGATCTGCCTTTCTTTCATATTTAGTTTCATACTCATTTTTCTTTCTCTCTTAAGTAAAAATAATTTTCAGAAAAAAATGAATCTGGGAGACATATTTAAATCTTAGACGGCTGTCCCTTCTGATGGAAGTTTGCATGGTGTCCCTACAACCATTAAAGGCTGAGATCCCTTGGGAACCTACAGTGCCAAGGATAATATCAAGACCTTCCTTCAGGTACTAAAGTATCACATGTTCTTTAATTTATTTTATGAGAGATAGTTTACACACAATAAAATTTACACATTTTAAATGCGCAGTTCAGCAGCTTTGGACAAATATATACACTAGTGTAACCACCATCACACTCAAAACAGAACATTTAAAAATACTTGGATCACAGTATTATGCCTACTACTATCATGACAACTGTAAAATACAAGCCTCCAGCCTAGATCAAAATAATAAATACACATTTTTTTTCTTCAGTTGTGATATTTCACAGTCACTTTGCTTTGTGGTCCAATCTTCGGAACTAACTTCATTATCTTCCTTGTCCCATGATACATAGTATGTATGTTGTCAGGAGATGCAGGCGGGCCAATGTGACCTTTGCTCTCCATTTGACCTTAAAGATGTCGTATCTTCCTCTAGTGAATTCTCGGAGTCTAAGGACACATGAGAAATACCCATGAACACTAAAAGTTTTCCAGTACGATCTGCAGTATGCTTAAACTGATGGACCAAGACTTGTGTGCGGTCCTCTCCAGCACCCTGTATCCTCCTTACTTCCCATATTCAGAATAAATAAACCGGACAACACTAAAATTGCACAAATTATTAATCAACTAGGAAAAACAGTAAAATAATTTTTTATAAAGAAGTGTGACATTTAAAACCTCCTATAGTTTTCATTTGTGAACAATAAATGAGTTAATATATGAGAAACATATTGAACACAAGTAAATTTGTTCAGCTCACAAACTGAGGTAAAGGAGAAGCTGGAACAGGGTCCAATGTCCACCCCAAGCCTTGTATTCATCCCGCTACACTAAGCCACTTCTGCATATGTGTGAAAATCATGTTTCTAGACTTCTTGAAAATGCACACACATGTAATTAGCCTATTTTGTGGACATGAAGCCCTTCTTGTGTCACAGGTATTACTATCTCATTCTGTCAGGAGCAGCCATGGGCCTGACACTTTATTGTACTTGCAAACTAACAAGTCAGCCGGGGTCCTGGGTCAGAGCCAAAGGAGAGATCATTATTTACAGAAATACCTGTAGCCACAATATTAACACCTTTGCTCAGTGTTTCCATGCTCCAACTCCCATAGGGTGACACAAAGAGGGCCAGGGCATCAAGTGTTGTGACAGAAGAATCACCCAGGCTTTGGAGACCCAAAAAGCTTATAATAGACAACAAGAACATCTGCAAATAATGTTTTCCCTGGAGGAAAGCACTACATTTATTAGACTGGTGAGTAAGGAAACATTTCCTCTGCTCTGGAGAAAGATACAATTTCTACCTTTGGAGACTGTTTGGATTATAAATGTCCTTGAAGAGACAGCCTCTTAAAAAGACCTCAGATGTGCAAAGACACGATGGACCCATGGAGAATTTTATCTCAAAAGGGCCTGCCAGAAGGCAAACTGGAGACCACTTTCAACTACATAGTATTTGGGAAATTTAAAACAAGCTTATTTATAAATTTAAAACAAATGTAAAACACATATAAATATGTATGTATATGATATATATATATCGATATATCTTATATGTATATATGGTCATGTATGTATGATATATATTATATATGCATCATATATATACAAGGAATGATCTATATAATCTGTATATGATATAGACATATATCATTCATATATATATGTATAGAGAGAATGACTGGATTTAAAGATATTCTGTGGAATTTTCTGAGTCTTCCTTTTCTGAGTCTTCTCTGTACATCTGTATTGTCAAATAACAATTATATCAGTTAGATGTAATTATTTTCAAAAGCCCACAATACTCAAATTAATAAAATTTTTTCTTCTATGTGCTGTGAAAACAAAATTTATTTTAGTAAAATGTCACCAGTAAAGTGCCTACCAGTCCAAAAATACATTAAAATGAAAATGATCATATGAAGTGCCTGTTTTTGTTGACAAGATTGAATATTGAAATAATGTAATGCATGTCCAATTAGCTTATGTGTATGAGCTAAATGAAGGGAAAACAATGTAATTGTTATCTTTCAGACCATGGAAATGAGTGATGTATGCACAAGTGTCATGTTTACTTACATATAATTGGATTGAACAGGAGATCATCTTATGGACAGGACTGTTGACCCTCAAGAACTGAAGTATTTGTGTGTACTCACTCAAGAAAATGCTAGGTATAAACTTTCTCCTTGTCTCCCACTGCTATTTTTTAAATAGAGCAACAGAAGTGAAAATTTCATGCTGATAATTATCTTGTTTATTTTGGTTCTATTAAGAAAATCAAGCACTGGAATATTTAATATCTAAACAAATACTCAGTGGCAAATAATTTACATGCTTCTGACTTGAATCCTTACAAGTATTCACTGGGGTAGGTATGTTTATTCCTATCTTACAGATGAGAACACTGAGGTTTGGGTGTCATTTTAGGTAACATGGAATTAGCATCTCTGATTATTTAATGTCAGCACATGGCCTTTCTCCTCAATCAAATTGGCCTTATTCTTTTATACTTCTAATATGCATCTAAGTAATATATAAACTGAAAAATTTTAGGAACAAATATTAGTTTAGCTCAGTGTGGGGCTGGTAAAGAAGAATAACAACAACACAGACAAACACTAACTCTGTCTCATATACACAAACCGAAATGCATGAAACCAAAAACAGGTAAGAATGGTAGGAAGATGATTTACCACAAAAGGAATCGAAGCTCAGGCCAGGTTGGTATATAAGTACTACCTATACCAGGGAGATTTAGACTGGATTTGATCCTGAAATATGAAATGTGAGTCTATTAGTTTTCTATTGCTACCCTAACAAATTATCACAAAGTTAGAGAGTTTAACAATATAGATGTATCACCTTATGGTTCTATAGGTCAAAAATCTGAGACAGTCTCACTGGGCTAAAATCAAAGTATTGGAGGGCTGTGTTCCTTACTGTTGGCTCTTGGTAGCATTCCATTTCCTTGTCTTTTCCACTTTCTAGAGGCAGCTCACATTCCTTAGCTCATGGACCCCTTCTTCTACCTTTAAAGCTAGCAATGACAGATTGGGTCCTTCTCACATCACATACTCTGACCTACTCAGCTGCCTTCCTTTTTCACAGTGATTTAGATTGGGTCCATCCAGAAAATCCAGAAAAAACATTCTCCATCTCAACTTTAGTCACTTCTGCAAATTCCTGTTTGCCATGAAATGCATCATAGTCACAGTTTCCAGATATTAAAGCATGAATATCTTTGGGAGACATTATTTTGCCTGTCACAGTGAATAAGGTCTAAACATGTAGAAGGAATACACCAATTAAAGACAGAGATTGCCAGAGTGAATGAACCTACAAGACCAAACTGTATGTTATGTTGTCTACAGAAACCCATTAAAAAAAAAAAAAGACTCAGGTAGGTAAATGAGGCAAGAGAAAACTATACTATGCTAACACATCAAAAGAAAACTGGAATAGTGCTATCAATTTCAGAGAAAGTAGACTTCAGAACAAGGAAAACTATCACGGACAAAGAGTTGTCACTGTTCCAAGAACACATAACAAACTTACACATTTATGTACTTAATAGAGCATCAAAATACATGCGGCAAAAACTGACAGAACTACAAGAAGAAATAGACAAGTCCACTATTATAGTCAGAGACTTCAGCACAGTCTATTAGTATTTGGTAGTTCAAGCAGGAAGAAAATCACCAGGGATATAGTTGACTTAAACAGCACTCTCAATCCACTTGATCTAACTGATATTTATAGAATATCCCTTCAACAACAGCAGAATACACATTCTTCTCAAGTTCACATGAAATATTCACCAAGACAGATGACATTCCAGACTATGAAATGCACCTTAACAGATTTGTACAAATAAATAAGGTATGTTATCAGACCACAATGGAATTAAACTAGAAACCAATGACAGGAAGATAGTTGGAAAATCCCCAATATTTGGTAATTAAACATACACTCCTAAATAACACAGAGGACAAAGAGATCTCTAGAAAAATATTTTTAAAATATTTTGAACTAAAGGAAAAATCTAAATTCAACTTATCAAAATAAGTTGGGATGCAGAAAAAGCAATGCTCAGATGGAAATTTATAGCAATAAATGTGTATGTTAAGAAAGAGGAAAGGACTTTTATAACAATATAAGCTTCCATCTAAGAAGACAGAGGAAGACCCATTTAAACCTAAAGCAAGTATAATACAAAAAATTATAGCAGAAGTGAATAATATTGGAAACAGGAAAATAATAGAATCAATGAATCCAAAGCTGGTTCTTTGAAAATATCAGTGAAACTGATAAACCTCTAGCCAGGCTGAGCAATAACCAAGTGTTTACAATTGCCCACAATTTACCCTCTACCCTGGCTTGGCCAGTTTCTAGGCAGACTTCTCTCCTCCCCAAGGACCCCTGAACTTTGGCTTATCTCTCAGTCTGAACAAGCAGTAAAACAGAACACCTCTCCTTAAATTCATCCTGAGAACTGGCTGACCACGGTGAAAAACAGAAGCATATCCCATCAGAACGCCTTAATTACGATGCTGTCTGTTCATTCTTACTCAGTTTCCCCTCAAAATTCCTGTTCATCCTACTCCCCCCTCCGTAGAAAAGGAAACTTTTTTCTGTTTGATTTTGATTGGTTTGTAGATTGTGCTTGGAATGTTCTCCCTATTGGAATAGGCTTTTCAATACAATCTCCCCTTAACTAAGTCTAATTGGTTGTTATTTGACATCAAGAAAACAGAGAGGAGATACCAATTTCCATATTGGTCATGGGTCATCACACCTGATCCCGTGTAGGTTGAAACAATAATAAAAGACTAAAAAATAAAAGAATACTCAGAACTATGAACAACAAAGGCCCACAAATTTGATAATAGATGAAATGGACTGATTCCTTGGAAGATACAAACTACCAAAACTCACACAAGGAAAACAGACAATCTGAATAGGCCTATATGTATTAAATAAATTGAATCAAGAATTTATAACCTTCTAAATAAGTAGAAAGAAAGAAGGAAGTTCTCAGGTAGGGGACACACGTAAATGAAGACCCTGAGATGGAAATTAGACTGGGAACAGGAAAGATGGCAAGTGCTGTCTGATTAGAGCCTAGGGGAGATATAAGGAAAGTCCCTATTTGCTAACAGATGCCAGTAAACTGTTTCCTCCCCATTGAACTCTGGAATTATAAACCAGGGGTCTCTTTAGGGGGCACTTGACACTTGCCAGCATGAAGAGTTACCCAGTAGAACCAGCCTTGGTTGATTGCCAGCTTCTTGGCAGTCTGACAAGAGAAAGAGAGAAGGAAGCTCTTTGTTCACAAACTGTGACATCTGAGCTTCAGCTGGATACTGTGAATTGGTAAAGACACAAAGCACTCAGCATTTACAAAGGAGAGTCCATTGAATGGCTTTGGCACTTTGATAGAGGATTCAAAACAAAGGAGTGCTGTGAGGCTGACAAGATTTAGAGCTGATTATGAGACTTCAAACCGGGCGTGTGGTAAAGTGTCTAGAGCATATGCAAGCATGCCTGTCTTTGCTTCACCTTACAAATTCGTTATAATCCCCAATTAGTGCCGTGTCATTTCTCAATTTTTATATTTTGTTTGTGTTGATCTTTCAGGTTAATGGGTGCTGTGACAATTTTTTCCTCACTAGAAAAGCAAAAGTCGATATTCTGAGTTACCTTAGAACTAAAAGCATGTGTGCATGTTGTGTATGTGTGTATATGTATGTGGGGTATGGAAGGGTGATGAAGGTCTTATTATATTTTTTTTTCCTAAAAAAGAGCTCTGTTTGCCAAGTGGCTTCTTAGATTCATGGATACGAGGACACAGAGAGATGAAAACATTTTCAGAGCAGGAATTTAGATCTGTTAGCATACCTCAACGTGCTCAATTTTAAGAAATTCTAGGACTTTATGTGGTAGGCAGAATTCCAAGGACTGTCCACTTTTCCTCAAGATTTCCATTCCCTGGTGATTCAAACACATGAATCTAGGTATTTCTGCGAAGGGACTTTGCACTTGTAATATAAGATGCAAATCAGTTGACTTTAAATTTGGGAGATTATCCAGATGAGCCTGATTGAATTACATGCTCCTTTTAAAAGACAGAAGAAGGCAGAAGAGGACGTCACAGAGACTTGAAGCACAAGAAGTCCTCAAGGTGCTATTGCTGGTTTACAGATGGAGGAGAGAGCTATGTGGGGGCCTCTAGGGGTAGAGACGGACCCTCTGCAGCCAGCAAGGAAATGGGAATCTCAGTTCTATAACCATAACAAAATGCATTCTGTCAACCACCTGCTTGAGTTTGGAAACGGATTCTTCCCCCAGTTCTCCAGGTAAGCTCTCAGCCTGGTTAGCACATTGATTCAAGCTTCATGGTACCTGACCAGAGACCAGCTGAGCTCACCTGGACTTCTGACCTGCAGAAGCAGATCATAGGTATGGTTTCAAGCTACTAAATTTATGGTAATTTGATATGCAGTGATAGAAAACGAATATAATTTCTTCCTCATTTTCATGCATAATTCTGAATAATTTGTATATATTCAAGTAACTATCCTATAGAAGATGTTCAATAGATAGAAGCTATAATTACTATTGCTACTTTCTGAAGATAATCATACATCCTCCTTTCATGTCTCTTTTAATTGATGGAACTCTAATAAGCTCTTTTTTTATAGAAGTTTAGTTGATTTACAGTATTGTGTTAGTTTCAGGTGTACAGCAAAGTGATTCAGTTACACATATATCTATTCTTTTCCCATATAGGTTATTACAGAGTATTGAGTATAGTTCCCTGAGTCATACGGTAGGTCCTGTTGTTTATCTATTTTTTATATAGTCGTGTGTATATGTTAACCCCAAACTCCTAATTTATACCCTCCCCTTTCCCCTTTGGTAACCATAAGTTTGTTTTTCTATGTCTGTGAGTCTATTTCTGTTTTGTAAATAAGTTCATTTGTTTCCTTTTTTTTAAAAATATATTTCACATATAAGTGATATATGATATTTGTCTTTCTCTGACTGGCTTACTTCACTTAGTATGGTAATCTATAGGTTTATCCATGTTGCAAATGGCATTATAAGTTCTCCGCTCCATAAAAGGCATTACTTTATTATAATTTAACAGAAAATGTTTGGGTCATGAGTCACTCAGCTCTTCTGAAAGATGTCCTCTCCTACCTTCTTACCAATCATAACTCCTCTTGGTCTGACCAATGTCTGTATTTGTAAACTCTTTCAAGAGTGCTAGGAATTTACATCTGTTAGAAACTGTCAAACTTTAAAAATTTCTCCTGGACCCAGACTGCAAGGAAATGGGTACTGTATTTAGGCTGTTACGATAGGAACAATGTTCCAGAGTGTTTCCCAGACATGATGAGTCAAAAGGGCTTTACAGGGGAAGGAAACAAAAGGGGCTATGTGCTACCTCCGAATTTGATGGGCTTTGGTGTGGCAGACATTGTAAGCCTGGGAAACTTACCTCCTTATCTAGGAATAGTTGACAAAAAGAAGTCATTTAAAGGAAGAGGGTCAGTGTAAGGTTAGAGAAAACTTTAGAGTTTGCCACAAAAGTAAAGTTACACCATTCCATTTAGGAGCTTTGTGAACTGCCAGAAAAAAACCTGTATTAAAGTTGAAAAGCCACCTCGAGTTTGTACAAAACAAAATTTCACTTCATATCACGAAGCCAAAGAACCTCTTCCAGGAAATACTGCTATTCCAAATATCCCCTGCCTTTGGTCACCTGTCATTTTCCTTCCCTGGGCCAGAACCCACTTAGGCTGGGTTTCTAAAACTGCAAAGCTAGAGATTATTAGTCAAATGAGCATTCTATATTCCTAAATTCCTATGCACTGTCTTAGTGTGTTAAGAATGGCTGGACCAGAAACCAAAGGCAGTCTCCTTAGCATCTCTCTCTGAAAGCCTAGAGCCAGTGTAAATGTCCCTCCTTACCCACTTTCCCCAACCATGTCCCGATTCCTCTTATTTCTCCCAACCCAAAACTGTCCAGAAGTATATGGCATCCTCAGCCTAGCAATATCCAGAGGGGAAAAAAAAAAAAAAAGGACCCAGTCTTCCTCCCCAACATCAAAATTTCACCCAAGTAGTGCTAACTTCACATGGCCTAAATTTATGGATTCTTCTGGTTTTCAGGACAAGCTCCTATAAGATACTTGGCACAGAGTAGGAATGCAATACAATTTTGTTGGATGAATAGAAACTCATACTTAGTATTATTCTTTTCATGCATATCTTGTGGAAACCACCTTGAGCACAATAGGCACCCAGTGATGAGACTCAATCACATCTGGAAATGCTTGCAGGTCAGCCCCTCATGCCTCCCATTAGCTACAAACAACATAAAGATCTTTGTTCAATGCTGTGTATTTGGTGCCTAGATAATGTCTGTCTTGAAGTAGTGCTTGGTAATTTCCTTGTTCAGTTCAGTAAGAAACCTGACAGCTAGGCCTACCCAAAATTTGTGTTTGTTAGGACTGGGCAGTCCCCATGTACCATGAATGGCAAGGTTGTTCCATGTAATGAACAAGCATGGAAGCTAGTGACCTATTACAAGAAAGGTGTGGTTTTAGGGTCCTGCCCATTGTGGGTCAGTCCTCATGTCTCCTCACTGTAGCCAGGATGACAGAGCAACACATCAATTCTGCTCACAAATCCTCACCCAGAACTGGTCATATGGACACATTCAACTACAAGAAGCCAGGAAGTTTCGTTGTAGCTAAAACTGACTGGACTAGCTAGGTCTCCATCACCTTATGCTTCACTTGCATGTCCTCTTTCCCATATATCTTTTTCTTTCTTTCATTAATGATTCCTTTGCACCCAATTGCTTAAAGTAACTCACTCGTTAGCTAAAACTATATCAGGCACCTGGTATTTTTCCTCATTGAAACACTAACACTTTTCTTCTTTGTAAGCATTCTTCATTCCAGAGGAGAAGGTCATGGTACGATAAACCTGGAGAACGCAGAGCCCATCTCTGGACCTCATGACACCAGCCTTGACAGCTTTGAAATGTTCCAGGAGAAAGGAAGAATGCAGACCCCACACCTGCCCTGACCCTTATCAGGAATCCTATTTTGAGCTAACCCTATAAGTTTTACTCACTGAACCCTGTCAAGGAGGACACAATCTTGAGGGCACTAGCCTGTTATGGCCTACTTTGCCTGGCAAAGAAATAAAGCTACTCTTTTCTTCTTACCCAAAACTCTGTCTCCATGATTTTGAATCAGTGCCAATGTACAGAGGCCGACATTTCGGCAGCAGTACCATGTGCTGGACATATTTGGTGACCATCATTCATGATGATCATACCCTTTACAAGGAGCATGAAGTCAGGCACAATTTACTTGATGTAGGAACGAAGTCTAAGTACAGGATGGATGAATCTGACCACAGCATATTTTCTGACTCTCATATTGACATCTCACCTCTATCCCTGTCGGGCTCACATCTAGACCTACACCTATGATGATAACAGCAGGGAATGGAAATAAAATTTAATGATCCCTTTATGAAAAGCAAAACGTATATCTGCCCTTGCTGGTAGCATCCTTCCCCACTGAAGAAGTATGCAGTTATGGTCTGGTGACTTAGTCATTCCCAGTGGCAAGGAATGCCTCTGTCAAATTAATCCCGCTAACCAAATCCAGCAAATCTGCAGGACCAACCCAGTTCAGGACCAGTTTCTTTTCCTTTCAGAGCACACATACACAGAGTAATGCCTAGTAAGACATTTCCAGCTGGAGATTTTATTACAAACGTGCCTTACTGGTGAACACTTGTGAATTGGTCACTGCAGTGTGACTTTGCACCATTAGAAATTTGGAACATATCAACCATCCGTTTTCATTCTGTCAGTATTTATGCATCTCTGTGAAAGAATCATACATCATTGGAATTTGTAGCAATTTGATTAAATTTAGTGGGAAAAAAATGATCCTGTTTGCTATCCACTGATGCTGTGATTATAGGGACTATATATAAAAGCCAGAAAATAATTTTCAAACAAAGAGGTCAGAAGTGATGTCCTCTAGAAGCTATTCACATGCTGCTTTGTTCCTCAAAGGAGGGAAAAGTGATATCTGGGGACATCTGGAAAAATTTTCTGCAGAAGTCAATTGAAGAGATTTTTGGAGGGTGGGAAGGAAGGTCAGGCCCTCTGCAGGAATCATTGAAATAAGATGTCATTCTGTGAAATAATGCCATTTGCAGCAATATGGATGGACCTAGAGATTATCATACTAAGTGAAGTAAGTTAGGTAAAGACAAATATCATATGATATCACTTATATGTGGAACCTAAAATATTACACAAATGAATTTATCTATGAAACAGAAACAGACTTACAGACATAGATAACAGACTTGTGGTTGCCAAGGAGGAGGGGCCTGGGGGAGGTACGGACTGAGAGTATGAGATTAGTAGATACAAACTATTACATATAGAATGGATAAACAACAAGGTCATACTCTATAGCACATGGAACTATATTCAATATCCTGTGATAAACCATAATGGAAAAGAATATGAAAAAGAATATATGTATATATATGTATGGCCGAATCATTTTGCTGTACAGTAGAAATTAACACAACATTGTAAATCAACTATACTTCAATAAAGTTTTTTTAATTAAAAAAATAAAAAAGATGTCATTCTGTTCAGGATATTGGTGGGGTGGGTTTCTATCTACTAAGTTTGAAGAAATGGGTAATCTATGTGGAATCCATGGCAACTTCATCAACCCAATATTACATTAATGAGAAGTCCGGTGCCTCCCCCAAAACTACTTTACCCCACTTGTTTGCTTCTAGTTTAACTTATCTAATTTACACTTACAACCAACTTCACACACAAGTCCTTATTTGGCATCTCCTTTGTATGATGCTCTGTTTTGGGTATGCTAGAGATACATTAGCTACCGTTCTCATGCTAAGTCATTTAGTTTTTTTTTGATCCTCTTCATATTTATTCACTTACTTGATTTCCATGTCTCCCCTGTGAGTTTCATATTAGTGGAAATATATTTTTTATCATCTGACAAAGGAGGATCTAGCAATGTCCCTGAACAATGGCTACAGGTAAACCAGGAATTGGATAGCTAGATTGTTTCTTACCTGGCATTGTAACCTTAGGCAAGTTATTTCACTTCTCTCAGGCTCAGTTTGTTTCATCTCTAAAAAACATGTATATCATAAGCTTGTAGGGAACATTTACTGAAATAATGTATGTCAAGCACTTAGCACAGTTCCTGGCACACATAAAACTTTAATAAATGGGAGATCAACAGCACTGCCCTGACCCACATAAAATATTTCTGAGGAATAGATTTTACTTTGCACTTCATTGCATTTGAGAGTCCTTGCCATCATCTGATCTTTTAATCACATTGGTGTAAATAGCTGATGTAAAGGAAGATGAACTATCTTAAACATAAGCTCTTTGTGAACTGATTACTTGTCCTCCAGGTTGGTCTGAGGACGTGGTTGGAGACATCACGGTTCAGCAGAAGCTGGATTCTCCTACAATGGGTTCAGCACACATATAGATTTTGACAGGCCTCATTATAGGTGTGCTGACTAATAGACTAATAGTCTGTTAGCAGGAGGAATTATGGTCGGTATCAGGGTTAATAGAGAATCAAGGATGTTCTTAACCTGGGTTCCCTTTTGTCACTTTGTCACACTAAAGCATAGAACAGTCTACAATAACTTCAAATACAATGAAGATCCAAACACCAAATTATTTGAACTGTCATCAAAACAAAAGCCTGAAGTCCATTTTGTTTCCTTAATCACATTTCCAATCCACAAAAGCATGTGCTGATCAATCCTTTCCAAAGTCACCATCATTATCAATCATCCATCACATGCCTACTATTGTGTAGCAAATGAAATAGAAAACTAACAAATGCTGAGTCCCTGTGGTGTGTGTAAACACCAGGGCAAGGTATTTTCACATGCTTTATATCAACGGATCTTCAAGACTCCCTTTCAAGGTGACTTTCATTGGTTCCATTTTAGAGATGAAAAAATTAAGCCTTTGAAAAGGAAGAGATTACTCTTGTAATCATATATAAGAGTACAAATACATGATTCTGGCCCTGGAAGAAATTCTTGCCTGGAGGCTTTAAGAAATATTACAGGAGTCTTTAAAAAGGATCAGCTCATAGGAAGAATAGATCAATGTCAAGAAAGCCAGCTCTCAAGGTTTGCTGTCAACCATCACAGAAAAATTGGTACTGTCCTACCCATCCTCACTACCTCAATATACACCCCAACAAACTATTCTTGGAACAAGCTTGCTTGGAAAGCTTCCTTTCCATCTCCTTCTCTCCTTTGTTTTCCTTGTTCACTAAGTGGTATTTACTTGCTAGATTGCAATTCTAACATTCTTTTAAAACCTCCTGCTGAAAAGTATAAAATCCATCCCTCTCACCCCATTACTTACAAAATGAAGTGCAAGTTACCTGCCTAGCCTTCAACCTCAACTGCTTCCCATCACTCCTTGACCCCACTGCTCAGTATGGCAACACAAATGCCACTCATCCCATGCCTCTTCTGGAATCTAGACTATTCATGCTGTCTCTCTGCTTAGGAGATCCTTTGTCATATAGCCATGGTCTCTGCAAGCCCCTCACCAAACACTTGGATCTGACATCACCTGTCCCAGCAAGTTCTCTGAAACAAGCTTGCAGTATTAAATGCTCTTCTTTTGTGCCTGTAAAGTACTCTAGGATTATCTTCATCCCAGAAATGCTGACATCAATTTACAGTGGTCTATTGATGTGTCTCGCTCCTTTCCTATATTCTGAATTCCTTGACAAGAGAAATTATAATTATTTATTATGGTACCAAATACTATTAGCTATGTTTTAGCTCATAGTTTGTGAAATGATTTAGAGTTTTACATAGATGGATAGGATTTATTTTAGTTTTTATGTTTTCCTTACATTTATTTGGAAAAATATCTTTCACTCATGTCCTATTATATTGTTTATTGTATTATTTAGTAGTGATGGGAAATTTCCCTCTTAATAAATGCATTAAATTAATTTGAAAAAAAAAAGGAGGGAAACACATTAAGTAAAAATTAGTGCCAATGTCAAAAATTGTGAGAATGGTACAGTAATGACCAAAATGTGGGAGGCTCTGGCTTACCTTGGCTTTCTAAGGCTGAATGCTTGGTAAAGTCAACGAGAGTTGCATTTTAGAGCAAACAGCCCTTTGGAAGTCTATAACATCCTGTGTTAAGAGATCGGCTTTGCTCTGAAACAGCCTGCTTCAAGGAAAGAGGTAGAGCAGGTATATGGAGGGTTACAACCAAAGAAATTTTAAATTGGATTTGAGTCCTGGTCCTTCTGCTGGAAGAGAAGATTACAGGGCTGACATGGGGCGTGGTCACCTGGTTAAGTGAGTAATGAATTTGTGCATCACTGAGCTTGCACCCGTTTTACATGCCCTGTGGCCTAGATTCCAGATGAACTGCATGGGCTACAATGCAACTATTCCCCTCCTCTCAAATTGGACAAGGATATCATATCCAGGGACTTGTAAAATCTCAGAACAAAATTTGGCTAATATTCTTCAGTTTCTCCTGAAGAAAATCTAAGGTATGGCAGTCATTCAAAGACACAAAAGCCTTTGGGAGAAAAACTGAAGTCCAACCTAAGTTATATCCTTTGCCTTATGGGCGCTGAGGCCTATATCTATTATGACCATCAAACCAGAGGTCAGGGAACAACCCCTGGCATTCTGGAGCAACCTCCCCCTGTAGAACCCCAGGAGAGGGCACACAACAGACCACTAAAGAGGAAATCATGGGACAGGAAGTTATGAGAACACAGGACCACGAGTGAGCAGGACAGGACAATTTGCTCTTGCAAAAGGGCCAGATGTGGTTCACAAACCCCAGAATTGCACTGTCAGCACTTTGAGAACTTCAGGTGCTGTTGACTTTTATTTACAGCTGTGAAAAGCATTCCAAAAACTACCCCTTGCTTCTAGGGAATTCTTTCCAACCCCTTCAAGTCCACATACTGGAGGCTTCCTCACCAGCCCATAAAATCCAGATAGGATCTATACATGAAGCATTCACCACCAGGCTTCCTTGCTCTGGTGTAAGAGCTACATCTACTCTTCAGAATTATTAATGTCACAGAAATTGATATGATTCAATCACCTGTGTCATAATTATCCTATGTTTTCTTTATGGCCAATTCTAAAGAACTCCCAAGCATTTTAATACATTCCTTTCTTCAAGCCTGATATAAAAGTGGCAATTAAGAGAAGACCCCATCCCATAATCAGTCTTAGGTTCATTGCTTCAAATAGTCCCCAGACAGATTCCTGAGGGGCAGTCCTGTCCTGATGCCAGATGTCACCTTTTTGTCCTCCTCCCACCAAAAAACTCCCTGCTGAGTGTTTTTAATGGTTCAGCAGCCATCTCTCCACTACAGGTCTCTCTGTAATTCAACCAAAAAGCCCCAGATGACCTTGATCCAACCACACCCTGGAGAAAAGGAACATCCTGGTTCATTGGACTCTGCTCTTGCATTTAGGATAAAATTCTTTAGCAAAGGATTCATGCTACGATTCCTACTACCTTTTCAGTGTCATTTGGTACTGTCGTCGGACTATAGACTTATTTCCCAAATTTTTTAGGTAAAATTCTCTGAAACATCTGACCATCTTTATCTTGCTTCTCTCATGTAGAATTTCCTATTTCCCCTCCACCTCCTTCCACATTCACCTGGATAAAATACACGTGTTCTTGGAGGTTCTGTTCTAAACTTAATCTCTGAGAAGTCCACTGCAATTACCCAGTTTGAGACAAAGTTGGCCATAAAATTGACAATTTATGATAGTACATTGTCATTATCTGTGGATATCTCTTTCTTTTCCATTAACAAGTGAACAGTTTGAAGGAAACAGTGATGTAATCTCGACAGGTAAGGATTTGCAGTGCCTGACAGGTGGTAGATTCTCAGTAAATGACAGATCAATGGAAAGACACGTCCTAAACATTCATAACTGGTGATGGTGACCCAGAGATTTCTTCTAGATGTGGTTCAAATGTGCTTAAGCTGCCAGCCTAGATTTGTGAAAATAGTACCCGGTGTCAAGCTGTAGTTATTTATTTTAGAATATCTGTCTCAATCACTCATTCTTATTTTCTCCCAGCTAAAATTCATGCTCTGATTTTCTGACTCTAAGATAAATATACTAATATATTCCTAAGCACATTGAAAATAAACCTTAATGAAAGGCAAACATCCAGAAACATCCTTTGATTGACCCCTGGCTGGCAGACCAGCCCAGAGGAGCAAATTGACCAGGCACAGAAGCCATAGGGTCATTACATTGTTCCTCTTCTGTGACAGTTATGCAAATAAAATTTCAATTTGCCTTTTCCTCCTTAAAATGTGTATAACTGAATCACTTTGCTGTATACCTGAAACTAACGCAACATCGTAAACCAACTAGGCTTCAATAAAAAAATAGTGGTTCTTTTTCTCCCTTTGTAATTGGAGGTAGGTTATACAAGTCCTTCCTATTCTTTCCAGAGGGGCTGAAGTCATCTTTCCTTCTTACTTTTGCAAGTGATCCTATTCTAGACAATACTTGCACATAATCCATGGGTCCCTTCTTTTTTATGAGTTTTTCAGTCTGACAGAAGAGATTCTAATTACGCCCCTGTGAGGTTTCTGCGTTGGCTGTGCTATCAGATGCCCAGGTTACCAGCTTTTGTAGAGCCCCCAGCTTTGGTGCCCAGGGCTGATTGCCAATGGCAAGATTCTTCCCCACGCCATAGGATACAGCCATCCACAGCGGCCTGACAGTTCAAACAGGCCCATTTCTTGGTATGCTATTTTTTTTCTCTCAGTTTCAAACAGCTTTAAAATATCAAATTTGCCAGGCATGAAATGCAGTTCAAATGAATCACTGTTCAGAGGGAGACATTTTAATGAGGTTAACACTAAAATGCCCAAAGTGATCTTTGAAGTTACAGCCTAGACCAGCCTAATGGTTTAATTCTGTCTTGGCAAATCAATACCTTTTCATGAAGTTTCTAAAAGTCATCAGGACATAATATGTATATTTATGCTAACTTGTTCACTCTATCAGTAACTATCACGCTTGGCTATGATTGAGTGCCTATAATAAATAACCCGATGCCTTCAGTTCTGACAATATCACAAAATGGCAGATATATTCATTTAAAAATTCTATATTTTTTAATTCACTGCTGTAACATTAGCCCTGGGAACAGAATCTGGAATTCATGTTACACCCTAAACAAATATTAGTTGAATTAATTATTCAATTTAACAGATAAGAAAACCAAAGTTTACTCTCTCATTGCTAATCTCATTTCCATCAGGAATGCTGCAGCTTGTTCACCAGATCTCAACAGCTGCCAATACACACACACAAACAAGCAAGCACATACATGCATATATGATCATATTACAATCTGACCAGCAAAAGAAGTTAGACTTGTATTCCCAAAACTTGCTATAAAATCAAAATTCTTCATCCTCTATTTTTTTCTTAATTTTGTGAAATTTAAAATCTACAGATAAGCACCTAGAAAAACACCCTTTATGTCTCACTCTCACAAAATGTGGGCAACACACTCTCTGTTTTATACAATTAATTTTTCTGAACTAAAATGCACACGTTTATGTTGATCCCTCCTGAATTTCAAGTGTTTACTTGTTCCCATATTTCTAGCCTGGCATGATATTTTGAATATTCCATCCAACAGATAAACCATTTATCTGCCTCTGTAATACATGTGAATTTGATCAGCATACATGACATGCCTTCACTCCAGTTGTGTTTTAGATTATAGAACAACACAGAGTCCTGTGGCATACCACCAGATCACTCTTTCCCATTAGGAAGTGAAATGCTCCTTGGATGTAGCTGGTTTAATATCTTTAACTCCATGTATTTGCATTATCAACCATCCAGTGTTTCTCCATCACATCCCCAAGACTATTTAGAGTTATCATTGGAAAACCGAGACAATTGTTAAACTTTAAGCAGAATTTTGTGCAACACCTTCTTGTGTATTCCTTCATTTTCATGCTCCCTCCCACCAAATTATAGGCCTGGGTTGGTGTTATGTATTCTGTGTACAGAAGCAGTGTGTCTTCAGAAAATTTTCTTTTTATCTGGACAAGCCTCAGTTTCATTATCTGTTAAAGGAGTGTAGTGATACTTGTCAATATAAAGAGAAATCACTGGTGTTAAGAGCCTAGAAAAGGGCCCAGATCACATTAGCACTCAATCCATATCAATCTCATTTTCTCACCCTTTCCTTTGCTCCCATCAACTCCGTGTTTCTATAAACCGTAAATACATACCACTTTTGTCTGCAGGACCATCCGTTGATCCAGTCATCGTAATGATAGGTATTCAGAGTTAAACCAAACTAAAAGAGACATTGCTTTTGCCAAACCAACTCATTCTATGTTTCCTAATTGTTTTGTTTTATAAATTTACATAGAACAAAATTAACTCCTCATGGTAGACAGCTCTATAGGTTTTTTTAAATTATAAATTTATTTATTTTATTTTGTTATTTATTTTTGCTGCATTGGGTCTTCGTTGTTGCGTGCGGGCTTTCTCTAGTTGCGGCTACTCTTCGTTGTGGTGCGTGGGCTTCTCATTGTCATGGCTTCTCTTGTTGCGGAGCACGGGCTTCAGTAGTTATGGCTTGAGGGCTTTAGAGCGCAGGCTCAGTAGTTGTGGCACACAGGGCTTAGCTGCCCCGTGACATGTGGGATCTTCCCAGACCAGGGCTCGAACCCATGTCCCCTGCATTGGCAGGCGGATTCTTAACCATTGTGCCACCAGGGAAGCCCCAGCTCTACAGGTTTTGATAAATGCATAGAATGACGTATCCACCACCCCATGCAAGATACAGATGCGTTCCTCACCCCAAATACTTTCCTCATGGTCAGATGCTCTCCAGCCTTAAATTCTGACAACCACTGGTCTCTCTTCTGTTCCCATAATTTCATCTTTTCCAGAATGTCATATAAAAGTTGTATGGACATCAGTTTTCATTTATCTTTGGTAAATACTTAGATGGGGGTTGCTGGGTCTTATGGTCACTGTATGTTTGACTTTACACAAAACCACCAAATTGTTTACCAAAGCGGTGCCCTCCTTTTGCAGTCTCCCCAGCAATGTAGGAGGACCCCGTTGCCCTTCATCCTTATCAACACTGTGTAATATCAGGTCGATGTTATGTGTGTAAGTGTAAAGTCTAGTGCAATCTCATTGTGGTTTTAAGTTGCATTTGACGAATAATGTTGAACATCTTTTCATGTGTTCATCAGGCATATATCTTCTGTGGCAGAGTGTCTATTGAAGTTTTTGGCTGTTTTCTAATTGAATTTGTTTCTATTGCTGAGTTTTTTGAAGTTCTTTATATATTCTGCATATAAGTGCATTGTCAATTATGATTTGCAAATATTTTTCCAGTCTGTAGCTTGTCTTTTTTATTCTCTGAATACAATTGTTTAGATAGCAAAAGATTTAAAATTTAGAAATGTCCTATTTATTATTTTTAAAAAGTTCAATGGATCATCCTTCAGAGTTTTATAGAGGAATTCCCTGCTTAATCCAAATCACAGATATTTTATCATTTCTCTTTCCAGAAGTTTCATAGTTTAACAGTTTATCTGTATATATATGATCCATTTTGAGTTATTTTATATAAGACGTGAGGAATAGGCTGAAGTTCTTTTTTTCCCAAATAGATGTCTAATTTCTCCACTACTATTGTTGAAAAGACTCTTCTTTTTTCTTTGAATTGTTTTTGCACCTTTGCCAAAAATATAGACTATATTAATGTGGACATATATTTCTGAACTCTATTCTGTTCCATTGATCCATTCTTTCACTAATTCCATGCCATCTTGATTATTCCATCTTTATAATAAGATTTTAAATGAGGTAGTATGAGTCCTGCAACTTTGTAACTTTTCAATGTAAATTGTACCTTGCCACATAAATTTTAAAATCAGATTTTTTATAGCTACAAAAAAGCCTGACAGGATTTTGATTAAGATTGCATTGAATCTACAGATTTCCCCAGCTATACTGATCCATGACATTTTTTATGGAGCTGTACCATCCCAGAGCCTGGTCATTCATGCATGATCAAATCCCTTTTTTCTGTTTCCACAGCCACCAGCAATAAGCGCCCTCCCTCCACGCCTTCCCATCCCTGTCTTCCATTTGCATTTTCCAGTATTAGTTATAATTAGAATAGAGTGAGCAAAGGATTCACCTGGCCCCATACATAGCTCAGGACAGAAAGACCGTAAAGAGCACAAAAGTAAAGTGACATGAAACTTAGTAACCTCTATGGCTAGCTCATTACCGATCCAGCCAAAATACTCCCTAATATGGCAGCTTAAGTCTACATAAAACCTAAATGACCCAAGCACATGTTCAATAATGATTTCCCCAAGTTACAAAATCCAGAAAGTAGCCCTGCTTAAGACTCAGCTTAATGCATTCAGTGATGGATGTTGCTGTCTGAGGTATCAGACCACCACTCCCGACGGCTGTAGCTTTGACAGGTAGATTTGCCAGTGCTTGGAAGTAGCCCCAGCTCTTTTCTTTGGGGCCACAGTTACTTGATGACCATCTATGATGAGATAAAACATATAAATGCAGTAGGAATATGTCCTGGCCCAGCATTAGAGTGGAACAAACCCTTTAGAGGAGAACGATGTAAAAAACTACCTTAAATATGATAAATCATAAGATGCAAACCAAGACAATTACAACAGAAGAAGAATGTCTGTTATTTTAACCCAGGCCCCTTAGGTCTCTTTGGTAACAGAGCCCTGGTGAAGTGCACAGAGGTCTAGTTTCTTCTCACTGCTCCTTACTCACCCTAGAAAGAAGCCTCTTCACATTTTTTAAACTTTTTATTTTATATTGAAGCAGAATTGATTAATGATGTTGTGTTAGTTTCAGGTGTACAACAAAGTGATTCAGATCTACATATACATGTATCTATTCTTTTTCAAATTCTTTTCCCATTTAGATTGCTACATAATACTGAGCAGAATTCCCTGTGTTGTACAGGAGGTCCTTGTAGCAGTGATTGTCTTTAATGTTGCACGAAACAAGGAAGAGATGATGGAAAAATGGAGGGGTTTAACCCTGAGAGCTGCAGTATGAGCTGTGAGGTGGAGGGAGGCCCAGGGGAAGGCTAGGCAGGCACATGAGGTTGCCAAGAGACCTCAGTGAACCGAATAACCAGGTGACTTGCCAACATCTGTCCTGTGTCTTCAAATCAAACTTGCAGATCAAGAATTAAACACAGAAAAAAAAAAGATTTTATGAGTAGACCCAGATAAATGAAACTGTTTCTGATAGACTACACATGTTCTATTTATAATGGTGGAGAAGTTGCTTTTCCAACCAAGATATTTTGTGTGTATGCCCTTTCTGCAGGGCATTCTCTTGCTGTAACAATTTTCTCATCAGCATTTTAGTCATGAGACATTTGCTCGTTGAGCCTGAACTCTAAGCAGAAAAAGGTAGTCTTGAAAGATATGTGAACAAGGCTGTGATTTTTTTAATAGATCTTTATTGGAGTATAATTGCTTCACAATAATGTGTTAATTTCTGTTGCACAACAAAGTGAATCAGCCATGTGCATACACATGTCCCCATATCCCCTCTCTCTTGAGCCTTCCACCCATCCTCCCTATCCCACCCCTCTAGGTCATCACAAAGCACCAAGCTGATCTCCCTGTGATATGCTGTTGCTTCCCAGCAGTGAACTATCATCCTGTTACCAAAACCAGAAAGAGATATCACCAAAAAAGAAAATTATAGATCAATAACACTGATGAAAATAGATGCAAAAATCCTGAACAAAATACTAGCAAACAGAATCCAACAGCACCTTAAAAGGATCATACACCATGATCAAGTAGGATTTATCCCAGGGATGCAAAGATTCTTCAATATATGCAAATTAATCAATGTGATGCACCACATTAATGAATTAAAGAATATAGACCATACAATCATCTCAACAGGTTCAGAAAAAGGCTGTGATTATTGACTTAGTAAATCATCTTGTTTTCATTGTTTCTCTGTCCTGCCTGGTGCTGGACACACATGATCAAAGATTGCTTATTAAAGTTCTTTATTACATTTACATTACATTTTTATTTTTTATTGAAGTATAGTTGATTTACAATGTTGTGTTAATTTCTGCTGTACAGCACAGTGATTCAGCTGTATATATACATTATTTTTCATATTCTTTTCCATTATGCTTTATCACAGGAAATTGAATGTAGTTCCCAGTGCTCTACAATAGGACCTTTATTTTTATCCATTCTCTATATAATAGTTTGCATCTGTTAATCCCAAACTCCCACTCCATCCTTCCTCCACCACCCCTCCCCACTGGCAACCACATGTCCATTCTCTATACATTTATATTTTATTGATAACCCTTCCTCTCTCTGGTGACTTATATTTGCCTTTAGATTACATTAAAAACATAGGATTATCTAACTTTCAGGCACTTCCTTACAGGCTTTAGGCAATAGCATCTCCTGGCTATATTGTCCAGAGTTACCAGCCTTATGATTATTTTCCTAATAATCATTCATTTGTGGCTCCTGGATATCTTGGTTGCCCAAGAGAATCTAACCTAATACTTCAAGCAATGGTCAAGAACATGCACATTATGATATATTAAGTCATTTGTGTATTCATTTAATCTATATTTAATGAGTATTATGTATCAGAAACTGGGTGATGCAAGAATGAATAAATAGTGGGCCTAACTTAAAGATGATCGCCTATCAGATCTCAAATCTCAAGGATCTGAATTCCTCTTGGCTATAGCTTCCTCTAAATATGACTAGCTTAATCACTGTTCTTGTATTCATTCACAGCAGGAGTTTAGAAGCTAAATTCCTAACATCATCTTTGGTACACTTTCCTTCAACTCTTAATATATTCATCATAGATAGGAATCAAATTTCTTTTCTGAGGATTTGGTCTTTAGATGTTAGACATTCTCTTTGAGGATAGATTACACTTTTTCTATTTATTTCTTCTGTATAGATCACCTTGTAGCTAATCATGCAACCTCAAATGGTATTCTATAGCTAGGAAGTCTACTGAATTACTTTGGAGAAATATCTTGTCAAGGAAGAGTATTTGGAAACAAGGCTAAAAGGGTAAGTTGGGGCCTGGCTTTGGAGAAGACTCAATGACAAGCTATTGACCCCAAATTTATTTAATAGACAATATAGAACTAATCAAAGTTGTTTTGTTTTGGTTTTTTTAGAAAACTGATAATCAAAATGTAGTAGCAAGATTAATCTGATGAAAGTATGTAGTTTTGATTTTTGTATAGGAGAGACTATAATTCAGGGAAATTGAAAGTTAAAAGACTATTCCAAAAGCAAAGAGATGGTAATTATATTAGGATAATCTCCATCATCATGGAAATAAAAAAAATTAATGTAAAAGTATCGGGACAAAAAGTATTTCCTGACTGAACAAATGATCAGTTAATTCAGTCAATGTGTTAACCATCCCTCCTTCATTTCATTTCCTGAAGGTGTTAAAGTTCACTCTTTGTGGAGGTCTAATAGGAGTTCAGGCTGATTCTCTTTTTTAAAAAATTTGTTTTTAATTTATTTTAATTTTTTTATCGAAGTATAGTTGATTTGTAATGCTGTGTTAGTTTCAGGTATACAGCAAAGTGATTCAGTTATACATGTACATGTATTCATTCTTTTTCAGATTATTTTCCCTTATGGTTTGTTACAAGATATTGAATATAGTTCCCTGTGTTATACAGTAGGTCATTGTTGGTTATCTATTTTATATATAGTAGTGTGTATATCTGATCCTCAATAGTGAGTGACTGAGACCATGAGATCTCAGTGGATGTGATTTTCTCCTCTTTGCCCTCACTAGCAAAATGACGATACTGAGGCACAGGAAACAAATGAGTAATCTTCTGTATATGATGGCACTATAGAACTCAGATAATTAAACTTGAAATGCAAAGTTTATTTCTTCCTCAGCAGGCTACCAGGACAAATATACAAGAACCAAAGAGAGTGAAGGAAATAATCTTTTAGATATTTTTTCACAAGTAGACACACTCTAGATTTCTGATTGTGAGAAGAATAAAGATGAAAATTAAGAATACAGTGCAAAATGTAAATGATTAAAATAGTTAACATCCAGCTCTGGAATTAGCCCATTCTGACTAATCATATAAAGTCAATTTGCAATGAAGTCTAGGTAATGCCTAACTTCTCACACCAAAGTTAATGTGAGTGTTTGAAATCACAATTAATTGACTAATTTAATTTCTAACACTGCTATTACATTTTCTTTTTGTGTGGCCTGAGTTTAAATTATTAATACACTTGCAATTTGTTTCTTATACTTTTCTTTTTATGAACAAATGTGCTCTGGTTTTGGCAAGGGTTAATGAACTTAGTGCATTAGATGTTTTATGAGTTTATTTCATAATATTTTGAACTCTTGATAGCCCATGTCCCATTTTACTAGGCACATGTTCTCTTTCTCTTTAGATTTACAAGGACACAAAGTACATATTGAATCTTAATTGCCAATGTATAAAGGATCATTGGTTGTCCAGGAAGCCTTTTATTTATTTTCTATACTTGAAATTCCTTTTTCTCCCCAAATACTATTTTCTAATATGCTAATGTAGCCATGCGTGACATGATGGGATCTTAACACCTCAAGAACAGTGGCTCAGCTCACTTTTTAGGGGCTCAGGGAAAGCATAGAAGACAGTATTTGGTGCCTTTTCAGAGGACAGTGAGAGGAAGTTTGTAAGGCTGAGGCTGGGAGGAGAAGGAATTAACAGGCCAGGGGCCAGGATCTATTTGCTCCCTGGTGAGAAATGAAAAGAAAATAGACAAAACTAAAACCAGAACCCAGAAGAACCTCTCCCATTTGATGTCAGAATTTAGTGCAGAAAAGAAAGCCCTACACCTAGAGCCCAGCTGAAAATTCTTTAACATTGACAGAAGCTCTCTTTACCTGGCACTACACATCTATTTAAAAATTAAAGCAGTCCTTAAAATTGATATTTCCAAATAACTTTAGAGTTAGCAAAATGCAGACAAAATTATTTTTTTTCTATTTTTTCTCAGTTTTATTAAGACACAGACACACAAGCACACACACAGCTTTTTGTGTTCTATATTTTTCTAACTTTTCAATTCCCATAACTGAACACTTCTGTGCTCAATATACCAATCACACGTGTTGATAACTAAGTACTTGAAGTATTTAATTAGACATATATGCAAGCACACACATGTATAGACAGACACACACAGATGCTAAGAAAGAAGTGGTTCTTTTGCTTGATTTTTAGGAATTGTCAGAAAGATCCCTTTCTAGGTGGCAATGAAGATTGAAATAGAAGCAGAAGTGGTTTATTTCAACTAATCTGTGAAACGTAAATTTTAAACTCCTTTACAGTGGACCTCCAGAGAAGCAAGGTGGTATAACTAATAAGTTATCAATGGGAATTATGAAAAAATGACCTGTAGCAATCAAAATTATGAGGCAGCCTCTAATCCACCCCTCCGAAAGCTTGTAAGTAAATGTCATGTTTGACAAAGTAGTTCATGTTGAGAAACACCATCTGTGAGGACTATCAGAGACTAGGAGGACATGTCATGCTTGATAAAGCTGGTAATGCTGATGCCTATCAGAAGAGCAGGCTAATATGTCAAAAGCTCAGGGAAAAGAGAGTCGAGAGAAAAAGATGAGTTTGAAGAAAACACCTGAGACCATTGCTAATGAAAACAGGCACATGAGAAGCATAGGAGACCAAGCATAGTATAAAAATACTTCCTATCCAAGTAAGCTATTTGTATCTCTGTTATGAGACCATACCTCCTAATATTTAATATTTCCCCTCTGCTTCCAACTAACATCTTGATTTGTCCTTTGACACTCATTAAATATTGTTTCCATTGACATACTAATATACAACAGCCTTGGAGATTAGAAAAATAGGAAGCTAACAAGCTTCATTACTCTGTTCTGGTCACACTGTTACCATTCAGTTCAATACATAGGTTTGAGGGTGTTTTCTGTTTTCTCTGGCAGGCTCTGTGCTGGGCAACTCAGACACTGCCTGTCCTTAGAGAGCTTGCAATCTAACACAGTTACACATGGAAAATGATCTCTCATGACAACCCAGTGCTGTCATTTCAAACAATAAGCATATGCAATCAGCAGTGTCTGTGCAGGAGAGCATGGAGGTTGGAATGCTACCAAGACTTCATGAAAGCTGTATTGTGAGGGATGAATGGTCATTCATCAGGTAACAAGAACCTAGACAGGGCTACGAAATATTCATCAACTTCCATAAAGGTACTTTCATTTCTACATTTCTCTGAAACCCCAGACAAGTTCCGCTAACAACCTTCCTCAATGCATTGTGCCCTTGTAGTCATTTGCAAAACAAACATGTTAATATTCAGCTGTCTGCACTTAACTACAAATTCCATGTTGGTGGTGGCAACAGTCTTATTCACCATTTTATCTACAGTAATTATGACAAATTCACTTAGTTCAAAATTGGTTCACTGACAAACTGTTCTAGAAGACCCTTGGTTATTTCACCCTGTAGAGGTCTCCTGATACTCACTCTATAATTAATGTTCTTTTCTTTACTCAAAAAAAAAAAAAGGTGAAAAAGACAAACTATGTTTATTAAGAAAGTGGTACTCAGATGTGTCTGTTCCACTCTTTGGAAAATGAATTTCTTCATGAAACTTTATGAAATTCTTCAATACATGAAACATGCAATGTTTTCAGAGTTCCTGCAAAAAGGAAAAAATAAACTTGCCTCAATGTGCATTTGCTCAGTATTTCCTGAAGCTACAAGGATGAACAGGAACCCTGCCTCTCAATGTATCAATACCACAAATGATTTATTGTAGTTTTGAGTAGAATTTAACAAAGCCAACTATTTCTGCCCAAAGATAGGTTATAAAATGGGTTGAGCTAACCTCTTCCCTTTGAAGCATTTTCTCCAGTTTGAAAGAAAAATCTTCTGCCTTGTTTCTCTCCACAACTGGGAGTTGAGAACTGCTCAGAGTTTTGGGAAACACAGCAAAAGCCCTCACAAAGCAAAAGGCTAGAACGTTTCAGGAGAAGGCTGAATTTAGTGTAAGTATTTTTTTATTGCTCTTGAATATAATTCAGTAAAGTTCAAAGGGCAATAGCTATGCACCTAACCACCTACTGAAATCCCTCTGTCATAAAATTGCTTTTCATTTCTTATTTTAAAAGAATCCAAATGAAATTTGGCCAGGATTTTGGCCAAAACTTAAAACTTTGAGTAAGTACCTAAGGATTAGTAAATAAAGAAAACATAATTAAAGTAATCAGTACTATTTTCTGGGTGCTTTCTCTGTACCAGACAATATGCTGGCCTTGAAAGGACAGCATTTATCCTCACCAAGCTCCATTCAGCAATGTGAGAAATTGTAAGTACCATACTGGGTTGAGAAGAGTGTTCTGTATCAAAAAAATGGGTAGAGTGTTGATAATCTCTACAAAATGTACTGAAATACATGGCTACATGTACTGAAATACATGACAAATACAATCGTAAAAACCCAGCATTGGCACATATATCTGTTTGAAAATAGTTTTCTGGAATTAGGAAGAAAGAAATAAAATCACAACCTCCCTATGGGTGATTATGGATGATTTAAATGCAACTAAAAGGTGAGCATCTACTGTAGTACAGCATAAGACCAATTTTACCTTTTCGAAGGCAAACATGCCAACACCAATATTAGGCTTCATCTTTTAATAAGTTGTTATTTCTAAGTATCTTGTTGATGTATATGTGTCTATTAGAAATAAATAAAATTCACAATGGACTGGCCTCCATGAGATAGGATTCTTATGCCTTTGTCTTCATTTTTTATTATGACTCCCCCTTTTTACTGCCTTGCTTTCTTCACTGCTCCTTTCCCACTTCTGAAGGAAAGCAGAGAGTGGTTAGATGACTTTGATCTTAAGTATTGTTGCTAGGGCAGTGTTTGATGTTTGACCCAGGAAGTAACCAGAAGTGGGGAGATCTATTTTTGGTTCAGCATGGAATACACAAGGGACTGGTCCAGCTAAAGGGGTTTAAAGTGCCTCCTGCTCATCACATTTCTCGACCCACTGAGAGCCCAGCTTACAAAGAGAACAAAGACATAGGCATGTGATGGAGGAGACAAGGAGGCAGAGAGTTGGTACCATTGACCAAAGAAGAGGAAGTTGGCATCACACAGAGCACACGTGAGAAAAACAAGGACATCCCACAAAATCAGTTAAGTCTCATGTTCAAGTGCTGCACATGAGGAAAACTAAAACCTTTTACTTATAAATAGTAAAGGCTAAGAACACAGAGATGGACATATAAAATGGCCATTGCATGTAAGCAATGCATTTTTAAAAGGTATGTTAACCTGTATTTATTCAATATGGGATTGTTGCACATTAAAGGTTTTCTCTGGATCCAGTCTGGTGCTTCAGATACTTCTCTCCCTTCTAGTCAATGCCTCAATTTAAGCAGTGTCTGTTCTGTGGCTTATTTTTTCAGAAACCTATTAGATTTTAGGGATTATCTTGATGAACTCTATCTGGCTATCACTCTTTTCTCTAAAGATAATCATTATCTAATTATTATATAGTTAACTTTTGGGGGGACTATTGTTTCTTTAAGAAAACCTTCAAAATGTGGAGAAACCAAACATTTTAAATGTCATTCCATCATCTTCAAGCTTCCATCTCTTCTTCTGAGAAGTTAGTTGTCATTTCATTGTTGATTTTTAAAATATGGTGTTTTTTTTTATTCAGATAGTTTTAAGATGTTAACTTTCTCAATGACTTTCTTCAGTTTTATTACAATGTGCCTAATTATGTATTCTTTCTCTGTATGTTTATCTTATTTGGCTTGGTAGCAAATATCTTGGTATCTTTTATCAGCTTTTGAAAATTCTTGGCTGTTATCTCTTAAAATGTTTCTGCCCTCATCTTTCTTTCTTGCTCCTATCTTTTGGAGAATGTGATTATATCCCTTTAAGATTTCTTCACACTATCCCGGATGTGTTTTCCATTTTTTCTCAGTATTTCAGTTTCAATAATTTCCTGTGAATCTATCTTTTACTTACTACTCTTCTATTCCATTGTGTCCAACCTGCTATTATACTCATCTAGTACAGTCTTAAAGTACTGACTTATTTATTCTTTTTTATTTCATTTTTATTTTTATTGTTTTGGCCACGTTGCACAGCTTGCAGGATCTTAGTTCCCTAACCAGAGATTGAACCTACACCCTCAGCAGTGAAAGTGTGGAGTCCTAACCACTGGATCACCAGGGAATTCCCCTGACATTTACTCCTAGGATTTCCATTTGTTCTCGTTGTATAGATTGCAATTCTCTATTCAAGATATCAATTATTCCCTGTATTTTATATCAGCTGTAGTTCTATTAAAGTATACATGATAATTCCAGTATCTAGATCACTTGTGGCTCTGTGTCTATTGTCTGTTTTTCCTTTTGGTCCTGTTATTTGATGTAGCTGTTTTTTGTTTGTTTCGTTAATTGTTTAGTGAACCTGGACATTTGGACTGAAAAATTGCAGGGGTTCCAAAACCTCTGTAGCTTCTGGGAGGTAGTTTGAATAGGGGATTTATCATATTTATCTAATTAGGGCTTGAGTTAGTAAACAAACTTTATTAGTCTTCATATGGGCAGAGCGATTTCTTTTTGTTCCTTACTCCTGAGATTTATACCAGGTTCCTGATCTCCAGTTTTCCTCTCCCTAGCACTGTGAGACTGCCAAAAGCCCCCAAAATCTCCTCAGTCACCTTAGTCTTTGCTTTCTCCATAGGTTCTCTATATCTTGCCTTGGGCTTCTTCTGAAACTGTGTAAAAGATTGTGCTCATTTCAGTATAGAAATATCTTCTGTTCCATATAAGGATAAAAGCTTGACTCCTCAAGTTCTGGCTCTCATGATAGTTCCTCTATGCCTTCAAATAGATTTTTTTGGTATTTCATCCAGATTTCATAATTGTTTTCAGCAAGTAATTGTTATTCCACAAGTTAACTTGTCTTAGCCAGAACATGTAGTCTGCATGTGTATTTTTATGCCTAGCTGTACACTAATTTTACAAAAATAATTCACTGGAAATCATTTTTTGTTTTTGTTTCTAATTTTTCAATTGCCCAGATTCCTACACTTGTTTCTAACAGTATCTTAGAGAGATTTGGAGGTTCAGTTTGTAGATAGATGTGGGTGGTATCAATGTAGGGCTGTTTCTTTATGTGTTGCTTTCACAGGAAACAAAATGTTCATTCAAAAGATGGTATAGTTTTGGATACCTGAATTCAGAGTCTAAAATGTTCTAAATTTGCCATTTTTACCCCAGCTTAATACTTCAGCATATATGCTTGCATATCTATATTTGTTACTTTTAGAATCACTTCTCCTATGATTTGCATCTCAGTATTTAAAGATGCTATTTTAGACTTTAGATTTTTTGTTTTATGGAGGTAGAAAGGTGGAAGAATCCGAAGATTTAGAATATCATACAATGTAGAAAAGTCTGAGATGTGCAGAGAGGCCTGAATATCAAACTAATTCTCCAAGGTCCCCCAAACTCTGGAATACCAAAATGAGAGTTAAACCCCAGGATTCCCACATACCTTCTTCCTATCTTTTACTTCGTCTTTATGATAGTGAAGGAAGTAGAAGCAAGTACAGGTTTTGCATAAGTCTGAAATGGGCTGGATAGAACATGTTTCAAATTCCTGCCACATGGTTTACTTCAATTGGTTAATAGCCTGAGAATATTGCCATGTCAAAACCTGGGTCTCACTTTTATCCAGAGGCCATTAGAAGAGGGGCAATCTGAAAAGATCTGGACAAAAGACACTGGCCACCCTCCAAGACATAAATGATGATGAGTCTACATCTTGGGGTGGGAATTCCCAGGTCTTAGTAAAAGGGCCTACTGATCAGAACATCCACAGCAAGGTGGTGTTTTCACTAAACTAGAAAGTTTTTCTTCACCTTTCTTGCATGAGACCCTTTGTTTGACCACAGATTTCTTCAAAATAAATTGAAGAATCAGATGTAAAATAAGTTTCCCATATGGATTGTGTCTTAAATGAACTCTCTCCCACTCCAAACACTAGCACAAATAAATATACCAAACAAAAATAAAACTGGTTTTCTTAGTCTTTTCTTACTATCCCTTAACTGCAGCTTCCAGAATAATACTAAGTAATATTGGAATAATCACACTTCTTGACAGATTCCTAAATGTGATGGGAACTCCTTTGCTTTTATGCCTTCAATTATGAGATGAACTGTTGGTTCAAGACAGACATTCTTTATTATGTGAAGAGCATATTCTTATGACACCTGTTTTCAGCTTTTACCAGAAATAGTTGTTGCACTTTTTTAAGGGCCTGCTTATTCTCTAAATTATGACATACATTTTTTTCCTTCTACTTAATGAACTAATTACAGAAACAGATTTCCTAATATGAAGTTAACCTGAAACTCTGTTTTGGCAAAGTAAATTATAAGTTTAACATACTATTTGATTATATGTATGACAGTTTATGTAAGATTATTACATCTATACATGTGTGTTCTCATTCTGTGTTTTTTCTCTTTTGGAAAAATAATTAATATTGAAAAATTAAATAAAAAACTTTCCAAAATGTTCTCTTTTCTAGAAACACATTGGTAGCATTAGAATGTGTCAACACTAAAAATCTGAAAGAATTCACCATAGGATAATCAAGAATGGATTTTTTATTTTAACTTTTTTTTTTTTTTTTTTTTTTGGTCTTTTTTTTTTTTTTTTGCGGTACGCGGGCCTCTCACTGTTGTGGCCTCTCCCTTATGTGGAGCACAGGCTCCAGACGTGTAGGCTCAGCGGCCACGGCTCACGGGCCCAGCCGCTCTGTGGCATGTGGGATCTTCCCGGACCGGGGCATGAACCCGTGTCCCCTGCATCGGCAGGCGGACTCTCAACCACTGCACCACCAGGGAAGCCCATATTTTAACTTTTTAACATTTAAAAAACTTATAGTACATGCATCTTTATGTATTTAGGTTTTCTACTTCTTATGATAATTTTCTTTATTTATTTTGTAACCCAAATATATCTTAGGTCCTGGTCTATGTAATAAAGTCTATGTAAGTCTCTGTAAGTTCAAATTCTGTTTCTATCATACATTTAGTTTTGGCATCTAATGTATTAATTAACCCCTTTAAGCCTCAGTTCCTTTATCTTTAAAATGAATAGACATAACACAGTTATATCATATGGATGTTTGGGGATTAAATAATAAAAGGAATGTAAAGCATTAAGCAATACCTGGTATCTGGTAAGCACTGACGAACTATTACCAAATTGTTGTTACATAAACAGTTTACCTTGACCATCTTGATCAATAGCACCACTGCCCAAATAGGTAGGTAACCCTCAAACAAATAATCTATATCAACATCTGTTTCTCTGCCTTTGACATTCATTAAAAAAATATTTACTGAAGGCACACTATCTATAAGGTACTGCTCTAGGAACTGTGGATATGGAAGTGACAAAATAAACCAAAAAGAACAAAAAACAAAACATACACACAATCCATTTTCATGGAGCTTTCATTCTATTAACCGTTGCCCTGTTCCACTTACTTTCTTTTTGTCCATTTTCAGCTGAGGCCACACTTCTTTCTAATACATGCATCCTGTACTTTTAAAAAATAAGGATTATATTAATTTTCAGAAGCAAATCACATTTGCCACTGGTTTTTCAGTTCATCCCCGCCCCCCCACCCCTTGAATGCCAGGCCAAGCTTGTATTCTTGAAAGTTTGAAGAAAAGACTTGAGGGACTTGATATGAGATGTGATATGACCAAAGCTGTGGTTTAGGATTTTCTATTTGACAGCAGTGAACATAGAGAAAGGAGCAGTTAGGGGAAATAAAGGCAGCCTGAGTCATGAATCAACATGATGGTATAAAAATGCAGGTGAGGAAAGAGAAAGGGAAGACTTGTACATGCAGGCCAAGCAAGTATTGACAGAATATTTATGTCATGATGGGGGAAAGAAAAGGTAGAAGGAGAATTCATGGCTCCATGAATGTTGATCTAAATAATTGAAAATATTAGAAGTGTTATTAATAAGAATCAGAGATATAAAAGAAATGACTACTTTTGGATGGTGATATTATTTTTTATATATGATGACTTTTAAGTGTTAAAATATCTCCCACAGAAAAGAATGAACTTTCAGTTTGTTGTTCATAGCTATATCATCAATGCCTGAAATATGGTATGTGTGAACTGACCGAATGAAAGTTTTGAAATAACTTAAGAAAGCAAGTATAAATTGAAATGCTGTGCCTGCCAAAATTCATGTAATTATCATCAAAGAAACTTGACAAACAAAATCTAAATTCAGTTAATAACTTAATACTCCAAATATTTGTGATTTGATTTTGATTGTGAGTGATTTGAATATGTGAAAATAGGACACGCTATCAGAAAAGAAAATATTGACAAAGTATTTAAAAGAAAGGCTAGGGGGCTTCCCTGGTGGTGCAGTGGTTGAGAGTCCGCCTGCCGATGCAGGGGACACGGGTTCGTGCCCCAGTCCGGGAAGATCCCACATGCCGTGGAGCGGCTGGGCCCGTGAGCCATGGCCGCTGAGCCTGCACGTCCGGAACCTGTGCTCCGCAACGGGAGAGGCCCGCGTACGGCAAAAAAAAAAAAAAAAAAAAAAAAAAAAAAAAGGCTAGGAAAACATGCAATATTTAAACCAAAATTAATATCTGTAATACACGAATGCTTCTATGAGTCACAAATTTAAATATAAAATAATACAGTAGGAAAAGAGCAAAATAATTTAATACACAATTCATGGAAGAAGAAACACAAATAACCAGTAAGTATATTAAAAAGATGATCAACATTACTAATGATACCATTTTTAATATAATAGAACAAGTAATATATTTATAATAGTGTTATGGGAAATAGGAATTGTCAAAAATAATATTAGTGGTATTTATAGAATATTACATTAAATTTTAGGAAAACAATTTCTCATTATCTGTGTAATTTAAAGTGGCTAAGCCATTAAACTCCAAAATTCCACTTCTAAAAATCTGTCCTTTGAAATATTGCAAGATAAGCGTACAAGACTATTGCTTACAATGTTACTGTTTGTAATAGGAAATAAATCATAAGAAACTTAAAATCCATCAATATTTAAATAGTTAAAACTTGTAGTACTACAACCATATGATATAATGCAATGAAAATAATAAATAAAAATAGGTGGCTCTTGACACATCATCTCTTGATAAATCATCTCTAAGATCCATTACATCAATAATGCAAGTTGCTAAGTGCTATGGGTAATATGATCTCATTTATGTCAATATATAAATGTGTACATTCATGTGTGCCTTGTCTGACTGTGTGTCTGTGCAGGTGTCAAAGCATTTGTGTGTGTACACCTGCAGAAAAATATCAAGAAAAAATTCAAGAACTGGAAACAGAGGCTACTTCAAGAAAAAAAAGGAGCAAAAGCTTAGAAAGAGGGGGGAAAAGTACCCGCTTTATACTTATATTTCTGTACTTAAATACTCTTTGTAAAGACTATATATTACTGTTGGGGGAAAAATGAGAGCCTTAAGAGAAAACAAATGAAATAGGTAGTCATTTGAAAAGAGATGACTGCAAAACCTCTGAGATCAGGAAGCATCGTTTAGTAGAGAAGTAAGATTTTTGTTTCTGCTATTACCCTTACTGGTAAATACACCATCGCCTGTTATAATGAATGTATTTATACACACTAATGAACAGAATTTCATGTCCCAACAATCTCTGAATAATTTCTTATCATATATAATTCATCAAAATTATGGGAACATTAGTTATCTCTTTTCTATCTTGTTGGGAATAATTTTCTATCTTGTTGGGAATAATTATGGCTTCTTTAGGTATTTGGTTGTTGCTCTTAGAGGCCTCAGTGAATTAAAAGTGAGAGTTAGATGTGTAGGCTAATCATAACTAAAAATTAGAAGAAAAGTTTAGGCTTAGCCACTAACTTATGTGGAGTGTAGCTTGCTTTACCTATACATTGTGAAGGGAAGACTGATTATATTGCATCCATTTTTTTAGAATTGCAGATTTAAAGAGTTTTAGAATCTCACCCAATTATAACCTTCTGGAATTTTGTATCTTTAAGTGCAATAGTTCCCTCAAAATGCAAGCCCAAACGTAGTTTCTCCAGTCTCGACAGATCATTGTCTTAGTGTGAGTTCCTCCAGAAAGACTCTGAAAAGGGATTTTAATTGTAGTAGTTTATTTGGGAAATAATCTCAGGAAATTCCAGTAAAGAACTGGAGCTTGAGACACAGAATAGAAGCAATCCAAGAAGAGTTTGGTGTGTGATCAAGTCAGTCACTACTGTGGGCATTGGACCTGAGTCCACTGGGGGTGACTTGAGGAAGCTCTGGTGGTTATACATCAACTCCCTGCTCCTCAGTGGTCCAGGCCTGTGACTGGCATAATTAATGCTTTGGCACACCTGTCCTGTGCAAAGACCAAGCATGCCCCCACAGCCAGAGAAAATGACCCAAGGAACAGACTTGGCAGCCTTCAGCATGTAGAGATGCTGTGCTCAGGGAAAAAGAGCAATGCACTGAAGCATCACCTATTTTTAACCACTTGCAAGTCCATCCTGTCAGGTCACTTATTTTTGAATGGTAGTCAGTCACAAGTACTTAACAAAAAAAAGTTATATGACAGGAATTTCTGTGGGACCAGCTATAGTTCCCATTTGTGCGTTTGCTTCCAAAGCTATACAGATCCCCTTGGCATCCACACAGCATTGATTCCAGAACTCTCTGTGGATACCAAAATCCACGGATGCTCAAGTCCTTTACAGCTAACCCTCCATATCCGCGGATTCTGCATCTGCGGATTCCACCAATCACTGGTTCAATCAACAGTTGATTGAACCAGGGAATACTGAGGCTGGGCTGTAAATGATTTTCATCCTGTCCACCCTCTGTCACTCATTCTATATCCCCATCACCCTGGACTACGGTTTCTGCTGGCAAGGTTGCCGGTGCAGTGGAGTGACTCAGAGATTTTTTCCTGAATGCTTGATCCAAACTCTGTCTCTATCAAACTCTCTCTCTTCATGGTAATAAGGGTCGCTGCTGTTCCAGCCTAATAACTCCTTCCTTTGCCCACTGGTCCCACAGGATGAAGAGCTCAAGCTGACCAGGCAACAGTCAGAGCATTAGGTATTCGAAGGAGAAGGATGTAACTCAAGTAGCTTGCTGGTCTTTTGAAGAGTTAGAAGCATCCTGAAGGCTCAGCATCCCTCTCTGCTGCTAATAGGTGGCACTGGACCCATTCATTCTCTCTATTATGACCAACACAGCTTTCTTCATAGTCCGTGATGAATCACTTTTCTTGCTTCTGTCCTCAGAGTGAGCAAAGACAGATGATGATTCACCTGCACTGTACAAGGTATCTTATTCACCTTGTTGTTTTGTGACTTCTCTAGAATGATGATTTTGGTGGGCATTGATATGTTTCAAAAATCCACACACTTTACACCCATAGGCTCAAAGAACTTTATATCTCTGTCTGGACTTCCAGTCTTGCTGCTTCCATGCTCCTCTTCACAAGCCAAGACATTGGCCATTGTCCTAGAATCTGTGTATATTCTTATCTAAGGCCAATTTTCTCTCCATACCAAGTTGATGACTTAGTGCCAGTGTCAGCAGACTATGGCCAATGACCTAACCACCTATTTCTGTAAATGAAATTTCACTGGAAGACAGTTGAACCCATTTGTTTACATCTTGTCTGTAGCTGCTTCCATATTACAAGGCTACAGCTGAGTAGTTATGGAAGAGGCCAAATAGTCCACATACCAAAATATTTTTTATCCGTCTCTTTAAGAAAAAGTTTGCTGACCTTGGACCTAGTATATTGCTAAGATCTCTTTATGTGGAGAGAACATTCATGCCCTCACTACCATCTCTCAGGGCCAACCCTGATTGGAACAGTAATCTTCAGCAGTGTTTTTTTGGCTGAAATCGTATATGTAGCCAATTCATCCATGAATCAGACATATAAGCCCACCTGTGTGAGGTGAATGAGTGGTGTCAGTGCATCTGAGGTAGGTGACATATGGTCTAAGCTACCTGCTTGTGCAGCTTGCTTGTGCTTCCTGTGTGAATCATGTTTTTTTATCTTCTGTATTTTACGATGTCTTGACATTTGGGGATTGACCTAAAGAGAGACTACCCCTCCCAGGGCTAGCTAATTCCCAAAGATAATAACAACATGCCCACAAACACTCTTTTCTTATACAAACCAGCGAATCCTGAGTAACTCTACACGTGCCAAGCCAATATTTCTCCTGCCCTAAATCCCTTAAAGTCAGATATGGACAACTAGAGACCAAGCCTATAGCCCCAAGCCTGCTGGAAGTAATCAAACTGGGCAATCCTAACTGATCACTCTGTCCTGCTTTACCTTTACCCTGGAAACCAAAGTAAAGCTTATAGCCTAGGCTTTCCCCATGTTCCTGCCTCTGTCTCCCGATCAAAACCTGGTGCTTTCCCCCTGTGCTCCTGCATGATGTGACGTGACCCCTTCTCTTGAGAAATGCACCTAATAAATCCTCTTCCAGTGGCATTGGCCTCTCCAGGTCACCTCTCAGTTACCTCATAGTTTAAATTCCCACAGGTCCACATATAATACCATCTGGATCTGCTCAACTTTACTCCTTAAAGTTCAGACTCCAATTTATGGTGGATTTACTGCTACTTTGACCTAAACTTCTCAAGCTCTAACTAAATAGATTGAAGTTATATTCCCATGTTTAATGTGTGCTGTATTCAGAACTAAGAGGGGTCTAGCAAGGGCAGTGCCTTTCTTTCTAAGTGTTAAGGAGTTTGATGTACAAACTCTTATGCATTAACTTGAACGTAGTGTCTTGGCATTCAGTCCACTAGATACCTAAAATGTCTACTGATGTGACCACCCTTAAAATTTTGGAGGATTTATCTCCCAGCCTTGGGCACACATACATCTTACTAGGGTCCTTGCCACTTCTATCTCACCATGCCAATAAAAATAGTGGACCAGTGTAATATTCTAAGGATCAAGGTCCCTTTCCCTTCAGACTATATCGTGACAAAGATATATAACCTTGGGGCAAGAATGTGACTTCTATTCTGCTGTCTAACCTGGGTGAAGGTGACCTGCTTCCAAACCTTCTTCTTGACAGATGTTTTAAATAACAAGTTTACCAAATAAAATCAGGTAAATAGCTGCATATCAAGTTGTAGAGAGTGTGTTGACCTTTTTCTAGGAAAGATAGCATATCCAGCACAGCTGCTTTAGTAGACCTATCACTTAGTTGAGTTTGTCATCATCTAACATCATCCCTCATGGCCCTTCTGTGTTTTGTAGGCATTAAGCTAGAAGCTTAAATGTGGACATGACAGGGACAACAACCCTTGAACTATTTAGTCTTTGAGGATAGCCCTTATCTGCCATCCCACCATGTTTTTGATTTACCACCTTGGCTGTGGGTATGGGTATTCCCTTTCCCAGGGTTCAATGCTTCTGGTACATAGCTGTATGTTTCTTGAGTAAAATTTGGGGGGATTTCTATTGGAGATGCTTGCAGTGATCTTCAGTTCATGGTCTCTGGATCTGAGAACTAACTCAGATATAGAAGCCCAGTCACACCCATACTCTTCCTTTGTATCAATAGTAGGTGATATACATAGTCTTCCCCTTTGTACCCGATCTGTTGGTTATATAAGTGAAGCAGTTTTGCCAATGGCTGCTCTTTGAATCTCTAGTAAGGACCTGGTCCTTGTGAGTCACTATCTTTTGGGCACATGACATTGCTTAGGTTCACCTGATCGCTAACAGTTTATTGCCATCAAATGGCCTCTGCTCTTGGAACTTCCGTGGCAGCCTAGTGGTTAAGACTTTGCACTTTCACTGCGGGGGGTTTGATCCCTGGTCTGGGAACTAAGATCCCACATGCCACATGGCCAAAAAATTTTTTTAAAAAAGTGGCCTCTGTCCTCCTAGAATCCTGTCATTCCCAGTGACACAAAGGAGACTATTTCCATAGCAACATTTGTCACTTTCCACCTAGGCCTGTAGATGCCTAATCTGAGATCCTCAGCTATGCTAATATACCCTCTGCACCAGCACTTTCTTATTGCTAGTGAAGGGAGAATCCATGGAGTTCCCCAGAATAGGGTCAGCTGGTGGATTCCCTGTTGTTCTATGATAGATCACCTTTAACACAGTTATATGAGCCTCGTTGTCCATTTATCAATATTCATCTAGGCAATTCTGTCACTTCCACTTCATTTTCAATATACCACCATTTTCTTTAAGCTTTAATGATCCGTGCCAGCAGGGCACTGGGACTTGCTCAGCTATCCTTGCCAGGACATTAAACTCCGAGTTACAGAAAAGTGTCCCATATCAATCACACCTCCATCTCGATCCTTAACATGTCTCTATCACCAGGGTTCAGCAAACTCCAGAATAATTCCTGAACTGTTCTCCTAGTTCTGCCCCTCCCTATTAGGCAGTTCCTTCAGTACTTTTGTCAATAACGTGTTTCTTCCTGTATCAGGGGAAGGAAGGCATACTGAAACAAGACCTTAATTATTGTTCACAAAATAGTACCTGGGGAAAAGTCTTATGAGGGCAAGTACAATGTTGTGAGGAATCCACCCCAGGTAAGGACTTTGCATAATCTTCAGACAAGAGAAGCCTGCTAATCTCTAGCAAGGAGAAGAGGTCATTCCTGCCTTCTAAGTGGATTCAGGGGAACCTAGATGTTTCTGGTTCACAAACCCAACCACGAGACATGCCCATCTCAGGCCTCAGGACTCCATTCTGTCCATCCTGGATCATGACGCCAGCAAGAGAGGCTGCTTGGGACTGTGCATTCAGCTCTCTTTGTAACTCTGCACCTATCCCATCCAGTTGCAGGAAATGAGAGCCTTTAAATTTGAACTTTCATAGAAACGTTGAACTGAGTGTTGGCTAACCTGAGCCTATAATTTTCTTCTTCCAGAGTTTCAATGACAGTTAACAGTTGTCAACCAAACCACCTTCTTATAACTACTGTTGACTTCCTATCTCTCAAGTACTAGGGTTACTGCATAGGTCACCGTAACCACTTCTACCTCTATCCCAACTCAATCCACCATAGACAGAAGTCTTAAAAATTTTGATGCTATAACATGTCAGGAGTTATCAACATTCATCTTACCACCAGCAGTAAGGTCATCATTGCCATTCGGGTAGCAGGTGATCCAAAGTCAAGGGATTCTTAGGATTTGCTTCCTAGAAATACTTCTATTACCAAAAGTCTGGGCTTAAATTCTCACTCAAGGAGTCCCTGTGATAAGGATGCTAGTGCAATTAGTTTATTTGGAAGGTGATGTGGAAACACTAGTAAAGTAGTGGGAACTTGAGACAAGAAAAAGAAGGACACTACTGTGGAGTGGGGGCCTGGGGCAAAGTGAACAAAGAGTTATTAAAAGGTGAGGTCAGAGAGATAATGAGGCCAGATTACATATGGCCTTGTAGGTCATTATAAAAACGTTGAATATTATTTTGTTTATAATTGGGAGACATTATAGAGTTTTGATCAGAGAAATAACTGATGGAATTTAATTTGCATTTGAATAAGGAAACTTTGGTTACGGTGGTAAATTGTGCATTGAATGAATGAGGACAAAGACAGAAGCAGGAAGATGAGCTGGGAGGTTTGAACAGGAAGTCAGATGAGACAGGATGATGGCTTGGACATGAGCGGTAGCAGTACCAGTGGTGAGAAGTAGTCATATTCTGGATGTATTTTGAAGCAAAAGCCAACATGATTTGTTAATGTGTTCAATGTCAGATTTTTTTTTTTTGCCATGCTGTGTGGCATACAGGATCTTGGTTCCCTGACCAGGGATTGAACCAAAGTCCCCTGCAGTGGAAGTGCAGAGTCATAACCACTGGACTGCCAGAGAAGTCCCTCAGTCAGGTTTGAGAAAATAATTGTACAAGAATGGATCCAGGGTTTTGGCCAGAACAAATCAACTTATTAACTGAGATAGCAAAACCTGGAAAAAGTGGGGTTTAGTAATGATACAAGTAAAGATGTTGATGTTGCTCTTGGATGTATAAGCACAAATGTAAGAGGAGTGGTCTGGTATAGAGAAAAACTATTTAAGTCAAAGTCAAAGGAGAGAATATGAGGGAGCACATAGGTCTGAAGTCTGAGCTCTTGGCCATCCTAATTTGACATGTCAAAGAGAAAAGGAAGAAGAAGCAGAAGAGAAAGAGGATGAACAGCTAGGAAAATACATGGAAAGTGAGAGTACAATGTTTAATATTTTACTACTAAAGGGACAGAAAAGAGTATTTACAATACTATTTTTAAATTGAGGGTTTTTTTTTTGCTATTAAGTTGTATGAGTTGCTTTTTTATTTTGGATATTAATTCTTCATGAGACATGTGGTTTGCAATACAATCCTTTTCATATGTTGCTGAATTCAGTCTTCTAATGTTTTTTTAAGGAGTTTTCCATCCATGTTCATTAGAAATATGGGGCTCTAATTTTCTTTTCTCATAATGTCTTGTTTTGGTTCTTTGATACCTTTGGTTCAAAGGTATCACTGGCTTCATAGAATAATTTAGAAAATGCCCCTTTCTCTCCTATTTTTTGGAAGAATTTGTAAAATATGGGTATTAATTTTTCTTTAAATGTTTCTTTCAATCAGTTCTTCTTTAAATTGGCCATTGACACATCTGAGCCTGTCCTATTTCTTTTGGGAGTTTCTTAATTATCAATTCCATCCCTTGACTGGTTATAAATCTATTCAGATTTTAATTTTTTCTTATTTTCAATAATTTGTGCATTTCTAGGAATTTGTCCATTTCATCTAGATTATTTATTTTATTGGCATATAATTGTTTACAGTACTATCTTTCTTAAAATTTTTTAAAAATTAAAAAAAATTTGCAATGTCAGTAGTAATATCCCCTTTTTAATTCCTGATTTTCATAAATCAAGTCTTCTTTCTTTTTTTCCTGGGCATTTTAGCTAAATGCTTGTCAATTCTGTTGATCTTTTCAAAGAACCAGCTGTGGTTTTGTGATATTTATATTGTTTTTCTAGTCTCTATTTTATTTTCACACTAATGCTTATTTTTTTCCTGTTTTCTTTGGTTTATTTGTTCTTATTTTGCTAGATTTTTAAGGCAGAGAGGTTCAGTGATTCATTTGAGATCCTTACTTTTTTTTAATGTAGCCATTTACTGTTATAAACAGTCAGATGATGACAATTATTTTTGGAATATTGCTTTTAGGGAGCTCCAAACCCATTTTGTCTCCACTAGTGCATGCTAGGTTGCTGGCTTTCAGTGTGATTGTGGGAATATTGGTTTTCAAGGCTAACACGGAGGTGAGGGAAAGATGATGAGAAAAAGACAAGTAAAATGCCACAAAGCTTTCTATTCTTACTGAGATTCAGCTATTTTTCTTAAATAAATATTCCTTAGATATTTTTAAAGCCTTTAGCTAATTTACAGACTCTTCTAAAAAGAGTTAACTTTGACAGTTTTTGATACTGTTCTCATTGCTTTTATGGAGAAATGGATTTTTAGGGGTCCTTGCTCCACCATTCCCATTGATAAAAGAAATGTTCACATACTGAGGTATGGAGAAATCATTCTGGCTTATATGTGAGTTAATATGAAATTTATGTCTGTTTGTGGCCTATTAAACATACATTGTACATCTGCTTTAATTTTTAAAGAAAAGGGTGCATTGGGCAGAAGTAAAGAATGTCCATGTTAAAATTAATATTAAATGCTGGGACACCAATGCTGGTCCTCTTTTGATGATAAGACACCCATCCCAGGTGCCAAGGCCATACTGACTCACTGTGTTTGTGCTGAGCTTTTTTTTTTTTTAATCTTTAAGGAATGTATCCCTGACTTATTCAATATTCTTTGCTCTGACAAGACAAAACTGCCAAAAACCATGCTTCTGTGGGGCAGTTCTTCAGAGTTATCTGAGAAGCTGTCTCCCGGGGTATACTCTATTACTATTATACATTGTAATTGATTATTTTCATCAAAACCACTAATCTAATTCAGAGCTTTTATTAATAACCAGAATTTGAGTATGGGTATTCTAAGTCCTGAGGTATTCCTACATATTAACATTCAAGAGAGAACACAAGATCCTTCCCAAGATGGCAAAGAAGGACGTGTGTTCACTCCCTCTTGCAAGAGCACCAGAATCACAACTAACTGCTGAACAATCATCAACAGGAAGACACTGGAACTCACCAAAGAATATACCCCACATCCAAAGACAAATGAGAAGCTGCAGTGAGACACTAGGAGGGTGCAATCACAGTAAAATCAAATCCCATAACTGCTGAGTGGGTGACTCACAAACTGGAGAACAAATATACTACAGAAGACCACACACTGCAGTGAAGGTTCTGAGTCCCACGTCAGGCTTCCCAACCTGGGGATCTGGCAACAGGAGGAAGAATTCCTAGAGAATCAGACTTTGAAGGTTAGCAGGATTGGATTGCAGGACTTTGACAGGACTGGAGGAAACAGTGACTCCACTCTTGGAGGGCACACACAGAGTAGTGCACATCAGGACCCAGGGGGAAGGAGGAGTGACCCCATAGGGAACTGAACCACACCTACCTACTAGTGTTGGAGGGTATTCTGCAGAGGTAGGGAGAGGCAGCTATGGCTCACTGTGGGGACAAGGACACTGGCAACAGAAGTTCTGGGAAGTACTCCTTGGCAGGAGCCCTCCCAGACCCCACCATGAGCCTTACCAAAGAGCCTGTAGCCTCCAGTGCTGGGTCACCTCAGGCCAAACAAAAAACAGGGAAGAAACTCAGCCTTGTCCAACAGCAGACAAGCAGATTAAAGTTTTACTGAGCTCTGCCCACCAGAGCAAGACACAGCTCTACCCACCACCAGTCCCTCACACAAGGAAGCTTTCACAAGTTTCTTAGATAGCCTCATACACCAGAGGGCAGACTGCAGAAAAAGAAGGATTACAATCCTGCAGCCTGTGGAATGAAAACCACATTCACAGAAAGATAGACAAAATGAAAAGGCAGAGGACTATGTACCAGATGAGGGAACAATATAAAACCCAGAAAAACAACTAAATGAAGTGGAGATAGTCAACCTTCCAGAAAAAGAATTCAAAATAATGATAATGAAGATGATACAGGATCTCGGAAAAAGAATGGAGGCAAAGATTGAGAAGATGCAAGAAATGTTTAACAAAGACCTAGAAGAATTAAAGAACAAACAAACAGAGATGAAAAATACAAGAACTGAAATGAAAAATACACTAGAAGGAATCAATAGCAGAATAACTGAGGCAGAAGAACGGATAGGTGAGCTAGCAGACAGAATGGTGGAATTCAAGGCCATAGAACAAAATGAAGAAAAAAGAATGAAAAGATATGAAGACAGACTATGAGACCTCTGGAGCAACATTAAACGCATCAACATTCACATTACAGGGGTCCCAGAAGGAGAAGAGAGAGAGAAAGGATCCAAGAAAATATTTGAAGAGATTACAGTCAAAAATTTCCTTAACATGGGAAAGGAAATAGTCACCTAAGTCCAGGAAATGCAGAGAGTCCCAGGCAGGATAAACCCAAGGAGACACATGCTGAAACACATAATAATCAAATGGGCAAAAAATAAGACAAAGAAAAATTATTAAAAGCAACAAGGAAAAATGACAAAAAACATACAAGGGAACTCCCATAAGTTTAACAGCTGATTTCTCAGCAGAAACTCTACAAGCCAGAAGGGTGTGGCATGGTATATTTCAAGTGATGAAAGGGAAGAACCTACAACCAAGATTACTCTACATGGCAAGGATCTCATTCAGTTTTGATGGAGAAATCAAAAGCTTTACGGACCAGCAAAAGCTAAGAGAATTCAGCACCACCAAACCAGCTTTACAACAAATGCTAGAGGAACTTCTCTAAGTGGGAAGCACAAAAGGAGAAAAAGACCTACAAAAAGAAACACAAAACAATTGAGAAAATGGTAATAGGAACAAACACATCAATAATCACCTTGAATGTGAATGGTTTAAATGCTTCAATGAAAAGATACAGGCTTGCTGAATGAATACAAAAACAAGACATGTATATATGCTGTCTACAACAGACCCACTTCAGACCTAGAAACACCTACAGACTGAAAGTAAGGGGATGGAAAAAGATATTCCATGCAAATGGAAATCAAAAGAAAGATGGAGTAGCAATACTCATATCAGATAAAATAGACTTTAAAATAAAGAATTTTACAAGAGACAAAGAAGGTCACTACATACTGACCAAGGGATCAATGCAAGAAAAAGATATAACAATTATAAATATATATGCACCCAACATAGGAGCACTTCAATACATAAGGCACATGCTAACAGCTATAAAAGAGGAATTGACAGTAACACAGTAATAGTGGGGAACTTTAACACCTCAGTTACACCAACAATCAGATCATCCAGACATAAAATTTAAAAAGAAATACAAGCTTACAATAAACAAGATAGATTTAATTGATAGTCATAGGATATTCCATCCGAAAACAGCAGATTACACTTTCTTCTCAAGTGCACATGGAACATTCTCCAGGATAGATCACATCTTAGGTCACAAATCAAGCCTTGGTAAATTTAAGAAAATTGAAATCATATCATGCAATTTTTCTAACCATAACGTTACAAGATTAGAAATCAATTAAAAGGGAAAAACATAAAAAAAACAAACAAACACAGGAGGCTAAACAATACATTACTAAATAAGCAAGACATCATTGAAGAAATCAAAAAGGAAATCAGAAAGTACCTGGAGACAAATGACAATGAAAACACGATGATCCAAAACCTATGGGATGCAGCAAGAGCAGTACTAAGAGAGAAGTTTATAGCAATAAAATCCTAGCTCAAGAGACAAGAAAAATCACAAATAAACAATCTAAACATACACCTAAAGGAACTAGAGAAAGAAGAACAAACAAAACCTAAAGTTAGTAGAAGGAAAGAAATCATAAAAATCAGAGAAGAAATAACTGAAATAGAAACAAAGAAAATAGCAAAGATCAATAAAACAAAAAGCTGGTTCTTTGAGAAGATAAACAAAATAGATAAACTTTAGCCAGACTCATCAAGAAAAAAAGGGAAAGGACTCAAATCAATAAAATTATAAATGAAAAAGGAGAAGTTGCAAGGGACACTGCAGAAATACAAAGTATCATAAGAGACTACTACAAGCAACTCTATGCCAAAAAAATGGACAATGTGGAAGAAATAAACAAATTCTTAGAAACGTTTAACCTACCAAGACTGAACCAGGAAGAAATAGAAAATATGAACAGACCAATCACAAGCAATAAAATTGAAACAGTGATTAAAAATCTTCCAACAAACAAAAGTCCAGGACTAGATGGCTTCACAGGTGAATTCTATCAAATATTTAGAAAAGAGATAAAACACATCATTCCCAAAGGCTTCCAAAAATTTGCAGAGGACAGAACACTCCCAAGCTCATTCAACTAGACCACCATCACCCTGATACCAAAATTAGACAAAGGTAGTACAAAAAAAAAAAAAAGAACATTACAGACCAATATCACTGATGTATATAGATGCAAAAGTCCTGAACAAAGTACTAGCAAACAGAATCCAACAATACATTAAAAGGATCATACACCAGGATCAAGTGGGATTTATCCCAGGGATGCAAGGATTCTTCAACATATGCAAATCAATCAATGTGGTACACCATATTAACAAATTGAAGAATAAAAACCATATGATGATCTCAATAGATGCAGAAAAAGCTTTTGACAAAATTCAACACCTATTTATGGTAAAATAACTCTCCAGAAAGTGGGCATAGATTGAACCTACCCAACATAATAAAGGCCATATATGACAAACCCACAGGAAACATCATTCTCAATGGTGAAAAACTGAAAGCATTTCCTCTAAGATCAGGAACAAGACAAGGATGTCCACTCTCAACACTATTATTCAACATAGTTTTGGAAGTCCTGGACATGGCAAACAGAGAAGAAAAGGTAATAAAATTTATACATTGGAAAAGAAGAAGTAAAACTGTCACCGCTTGCAGATGACATGATAATATACATAGAGAGTCCTAAAGATGCCACCAGAAAATTACTAGAGCTAAAGAATGATTTTGGTAACGTTGCAGGATACAAAATTAATGCACAGAAATCTCTTGCATTCCTATACACTAACAATGAAAGATCAGAAGGAGCAATTAAGGAAACAATCCCATTTACCATTGCAACCAAAAGTACAAAATACCTAGGAATAAACCTGCATAAGGAGGAAAAAGGCCTGTACTCAAAAAACTATAAGACACTGATGAAGGAAATCAAAGATGACACAAAGATGGAGAGATATACAATGTTCTTGGGTTAGAAGAATCAATATTGTGAAAATGACTATACTACCCAGAGTAATCTACAGATTCAATGCAATCCCTATCAAATTACCAATGACATTTTTTACAGGACTAGAACAAAAAAATCTTAAAATTTGTATGGTGACACAAAAGTACCCAAATAGCCAAAGCAATCTTGAAGGAAAAAAATGGAGCTGGAGAAATCAGACTCCCTGACTTCAGACTATACTACAAAGCTACAGTAATCAAGGCAATATGGTACTGGCACGAAAATAGAAATATAGATCAATGGAACAGGATAAAAAGTCCAGAGATAAACCCACACACCTATGGTCAACTAATCTAGGACAAGGGAGGCTAGAATATACAATGGAGAAAAGACAATCTCTTCAATAAGTGCTGCTGGGAAAACTGGACAGCTACATGTAAAAGAATGAAATTAGAACACTCCTTAACACCATACACAAAAATAAATTCAAAATGGATTAAAGACCTAAATGTAAGACCTGACACTATAAAACTCTTAGAGGGAAACATAGGAAGAATACTCTTTGACATAAATCAAAGTAAGATCGTTTTTGACCCACCTCCTAGAGAAATGGAAATAAAACCAAAAATAAACAAATGGGACCTAATGAAACTTAAAGCTTTTGCAAAGCAAAGGAAACTATAAACAAGACAAAAAGACAACCCTCAGAATGGAGAAAATATTTGCAAATGAATCAATGGACAAAGGATTAATGTCCAAAATATATAAATAGCTCATGCAGCTTAATATTTAAAAAACAAACAACCCAATCAAAAAATGAGCAGAAGACCTAAATAGACATTTCTCCAAAGAAGATATATAGATTCCAACAAACACATGAAAAGATGCTCAACTTCAATAATTATTAGAGAAATGCAAATAAAATCTACAATGAGGTATCACCTTATACCAGTTAAAATGGGCATCATCAGAAAATCTGCAAACAAATGCTGGAGAGGGTGTGGAGAAAAGGGAACACTCTTGCACTGTTAGTGGGAATGTAAATTGATACAGCCACTATGCAGAACAGTAGAGAGGTTCCTTCTAAAACTAAAATTAGAATTACCATATGACACAGCAATCCCAGTACTGGGCATATACCCTGATAAAACCATAATTCAAAAAGAGTCGAGCACCCCAATGTTCATTGCAGCACTAGTTACAATAGCCAGGACATGGAAATAACCTAAATATCTGTCAACAGAGGAATGGATAAAGAAGATGTGACACATTTATACAATGGGATATTACTCAGCCATAAAAATGAATGGAATTGGGTCATTTGTAAAGACATGGATGGACCTAGAGACTGCCATACACTGTGAAGTAAGTCAGAAAGAGATAAACAAATATCGTATATTAATGCATATATGTGGAACCTAGAAAAATGGTAGAGATGAACCCGTTTGCAAGGCAGAAATAGAGACACAGATGTAGAGAACAAACATATGGACACCAAGGGGAGATAGTGGGGTGGGGGGGACTGGTGGTGGGATGAATTGGGAGATTGGGATTGCCATATATACAATAATATGTATAAAATAGATAAATAATAAGAACCTGCTGTATAAAAATATAAATAAAATTCAAAAAACAAAAAAGGGAGATAACCCAATGGTAAATCAATGTGATTATTAATTTGCAGGTAATTTGGGAATAATATACTGATACTTCTTCAATGTCTGTCACTCTGACTTTCACATGTCTTAAACCACAGAAATATACTTGCAAATAAAATGTTATGCAGGAATTTAATAGATAGGAAACGTTCAAATCAAAGCTATCATTTTTTTTTCAAGCAGGGTGAGACACCTTGTGGATTTCTGCTTGCCCCTCTTTCTGCTTGTGGGAGGCCTCAAGACACCCTGGGCCTCCAATAAACACAGTTTGAGAAGTAAAGTAGCAGTTGAATAAAGTAGGTCTATAGAGCGGTAGGAAGGGAAGGTGGCTTCCCTAATATCCACAGATGGAGATGTGGGGCCTGTAATTTCTAGACTAAGTCAATGTTCTTTTTTTTTTTTATTTTTTTTATTAGTTTCTGCTTTATAACAAAGTGAATCAGTCATACATATACATCTGTTCCCACATCCCTTCCCTCATGCATCTCCCTCCCTCCCACACTCTCCATCCCACCCCTCCAGGCGGTCACAAAGCACTGAGCTGATCTCCCTGTGCTCTGCGGCTGCTTCCCACTATCTATCTACCTTACGTTTGGTAGTGTATATATGTCCATGCCTCTCTTTCGCTTTGTCACAGCTTACCCTTCCCCCTCCCCATATCCTCAAGTCCATTCTCAAGTAGGTCTGTGTCTTTATTCCCGTTTTACCCCTAGGTTCTTCATGACATTTTTTTTTTTTTAATTCCAGATATATGTGTTAGCATACGGTATTTGTCTTTCTCTTTCTGACTTACTTCACTCTGTATGACAGACTCTAGGTCTATCCACCTCATTACAAATAGCTCAGTTTCGTTTCTTTTTATGGCTGAGTAATATTCCATTGTATATATGTGCCACATCTTCTTTATCCATTCATCCGATGATGGACACTTAGGTTGTTTCCAGCTCCGGGCTATTGTGAATAGAGCTGCAATGAACATTTTGGTACATGTCTCTTTTTGAATTATGGTTTTCTCAGGGTATATGCCTAGTAGTGGGATTGCTGGGTCATACGGTAGTTCTAGTTTTAGTTTTTTTTAAGGAACCTCCATACTGTTCTCCATAGTGGCTGTACCAATTCACATTCCCACCAGCAGTGCAAGAGAGTTCCCTTTTCTCCACACCCTCTCCAGCATTTATTGTTTCTAGATTTCTTGATGATGGCCATTCTGACTGGTGTGAGATGATATCTCATTGTAGTTTTGATTTGCATTTCTCTAATGATTAATGATGTTGAGCATTCTTTCATGTGTTTGTTGGCAGTCTGTATATCTTCTTTGGAAAAATGCCTATTTAAGTCTTCTGCCTATTTTTGTATTGGGTTGTTTGTTGTTTTGCTATTGAGCTGCATGAGCTGTTTATAAATTTTGGAGATTAATCCTTTGTCAGTTGCTTCATTTGCAAATATTTTCTCCCATTCTGAGGGTTGTCTTTTGGTCTTGTTTATGGTTTCCTTTGCTGTGCAAAAGCTTTGAAGTTTCATTAGGTCCCATTTGTTTATCTTTGTTTTTAGTTCCATTTCTCTAGGAGGTGGGTCCAAAAGGATCTTGCTGTGATTTATGTCATAGAGTGTTCTACCTATGTTTTCCTCTAAGAGTTTGATAGTTTCTGGCCTTACATTTAGGTCTTTAATCCATTTTGAGCTTATTTTTGTGTATGGTGTTAGGGAATGATCTAATCTCATACTTAAACATGTCCCTGTCCAGTTTTCCCAGCACCACTTATTGAAGAGGCTGTCCTTCCTCCACTGTATATTCCTGCCTCCTTTATCAAAGATAAGTTGGCCATATGTGCGTGGGTTTATCTCTGGGCTTTCTATCCTGATCCACTGATCTATCTTTCTGTTTTTATGCCAGTACCACACTGTCTTAATTACTGTAGCTTTGTAGTATAGTCTGAAGTCAGGGAGCCTGATTCCTCCAGCTCCGTTTTTCGTTTGCAAGATTGCTTTGGCTATTCGGGGTCTTTTGTTTTTCCAAACAAATTTTGAAATATTTTGTTCTAGTTTTGTGAAAAATGCCAGTGGTAGTTGGATAGGGATTGCATTGAATCTGTAGATTGCTTTGGGTAGTAGAGTCATTTTCACAATATTGATTCTTCCAATCCAGGAGCATGGTATATCTCTCCATCTATTTGTATCATCTTTAATTTCTTTCATCAGTGTCTTATAATTTTCTGCATACAGGTCTTTTGTCTCCTTAGGTAGGTTTATTCCTAGATATTTTATTCTTTTTGTTGCAATGGTAAATGGGAGTGTTTTCTTGATTTCATTTTCAGATTTTTCATCATTAGTGTACAGGAATGCCAGAGATTTCTGTGCATTAATTTTGTATCCTGCTACTTTACCAAATTCATTGATTAGCTCTAGTAGTTTTTCGGTAGCATCTTTAGGATTCTCTATGTATAGTATCATGTCATCTGCAAACAGTGACAGCTTTACTTCTTCTTTTCCGATTTGGATTCCTTTTATTTCCTTTTCTTCTCTGATTGCTGTGGCTAAAACTTCCAAAACTATGTTGAATAAGAGTGGTGAGAGTGGGCAGCCTTGTCTTGTTCCTGATCTTAGTGGAAATGGTTTCAGTTTTTCACCATTGAGGACAATGTTGGCTGTGGGTTTGTCATATATGGCCTTTATTATGTTGAGGAAAGTTCCCTCTATGCCTACTTTCTGCAGGGTTTTTATCATAAATGGGTGTTGAATTTTGTCGAAAGCTTTCTCTGCATCTATTGAGATGATCATATGGTTTTTCTCCTTCAACTTGTTAATATGGTGTATCACATTGATTGATTTGCATATATTGAAGAATCCTTGCATTCTTGGAATAAACCCCACTTGATCATGGTGTATGATCCTTTTAATGTGCTGTTGGATTCTGTTTGCTAGTATTTTGTTGAGGATTTTTGCATGTATGTTCATCAGTGATATTGGCCTGTAGTTTTCTTTCTTTGTGACATCCTTGTCTGGTTTTGGTATCAAGGTGATGGTGGCCTCGTGGAATGAGTTTGGGAGTGTTCCTTCCCCTGATATTGTTTGGAAGAGTTTGAGAAGGATGGGTGTTAGCTCTTCTCTAAATGTTTGATAGAATTCGCCTGTGAAGCCATCTGGTCCTGGGCTTTTGTTTGATGGAAGATTTTTAATCACAGTTTCCATTTCAGTGCTTGTGATTGGTCTATTCATATTTTCTATTTCTTCCTGAGTCAGTCTTGGTAGGTTGTGCATTTCTAAGAATTTGTCCATTTCTTCCAGGTTGTCCATTTTATTGGCATAGAGTTGCTTATAGTAATCTCTCATGATCTTTTGTATTTCTGCAGTGTCAGTTGTTACTTCTCCTTTTTCATTTCTAATTCTACTGATTTGAGTCTTCTCCCTTCTTTTCTTGATGAGTCTGGCTAATGGTTTGTCAATTTTGTTTATCTTCTCAAAGAACCAGCTTTTAGTTTGGTTGATCATTGCTATCATTTCCTTCATTTCTTTTTCATTTATTTCTGACCTGATCTTTATCATTTCTTTCCTTCTGCTAACTTTGGGGGTTTTTTGTTCTTCTTTCTCTAATTGCTTTAGGTGCAGGGTCAGGTTGTTTACTCGAGATGTTTCCTCTTTCTTAAGGTGGGATTGTATTGCTATAAACTTCCCCCTTAGAACTGCTTTTGCTGTGTCCCATAGGTTTTGGGTCGTCGTGTCTCCATTGTCATTTGTTTCTAGGTATTTCTTAATTTCCTCTTTGATTTCTTCAGTGATCACTTCGTTATTGAGTAGTGTATTGTTTAGCCTCCATGTGTTTGTATTTTTTACAGATCTTTTCCTGTAATTGATGTCTAGTCTCATAGCATTGTGGTCGGAAAAGATACTTGATACAATTTCAATTTTCTTAAATTTACCAAGGCTTGATTTGTGACGCAAGATATGATCTATCCTGGAGAATGTTCCATGAGCACTTGAGAAAAATGTGTATTCTGTTGTTTTTGGATGGAATGTCCTATAAATATCAATTAAGTCCATCTTGTTTAATGTATCATTTAAAGCTTGTGTTTCCTTATTTATTTTCATTTTGGATGATCTGTCCATTGCTGAAAGTGGGGTGTTAAAGTCCCCTACTATGATTGTGTTACTGTCGATTTCCCCTTTTATGGCTGTTAGTATTTGCCTTATGTATTGAGGTGCTCCTATATTTGGTGCATAAATATTTACAATTGTTATATCTTCTTCTTGGATCGATCCCTTTATCGTTATGTAGTGTCCTTCTTTGTCTCTTCTAATAGTCTTTATTTTAAAGTCTATTTTGTCTGATATAAGAATTGCTACTCCAGCTTTCTTTTGATTTCCATTTGCATGGAATATCTTTTTCCATCCCCTTACTTTCAATCTGTATGTGTCTCTAGGTCTGAAGTGGGTCTCTTGTAGACAGCATATATGTGGGTCTTGTTTTTGTATCCATTCAGCCAATCTGTGTCTTTTGGTGGGAGCATTTAATCCATTTACATTTAAGGGAATTATTGATATGTATGTTCCTATTCCCATTTCCTTAATTGCTTTGGGTTTGTTATTGTAGGTATAGTCCTTCTGTTGTGTTTCTTGCCTAGAGAAGTTCCTTTAGCATTTGTTGTAAAGCTGGTTTGGTGGTGCTGAACTCTCTCAGCTTTTGCTTGTCTGTAAAGATTTTAATTTCTCCATCAAATCTGAATGAGATCCTTGCTGGGTAGAGTAATCTTGGTTGCAGGTTTCTCTCCTTCATCACTTTAATTATATCCTGCCACTCCCTTCTGGCTTGTAGAGTTTCTGCTGAGAGATCAGCTGTTAACCTGATGGGGATTCCCTTGTGTGTTATTTGTTGTTTTTCCCTTGCTGCTTTTAATATGATTTCTTTGTGTTTAATTTTTGACAGTTTGAGTAATATGTGTCTTGGCGTATTTCTTCTTGGATTTATTCTGTATGGGACTCTCTGTGCCTCCTGGACTTGATTAACTATTTCCTTTCCCATATTAGGGAAGTTTTCAACTATAATCTCTTCAAGTATTTCCTCAGTCCCTTTCTTTTTCTCTTCTTCTTCTGGAACCCCTATAATTCGAATGTTGGTGCATTTAATGTTGTCCCAGAGGTCTCTGAGACTGTCCTCTGTTCTTTTCATTATTTTTTCTTTATTTTGCTCTGCAGCAGTTATTTCCACTATTTTATCTTCCACCTCACTTATCCGTTCTTCTGCCGCAGTTATTCTGCTATTGATCCCATCTAGAGTATTTTTCATTTCATTTATTGTGTTTTTAATCGATGCTTGATTCATCTTTACTTCTTCTAGGTCCTTGTTAACTGTTTCTTGCATATTGTCTATTCTATTTCCAAGATTTTGGATCTGGGAAATAGAATCTTGGATCAACTTTACTATCATTATTCTGAATTCTTTTTCAGGTAGACTGCCTATTACCTCTTCATTTGTTAGGTCTGGTAGGTTTTTATCTTGCTCCTTCACCTGCTGTGTGTTTTTCTGCTTTCTCATTTTGCTTATGTTACTGTGTTTGGGGTCTCCTTTTTGCAGGCTGCAGATTCGTAGTTCCCGTTGTTTTTGGTGTCTGTCCCCCGTGGCTAAGGTTGTTTCAGTAGGTTGTGTAGGCGTCCTGGTGGTGGGGACTAATGCCTGTGTTCTAGTGGTTGAGGCTCGGTCTTGTCTTTCTGGTGGACAGGTCCACGTCTGGTGGTGTGTTTTGGGGTGCCTGTGGCCTTATTATGTTTTTAGGTAGCCTCTCTGCTCATGGGTGGGGTTGTGTTCCTGCCTTGCTAGCTGCTTGGCATAGGGTGACCAGCACTGTAGCTTGCTGGACGTTGACTGAAGCTGGGTGCTGGTGTTGAGATGGAGATCCCTGGGAGATTTTCGCTGCTTGATATTATGTGGAGCTGGGAGGTCTCTTGTGGACCCGTGTCCTGAAGTTGGCTCTCCCACTTCAGAGGCACAGCATTAACTCCTGGCTGCAGCACGAAGAGCCTTTCATCCACCCGGCTCAGAATAACAGTGAGAAAAAGTAGAAAGAAATAATTAGTAGAAGAAAGAAAGAGCGATTGAAAGAAAGGAAGAAGGGAAGAAAGGAAGGAAGGAAGGAAGAAAGAAAGAAAGGAGGGAGGGAGGGAGAAAGGATGGAAAGAAAGAAGGAAAGAAAGGAAGGAGGGAGGGAGGAATGAAAGCAAAAGGAAGAGTGAATGGAAGAAGGGAGGGAGAGAGGGAGGAAGGAATGAAAGAAAGAAAGACAGGAGGGAGGGAGGGAGGCAGGAAGGGAAGAAAAAGAAAGTGGAAAGAAGAAGGATGGGAGAGAGGGAGGGATGGAGGAAAGAAAAAGAAAGAAGGAAAGGAGGAGCGGAGGGAGGGAGGGAGGAAGGGAAGGGAGGAAAAAAGAAAGAGCAGGTAAAGTAAAATAGAATAAAGTATGAAATATAGTAGCGTTATTAAAATTAAAAAGTAATTATTGAAAAAAAACACGGACCAATAGAACCCTGGGACATATGGTGGAAGCAAAGCTATACAGAGAGAATCTTACACAGAAGATTACACATACACATTCACAAAAAGAGAGCAGGGGGAAAAATCAAAAATCTTGCTCTCCAAGTCCACCTCCTCGATTTGGGATAATTCGTTGTAAAAAGAGGAAAAGGGCGAAAAGTCTGAAATCTTGCTAAGTCCACCTCCTTAATTTGAGATAATTCGTTGTAAAAAGAGGAAAAAAGGGGGCAAAGTCTTAAATCTTGTCCTCAAAGTCCACTTCCTCAATTTGGGATGATTCGCTGTCCATTCATGCACTCCACAGACGCAGGGCACATCAAATGGACGGTAGAGCTTTAATCCGCTGCCTCCGAGGCTGCACAGAGAGATTTCCCTGTCTCTGCTCTCACAACTCCCGGGTCTCAGCCTTGGACCTGGCCCCGCCTCTGCGCGTAGGTCGCCGGAGGGCGTCCGTTCTTCGCTCAGACAGGACGGGTTTAAAGGAGCCGCTGATTCGGGGGCTCTGGCTCACTCAGGCAGAGGGGAGGGAGGGGAATGCCCTCTCCTCGCGCACCAGGCAACAAAAGGGAAAAAAGTCTCTTGCCTCTCCGGTAGCTCCAGACCCTTTCCCCGGACTCCCTCCGGGCTAGCACTAACCCCTTCAGGGTCTCTTCCTGCCGCCAGCCCCAGTCCTCTCCCTGCGCTCCGACTGAAAGCCGATACCCGAGCCTCAGCTCCCAGCCTCGCCCACCCTGGCGGCCGAGCAGACAAGCCTCTCGGGCTGGTGTGTGCCTGAGGGCACCGATCCTCTGTGCCAAAATCTCTCTGCTTTGCCCTCCGCACCCCTGTTGCTGTGCTCTCCTCCGCTACTCCGAAGCTTTCCCCCTCCGCCACCTGCAGTCTCCGCCCTCGAAGGGGCTTGTAGTGTGTAGAAACCTTCCCTCCTTCACCGCTCCCTCCCACTGGTGCAGGTCCCGTCCATATCCTATTTTCTCTGTTTATTCTTTTTTTCTTTTGACCTACCCAGGTATGTGGGGAGTTTCTTGCCTTTTGGAGGGTCTGAGGTCTTCTGTCAGCATTCAGTAGGTGTTCTGTTGGAGTTGTTCCACGTGTAGATGAATTTCTGATGTATCTGTGGGGAGGAAGGTGATCTCCGCGTCTTACTCTTCCGCCATCTTCCTCCGGCTCCTAAGTCAATGTTCTGAAGCAGTGTACTTTCAAGGTGGAACTACTTATTACTTATCTTTTTATTTGAGAGATATTATAGGTGACAATATTTCTCATTGTTCAGCCTGGCTGAATAAACATTACATGACCTACAATCATTTTTATATAGATACTACATTTATAATGAACACTGAACAAAAGTATCCGTAACAAAATAGATGAAAAAATACAAATATTCCTGTATTTTCAAGGCCACTAAACTATAAATGAACCGCCATTACAAATTTACCTTGGGGAAATGACTTTTATTTAGCTTTCTTGTTACTTTGTTTTCCTGTTAGTGTAATAAAGAGTATCTGAAAAGGCGGCGATGTTTGATAGCATCCCAGCACAGATAAATGGAAAGCATATTTGCCTGCACACAGACAGATGGGTTAGGTGACTTGCCTCAATGCTAAAGAGAAATAAATTAATTGGTCTTACTGAAGTCTTTATGGTTTTTTTTTCATATCAGAAATGCCAAATGAGGCTGACATATGTGTCAGTCTCTTTATTTTGTAGGAAATAGAACTTGGCTTTTTAATCTGCAGAAATAAGCATTGGATTATTCAGAGATGTCAATCGAAGTGGTTTTTATTTATTTTTAAAACATTCAGTGGAAAAGTAATCCACAATTCTCTTTCATTTGCCAGATCTTCTAATGTCTGTGTTTCTAAACTTGGAGTTTATATCTTCAAGAAAAGAAATAATTCAAAGGGAGTGTGTTTTAAAAACTACAGTGATCAGAGAGAACATGAGGTTTTTGCAATGTGCCTCCTCTATAGCCGTTTGAGATATGTAAAGTTATGTGTAAACACAAGGCTCTAAAGTAGAGACCAGCAGACCATGGTCCAAGGGACAAATCCAGCCCAGTTCCTTCTTTTATATGTTCCATGAGTCCAAAATAATTTTCATATGTTTTAATGATTGGAAAAAAATAAGACTATCTGGTGGTATATGAAAATTACATAAAATTCAAATTTAAGTTTCCATAAATAAAGTGTTAGTTGGAACACAGCTAGGCTCATCTGTTGACATATTATCTATGGCAGCTTTCCTGCTACAATGGCAAAATCAAGTAGTTACTAAGGCTGTGATATTTACCACCTGGCCCTATCTGGGACTTTGCAGAAATTGTTTGCCAAACTATCTGAAAGTCTCAAATCTAGTAGGACCACAGGCTGCTTTGAGTTCCTTATTCTTTTATATTACCTTCTTTTTCACTCACCCATATATCCTATAGCTTTGATTTCTGCCTATACCATATAATATTTGTAATAAATTAAATTAAATTGATAAAGCATGGAACAAACAGGACTATCCAGATGTGTAAGTTTCTGTTCTTACATCATACCCTTTCGCTTCTCCTTGTGTACTACAGCACCAGGGATTTCAAAATACACTGTGCAACTAACCTTGGCTTGATACTCTGGGTGTTTCTAGCTACCAATCTTGCTTCTTTTCTTTCCATCTTAAAAGAATTCAAAATCAATTTCAAAGAAAGTAATCAAACCTGTCAATTTCTTCATCTCTCCTGGCTATCATTGACTATATGTTATCTGATCCTTTCTTCTTGGGGAAACAGTTATGTCCTTTATAATGCAATAAAGCTACAATGAAGTACCATCTCACTCCCATCAGAATGGCCATCATCAAAAAGTCTACAAATAACAAATGCTGGAGAGGGTGTGGAGAAACGGGAACCCTCCTACGCTGTTGGTGGAATAAAAATTGGTGCAGACACTATGGAGAACAATATGGAGTTTCCACAAAAAACTAAAACTAAAAATAGAGTTGCCATATGATCCAGCATTCCCACTGCTGGGCATATAACCAGAGAAAATGATAATTTGAAAAGATATATGCACACTAATATTTATAGCAGCACTATTTACAACAGCCAAGACATGGAAGCAACCTAAATGTCCACTGACAGATGAATAGATAAAGAAGATATGGTATATATGTACAATGGAATATTACTCAACCATAAAAAAGAATAAAATAATGCCATTTGCAGCAACATGGATGGACCTAGAGATTACCATACTAAGTAAGCCAGATGGAGAATGACAATATCATATGATATTGCTTATATGTTAAATCTAAAAAAAAAAATTACAAATGACTTATTTCAAAACAGAAATAGACCTACAGGCATAGAAAACAAATTAATTGTTACCAAAGGGGGAAAGGTGTGGCGGGGGATAAATTAAAAGTTTTTGATTAACATATACACACTACTATATATAAAATAGATAACCAACAAGAACCTACTTGTAGCACGGGGAACTATATTCAATATTTTGTAATAACCTATAAGGGAAAAGAATCTGAGAAGAAAATAATATATATATATATATGTACATGTATAACTGAATTGCTGTACATTTGAAACTAACATGACATTGTAAATCAATTAAACTTAAAAAATCTAAATAAAAAACAAAATATTCTTTGTAAAAAAACAATAAAATAAAACTTCAAAAACAAAAGAAAACAAAAAAAGACTCAGTCACAAACACACATGTCTTTAAGGCATTCTCTTTCCCCTAGGCACAAAGGTTCTCAGATTCCAGGGGCCCAAGACCTAGAATATAAAATAAAAGTGGTAGGGAAAAAAAAAAAAACTATGCTTCTGATAGGGAAAAAAGACTTGCATTTTTTTTCTATTTTAAAACCTCCAGAGATCATAGTTCTAATCAAGATTTGGTGTTTTTTTTTAATTTGTTTTTATCTCCCCATGTCAAGCATCTCAGAATTGATATAAAATTGGACTAACCCATTTTCTTGAAAATATAAATGGATTTCCATTTTATACTGACATGGTTCATCTTTCAAAAATTGTTTACTATTTTTTGAGACTTCCCTGGCAGTCCAGTGGTTAAGACTCCATGCTTCCAACGCAGGGGGCGTGGGTTTTGTCCCTGGTCAGGGAACTAAGATCCCACATGCTGCACGATGCAGCCAAAAAAAAAAATCTGTTTACTATTTTTTAACATACATTTTATTTTTAATATATAGATTTTCCAACTATGTTTTTACCTATGTGTATTTGTGTGAGAAAGGAGTATTTCCAAAAATTTTTTAAAGCCCTAATTCTGTTCATATACATTTTCAACTGCAGTCCCCGTTGTATCCGCAAGACCAAAGACTAATTAGAAATGCATGTCTTTATGTTCATTGCAGCATTAGTTACAGTAGAAAGGACATGGAAGCAATCTAAATGTCCATCGACAGATGAATGGATAAAGAAGATGTGACACATATATAAATGGAATATTGCTCAGCCTTAAAAAGGAACGAAATTGAGTTATTTGTAATGAGGTGGATGGACACAGAGTCTGTCATACAGAGTGAAGTAAGTCAGAAAGAGAAAAACAAATACCATATGCCAATGCACATATACGGAATCTAAAAAAAAAAAAAAACAGTACTGATGAACCTAGTGGCAGGGCAGGAACGTAGAGAATGGACTTGAGCACACAGTGTGGGAAGGGTAAGCTGGGATGAAGTGTGAGAATAGCACTGACATATATACACTACCAAATGTAAAATGGATGGCTAGTAGGAAGCTACTACATAGCACACGGAGATCAGCTTGGTACTTTGTGACCACCTAGAGGGGTGAGATAGGGAGGGTGGGAGAGAGACGCAAGAGGGAGGGGGTATGGGGATATATTTAAACCTATCGCTGATTCACTTTATTGTACAGCAGAAACACAACACTGTAAAGCAATTATACTCCAATAAAGTTGTGAAGAAAAACAAAGAAATGCATGCCTTTGATTATAACCCTGTTTTGCCTTTAAAGAAATGTTAATCTTCAAAATCCCTGCAGACAGATATGGAGCACAGATGTGCACAGCAGTAAGTGCACAATATGGAGGCATGTACCTTATCTTCCAAAGTAGCAGTTGAAAATGACACTCAACTTAATTAGCTCTCAAAAATGATTTAGAAGGACAGGAATTGGAAGAAGAGCCAGAGCCAGACAGTGTGTTAAGTTTTGAAATAAAAACCTGTCTTCAGTAGAGAGTCTTAAAAAAGATGCATATGTGGGAATGAGAATGATTAAACAACACTCAGGGTCAACCTCTACTGTGATTTCAACAGCCTCAGTCTTCTTAAAACTCTACAGATAGCTTGACAGGACTTTCCATTTAAACCATGGAACCCTATTTGCTCAAGGGTGTGTTCTGCCAGTTCTTTTGCTCTTGACCTCCACCTGTTTTGTTCCAGTTTTTTAGTGCCACTCATTCTTGTTCCTGTGATGTACTCATGGATCCTAACTCCACTGTCTCCTTTTCTTAATCTTAGTCTTTACTCTAGAGCATGTCTTTTCTGTACAGGGTTTCCCTGTTCGGGGTTGGACTTCTGAGAAAGTTCCCAGGGACATAACCTTATCTCCTTAGAAATGTCTAAGTCTATAATGATACCAACAAAGTTAATGACAGTCTGCATTCATGAAGGCTTGAAAATGCACCATTTTCTTAAAGACATTTTAGGATTTTTGCTGTTTGTTTTGTTTTAATACCAGAACTTTCCAGAAAGGCTGGTTTGAGAACATATCTGAAGTTATCTTCAAAAAGAAAATTTCCTAAAATTTTAAGATAATCAAACAAAACAAAACAAAACAAAAACAAACAAACAAAAAGGATAAAGAAGTATTGGGAATTATTGAAAGAAAAGTCCATGACCCTCTATTTAGTGAAAATATTCTCTGCATCTACATCTCGTGTGCATACGTACACAAAGACCTATTTAAATATATATTTATAAAAAGTAAATTGTATAATCTTAATTCCTAGGACATGTGGTCATTCATTTCTTCAAGAACTACTGATTTAGAATACTGTAAACTTTGGTAAACACATTTACTTTCACTCTTTAATATGTAGAGAAAAAAAGGCCATTTTTGTCTTCACAATTATTTAAATGGATTGAAAGAGATGTTCAGACATGAAATTTTCTCTGTTCAGCACATTATTTAACTTTAAAGTATTACTCTATTATTTTGGTGAAATACAGAACCCCTTATCCAACCTTGACATATCACTGGGTTTGGATGGCAGCCTAGGTTTGAATTCTGATTCCAGCCTTTACTAGCTGTGTGGCCATGGACAACTTATCTAACCTGATTCCATTTCCATATGTGTAACATATGGATAATACTGCAAAAACCTATAGTGTGGGTCAAAATGAGCTCATGTTGGTTGAACACACTGTAAAGTAAACTTAGTACCAATCATTGCCCTTCTACGCCTTTTCCCTGAAAAGGGTTATTATTTCATCCTCCTTTCAGTGTTAGTCCTGATAATTGGCCCATCTTTAAGTTGCTCCCTAATTCTTCTCAGATATACCCTTTCTGGCTTCTACTTTTTGCTGTTCAAGTTACCCATAAATTTGTAATTCAAGATGACTTGTATTTTGTAATGAACCACAGAAAGATGCTCACTAGTGGGAAGTAGCCCATTCTTTCCCTCTTGTTACACTTTTTACCTTCTTCAAAAAGATTGCCCTCAGCTAAGAAGAATCATGCTCTTTCCATGAAAGAACACAATGTTGAGGTAATGTTTACATTCTGAAGTTTCTCTCAGAGACATTGACTTGACCAGAATCAGATTTTCCAGCTTTGAAAGAGTATATGCCCACATTTCTATTAAATCAAACTTCTGCTCTCTATACAACTTAAGACAAATATAATGTTTTATGCAGAAGAAAGTCTTTTTATCATTCTCAACTATGAGTGTTTATTGAATTAATTTTGTAAGTAAGCAGACATTTAGAGATTTTCCTTTCTCACCACTCAGATTTGCTTGATCTTATTACTCAGTGATATGCCCATCGATCTGATATACACACAAACACATATTGTGTGTGTGTGCATGAGAGAGAGAGAGAAGGGAGGTTTATTATAGTGAAATGTTCTGTGTGTGAGAAGAACAGGAGGTCTTATTAACATAGTAAATTTTTTATAATAATTAGTTTAATAAATTATATTTCATATAGTATTTATAATTATAATTTTTAACAAAAAGCCCTATCAGATTACCTCTCTAAACTGATCTGGAAATAGCTGAATATGTAGATATCAATTCATATTTTTATATTTGTTAATCCTTCTTCCTGATTGGCACAAATAGGGTAGACATTGAGTGCTTTTCCTACCAGCCAGAGGTTTGGGAATCTCTGCATTGGAATTTCACTCAGAAACCCATGGTTACATTGGCTGCTACTCAAAAGAGAGAAGCCAAAAAACAGTTTGCTTCCATCTGGGTAAATAGAATTTAGCCTGTCATTTCTGAAAGCAGAAACATATTAATTACCAAGAGGAGATCTCTGCAAAGTTCTGAAGAGAAGAAGTGGGAAACTTTTTAAAGTAAAGTGGTGATAGTCTGTTAACTTCACAGCCTCCCTAAGGCAAAGGTGATGCTATGTTTTGTCAAACCTATTGTCACCCAGTTAGCATTTGCCGCTCTCCTTTCTGAGACTCCTCAAGCCTGGAAGAAGGGGTTCATCAAAGCTATGCTTCCTTTTAGTTATTTAAAATATGTTGCAGCTTTTTGATTTCATAATAAGAAGCTGAGGTTCACAAGGTATATTAACTTGGAGCAAACAGAGAGTTTTATTCAGTTTCACCCTGAATGTAAACAAAGCTGGTTTCCCTAAAGAAGGAATCAGGTCATGAATCTATGACCTCACAGTTTTGTTCTCACTTAACTATTGTGAAAGCTAAGTGCAAAGAACTGAATGCTTGTGTCACCCCAAGGCATGTGTTGAAATCCTAACTCCCATCGTGATGATATTAAGGTGTGGGGTCTTTGAATTAGTGTTCTTATAAGAGACCCCAGAATGTTCCCTTGCTCTGTTTCTGCCCTGTGAATGTATAAGAAAAGGGCAGTCTGCAACCAGAAAAGGGCTGTCACCAGAAACCGACCATGCTGGCACCCTGATCTCAGACTTTCAGCCTCCAGAACTGCGAGAAATAAATTTCTGTTGTTTATAATGCACGCAGTCTATGGTATTTTGTTATGGCAGCCCAAACTAAGACATACAATGGAATATTACTCAGCCATAAAAAGAAACGAAATTGGGCTATTTGTAACGAGGTGGATGGACCTAGAATCTGTCATACAGAGTGAAGCAAGTCAGAAAGAGAAAGACAAATACTGTATGCTAACACATATATATGGAATTTAAGGGAAAAAAATGTCATGAAGAACCTAGGGGTAAGAGAGGAATAAAGACACAGACCTACTAGAGAATGGACTTGAGGACATGGGGAGGGGGAAGGGTAAGCTGTGACAAAGTGAGAGAGTGGCATGGACATATATACACTACCAAACGTAAGGTAGATACCTAGTGGGAAGCAGCCGCATAGCACAGGGAGATCAGCTCAGTGGTTTGTGACCACCTAGAGGGGTGGGATAGGGAGGGTGGGAGGGAGGGAGACGCAAGAGGGAAGAGATATGGGAACATAAGTATATGTATAACTGATTCACTTTGTTATAAAGCAGAAACTAACACACCATTGTAAAGTGATTATACTCCAATAAAGATGTAAAAAATGAAGTATTTACTTTAAATAAAATATACCAACTTGGTTGGATAGAGTTGAGTGTTACATGTCTTATCTTTTACACTGGAATTACAGGGGAGACAAAGTTCATCCTTGTATACACAAACTGAGTCTAATGTATGTGTGTGTGCTTTCTCTTCATAATCTGAGTTTAATTTCCACCATCTTGACTTTACCAACAGTACTTTTCTGCTCAAGATATCCCTTAGCTATTGTAAATCCTCTCTGTATGTTGTTCGTTTCATGCATCAAATCATAGGGTCCTTGAATATTAGGACTAAGAAATTAGATATTCTATCCCTAGCTATCCAGGAAATATGATAATGACATAAGGTAATTGATTTTTTTAAGTCTTGTTGGAGATTATTTCAAGGGTAGAGCAATCTGACAAGTCCCTTCATCCTCTAGTTTCTCCATTCTGCTTGATAATGTATCTGTAACATTGTCACAATCTGTCAAGATTTATACTTTTAATTGGTTGGGCAGTCTCATTGCACGTCAAGTAATTCATTCATGCATGTATTTAATATTTCATGAGTGTTTACTATGTCTGTGCCAGGCACTGAGGCTACAGTCATAAACAAGTTATGCTCTTAGGTTCCTTGTTGTGTTTGCAGTCGCTACTGTATCCTGTTCCCTTGGTCCACGTTTCCTACCTGTTTTCAGCTTTTTTTCTGGTTATGACCTCTTGCCTTATGTTGCCTTAATACTTGCCTCTTTGCTGTGATATCATTCGTCAAGGATTGACTTGGTTCCTGCCGTGGATGTCATGGGCACTGACTTCAAACTGACACAGATAGGCTCAACTCAGCTGTCTCAGGTCCTCCAGACCTCAGAGCCTCTCTCAGCAGCAGCAAAATGCCCAGGCTTCACACTAGCATCAAACTGGAGGTTTGTGGTAGAGATGAGGACTTGGGCTCCAGTGTATGCAAGTGTTCAGGCCTGGGGTCTACCAGAAGGCTCTTCTCACACCTGCTGTGGGTCTCAGCCCCTGGAGTCCTTGTGAAACAGAAACATTTGCACCTTCCTGATGATGTAACTAAAGCCCACGTTATTTTCCGCTTGAGGTCATCTTGGTACCCTCCCCACCTCCCACCCTCAAAAACAAACTTGCTTTGTCAGAGACCCTTTTAGATCAGAATTTTTGATAGTTTACTGATCTTATGTGTGGTTCATTAAAAGTCACTTTTTAAAAAGTCCATCAGATGATGTAATTAAAAGGCAGGATTCTGGAGGTCATTGAGCAATTTCTTGACAATAGAAAGTTTGGGCAGCTGGAACAAAGGATCCTTCTGATAGGAGGTATGAAATTTAGAATCTGAAACTTGTGATAAGAGAGAAAAGAAAATCTAATAGCTGTTGAGTTAGGTGTAAACAATCCAGGAGCCTTCCTTTTCAGAAGGAGTTTGGGGGAAAATTGAAATTGTACTATGTGCATTCTCCTGAATACACTAATCTAAAATAAATTCTAATATTAAAATTAACTTTTCATTTTTTGCCCATAGAAAAGGAAGTGCCAACTTTCTCTCACTCATATCTTCCTCAAGCAAGTGTTCAATATATATAAGAATAGTGCTGAGATTGAGGTATTAAAACATAAGGTTTTTTTCAGAGAAATGAAAATAACGATAAGAAAAGACATTTCTCCAGAGAGAAACTTCAGGATGAGTGATACCGACTAAAGATAGAAGAGTTTCAGAATGAAAATGTACAAAGAAAAACACATCAAAAGATGACAGACCTCTATCTACCATACAGAGAAGAAAACTTCTGGATTAATCTTCTTTTCTTAGAAAGCACTTGTTAAATCTGTGAAATAAATGTTGGTCAATCATGAGAAACTGGTTTAGGTCCCATGCTAAGTTCTGGTGAAGCCGTTTCTTTTCCCTTCTTTATTTATTGCAGCTTGGGAAGCAGGCTTTCATTGAAGTGTTGGGGAGGGTGGGGAGGGAATGATGGAGTGAGAAAAGCCGGCAACAGGATTGAGGTATTATGCAGGTGTTGACTGAGAAGTGACTCAGCGCCTGAAGGAGAGTCACTTGGAGAGAAGGATGGGCTCTGTCTGCTGGTGCTGTCAGAGCCCAAACCCCACAAGCACACTGTCCAAACTCCAACCAACACCAGCACCAAAGGACAGAAGTGGGCTAGTTCTGCATCTTCTTCCATAATGGGATCATAGAGCATAGAGCCTACATTTTAGTGGGTTGGTCATTCTCATTGCTTTGTCCATAACAATCCCATTTGATGTCTAACAACATGGCATAAAAAGTGCTTTATTTTCTCAATCTCAAAATATCCCAGTTTGCTAAAAACAATTGAACTGTCATCCTAGTTTTCTGGGGCCTTCATTTTTTTTAAAAATTATGTTTGATATTCATTACAAATTTAAAAAAAATGGATGGAGGGACATTCAAGGAGTTTACAGTCATATGTGATTAACAGATACAAACCACTACACATAAAGTAGATAAGCAACAAGGATTTGCTGTATAACACAGGGAACTATATTCAATATCTTGTAATAATATACACTCTTTTCCATTACATTTCCTGTAATGGAAAAGAATCTGAAAAAAACATATACATATATATATAACTGAACCACTTTGCTGTACAATTGAAATTAACACAATGTTGTAAATCAGCTATACTTCAATTAAAAAAAAAGTTTACAGTGGGATTTTTTGCAACAAAAGCCTTTTTAAATAAGTAAGTCCAGCTAATAAGTAGGTCCAGCTAACTCACAAAATTGTACATGGCTGAAAATAAAACTTTTGATCAAAATTTATGTGTGTGTATAAATCAGCTATGCGTGTAAAATATATATACCTAGATATATGTGTAAATCTTATATATATATTGCATATTATATGACATGTAACACTGTTATATATCATAATTTGTATTTCATATGTACATATCTAGATATAAACACATGTTCATACATATACATACACACACCACATACACACATATACCCTAAAAGTGACTTTGTGGTCCATTTAAAACAAACTGCTGTACATGTAATTATTCAATTAAAAAAGTACGGGGCTTCTCTGGTGGCGCAGTGGTTGAGATTCCGCCTGTTGATGCAGGGGACACGGGTTCATGCCCCGGTCCAGGAAGATCCCACATGCCGCGGAGCAGCTGGGCCCGTGAGCCATGGCCGCTGAGCCTGCGTGTCCAGAGCCTGTGCTCCACGGGGGAGAGGCCACAGCAGTGAGAGGCCTGCATACTGAAAAAAAAAAAAAAGTAAGGATGGTAGGTTTTTAAATAATGAGGAAAATATTTCAGATAAGAGTTCGACTGCAAGTGACATATTTTCTTCAATTGCAGGCATATAGAAACCTTTCTATGCAACACACCGAGAAGAAAACATTTTCTGGGTAAATTAAAGTAGAAACTGTATGTATATTTATACAATTATAAGAGAAATACAACTCCAGTCTTTTCTCACTTCTGCACAATTTAAAAAAAGTGAGAGAAGAGATGGCTAGTGCTGTAGTAAAAGTGTTAACAAAGATTCTAAGTAAAGATTAAATTTGGGGGAGCTGTAAAAGCATTTGAGAATATGCTACAATTAGTATTTCAGTAATATTTCAAAAACATTCCCAGCTCCACGTGAATGTGAATTATAAGTGATATGAAATAACAAAATCCATGTGTAAAACAGATCCAGGTATTTGGCAAATAGATTCCTGATCAGATGATTTATCCATTCTCTAGTGTGGTAAAAACCACTGAAGCAATAGTTGTACTGTCAATAAGATATATGAATATGTGTGTGCACACATTTACTTATAGAATAAATGAATACACACACAGTGTATGAGGGGATTTTTGTGTGTTAATACAGATGATAATTTAACTGCACTCGTACTAAAGGCACAGAATGCATCTTGCTTAAAACTGATATGCTGTTTCTTCATGATCCTCATCCAATTGACATAAAGGAACATTCATTTAATCTAATCTGATTTAAGACTATCCAAACTAATATTCTAAGTAATCTCTTTAAGCAATATCATTTTGTAGATACTTAACCTCATAGATTCTGTTCCTTCTCCTCTGCTTGTACCCAGTGTGGCATATGACTGTTTGGAGGAAGAAGGGCACCTGTGACCTTGTGCCTTGGAGTGACAGCATCCTTTCTGTGTCTTTGGGGTCCCTACTAGTCTTGGCTGAGATGGGACTCATCTGATATTCTTTTCCTTTCCAGTTTTATTGAGAAATAATTGGCATGTATCACTGTGCAAGTTTAAGGAACACAGTATGATCTACATATATTGTGAAATGACTCAGGTTCAACTAACATCTGTCACCTCATATAGACAGAATAAAAAGAAGGAAAGATTAAAATAAAAAAGAAAAAAAAAGAAAAAAATTTCCGTGTGATGAGAGTTCTTAGGATTTATTCTCTTAACTTTCCTATATATCACAGAGCAGTGCTAACTATAGTCATCATGTTGTATATTACATCACAAATACTTATTAATATAGTAACTGGAAGTTTGTACCTTTTCATCACCTGCCTCCCATTCCCCCTCACCCCAGCCTCTGCCTATGGTATTCTGGTAACCACAAGTCTGACCTCTTTTTCTATGAGATTTTTGCTGTTGTGTTTGTTTTTGTTTTGTTTTATAGATTCCACATATAAGTGAGATCATATAGTATGTCTTTCCTTGTCTTACTTAGCATCATGCCTTCAAGGTCGATCCATTGTAATTGCAAATGGTAGGATTTTCTCATTTTTTATGACTAATATTCCATTATATATACATGTTACATCTTCTTTATTCAGTTCATCCATATATGGACATTTAGATTGTTTCCATATCTTGGCTATTGTAAATAATGCTGCAATAAAATTTGAAGGTGCAGATATCTTTTTAAGTTAGTGTATTCATTTTCTTAGGATATATTCCCAGAAGTGGAATTGTTGGATCTTATGATATTTTTTAATTTTTTGAGGAAACTCTATAGTGTTTTCCATAGTGATTGTACTAATTTTCAATCCCACCAACAGTGCACAAGGGTTCTGTTTTCTCCACATCTATGCCAACATTTGTTACCTCTTATCTGTTTGATGATAGCCAAAGACTGATTCAGGCTTGGTAAGTTTCTAAGAATTTTTCAGTTTCTTCCAGGTTGTCCAGTTCATCAGCATATACTTGTTCATAGTAGTCTCTTATAATTCTTTGTATTTCTGTGGTATCAGTTGTAATGTCTCCTTTTTCATTTAGAATTTTGTTGACTTGGGTTCTTTCTCTTTTTTCTTTGGTTAGTCAAGCTAAGGGTTTGTGAATTTTATCTTTTCAAAGAACCAACTCTTAATTTGCTTATTTTTCCTATTGTTTTTCTGTTCTCTATTTCATTTATTTCTGCTCTCACCTCAAATCATTTCATTTCTTCTACTAATTTTGGGCTCAGTTTGTTCTTCTTTTTCTAGTTCCTTAAGGTGTAGGGTTAGGTCATTTATTTGGGATCTTTCTTGCTTCTTAATGTAGATGTTTATAACTATGAACTTCCCTCTTAGAACTGCTTATGCTGCATTACATAAGTTCTGGTCTATCCTGGAAAATGTTCCATATGCACTTGAGAAGTATGTGTATTCTGCTGTTGTTGGATAAAATGTCCTATATGTGTCTGTTAGGTCCATATGATCTATAGTGTGCTAATTGATTCTCCGAATGATGTATCCATTCTTGAATAGGTAGTATTAAATCTTCAGCTATTATTGTATTACTCTTTATTTCTCCTTTTAGCTCTGTTAGTTTTTGCTTTATATATATAGGTGTTCTGATATTGGGTCCATAAATATTTACAATTTGTATATCTTCTTGATAAAGTGACATCTTTATCATTATATAATGATCTTCTTTGTCTCTTTTTATTACCATTTTTAATTTAAAGTCTCCTTTTTCTGATATAAGTATAGCTACCCCTGATTTTTTTTTGTTGTTGTTACCGTTTGCTTGAAATGTCTTTTTCTATCCCTAACTCTCCATCCATGTATATCTTTAAGGCTAAAATGAGTCTCCTGTAGGCAGAATATTGTTGGACCTTATTTTTGTTTTTTTGTTTTTAATCCAACCAGCATTCAATGACTTTTGATTGGAGAATTTAATTCATTTATGTTTAAAGTAATTATTGATAAATAAGGACTTACTATTGCCATTTTGTTAATTGCTTTCTGGTTGTTTTGTAGGTCCATTGTTCTCCCTTTTCTTATCTGCTGTCTTTTTTTTTGTATGTTTTGATGTCTTTTTGTGCGAGTATGCTTTGACTTTAACATTTTCTTTCATGTAATTACTACAAGATTTTCCCTTGTGGTTACCATGAGGCTTACATAAAATACCTTGCACTTATAACACCCTATTTTAAACTGATAACAAGTTAACTTTAATAGCATTCATATACTTTACATTGTTACTTTTTCTACCCCTCACATTTGAGGTTATTGTTGTTACAATTCACATGCTTTTTATATTGTGTAAGTAATGACAGTTTATTGCATTTATTATTATTTTTCTGTGTTCTTAACTTTTAAACTAGGTTTGTAAGTGAGTTATGCATCACTATTACCATGTTGCAGATCTAACTATGACTATATATTCACAATTACCAACAAGATTTATGCTACCTTTTTGTGTTTTTGTGATGATAATTAGTGTTCTTTCACTTCCACTCAAAGAACTCCTTTAGCATTTTGGTAAGGCAGGTCTGGTGGTAATGAACTCCCTCAGCTTTTGTTTGTTTGGGAAAGTCTTTATCCCTCCTTCATTTCTGAAGAACAGCTCTGCAGGGCATAGTATTCTTGGTTGACAGTTATTTTCTTTCAATATTTTGAATATGTCATCCCTTCCTCTTCTGGTCTGAAAAGTTTATGTTGATAAATCTGCTGACAGACTTATGGAGGTTTCCTTATTTGTAATCTCTCTCTTTTATCTCTCTGTTATTTTTGTTTGTTTGTTTTTGTTTTTGTTGTCTTTGACTTTTGACAATTTAATTATAATGGGTATTGATGTAGCCCTAGTCAGGTTCAACCTATTTAAGATCTTTTGAACCTCATAGATCTGGATGTCCATTTCTTTCCCCAGGTTCATGGAGCTTTTAACCATTATTGCTTTAAATACACTTTCTATCCCTTTCTCTTTCTCTTCTCCTTCTGGAATTCCCACAATATAAGTATTGTTTCTTTTCATTGTGTCCCACAAGTCTAGTAGGGTTTCTTTATTTTTTAAATTCTTTTTTACTTTTTATTTCTCTCACTGGATAATTTCGAATATCCTGTGCTCCAGGTTGCTGATTCTTTCTTCTCCATTCTTAAGTCTGCTTTTGAAACTCTCTATTGAATTCTCCAGTTCATTTATTTCATTTTTAACTCTAGGATTTCTATTTTGTTTTGTTTTGAAGGTTTCTATTGCTTTGACAATTTTTTTTTGTTTTATTCCTGCATTGTTTCCTGAATTTCACTTAGTTTTAAGTCTGTGTGTTCATGTAGTTCATGAAACTTCTTTAAGAGGATTATTTGGAATTCTTTTTCTGGTAGTTCACAGATCACCATTTTTTAGGATCAGTTTTTGGAGCTTTATTAGTTTTCTTTGGTGGTTTCACATATAGATATTATATATATATTATATATATATATTATATATAATATATATATATATAATATATATATATATTTTTGATGATCCTTAATTCCTTACATTGGTATCTGAACATTTGAGTAAACAGGTTCCTCTTCCAGACTTTACAGGTTTGCTTTGGGAGAGACAAATTTTCACCAGTCAGCTCAGTTTGGGTTTCTGGCATGTCTGCTACTAATATTTTGGGGCAGGCAGGCCTTGCTATTGTGGTTTATTTTGGGGTGAAGCGGTGTTTAAGCTCTGGGGTTGAAGATGGGAGTGTGCCACTGGCTGAAAACAGTTGGATAAGACTGCTGGCTTGGTTCTCTAACCACCTGAGACTCTAGGATGGACTCCGTGGTTGCCTGTATTCTATGGTTCAGCTTACTAGATGGTTGGGACTGGATACTATATTTACTTGGTATATAAAGCTACAAATTAGTGTCCCTGCACTGGCAGAGCAGTAGGATGGGACCCAGGGCCTGTACATTAGGCAAGAGTATGCACTAAATTCCCTGGTTAGATGAGGCCACCAGTTTTTCTTTGCAGACATTAAAGCCACAAGCTATGCTCTCTGTTCAAGTACCACTGTAAGCAGGGCTGTTGGGTGGAATAACAGAACTTCCCATGTGCTCTGGTTAGGAACCCTGGTTGGGCAAGCTGAAGGCTGTATTCAGCTCTGAATGAGTGCCCAGGTGCATTGGAAGAAGCAGCTGTAAAGCTGGTAAAGCTCTCTGCATGGGGTTGCACTGGCCTGGGGGAAGGGCAAGGTGGTATCTGTGCATCTCCTTCTCTTATCCTTCTAATGCAGCCTTGCTTTGTCTCGTGGTTCAAGGCGGGTGTTTCAGCATCATCCTTATGTTCTAGGATTCTCTCGGTGTTGTCTGTTCTTGAATAGTTGTTAGTTGCTCTACTCGTGAGTGGGAACAAATTCAGGAATGACCTATATTGCCATACTGGTAATTTCACTCTCTTGGCATTCTTTTGGTTATGGTGTATCTGGTCCTATTATTTGGCATTCTGTTAATATCTGCTGCTGACATTGTGTCTGAAACAATCATGACCTTTTTTATCTTGACTTGGCCATGGCCAGTTGCTTCTATCTGCAGAAATACTCCAAAACTCTTGCTTACTCTGTATCAACCTCCGTGAGTCGCTGTCCATCACCATTTGTTCTCCTGGTTCCGAGAGCTCCTCTCTGATGCCTGGATGTCATTGCCTTTGCCATATGCTGTCCATGAGCTCCAATGGAATTTATACCTGTAGAGACAAAACACATTTTCTCTTGATTGCTGATAGATGAGTTGTCATTTTAGGATTTTGCTAGTTGGGAACGCTAAAATTACTGGAAATAACTTCCTCTTTTTAAAATATAAAATAAAATTAGGCGTATCATTTTTCTAAGAGTAAACTATTTCTAAAAAGGAATTACTTTTCAATTCTAAGATTTTTTGTTCTCTTTCTCTCCAGATACATGTACTCATTCTAAGCTAACAAAGATTTTGTTTGCACCTCATTTCAATCATTGGCACTGTAAGTGTTTGATACAGTTGAAAGAACACTGGATTTGACTTTGCACTTATTGCTATGGTAACTTGGGCAATTAATTTAGCCTTGGTTAATTGCCTTGGTCTGTTAATTTGTAAAATGGGCATAATGTCTGCCTCGAAACATAGCTGTGAGATCAAATACACAAAAGAGTTGTTACATGACAAATAGTGTCCTTTATTTCATTTTCTTATTTATTGAAACCTTATAAATATATATATTGATATGTGTCTTATAGATTACATTTTAATGAAATTAAGCTTTAAAGTAGGAAGAAAAATCCTACTACTATACCATATCAACAATATAATGTGTTCCTTTTCACATTTTGTCTATATACATACACTTTTAGAGATATGATCAAAGTATAGATAGTTTGTATTTTCCATATTTATTTAATATTAAATGATAATTATTTAACATTGTTATATAAACTTTATAATATCAACTAAATAGCTTTATATGTTGAAGAATCATTATTAATATTTCCCCAATATTGAACTTTTAGATTATTTCTAAATTTTGTCATACCCCCCCACACACATATACATACAACTTTTCTAAGTACCTGCAAACACACACATATAAATAAAACTTTTCTAAGTACCTGCAAACACACAAGCACCCTGTACTGAAAGATTTATGAAGTGATATGTCTCTGCACAGGGAACTATGGGTCCTTGACCTGCTTGTCCTGTATATATATATATATATCTAAAACCCCTGGATACTTTTAGTTTTCAGTGCTTATTTATGATGCTAACCATAGTTTCAATAAGAGCAGCAGATAATTTGGAAATTTACCACAGCCTGAAAGATAGCCAATCACTGCTTCTTCCTTTACCTTATTAGCAATTGTTCAAACCCCTGCAGAACTTATCCAGTGCAGCATTGGATAAGTTCTGGAGGTTGAGAAGGGAGGAAACAAGTAATAGCACTATGCTGAATAGCAGCTCTTATTTCTGCAGAGTAAAAATCTTGAACTCCAGAAAGAAACTGATGAAGTTGTTAAATGGAGACCTGGCACCACATACCACCTGACTAGCTGAGCACCAGCTTACAATACCCTTCCCTGGGTGCAAACACACTGGGGTTCACCTGCAAGGCCTCAGACATTTGTGCATCAGTGAGAAGAGATGAAGGATGTCCAAATGGCCAACCAGGAAGCTGGGCCTTGCCTGTAGCTGACACATTTAGCATTCCTAGTTAAGCAAGTGTTCTTTGGGTTAAATATAATTAATCTCCTTCTAAGTGTCAGGAATAGGGTGGTTGCATTTGTTTTTAGGCAAGATAAAGAGGACAATTATTCCATATAGTGCAGTAAAGAGGAGATATAATTGGTTATAAGGCAGATGGAAATAAGAAGAGAAGGCCTTTTTGAACAGAGACTATTTAGAAATTTGAGGAGGATACAAGAACATCCCACGCATAGAGTATTCTATTTTTAAAATGCTTCAAAAGCACCTAGAAAGCTTCCAAAATTAGTTTCCATTAACAATAGAAAATAACAATCTTCTTAAGAAAAAATATCTGACTTTTATACTATGAAGTGATACTGTATTACTGTTTTCATTTTTATTTATTTTCAAACTTTTGAGGTTAAACAGTGTGTCCTCTGTGCCAAACAAACTCTACAACTGAATTTTTTGAGTTGGAAGTAATTTGGAAATAATCTGTTTTCACCTCCAAACCCATTTTTACAGCTAAGGCACCTGAAGTCCAGAAATTTATAATTGCTTAGGCCACTTAGCCTAGAGATGAGAATCCAAGTATCTTGAAGCACAGCCATGTACACATTTTATTCAGAAAAGTTGTACAACATCTATTTCCAAAGATGGTCTAATTGGGAAAATTTTCTCTGTCATTTTTCACAACAACCTCATTTTTCTGACTCACAGTTTCCACTTTTTTACCCTGATGTAGTGTTTGTGCCCATCTGCACATGGGCTGAGAAAGCTTGGTATTAATTCTTCTTTAAATGTTTAGTAGGATCCACCAGTGTTACTATCTGGACCTGGGCTTTTCTCTTTTGGAAAGTTTTTGATTAGTAATTCAATTGTAACTGGTCTGTTCATATTTTCTATTGCTTCATGATTCAGTTTTGGTAAGTTGTATGTTCCTAGGAATTTATTTCTTCTAGGTTATCGAGTTTGTTGGTATATAATTGTTTATAGTGGTCTTTTATGATCCTTTGTAGTTCTGTGGTATCATTTATAATGTCTCTTCTTTCATTTCTGATTTTATTTATTTGCATCTTCTCTTTTCCTTTCTTAGTCTAGCTAAAGTTTTGTCAATTATGTTTATCTTTAAAAAACAGCTCTTAGTTTCATTAATAGTTTCTATTGTTTTGCTGATCTCTATCTTATTTATTTCTGCTCTGATATTTGTCATTTCCTTTCTTGTGCTAACTTTGGGCTTAGTTTGTTTTCTTTTCCTAGTTTATTGAAGTGTACAGTTAAGTTGTTTATTTGAAATCTTTCTTTTTTCTTAATGTTGGCATTTATTCTAATGAACTTCACTTTCAGAACTGTTTTTGCACCATCCCATAGGTTTTGATATGTTGTGTTTCCATTTTTGTTTGTTTCAATATATCTTTTTATTTCCCTTTCAATTACATCTTGACCCATTGGCTGTTCAGGAGTGTGTTGTTAACTTCCACTCATTTGTGAATTTTCCAGTTTCCTCCTGTTATTGATTTCTAGTTTCATACCATTGTGATCAGAAAAGATACTTCATATGATTCCAGTGTTCTTAAATTTGCTAAGACTTGCATTGTGACTATCATACGAGATTGGTCTGTGTGTACTTGAGAAAAAAAATGTGTATTCTGATCCTATTGGATGAAATGTTCTGTATATGTCTGTTAGGTTCATTTGATCTACAATATGATTCAAATTTAATTTTTCCTTGTTGATTTTCTGTCTGACCTATCCATTATTGAAAGTGGAATATTGAACTCCCCTGCTATTGTTGTATTGTAGTCTATTTCTCCTTTCAGATCTGTTAGTATTTGCTTAATATATTTAGGTATCCCAGTGTTGGGTGCCTATATAGTTACAATACAATTGTTATATTTTCTTGATGAATTGACACCTTTATCATTATATAATGACGTTTTTGTCTCATTACTGTTTTTAACTTAAAGTCTATTTTGTCTGATATAAATATAGTTATTCCGACTCTCTTTTGGGTTCTCCTTGCATGAAATATTTTTTTCATTCCCTTCACTTTGAGCCTATTTGTATCCCTAAATCTGAAGTAAGTCTCTTGGAGTCAGCATATAGTACAGTCTTGTTTTTTTTATCCATTCAACGACTCCATGTCTTTTGATTGGAAAATTCAATGCATTTACATTTAGAGTAATTATCAATAGGTAAGGACTTACTAATGCTGGCTTTTCATATTTCCTTTATTCCTTTCTTACTCTCTTGCTGCATTCCTTTGTGAATTGATGATTTTTTCCTAGTAGGGTGTTTTGATTTTCTTCCTTTTATCTTTACGAATCTACTGGAGGTTTTTACCTTGTGGTTACAATGAGGCTTACATAAAACTTATTAAAGATATAACAGTCTATTTTATACTGATAACATTTTAACTTGATTTGCATCCAAAAACTTCATTATTTTACTCTCCCTTCTTTTATTTTTTTAAATTAGTTTTTATTAGAGTATAGTTGATTTACAATGTTGTGTTAGTTTCTGCTGTACAGCAAAGTGAATCAGTTATACATACACATATATCCACTCTTTATTAGATTCTTTTCCCATATAGGCCATTATAGAATATTCAGAAGAGTTCCCAGTGCTATACAGTAGGTTCTTATTAGTTATCTATTTTATATAAAGTAGTGTGTATCTGTGGAACGAAAAAAAAAGATACAAATGAACTTATTTACAAAACAGAAATAGAGTCACAGTTGTAGAAAACAAACTTATGGTTACCAAAGGGGAAGGCAGGAGGAGGACAAATTGGGAGATTGGGATTGACATATACACTCTTATGTTTTTGATGTCATGATTTTTTTTTTTTTTTTTTTTTTTTTTTTGCGGTACATGGGCCTCTCACTGTTGTGGCCTCTCCCATTGTGGAGCACAGGCTCCAGACGTGCAGGCTCAGTGGCCATGGCCCACGGGCCCAGCCGCTCCATGGCACGTGGGATTCTCCCAGACCGGAGCACGAACCTTTGTCCCCTGAATCCGCAGGCGGACTCTCAACCATTGCGCCACCAGGGAAGCCCTTGATGTCATGATTTACATCCTTTTGTACTGTGTATTCATTAGCAAAATATTGTAGCTATAGCTATTTTCATACTTTTGCTTTTTAACATTTACATTATAGTGAAACAGAACATAACACTATACTAAGATATTAGAATATTCTGACTCTTACTATATGCTTACTCTTACCAGTGTGTTGTATATTTTTCTGTTTTCATGTTATTAATTAGTGGATAGTTTAGATACTCTAGCTTTATACTATAGGTTAAGTTAAGGCTAGCATCAAATTTCTTCTAACAAATTCTTGGCTCAGCAATTTGGTTTACATGCTGGCAAATGGAACTGGTCATTATTATACAAAGAGTCAATTTTCTGGTCCCATGTAGACAAAGTCTAAGCCAGTTTATTTTGCATAAGTCTCAGTTTTTGAAGAGATATATGAATGGTGTCAGGGAAAATGATACAATATGCTGGATCCATAGTGAGAATGCAATAAATATTTCTTTAAATGAATTGGATTTTAGCCAAAAACATGCATCATATTCATCAACAGGAAAACAAACCACAACATTGCTTGGAGCATATGAAAAGTTGCCCTGGCAACTTTCATCTATTTAGTGGTCATATTGATCCTACATCACGTTGATTTCCTACAGAGTTAATTTCTCACTTCTTCAGATTGTAATGTCAGCACAGTTGTACATCTTTCTGGTTCTTGCCCAAAAATATAATCACAGTCTATATCCCAATAGCTAAAATGCATAAAACCTATGACCCAGTTAAAACTCTGTTCCATTTTGACAATTGTAACAATGGTTAATAAGTTGGAAAATGCTTGTGCAATATAGTTTAAGGTCATTTTATTTTATAGCATTGTAAAGCAAAAGCACACCACTGATAAAGTTTGATATTTAGGCTTTGAGGGTGGAAAATATTTGTAGACAGATTAAAGAGATGATATCAGAGATTATAGGACTGGGTTGAGAAGGAAGATTTGAGGATCAACAACTCTTAGGAATCCTAAAAACATGTAGCCCTTCTCCTAATCAAAGTCCACTTGGATGTGATTCCACAATTTCTAACAGCAAGCTGGATGATCTTAGGAAAACCCCAACTTTTCTGCGCATCAACTTCAACTGCCAAAGAAGCACAAACCTCAAGATTGTTGTGAGAATGTAATGAGGTACCGTTCTTATCACTGGAAACACACTAGAAACCAAGTATAATAAAATGACTAAAGTGGCTGGTAAATAGTCACTGCCTCAGGACCCCTATTTCTTACCTGTACTCTCTGGTCAAGTCCACCTCTCTCTTGGGTCCCTTCCTACCTAATCAGTGTGCATAACCAATAGTTGTTCAACATTTTGATTATTACCTCTTTACAGCAAGGTTATATACATAGCACAGACCCAGTGAATGATAGCTAACTGGCTAATAATCCACGTGGAAGTAATTTCAATGGTTAGGTATGACATATAATTATTAAACATTATTTTATATTTTCAAATATATAATCATTTTGAGGTTGTTTTCCCTTAAAAATATATTATGATTAATATAATTTCTTTTCAAATATACATAAGAGACACTAATGAAAAAGTATAGGAACAAAAGTCACACCAGCTAAAATACAGAATTTCAGCCATGTGCTAGATTTGGAGAGTGCCATGGATCTGTCAAAATAGCTTTTCAGAAGCCAGATGTCACTGCTGGAGAAATACTTTCCATTCCTGCTCATTTAATTCTCAAATTACCAATTAGCCTTAGCCCACACAGAACTAAAAGTAATCACTGAGAAAAGATGTCTTGACTTTCAGTTCTACTTAAATTTCACACTTTTTGCTGTTACTCTTGTTGGTGCATCCTTTCTTCCTGGGTTCTTCCCCTCTGCACCCCTGTCTTCCCTTACTCAGTGTTCATATGCAGAGTTAATCAAACGTCGCTGTCTCCATTTAGATGTCAGTGGTCACCTCAAATTTAGCAAGTCTGAAACCTACACCTGTCCCAAGCCCTTCCCTCTCTCAGTAAATAACTACTTTTTCATTCCCAGTTTTCAGAAATAGTAGTCCATTGAAGCATCTGTGCTTTCTCTTTCTTTCCCAGCCAACAGTCAACACATCCAAACATTTGATTCTGCAAAGTATTCTAGAAACTAAAAACTTCTTTTGCCATTATCTCTTGTCTAGATTATTGCAAGAAGCTCTTTAGTGGGTTCCCAGATACTGTCCATGTGCTTCACTATCTACTCTCAAAATATCAGCCTTTGAAGATTTGTGCCATTCCTCTTCTCATAATCCTCACTTGGCTTCTCTTCTCACTGAGAGGAGGAACCAAATCCTCTCTCATTGTCTATGAGACCCACTCTACTGTTTCCCACTAGCTTTCCTCCTCTCTGCAATGATGCCCTTCTTCTTCCTAAAACTACCTAAGCACAGTCTTTGGTACTTGTTATTGTTTTCTATATTGGATATTCTTCCCCAAGATAGAATCACTTCTCCCTGGTATCCACTCAAATGTCAACTTAAAGTTAAGGCCTTTCTTTTCACCCTATATAAAACAGCAATCTCTGCACAGTACATGTATCACTGTCCCCAGACTTTATCTTTTCTGAAACACTTATCACCATCTGAAATATTATGTAAGAACTGATGATTTTTAAACTTTCTGTGCTCTAACAGAGCATAAGCCCCAGGAAAGGAAACTATATATTGCTAAATGACTGAGTCAAGTTTCTATAACATACTAAGCACCTTCCTTGATACTAGTGATACAGAGATTTTAGAAAATGACCCTTTATCTCAGAGTTCTTATAAGTTTCTCTCCCTAGGTTTGGACTAGAGACAGAGGGAATATATCCTACTATACATTGGGTTAGTTTTCTCAAAGTAGATAACCTTCATGTAAACTCTCTCAAGTAAGTGCTGCTGAGACTTGATATGGTTCTATCCTAAAGGTGAGTGAGTTCCTTGGATAACGTTAAAGTGTGAAAATGGAAAAATGCTTAAATCCATCCCTTCTTATAAATGTGTTCATAAAAATTGATTAATTCTAAATCAGCTCAATATCGTCACTAGTTAATTAGAAAAATAATTAAGAAGATTGGGAGAAATGAAAATTGCATGTTCATTTACAAAGTAAGTTAAAAGGAAAAAGAAATGTGAATGCTAGCTCTGGATGTGCTTTTTCACAAGGTTCTTTTCTGCATCCACTGACACTGATTGTGGGGAATTTCAACTCAAAATACTATGACAACTTTTGTGGGGTAATGGGCTATATACAACCAGAAAGAACTTGGCCCAGTTGCACATGTAGAAGAGGTCACACCAAAAATTCTTTAATTTGCCATCCAGTCTTTAAATTTATATTAGTCACTCAATTGAGAAGTGTGTCTTAAAACCCATTTGTGATGACAATTCTTTATTTTTATTTTTTATCTTTCTTTTTTTACATTTTTATTGGAATATAGTTGATTTACAATGTTGTGTTAGTTTCAAGAGGACAGCAAAGTGAATCAGTTATACATATACCCACTCTTTTTTAGATTCTTCTCCCATATAGGCCATTAGAAAGTACTGAGTAGTTCCCTGTGCTATACAGTAGGTCCTCCTTATTCGTTATCTATTTTATATATAGTAGTGTGTATATGTCAATCCCAATTTCCCAATGTTCATTTTTTCCTAAACAATAACACCAAATAGGCAATGTCTGGAATAAGCATATGCAACATGAACATTATTAATTTGGAAAATAAATTCCTTTTGCCATTTTTCCTAAGTGAAGATTTGTAAAATTGCCATTTTACATTGCCAATGAATTCTACAAATCACAATAAAGTTACTTGAAATGGAACTGTTATTCTGTATTCCTGATTAATTCAACCAGATTAATTTTGTACTTATTTGCAATTTATAGCAAAATCTGTATTCGTTTTTGCCACTCAGTCTACTTGGTACAGTTGCTAAACATTCCTATCAATATTGCAGACAAGATGGAGCATATGATTAATCCAAATACCTAAACATAATTTGCCTGATCTTAGCTAATGTATCTTGTATTGACAAACTCTAAAGTACTTAAGAAATAAGCATACAAAATGTTACTCACCATCTTGTAAACGTCAACCTTATTCGGAAGCAATATTATGTGTGAAATGCTTCCTTGATTTAAATTTCCCAGCATAATTGAGAATGTTTTAATAAATCCTCCATATTAAAAATAATCTGGTTACAACAGGACAAGAAAAATTAGACTCATTTGATAATATTCTCATTTAAATACTTAGCACTGTGCTTGTATTCAATGATTATGTCAAGTAAATCCTCCAAATTGGCAGTAAAAATGTACTTGCCTGGAAAATAATATAATAAACTATTGAACAACAAATATATGGAGTCTACATTATAACTTCAGAAGAAGTCAATAACAAAAGAATTATAATGTTTTGTGCTTGATGTTTTAGAGTTATCATTTGAGATTATTTATGCTGCAGCTATGTAAATTGATGGTTTAGTATAAAAAATGCAATGTTAGAGAATTCACTTTTTTTGTCTCTTAAAAGCACAGAATAAAATTATAAAATCAGGGCTTCCTTGGTGGCGCAGAGGTTAGGAGTCTGCCTGCCGATGCAGGGGACACGGGTTCGTGCCCCAGTCCGGGAAGATCCCACATGCCGCGGAGTCCGTGAGCCATGGCCACTGAACCTGCGTGTCCGGAACCTGTGCTGCGCAACGGGAGAGGCCACAACAGTGAGAGGCCCATGTACCGCCAAATATATATACATATATATATATAATCAAATTCTTTATTATGGATTAATTAAAGAAAAGGTAATCTCCCTTGAAACACATAGATTCGGTACAATTTCCTATATTTTTTCCAACTCTAACCATGTATCTCTTCCTTGATCATTGCTTCTCATGATGAAAGGGACTCAATTATTATTAACACCTTAAAAGTAGATTTCATTCTCAGCTTTGACTGCCTGGCTAATTTCACTTTACAACTGGAGCTTGGGTCAACAGTACATCCCTGAGAACCTTTCATTTGAGCCTTCCAGAGAGAATCACATCTCTTTATTGACTCAGTAAATGTGCAATTAATAAAGTATCAACTGCACATTATTTTAAATGAGGTGATCTATTTCTTCACTTGACAGTGAAATCTTTGAAAGTGTGGATCAAGTGTTTATCATCACTGAAACCACAGAAGCTCAGTTCCTAATGCATAGAGGTGATTCAATACAAGTATCTTGAATTTAGTTAAATAGAATTGAAGTGAGCTTACAAAGCAGGAAACTTGTTTTAATACACTCTAGAAAGCTCCTTAATGTCTATTTATTCATCCTAACAGCAGTGTGCCAAAGATTGTGGGTTTATAACAGTCTTGCAGACTCAAGTGATTGATAGAATAAAAAATTGCAAGGAAAACCTCTCTCAGTAAGAACCACTGTCATTCACTCCTATATCCATTTATAAAGCTTTTGCCAAATACCTAATGTATGCAGGACACACAGCTTATTTCTGGCAATACAAAGACATCCCTTCCTTCAGGGGTGTTCAAACCTAGTAGGATGCTTTCAGTCATGTTACAGTAGGGATACTGGATTTCTTCTACCAAACAGTTGTTTTCCCCAGCACCTCATTTCTTACAATCCTGTAGTAAAAAATCATAGGAAAAAAGTTAATTAATGAAGACAACACACTGATACGGACCTTAAACACTTCATATAAATGCAGAACCTGAATGTAGTAAGCTTCAAGCTGTCAATAACCATTGGCTTCCCTTCCACATAAGCTGAATTAGCATACACTGCCTCTTCTGTTTCTGGATCAGGGCCTCCTAGCCCTCTGGTAGCCAGAACCTGGGCCCCAGTCAGCACCATCTCACCATGAAGCTTTCCCTGGCCCTCCAGTTGTTCTTACAGAGGGAGCAGGACAGTACCCTCAGATTGCTCCCCCCTGACACCAATGACTCCTTACCTTCGTGTTGGACACATGGCCTCTGATGCTCTGAGACTCGGAGCAGGCAATGCTGTCACGATTTGGGAGCAGTTTTCCTACAGATGTCTTTGGTGTGAATTACTGTACACTCACTTCTGCTCTCACTCTGTGCACCCACATGTTGGATCACTTGCTTTTCTCATTTCCAAGGACCAACTGTTGAGTATAGACAGAGAAGTGAGCCGAATGAGATGTGACCTCTGCTTCTATGAAGTTTACATTCCCTGAACATAGAATACATTTGAGGTCTATGTGCCTTTGTTCATGCTTTTTTCTCCCTTCCCCTTATGATCTTCAAAAGGCTAAACATGAACACTCACTACTTTTAGAAGTGTTTGTGTATGTATGTGTGTGTGTGTGTTTGACACTGTGTCCACCTTCCAAACACATACATATACACATACACAGAAGTCCCCCTAATAAAGTATTTTTTTCTTTTTCTATCAAAAAATTTCTTGCTACATGTAGACGACACTTTCTTTTTCTCTTTACTACCTACAAGACCTAGCACAGTATCTCGAACACCTTCCATGGGCACCTGAGGAGTAATGTATAAATAAATAAATGAGCAAATGATGAGCCCAAGTTTACAGTCATCCACTTATATGAGAGCAATTAAAAATTGTTTAAAACATGCTACTTTGTGATAGATTACTATTTTCAAATATCGACTCTCTCTGCCTGTGTGATGATTATACTTCCCCAGCCCCTTGATGTGAGGCTAAGCCAAATGCCTTGCTTTGCCCAATAAAATGGAGCAGAAGTAATGTTACCCATTCCTCAGCAGAAACGTGAAGAACAGTCACATAGTTCCCTCATCTCTCTTTTTCCCCTGTGCCCTGAGACAAATATGTCCCAGATGGGGGTTTTGTCTTCAATCTGACTCTAAGGCGTAGGGGATATGGAACAGTATCTCAGCATGTACAGGGGACAAGAGTCAACCTTTGCTGTTTTAAGCTATTGAAACTTGGTTTTTTTTTTTTTATATAGTGCAGTAGTGTCTAAGCAAAATGATTAATGGACTATCAAGGACTTGCTTATTTGATGGAGGTATTATCCAGATCTGAGACCCTGAAATCATGTAAAGGAAGAATGTATCATCATTCCCAGAGAATGAATGAACTGGGCATCAAGCATTCATCACTCTTACATTTATAGTTCTTACGACCACACTGAGGTAGTGATGCTAAGTCCAAGTTCATACTGCTTGCCATAGGACAGACCAATAAATCGAGAGATGAGCTGTTGGGACAAGGAATATCAACTTTATTCAGAAAGACAACAGACCAAGAAAATGGTGGACTAGTGTCCCAAAGAACCATCTTCCCAGAGTTGTAATTCAGGTTTTGTTTTTCCTGTGAGTGAACGGGGTGTGGTTGGTTGTTGTAAACTTCTTGGTGCTGCGTTCATTCCTTTGCTCTTGCAGCCGTCCACATAAGTCTGGTCAAGATGCTCCTATAAACCTCCAACAAATCAAATGTTATTCTCTGTTTCACAACTGTTTAATGGAAAAGCGTTATACCTTTAAAGGTCAGAGCCCTGAGAATAGTCTCTCCTGTGTATTTCAGGCTCTAGGCAACATTCTTTTACAAAAGGTGTAGAGCCAGCATGACTAAGCACAGGCAACAGGGCACAAAGATTAGAGTTCAAGGACTAGATCCAATAGGGAGTCAGTTTGTTCTTCTCTGTTTCAGTAGAATTCATAGATGAGAAAGGAGGCAAAATTAATAAAATTACATTGGTTGAGATTTTACTACCTTCCTGCGCTATGTAAGGTTTTAATTCTTACAATTGTTCTAGAGGTGGTGACTTACATAAATACAGACACCTTATTACTTGGCTTTTCATTCTGTATGTTTGTGAGGTATGGGTGTTTGTATGTGCATGTGTGCAGGCAGGGCAAGGGTAAGTGATTGTGGGGGAGGCATACAACCATGGCTGCTTGTACCCATAACACCCTTGGGTTTTGTAGAGTGGCTCAAGTTCCTATACTGTAGCATATTTTCTTATTTGCAAAATAGGTAATGATGCTTCCTACATCATAATACAATTGTGAAAATAAATATCAAATACTACATGCAACAATCCTTTGAAGGTACAATTTCTTCTATCTATGTTAGAGTCCTCTGCTATTATTAGCAGGGGAGGAGGAGACTCTCACTTCTGAATTTTCCTAATGAGTCAGTAGAGCACAGATGGAAGAAGGCAAACATTTTTACATGCACATGTCCCTGGTGGAGTAAGAGAGAAAAGTAAATATAATTTAAATTTAAAACTAGTTCCAAGTGCCTATAATTTCCCACTATCAAATAGATAGGAAAAGATTCATGAACTCTTTTTTTATTAAATGAAAAAAGGGCAATCAGAAAGCAAATAAAAATGTGGCATTTGACGGCAAGCTAGCTGAAGCTATCTCATTTGGAATTAATATTGCGCAGAATTGCAAAATATCTTGGAGCTTCACAGACCAGTATCATCACTGGACAGTGTGGCAAACTGAGGCAGGAAGAGAGCAACATGTCTTGCCTGAGATGATTCTAGTACCTAGTTCACCTAAGATGGTTTAACAAATTTCAGGATGTCAGAGTTTGGATGAGTTGGAATTTTGCCCTCAAATAAAATAGTGTTGAGTAAATTTTATTTTTCTCTCCCTAAGTGTAATGCAGGTAGTGGTGAGCGCTCATCTGGGTTCTGTGTTACTTGAAGTCTACACCTTAAAATTCATGTCTTTTATTTGTTTTAACATTTGCCCAGTTCATATTCTAATTTATTCTATCCTGAAAGGAACTGAATTCTGATAAGCAAATGGCATGGTATCAGGAGGTAAAAGGAATCTGTAGGAGGATAATTCCCTTTTGTTTACTTATTATAAGCCTATCCTTCAAACCTTGATTACATTAAATGAATTGTCTAGCTTTTAGAGCTTAGAGGGCAAAATCATTGTATGCCAACACAGCTAAACAGAGGCTAAAGTTTTAATGAGCATTAAGTAGGTTCCTCTGAGTTAAGATCTATGAAAAGGATTCATGAGTGCTTTAAGTGAACAATGTTTGCGTTGATTAAAGGGAAGATTCAGATGCCTGAGTCCTTTTGAATTTTACAAAGTGTTTGGAGCACCAAGGAGAAATATTAGACTGTAGCTAAAAAATACCACTATTTGCAAAAGTTCACATATTGTTAATTGATGTCTCTTTAAGATAGCAATTTTAATAATAACAAATATAATAGGAAGCATAAGTGAGCACTCATTAATAGTTTAGTGTAAATTCATCTACTCTGCTAAAATGAAACCTCAAAGTTGGCTTTTTGAAGGGAACTGAGCACAGGGCCTTTTAAAAAAGGCAGGTCTGGATCAGATACCAGGATAGAGGCCATTGCAAATGCCAGCACATAGGAGAGGACCATAAAAGAGAAGTTGGGAGGGGACCAAAGAAAAACTTCAAAGATTTGCATAATCCCTGTCTACATGAGGAAAGTTATACAAAGATAAATTAAACACAAAGCATTCCTGTATGCAATCTGCATTTTACCTTCAAAACACGGCTAGCCAAGAAAGACATACTTATATCATTTCAAAAACCAAGAAAATGACCAAATTATGAAAAAAAAAAGAAAAAAATCAAACAGGAATCTGGGACTATTTTGGAGATTTCTTGGTTGGATATAGGATCACTTATTCTTTTACACATATTTATTGATTTACTCTAAATATAAAACACCCATGGGCCACACTCTCAAGAACCCCCAATATAAAATGATGGTGAGACAAATATTTGATGAGAGCCATAAGGAATGCTTCATGAATTCAGAGGAGATGGAGAACCTTCTATATGGATAAATTGGGGATACTTCGTGACAACAAAGAAGGCATCAAAGAGGCACTGTGGGGTATATTTTAAGTATACAGGCTATGGAAGCACAGTTCTGTAGGTCAGCTACTGGCTCTGTGACTCACTACTGATTCACCTTTGGGCAAGTTGAATTAGTTAATACCTGGAAAGCCCTTAGAAATGTGCCAAGTATTTTTCTGTTTCATTGGGGAAAGCGTCTACCAGTCTGAGAAGTTGATGAGGTTGTAGAAAAACAGGGAGAGAATGAGCAGTGAAGGCAGTTTGCATGAAGATGCCCTGAACAGAGTCACAAGACAGAACTGAGCGGGAGAAGAAACTGAGAAGCAAGGCCAACCTGTGGTCTCTGAACCCCTACAGCATGAATCTGCTTCTCTTTTATGGGACAGATCCCTTGCTTCACATCACACCAGTTTATGGACATGGCATGGCCCCATGCAGCTGGCACCTGGGAAAAAGTGGTTAAATACTCACTGATTTCATGGATGGGTGCTGGTCAAATAACACAATAAAACACAGGCATGCCTTGCACAACCTCCAAAGCTGAGACCTGGACTCTCTCTTGGTCTTTATGTCCTACTTTTCTTCCATGTTCATCTTGGATTTCAATCCTCTGCACAGTTTTATTCTCCCTGCTTGTTGCTCTCCCATGCCATAGTCAGTTCATCTCTTTACCTTCTTCCAAATCTATTCTTAGTTGTACATACACTTTCTTTCTTGCCAGATTATAAGCTTATCCTCAGCTATTTGGTGAAACCCATTTTCTCCAGAAGCATCCTCCCAAGACCACATTTCATGCTCATCTTCCTTCAGTCACATATCTTCAGGATAAATTTTTATATAACATGAGCATCAATAAATATATCTAGTTATATCATTCTTTGTGACTCATATGATCCCTGTACCTGTGATTGGCCTCCTTGAAGGGTTATATGTGAATTTCCTTTCACGACCTCTCTAGTAGTGATACCAGGTCAGTTTGGTTTCAGAGATAAATGTGAAATATCTAATTATCTGTTTCCTCAGTAATGTTGCTGGATACTGCACAGAGAGACCAGTAGTAACATTTTAGGATCTAATTTCAAATTTCAGTAACAGATCAATATATAAGAGTTCTAATAGGAGACTGAAGTTTAGCTACCTTCAGTGATGATTCAAATGAGACCCATACCATTAAGTATTTTCCAAGAGGATGAATTTTGCATTCAGACACCATAGATACTGCCCCCAAAATCACAAACACACGAGTCCACTGTGTGGTGCCAGGGGCCCAGAAAACCTCAGTAGAATGTGGGTTATCTTTTGGAATGTCAAAGAGTTGCGGCAAGCTATTATTTCTTTCATTAAAATCAAAACAGATTTGTTATTATAATGTATAATGCAAAATGTATATCATTTAAAAATTTTAACCAGAAACTTAGAGTCTGTAGATCCCAGCAGCTCTTTTGGGCAACTACCTCATGTGCTCTGGAGTAATTTGTTCCCCTTCAATGGGGAAACAAAGAGTTGAGAAGAACCCCATGGAGACACCTCTACCATACAGAGAAATGTATTGAAGCTCCAGATGGACCACTTCCCTTCGTGTGACTGGCACCACCAGGAGGTGCCTTTACAATGCCTAAAAGAAAATTTCTTTCCCTAAAGAGAATTTCTGAGGGAAGAACCTTCAAGATAAAATACACTGTGTCCTGCCTTGCCATTGTAATTAGTCAAACTGTTTTGTTTAATTAGAGTAAATGTGTTCGGAATGCTATAATTACTTGTTAGAGAGAAAAACATTTGCTCTAATTAGGTATTCATTAGAAATTCAAAAATCACTTAATGTTAGCAATTAAAACTGGAACTGTACTTTGAGATTGAATTTCCCACATCAGTAAACTAAACAGCCCAACACGCACTGGTTCTGCATTTTGCTTAACTGACAGCAATTCTGGGGGGCACAGAAGGAAAGAGAAAATAGCAGCCTTAATTGGAAAACTCGTGGTGAGGTGACCAAGATCTGGAATAGCGCTCAGAAGTAACTGATGCAGAGGGCTGAGTGTAAATCCGGTGAACCATTTGTTTAGAACAGAGCTTAGAGAAGGGCGGGGCAGGAATGAAGTCAGAGGGAGGAGAGGAAGAAAGCAAGTTATTCATCCAAAAAATAACTGGGCCCTTTCAACGTGCAGAGCAGCCCGTGTTCATACAGAGAACAGACTTCTGAGGAAATCAAGGATTAGTGAAAAACAACAGCAAACAACATGATAGTTAAAGCTTAGGAAAAAAATCACAGTACAGTGTTATAAATTGCACTGAGCAAAATGATAAAATGTCACATAAATGATAGAGTATTAGTCTTAACATCTGTGTCAAAGAAACAACAGCCCCTCAGGCAGGAATTAATCAGGCAGCTTTGTCCAACGCGTTGGGTGTTTTTTTGTTCCTTTATTTGACTGAGAGAAGGGAAAGGTATTGCATTCCTAAGTAAGAACACAGGGTCATGGATATAAAACATTTTTAAAACATGTATTTTGATTCGCATTAAGAATGCAGTTTTGTAAAAATTTTGGCCAGATGGTTTCTTGCTACCTTGTTTGAAAAAAATTTTTTGGATTATTTTTTGAAGTGCCATTGAAGCTATTTTCCTAGATGAAACAAAACAGTAGCAAAGTCTAAATCAAGGTCAAGGCTATGGTGTTTGGATAGGAGCTGACTCATACATCTCTTTTTAAAGACTTCAACTTCCCTTTTAATTTTTTCTCTTCCTTTTCATAAAAACTTCCAAAATTGTATGTTTCAATCCCTGGAGTAAAGTTAGAATATTTTGGTTTTCTTTTAAAGCTATTCCAACCTTCAGTGACAATTGCCACTCAGTAAACAGTGTGTGTTTTTTCACTTTAGACAGTTGCCACTTCTTTCATATACAGGGTGCTATTGTTCTATTTTCTGATTCATCCCTATCCATGTCATCAATCTTGGCAAAGGAAGGCTATGTCTACATGTACAACCCATTTGACTGTTTTGACTGAGCTGAGGGGCTATTACCTGCTTGCTGATAACTTGTTAAATAACTAGCTGTCAAAATGATCACGCTGGCTGGGTGTTAAAGCACAGCAGGAGTGGCTGAGAGAGACTGTATTTTACTGCTGGATAAGGACTCTGGCAACAATGGAACCATGGGTTCTATGGAGGTTTGTCCTATCCTGGAGGTCCTGGCTTAAGCACCTCTTATTTCGTGGTTCAATTTCCTCATTAATTAAATGAGCATAACAGTGTTTGTGATTGGTCTTGGTTTTGGAAAAAAAAATTTAGGAAATATTTGTGTACACATGTTCATAGCAGCATTATTCACAATAGCCAAAATGCAGAAGCATTGCAAATGTCAACAGACAGATGAATGGACAAGCAAAATGTTGCACATACATAAGCAATGGAAAAGTCTCGGTTTTGCAAAATTGCTTTGCCCACACACTCACTTAATTGCTCTTTTAATGAACACTTTTCCATCCACTTCCCACATTGCAGATTCTGTGCCTGTTTCAAGGCACTCACCATTCAGTGGTAAGAGAGACTGGCTCCTTCTTCTCTGCCCCCATCATAGGCTATACATAATCTGCTCATCCCCCTGGAAGTCTCAGGAAGTCTCAGTATCTCTCTTCCGTCCTATCTTCTTAAGTTTCCTTCCTCAGCCATTTCCATATAGCAGATTACCACCTCAATATTATGACTCTAAAATTTGTCTCCACCCCTGGCCTCTTTTATGGATCCAGCTGTCTCGAGAACATCACTGCATATATATTTCTCAGGCACCTAAAATCTAACAGGTCAGGCCTCTTCTTGTCTTTCCCTTTGAACCTATGTCATCTGTTGGTTTCTGCTTCAGTGAGTAGCTCCTCAACCCAGGCTATTGCCTCATCTTATGTCAATAGCCTTAACACTTTTCTCAGCCTCAGGAAGCACTTACAATGAATCCCTATGAAATTTTTTATTATAGTCCCTTTTTATGTCTCAAATCCACTTGCTTGTTTCCTTCTCACTATTGACTTCTTTGTTCAGAATACATAATTGCTCAATCTCAGGCAATCTAAAATTTATCTTTGAACATAAGCAACTTCAAATATAAAGAGGTTTCTTTTTAAAAAACATGTTTCCATATTCACTTTATCTATGTTTTCTTTAATATGTATGTATTTATTTCTTTATTTGGTTGTTCTGGGTCTTAGTTGCAGCAGGTGGGCTCCTTAGTTGTGGCATTCATGTGCGATCTAGTTCCCTGACCAGAGATTGAACCTGGGCCCCCTGCATTGGGAGCACGGAGTCTTAACCACTGTGCCACCAGGGAAGTCCTGTAAAGAGGTCTTTATAGCCTGTTTCCCGCCAATCTATTATCTCCTCTGCAGAGAGTAAGCTTTCTCATGTGTTTAAAATAATAATGTTTACATTATATTTATAAATATAATATTTGATATTCATGAACACTTTAAGTCTCTCACAAGCAAATCTCAAGTCATAAGATAAATAAATCCAAATTGCAAAATTTCTAGAAAAAGAATGATAATGAGAACACTATATTTCAGAACCAAAATGAAGCAAAAGAAATGCTCAGAGGAAATATTATTTTAAATATTCACATAAATAGACAAGAAATAATGAAAGTGAATGAATTAAGCATCTCATTGAAATTTAGGAAAAAAAGTTGAAATATAACAGCAAAATTAATCTGAAGAAAATAAGAAATAATTGAAGATAAAATACAAATTAATCATTTAGGGAAAAGCTGATAAGAAAACTGCTAATAAATAAGTAACTTACTTTTGAAGCAATATAAAATTAATAAAGAATAACTTTCCTGATAAAAAGATAAAACACAAAATAAAGACATAATCACTGAAACAGGAAGAGCAGAATAAAAAACATAGGAGACTTCTTTTTTGAAAACTCAAAGCAAATAAAGAGAAGCTGGATAAAGTGGATGCCATTTTAACAAACTATCATTTACCTAAATGTCTTCATGAGAGAAGAAACTAAATAGATTGATTTACACCAAAATAAGTAAATCAAGTACATACAGCAAGTGGAAAGCTTTGACCACAGTATATTGATAAAAGAATGTCAAAAACATATGGTTTCAGAGCAGAATTACACCAAACAAACATATCACTCATAATATTTAAACTATTCCAGATTTAGGGTTAAAAGGGCCATCACTAAATTATTTTACTGAAGATTATATAATATTGATTCAAAATATAAAGAGATGATAACACAAAAAGAAAACCTACAGAATAATTTATTTTATGAAACTCCATTTCAAGAATTCAAGGATGGTTCACTATCAAGAAATATGTTAATACAATTGGTAACATAGTTTCATTTAATTATAGAAATTATATAAACCTCTCAATAGGAACAGAAATTAACAACTTTTGACTTTATTCTTGAGAAATAATCCACAACTGTAATATGATAGAAATTGAGGATTACCTATTTAAACATGTTGTGTACACACACACACGCACACACACACACCTCAAATACGGCTTAATGAAAGGACAGACCCTAGTTACTTTATCACTTTTTAAAGTCAGGAACAAGACACAGATGCCCACTCTCTCCTAACTCCTAAAATTATTATTTAACTTTTAACTGGAGGCATTATCAGACAAACAAAAGATATTACAGAATTAAAAGTGGTATGGAGAAGATTAAAATAGACCCACCCACACCCACACCCAAACCCCCTACACACAATATCTGTAGACTATGTGACTGCAAAACAGGAAAGCCCTGAAGACTCAACAAGGAAAAAAACTACTAAACACAGTAAATTAACTCAATGGATAGCAAGTTATAGAGTTAATATTCAACGGTCAGTAGCCTTCCTATGTATACATAACTAATAATATATAATAGAAGAAAAGACTTCACCTTTAATAGCAGAAAAAAAAAGCCTAAGAATAAATATAACAAGAAATGTGCAAAAAACTACTACACACAGAAACTTTAAAAACAACAACAAAACGTCTAAGGACAGAAAAGTAGACTTGATGAATAGAAATATATAACATGTTCTTAATAGAGTGACTCAGTCTCATAAAGATGTCAATTCTAGATAATTTATAAATTAATGCTGTCAGTGAAAATACCAAGATTTACTTCCAGAATTATATGTTAATTCTAAATCCTATATAAAACTTGAACAAGTAAGTATGGCTTTAATAGCACTGAAAGTAAAAAGGCAACAAGGAAATATAGTTTAAGAGATATTAATATACTATAAGTATTCAACAATTTTAAAATGTAGTACTGGCAAATGAATAGAAAATCAAAGCAAGGAAACAAGATAGAAAGTTCAGAAATAGACCCAAATATTTATGAAAAATTTATATATAACATATGAGGTATCACAAGCCAAAATAGAATACTAGATGTAAACAAACAATTTTATGTAAGGTCTTGAAAACACATGTAAAGATAAATGAGGAACTGGGGAAACATTGTTATCTTATTCAGAGTGAAATTTTTGCAATAGCAAAAATTGGAAATTATGCAGGTGATCAATCCAGACTAGATTCAACTGTATCCACAGAGTAGACTCCTAAGCAGTTGGAAATTAATGAACCTGTACAGGCAGATATCCAGAATATACTGTTAATTGAACAAAGGAAGGGTAAGAGATGTGTGCATATTTTGCTACCTTTTGAGTAAGCAAGAAATCCTGGAAGGCTACACTATACATTTTACTGCTGGGCTTTGCACACACCAGTCCTCTGTCTAGGTGAGTTTTTCCTCCTTTGTCTCCAGATCATTCCTACTCATTCTTCAGGTCTCCCTTACTATGTATCTCTGGAAAATGTTATAGTCTCTGTGGCCTGGTAATTTGTTGGAACTCTTCCCCTGTGCTCATCTCAACTCAAGCTTCATTTCTCTTTATCAAAAAATACTATATTTGTCTATTTGTTTACTCCTTAAATTCATCAAATAAATGACTATAGTTTGGTCCCTGTTTTATTTCTTTCATCCACCAAATTGCATGAACAAAAGACTGAATAAATTCAATGAAAGAATTGCCACACTATTAGTGACACAATATAAATTCAGGGTGATCATAGGAAAAGCTACATCTCAACTTTCTTGCAGGAGGGCAGCGAAGGTATCCACAAAGGGTTTACTTCGTTGTGTCCTCTCCCCTTACCACCTACCTCATCCTTCCCTACAGAATAACTCTCCACATGCTTTTTCTTTTCATCTTCTTTAAAGAGACCTAGTCTTATTAAAGAGATATGAGTTGAGTGTACATTTGGGAAAAGTATTTTAAGTCTGTCAAGATTTGTATGTAAGATGAGTCCATGCCTCTTCCTAAAAAATGAAATACAGTATATTCGTTCAAGGTGAGAAAGTGATGGTCATTGATCAGGCCCACGCTACATTCCAGGGGCTTTGCCAGGTCTTTGGCCTAAGTTGTCTCTCCAAATAAGAAGGCAGTGTGCCATAATGAAAAGAGAAAGGGTTTTCTAGTCACAGTGATAAGCCGGTGGAAATGTGAAGAAAAAATATTTTTCTTTTACTCTTTAAGCTGACACATCACCATTATGGTTTATTTCAGAGCAAATATTTTTTCTTGCTCCTTCACTTGACTAACCTACAACTTGTGAGTGTCTCCAGCTACTGCAAAATCTCAGTAGCCATGAGATGAGAAAAATGGTGCTATTTATTGGGAACAAAAATAATTTAATCTTTGATATTATCTGATTTTCTTCCCCTGGGTGTCCTGGGGAACTAAACTAGTCCCCAAGGCATCATTCAGAAATGTGTAAAAGTGGATCCTCAGGAAAATGGTCTTAACAGTGCTTCCAGGTTGGTGGCAGTGACACAAGTATTTATATTAGTGTGCGACGTCTAATTTTTCCCCACCTTACAAAAATAGATAAATAAAACCCTCCCTTTTTACACCACATGGTACAACTCTATATACCCTTAGTTAATGTTCCGACACAAAGTTTGTTCTAGCACTACCTCACCATATTTTTAGGTTTTTAAAATTGTTTTTAAAAAGTCTTGAGTTTCCCTGGTGGTGCAGTGGTTGAGAGTCTGCCTGCCAATGCAGGGGACACGGGTTCGTGCCCCATTCTGGGAAGATCCCACATGCTGCGGAGCGGCTGGGCCCGTGAGCCATGGCTGCTGAGCCTGCACGTTCGGGGCCTGTGCTCCACAATGGGAGAGGCCACAACAGTGAGAGGCCCGCGTACCACAAAAAAAAAAAAAAAAAAAAAAGTCTTTTATCCAGTTTTTTTATGGTAATTTTTGGCAAGAGGTTTGTTCTTAGTGACACAGCCCAACATTTGCAGAAAAAGATGTCTGTGCTAGCATCCTTGGAACACGTTGCTACTCTTGCATTATCAGATTCAGTTCTTCCTTAATTCCAGGAAAAAAAGAAATTATCATTTTATATCTTTGAATACAGCTTTGTTCCATTTCTTGACATCTTTAATTCAGGGACAATAATTGTGACTATGGGCTAGCCTTTGTCTTCTGTATCACTTACGGTCTCTTTCAATGTTTTGATCTAATTTTGCTTGCAATAAAAATTGACATCTATCATTGCTGTTATTATTGTTGTTTGTTTGATTGTGTGAATTCGCTCATGTTTATGATGACTAGAATCCTTGTACAATTCATCTGAGACCTGTTTTTCTTCTCCAATGAGCTAAAATTTGAGAAATCTGAAGACTGTAGCTATTGACTGAAGATGGCAGAAGGAAGAGATAAGGGGCTGTGTTAGGACGAGCATTCATTTCCACAGAGAGCAGTGAAAAGGATGAACTTGATTTGAGGCATGTGGGAAAGATCCAACTGGATGCAACTCTAAAGGGACTTTTCCTGACAAGTTCCCTTGGGGGAGCGGGTGTTGAGGAAGTGGGGGACGGGGCTGCCTCAGAATGGTCTGGGCAGAGGTGGGTTGTAGAATTACTGTGTAACCCTCTAAGAAAAGTCATCACCACATCACATGACTCACAACAGAAATTTTCCACCATGGGATCACTGAGAAAGTCACGGAAGGACCTGGTGAGAGTGAAGCCACCTTCAGACAACCACATACCCAAGAGTCCCAGCCACCATCATGGCAGAACACATCACAATGACTGTGCTCTTCCCTTCAGCCTCTTCTCACCTCCCTGAGGACTCAGACTGGAACTACACACAAGGTGACAGTGACAGGATGTAAAGGAATTAGAATTTAAATCCAGGTCATCTCAAATCTTGGCCCATGAAGAACCCCTTAATAATGTCACATAAACCTCTGTACATCCAATCTCTCCTCTGATGTGTGGCCATGGTCTTCATCTATGGCTCCTTCCTAAGAAGATGGAGAAATGATGAAAACAGGGAGACCTCAAATTTCAAGAAAGTGTGGGAAGCCTTGCCCAATGCATACTGGACTTAGTTGCCCATCTGTCCCTGCAACGAGAAGGTAAGCCTCGGAAGGACAGGACCAGGATCCTATTATCTTTGAATTTCAGATCCTACCAGATGGTTTGACATAGGAGAGGCATTAACTTCATGTTGAAATAAATTTCTTTAAAGTAAGTTTTCTGCCTAAACTGAGGCAGCACTGCATGATCTGTCTCTCTCTTTGAGACGGGCTGAATGGATTCAGCATTTTGAAATAAAGAAAATAGCATATTTGAATGATCTAAAACCCCTATACTTCCACCACCAAGTTACCAAAAAGGCAAAAAGGAAGAACAAGATCCATGGCACATGAGTAGCCAGCAATAGTTTCCCTGGCCTGTGTCTAAGACATTTGGTGTCTTTGAAGGAACCATCAAATTTTATCTTGTGCTAAATCTTGCTCCAAATGGAGGAGAAATTCCAATTTTAAAAATGAGTTGGGTTGGAGTTCAATCCCCAAAGAGTGAAGGAAAAATAAAATAAAGTTCTTTGAAGCACTCTCCATGAGACAATTTTTCTTCTCAGACTTCTAAACTCATTTCTCATAGCACAACTTCAAAGAGTGAAACAGGGATTTGTCTAGTTTTCCCTTCTCCTTGAATTATATGGGAATTACACTCTGCAATCTCTACTCTGGGCCTTGAACTCATCAGGGTTCTGAAGGTGCTACAAGTCATTCACGCTGTCATCTCCTGGCAAATATAAAACAACTCAGGTGTCCAGGAGCTGTTATCAGTTCTGACTGCTGAGGCTGCACCGCTATGGGAAAAGGGACCTTACTCTCTGCCAGAGATAAATAAATGGTCTAACTCAAGATACCACTTGCATAGCTTCCAGAGAGAACTACTAATAGGGCAATGATTTGCCAAATCAGAAAGGTAATTCCTGCCCCCAATTCTCTCTACCTCTTGCCTTTCAGGTGGTAGATCAGTACTTGGGGGAAGCTCCCAGGCTGGGTGATGAGCAGAGCTGAGTTTGGTTGTGCTCTGCCATTTACTAGCTGTGTAACCTTGGGCAAAGTTCTTAAACATTGAATGTGTGTTTCTTTAACTGGAAAATAGAAGATATTTATAACTATTTCAAATAGGTTGTTGTGAAAATTAAGTCAGTCACTGTTTGGGAGAATCTACCTCAGAGAAGTAATCCAGCAGGCTAGAGCATCTCCCTTTGACAATGTACCTAAGTCTTCATGAATGATAATGTGTTTAGGTCAACATCAGTGCAGTTTTTAGACTCCTCATTTACAATTCAAATTCTTCTAAGTGGAAAAACACTTGAGGTCAGGGAGCATCCATACGTTTGAATTATATCTCAAATTTCACAAATCTGTATGTGGGGAAACCTTTTAGTACCTGGTGAATTAAGAGGGTTTGTATTCTCATGCAGTATACCATTCAAAAGGGAAATGTGAGTCAAAGACATCTGATTTCATTATAAAAAATATTTTTTTCCTTTATCAATGGGTGGAGGGGGTCAAAACTTCCAGTTATAAAACAAATAATTCATAGGGATGTAGAGCATGGTGACTATAGTTAATAACACTGTATTGTGTATTTGAAAGGTGCTAAGAGAGTAGGTCTTAAAAGTTCACATCACAAGAAAAATACTCTGTTAACTATGTCTGGTGACAGATGTTAACTGGATTTATTGTGGTGAACATTTCAAGATACATACCAATATCGAAAGATTATGTTGTACACCTGAAACTAATCTAATAGTATATGTCAATTATATCTCAAAAAATCCCCTATAGTGCACTTTAATGAAATCCATGCTCTTTTCCTGGACTTTAAGACTCTACCTGGGGGCTTCCCTGGTAGTGCAGTGGTTGAGAATCTGCTTGCCAATGCAGGGGACACGGGTTCGAGCCCTGGTTTTGGAAGATCCCACATGCCGCGGAGCAACTAGACCCGTGAGCCACAACTACTGAGCCTGCGTGTCTGGAGCCTGTGCTCCGCAACAAGAGAGGCTGCAATAGTGAGAGGCCTGCACACCACGATGAAGAGTGGCCCCCGCTTGCCACAACTAGAGAAAGCCCTTGCACAGAAATGAAGACCCAATACAGACAAAACAAAACAAAACAACAAAACAAAAAAACTCTACCTGGCTCCAGGTGATATCAGCCAGCATCCTAGTCTGTCGCATTTTACAACATGAGAACTGCTGTGCCCTATTTCTAGAATGCTCTGTCCCCAAATCTTCATATAATTGCCTCATTCTCAGCATTTAATACTCACTTCAAATACCTACTTTTTGATGACAGCTTCTCAAAACATCCAATATAAACTAATCTTGTCACTTTAACAGGGTTTATTTTCATTACAGCACTTTTGACTGCCTGACATTTTCTTGCTATTTTATTTATTTGTTTAGTCTATTGATTTTTTCTTCTCTTATAAAAATAGGCACACTACAAGTAACAATATGTAAGTCTTCCAAAAAGTTAGATATTTTATCATTGTCTCCAAATTTCCACAAACTAATAAAATCTTTAAATCTATAGAAATACATTTGCTAAACTTACATTTTAGGAATGTTGAATCTTTGAAGTATGACTAGACTCAAATGATAGTAAAATTAACAGGCTACAGATTTTAAAACATCAAAATCAGCTCTCCCTAATTTTCTTCCCAGGTATGATACAAAAACAATAGGGAGAAAGAAAGGCAATAGCAGAACATTACTTTTTCTTGAAACTGGAAGCCACAAGGTATGTAACATACTGGAGAACAAAATGAAAAGTGCTGTCATGGCTTCCCAGGTGGTACAAAGTCTGGGGATATGCTGAAGAACAACACTTAGAAGCTCATTTTGAAAAATGGGAATGAAAGCTTTCATAGAGCTAGTTTGGCACCAGGAATAAGTGCAGGAGATGGGAACATAGGAGGCAGTGTAGAACCAAGTGATACTTATAAAAGGTAGCCTTTAGGTAAAGGGTGCAGTGGGCAGTGAGAAACACAATGAATTATGCAGAGACCTCCAGCTGCTCTGCTCAGCTAACTAGTGGCTCACTTACACAGACAACTTAAACCTATTAGCCTGGACCCTCATATTGGATTTTCATACGTACCTCCTGCAAATGTGGTTCAGAATATCTCATCTGATTCAAGATGAATGATAATAATAAAAGTAAGTACTGGATTTAGAAAAAGACATTAAAATTTACACACATATGTAGAGACATTTGTCAGAAAAGAAAAAAAAAAATGCTGCCATGAAGTGGATGAAAACTGTTGCCATGACTATAAAATAAAAGGAAAAAAAAAAAACTTTAATGAAGTACTCTCCTAGAAAAAATAAGGACTCAAAGCTTACAAAAAACATTGAAGGAGGAAAGTTGTGAAACAAAAGAAGGACTTGAGTAGCAGAACTAAAAATACAAAACAAAACAAAGCTAAATTAAACTAAAAAAGTGAAATGAAAAAGTAAAATGAATATACAAATAAATTAATTTTGGATATAGTATATAGGGGGGATGGATTTTACAATATTACAGAAAAATGAAGACTTCTATATAAAGCACAGGATTAAGAAAAATAAGCAAAGGGTTAAAAGAGTTTAAAAGTAACTGAAATTATAATACATTGTGGAATTGAAATAATAATACCTATAGAAGACAGATTCTTATAATAGCTGTTTCTGAAGAAAACCAGTTGTTTCTGAAGAGGACAAAAGAAACAGAAAAAAAATGAAGGTATCATTTAATATTTTTCCCAGATGTAAAAGAAAATTTGCTTTTAAATATTAAAGAATGCATTGAGTTCTGGGAAAAATTGACAGAATGATTAACCCTGAAACATATCCTAATAAATTACTGAACTGTAAATTAAATAAGGAATGTTTTAAGCTAACATTTCTAGCAATGGTAGAAAACAGTAGAGCCGTTCCTAATTCTTATATGAACAAAAATGTCCCAAGAATTTTATACGAGTTATAAAGGGATTTAAGAATGAAGGCACTTGACACACATCATTTAAAATTCCCAAGAACAGAATAAAGATTTCCAATGGGGTCTTTTTAAGGGAAATACATTGGAATGAACTTGAGCCAGACAAAAGATGGATGGAGAAATGATATTGAAGGGTTAGTTCTGAGCGTTGATTCCATTCACTATGGAACAAAGACTAAAACAAATGTGGAATTATGACTTTAATATAAAATTTGAATGCTAAAACCTTTACTGTCATAAAAATTATATAACTAACAGAAGTTGATGAGGGAGAGAAGGTACGTAGTTGTGTAAGTATGAAATTTCCTCATGTTTTATAAACAGGTCAAAAAACTTACTTGAAGGAAAAAAAATAATTGAGAATATTTAAAGGCATAAACCTTAACACACACACAGAGACAGACACACACACACACAAACACTGTAATCATCTAAAATTTGGAGATGAAGAAAGTGAGTGGCAGAAACAAAGTGGACACTTTTTTTATTTATGGAAAGAAAATATAGAAAATGTTTAATGAAAGAGATATAAATACAATGCATATAAGATCATTGTTATTACATCAGCAACTAGCTACAAAACATAAAGATATAAAGAAGAAAACACAGCGAGATGGATAGTAGGGTCAGATATACGGTATAACCAGGACCCACACCACTGAGTAAGTGACCCACAGAAAGGAGGATAATCACAATTGTAGAGGTTCCCCCCAAGGAGTGAGGGGTCTGAACCAGCCCAGGGATCCTGCCCCAGGATCATTCATGTTCTAAGAAGACATGGTTTCCATTAGCACCACTGTTATTTCTGCAGATTCTTCAGTTGCAAGTAAATACAATTACACAAGAAAGAAATAATACACTTGAAAAAAATGAAACAAAACAACAGCGAAATCAGAGTTTTAACCTTATATGTGGAACATCTCTGAGATTCAATTGAAAAAACTCATTTAAATGTTCAAATGATCAAAAAAACTCAGAACCATTGTTTGTAAATTTAATATATAGAAATAAATATTTTCTTACTAACTAGTTGGAAGAAATAATGAAAGAAAAAAACACACTTGCATCAGGCTTAACAGTATGAAGAAGTGATGGGGAACTAGACCTAACTTACTAGGCACCAGGTCTATGTTGAAGTTAGGTCTATATTGAAAATGGTAATGAGTGGCATAATCACAAAAATACAAAGACTTCAACAAATAGGAAGTCTTACCTTATTTAAAGAAAAATAACCATTTAAATGATATTTGCTAACATATAAATTTAATGCTAATTTGATAAAATTACCAACTTTTTTTTTTTTTTTTTTTTTTGCTGTACACGGGCCTCTCATTGTTGTGGCCTCTCCCGTTGCAGAGCACAGGCTCCAGATGCGCAGGCTCAGCGGCCATGGCTCATGGGCCTAGCCACTCTGCGGCATGTGAGATCTTCCTGGACCCGGGCATGAACCCACATCCCCTGCATCAACAGGCAGACTCCCAACCACTGCGCCACCAGGGAAACCCCCAACATATTTTTTGAAGTAAAACTTTTTTTTCAAGATCCTTATAAAATCCTTACAAGAATGGCTTGAAAATTCTGAAAAATAAGAGTAATGAGGGATTATTAGTCCTGGTTGATAGTAAACCTAATATACACCTTCAAAGGGTGTACACAGTATGATTCTTCTGTGAAGAGATAGGTAAATGAGAAATAGTTGGAAAGTTGACAAGAAAGCTAAAATATTGCTGTGAGCATCCAGGTAACAAAGTGCAATTTGGTTATCCTCTCTGCACCTTACTTTCCTTGCTCAGAGGATAAAGTGAATACTAGTAACCCCCAAGTAACTGTGAACAAGCACTGCATATGGGAAAGGTAAATCTGATCCTGAGAGAGTACCTATTACTGTTAAACAAGACACTGCCCTTTCTGTTATAGAAGTGGCCCAGTGTCATCCACCTGCTACCAGATTGCTGACTAATTATAGTGTTGGTTTCTGCTGCTGGTGGACTGGGCATTCAGTGGTGGCCATGATGCGTGGAACTCTGTATCTGCGCCCTTGTAAAACCTCTATCCCTGCAACCATGGTCACTTTACCCATGTGCCCACTGGGTAATGACAAGGGTAGCTGGGGAAAAAGAATGACTGGTATCCACAGAATGAGTCAGCCTATTCACTTGATATTAAAATTCCCCTCTTAAGGTCACCCTTGGGTAAGCATTCACGTGGGACACAAATATCTTCCCGCTTTTCCTCATTCAGAGAGGGCTATCCATATGCATTTTACCCAGATCTCATCACTAATTTTCTAGTCATGTGACTTCCAAGTCTCTGACCATCCAGCCATTGACCACCACCCAAGAATTGGTGTATAATGTATGTCTGTCCTTCCAAGTTGAATGAATATCAAGGTGCATCAGGCCCCCTGCCTGAAGTTCTGCCCACTAAGAGGATTTCCCTTTATCACTGTCCTTCTGGGATGTCCCAAAGAGATGCTGCAGGGCTGCAGCTGTCCACTTCTGGGTGGTGTCTGCATATTACATGGAGCCATCTGTAAACAATGCCCACATGTTTTCTTCCTCTGTCAACTGATCTTAGGGAACTCCCTATGGGGCCATGAGTGCAGGCTGGGAGAGAGAAGTGAGGACCATCGGCATTTCTTCTTCATGTAACTTACTTGTACCTTCCTGCTCTGCTTGGGCCTGATTACACACATAGCTCTTCATCTGATGACAAAGTGCTACTGTGCATGCCCAGCTTTATGGCTTGGTGGGTCAGGTAACATCCAGTCCATGACGAGCAGCTCAGGTCGCATGGGAACTTGGTGGACCATGGTTATCACTTGATTCAGTAGTCTTCTCATCATTCAGTCTCTACTAAGGCTCAGTAGCAGGTCAAGATCCATTTCAGAAAACAGCTGTCAGTTTGAAAACACTGTTTCAAAACACGGAGAGCTGTTTTTTGTTCTTTCAAAAGAAGTGGAGTTATCCACAGAAAAGGATAAGTCTTTGCTCCAAAATCCTAGGGGCCTTTGCTGTGGATCAGCTTTAAGGAACTGTTAAAAGATTTTCAACAGCATCCCTATCTGCCACTACACTTCAAGCCCCATTGGATCTGCTGTAACATATGTCTACTTGGCAGAGCAGCTTGTACAGTAATTTGGACCAGTGGCAGAACTTCCTCTTGTTTTGGGATCGAATCAAAACTAGCAGCTTTACAGGTACTTGGTAAATGAGCCAGGATAACACACTCACATGAGGAATATGTTGCCTCAGAAATCCATAGATGCTCACAGGGTACTGTGTCACCTTTTCATTTGTAGGGGAAGTCAGATTCAACAATGTATCCCTCACCTTAGAAGGGCTATCAACTTTCTCAAGCCCCTGGGCCTTTAGAAATTTCACTGGGTAGAAGGTCCTTGAATTTTTGTCAGGTTTATTTCCCATCTTCTGAGATGCAAATCCATTACCAATAAGTCTAAAACAGTTGCTACTTTTTTCTCACTATGTCCAACCAGCACATCAACAACGTAATGGACCCATGTGATATCTTGTGGAAGGGAAAGGCAATCAAGATCCCTGATAACTAAACTATAACATAAGGCTAAAAAGTTGATGCACCGCTGATGTCAGACAGTAAAGGTGTATTGCTGGCCTTGCCAGCTGAAAGAAAACCACTTCTGATAGTCTTTTCTAACAGGTGTGGAGAAAAAGACATTTGCCAGATGGATAGCTAGACACCAGGTACCAAGAGACATGTTAATTTGCCTTAGCAATGAAACCACATCTGGTAGAGTAACTGCAGTTGGAGTCACCACCTTGTTTAGCTTATGCTAATCCACTCTCATTCTCCAAGATCCGTCTATTTTCTGCACAGTCCAAATAGACAAGCTGAATGGGTATATCATAGGAAACACTACCCCTGTATCCTTCAAGTCCTTGATGGTGGCACTAATCTCATAAATGAGATGTTGCTTTTGGTGTATGATTTCTCCAAGGGAGAGGCAGTTCTAATGGCTTTAACTTGGTCTTTCCTATCATATAGCTTTCACTCCACAGGTCAGGGAACAAATGTAGGGATTCTGCCAATTGCTCAGTGTGTCTATTCAAGGTACGCATTCCAGAACTGGAGAAATAAGCACAGGATGGATTCATTGACTCACTGGATCCATTGTAAGATGGACCTGAGCTAAAACCTCATTGATCACCTGATCTCCACAAGTCCCTACTCTGACTGCAGTGTGGGCTACAGTGATGTGTTGTATCCCCTGAAATTAGTCTCAGTTCAGAGTCATTATTCAGTAATCTCTGAAAGGTCTGATTATATCTTTATCCCCAGTACAGAGTCACCATGATAAAAGACCATGGCTCCCTTTGGGTAAGACTGACAGAATGATGAAGAGTATACATTTTTGACAGGGTACAGAGTCCTTCCTCAAGTGGACTCCACCTTCCCTTTATACAAGGGCCTCTGGGTCTGCAAACTGGATCAAGTTTGGGAATTGACTTGAGGGGCCATGACTCTCTATTTTTATGATTCAAATTAGAGTTTTGTTCACTTGACCCAGAATTCTTTCACTTTATGCAGATAAGGTAAGAATTTGTAGGTTTCTCATCTATTTCACTTATAGGAACATCATGATCACCTAGCTAACACCACAGGTCTTGGTGAGCCAGATTTCTTTGATCACTGCTTTGACTCTGCTGTCTGCTGGGATAACTATCTCCATCATGCCTTTGTCAGTGGATGCCACCATTTGGCCCTGCTACCCCGGGATCCAATGATTTTCATTGCATTAAGTTTTCCATTGCATTTAGTGACAGCAATTCCCGCTACAATTTTGGGTCTTCAGAAAAGAGTGATCCCAGAGCTCTTAAAGGATACTGGGGCTTCCCTCACAAATTTAGTCCTCACAATATTGGTAACAGATATGTCCTCTGGACACTCCCAGGTGGGTGAGTAGGTCTTACGTGACAAATTTACCCTGACATTCCAATCTCCCTAAACCTTTGAATTCCTTCCTCTCACACTATACCAAGGCAGGTCTAGCATTTCAAGTTTGATCCATGTTTTAACATCCAACCAAACTGTTGGAGCCCTTTCTAACAACCTGAGCTGCAACATTAAATTGAGAATGTCTGCTTAGGGGGCCCATATTCATAAATTCAGCAGATACAACTTTATGTTCCTTCTATCATTATCCTCATGGGTCATAATTTCTACCTCATCTTTTGAAGCCTGCTGGGGCTTGTTATAGGTCTGGCTGAGTCTAGTTATAGGTCTAGAAGCAAAGAGAGGTGGTGAGGGTGATTCCTGAGGAGAATCAGTGGTGTCTTGAAAGGTACTATTTCAGGGGAGGCCATTGTTGTTTCCTCAGAAAAAGCAGGATAAATCTCCTCAGATGGGGTGGATCAGCTACTGGCAAAGAAGACTTATCGGAATTTGGGGGTTCAATGTCCCCAGTATCATATGAATCTTCCCATACATTCCCATTCCAACATCCAGGATTCCATTCTTTCCCAATCATTGACCGCACTTTAACAGTAGACATGCAGTGAGGTTGGGAATTCAATTTGTGTTGTAATTCAGCCACTCACAGAATGAGTTTCTGGTTTTGGTTTTTCAGCAATCTCAGCTCTGCAGCTATAGTAGATAAGGGTCTCTTTCAGCATAGACAGAAGTTTTCAGATCATTTATACAGCACTTCAACTGGAAATTAGAATTCTTGAGCTCATCCTTTTTTCCCCTACTTTATCTAGTGATATAGGAGCAACTAGGCAATTTCATTATACTCATTATTTTGACAAAAATTTTCAAAGTTATCATGTACAGTACATGGCCACACAGAACCTTGTCTTTTATAAGTGTTTGATTATGAATATTATGGTGATACCTTGCTTACCTCTATGGTCACATCATATCATGGACGATCAGTGCCCTCTTTACTACAGGAAATAGAGTCATTAGTGACTTTAAATTTAATCAGATTAGAAAAACAATTCCAGAAAAACTAAAATCAATTTAGAAAACTCATTCTTAAGATTATGTTCCTCTAGAACCACTCTCTGAAACAAAATCTATAGTAGTCACTGTTTCCCAGAGAAACAGAATAGGATGTGGGTATATAACACACATATATCGATGTGTATATAAATATAGACATCATATAGATATAGATAGATATGATATGTACATGTGTATCTATATCTACCTATGTATCTATCTATCTAACTACACTTATATCTATCTATCCATTAATATCTATCTATCTATACTGAGAGACAGAGAGAGATTTTGTGTAAGGAATTGGCTCACTGATGTGGAGGTTGGCAAATCCAAAATCTGCAGGTTAGACTGGTCAGCTGGAGACCTTGGGAAGGGCTACAGTTTGAGTTCACAGTCATCTGCTGTAAGAATTCCCTCTTCTTCAGGGGAGGTCAGTCTTTTTGTAAGACCTTCATTGATTGAATGAGGTCAATCCACAAGATGAAGGGCACTTGGCTTCTCTTAAACTCTGTGATTTAAATGTTAATCTCTCCAAAAATACATATTCACAGAAAAATCTAAAATAGTATTTGACCACATATCTGGGTACTAGGCCAAGTTGGCACATAAAATTAACCATCTTACAGGCATGGAAACAAAAAGTTGAGTCATTTTAAATAAGTGAGTTTTCTCACTGAACATGAAAAAATAATACTTATGTAAGTGTTGTTTTGAGATTTAAATGAGATAATAAATATAAGGTACAGTTCCAGGCTTATAGTTCATATTTAATAAATTAGCCATATGTATACATAATTTTCATGTGTATATTTCAAGCTAATTTTATTCAAATGGTAAAAATTTTATGTCCTGCTTTTTTATGTATTTTTATGTTGTAAGATTTTTAAATATATTATTATACTTTAGTTATATATTATATATAATATTATATATTATGCATTATATAGTTAATAGCTACAATTTTATGAATATATTATATTCCATCTAGTGGATTTACCAAAATAAACTGTCATAAATTTTGAATGAGCCCTGCCCTGCTTTTTATTTTTATTATTCTTTATACAACATTTACATCCTCCCAAACACATATTTTAGTCTAATGTTTTTATTTTGAATGCAGATTTTCATTTTAAATATAAAGCCTGAATTCAAGATATGCCTTAGAATTCAACTCAATTTCATGTCTTTCCAATATAACAGGCAAGACATTTATTTCCTTGGGGACTGGTATGGATTTATGCATGCCTCCTCTACAAGAAAATGGTTAAGTGACCTTTTCCAATAATCTTTGCTTTGAGGAAAAAGAAAAGGTTTTACAGGTGCCTTGAGAGAATTTCGGAATTACATCTAGCACTTCGTAGGCTTCAAATAAATCCTCTGAGTGCAGAGAATTATCTTTGGGGATCTGGCACATGTTAGTGGTCAGAGAGGGGTTAGTACATGAGTGTGTGATGTATTATACGATGAATACATTGCAGTGTAGTTTGGTAAAGTGAATGGTAACTTGTTAAAAGGGAACTTGGTTAAACACCCAGTGTTCAAATTTCAAAAAAAAAAAAAAAAAAAGGAACTTGGTAGAAGTCTCACCGATTTCATATTTGCCTATTCTCAAACGTCACTTAACCTACATCTAATGGACTTTGGTGATCATCTCTTCAAAGAGGAAGGTGATAAATTAAAATCCCATAGGGACTGGTTTTAAAATGTACATGTCAGTTTCCACACCACCACCCTTGATATTCTGTCATAACTTGAGGCTTAGCGAATGGACAAATGTAGGTATAATATACTGGGGGAAAAAAAAAAGCATCCCTAGGTGATTTTGATTACTGTGTGCCCAATTCTGCTTCCAAGTGAGATCACAGATCCTACCAAAACCTGATATTGTGATATTGTACAGTAAGAACAAGTAGTTCCTGCTCTATGATTTGAGTTAGAAACAGAGCTGAAAAGGAAATGCAGGTCACCTGACTGCTATTCTGATGCTCTTTTCACTCCACTCTTTTTAAAGAAATTGTATTCAATTAATCCTTTGAAATTGGAAATATACTTTTTTAGTCAGTATTAAAATGTTAAGAAGGACTAGTTTTCCATATTTCCAAAGATAGGCTAACACTCTATAAAATTAGAAAGAGGAGGAAAGAGAAGGGAAAGATCTGAAGTGAGGGTATTTTCAGATACTCAGACTTACCACACACTATGGGAAAACGATGAGCTTTGGAAATGTTTATCTTGGAGATCAAACCCCAACATAACTACTTACCAGTTGTAGGAACATGAATAAACTACTTTACCTTCCTCTCTCTTTGTTTCCTTACTGGAGTTATTGGGGATAACAACACCTATCTCACAATGTTGTCAAGAGAGTTAAATAATATAATTTATAGAAAGGATTTCTCATTAAGTAGTAGTGGAAACTAGTAGTTATAATAGTAGTATTGTAACCAGTAATTCCTATTTTCCCTCCTTCTTTTCTTTAACATAGTAGTAGAATGGAGGAAGCCTAACATTTTTTCAGTGGACCAGCTAATGTCATAAAAAATATTTATCTTAAAGATGACAGAAGGAACTGTCATGCACTTCATATTTCATCCAGAGTATTCCCTATGCTTTTTCAAATTGTTGGAAAAAATCCTCCTGCAGAGAGAGAGAGAGAGAGAGACAGTGCACTTTCAGAGCTCAAGTTTATCCTGCTTGATTCCAGGACACTCTAGAGTACACATATCATTATATTGTGTGAATTTGGAAAAGTAATTTATTCTCTTTTCATTTCCCTTCCCAACTGTAAAGTGAGGTGGTGAGACTCAATCACACAAAGGCTCCTTTTTTCTCTATCATTATATGGGTCCTCAAGATTATGGTGACCCCAAATAAGTGTTCTTACCATAACTACAGTTGGTCTGATTATTTTTACTCTTATGAGGCCTGTCTATTGGCAAGTAATAGCTGATGTGCAGCAGAAACCATAGGAAGAAGGTGGAAAGGCAAGGTGCTCACAGGCAATAGCGATCACACCCTACAGCTTAGGTCATAAGCACAGCCAGATTACCCTGTGCTCTTCTGCATGTACGGAGCCTGCAAATTATGCACATCAACAGGCACTTGATGAAAGTTCAGGTGTATTTGGACTCACGTTGAATTCTCTACGAAACTGTACATTTTGACCATGGTAGCACTGCTGTAGAGAAGAAAGGATGAAAGGCTAACTCTTCCTCCTCCTCCGCCCACCCCCTTCCTTGAAAGTGTATCAATCCATGGAGACAGGAGCAGGCTCTTCCTTGCCACCTTCAATCCAGGGAGCAACCAAAGAATACTCATCACAGATATTTGTTTAGATCTCTGCTGTGCAATAACATAGGCACCAGCCACATGGAGCTATTGAATATTTACGTTTAAATTGGATATTGATAGTAAATGGGAATGACTTGCAGCAAAGTATGTCCTAAAAGCCTTGGCACCTTATGCTGCTTCCCATACAGCATCCCAGAAGGATGGTCACGTAGGACTTCTGATAGAGCCTGTGTAAGGGGCAAATCAGAGGAGTGGGTGCAAAGAGTTTGATAGGGTACCCAGAGCACTACTGAACTGTCCTCAAGAAAAGGGGTATAATTATTTCCCCAAAATTTATTTGACCATGACTCTCTTTGTGCTTTTTTTTTGGTGTCTCTGTGTGTGTGTGTGTGTGTATGCCCACATACATATATATATTATATAAATTAATTTATTTATTGAAGTATATTTGATTTACAATGTGTTAGTTTCATGTAGTTTCTGATGAGAGCAGACCTCCAACTTGGAGCAGCCCCACACTGAAGTGAACCCGTGAAAAATAACAGGGTCATTCCTGAATCAAGGTCGGCTCCCCCATAGACAAGCATTGCTTCCCTTGTACCTGGCTAATGCCTCTACGTGCAGTTCTCAGTGTAATTAAACATATAATGAATACTTATGTTGTGCAAGATAATGTTATTTTCTAAAAAGAATAATGAATATATGGAATAAGTTTTTGAACAAAGAGAATCTACTGGGGCATGTGAAATTAAAATGTTGCTGGAAGGTCAAAATTAATTTTGGAAACATTGGTGAAACAGAGAGTTTCACAAAGAGAAAATTGAGAAAACAAAAACTGCATGAGCTCAATGAATAAAAAGGGTAAAACATCTATCCAGAAGTCTTTTGCCTTTGCCGGAATTCATTAACTTTTATTTTGGCTTCAACTCTTTGAAAAAGTTCTGCCTAAAGGAATTCCATAATTTGGATTTAATGTGACCTGTAGAAGCAAAGTGAGGGTTGGAGGGGCTCAGAGGCTGAGCAGATGCTGGGAAGAGTCCAAGAGCACCCAGCAATGTCCAGGATCAATGGGGTGCCGGGGGCAGAGCAGGGAGGAGGGGCTTTTTGATGTTGGACAGTGTGATAATGACTGCCCCTGAGCCAGAATCTATTTTTCTTATAAAGGCAGATGCCCTCAAAGAACACGGCACCCAGAAACTCTAATACTTATCTTGTCTATCTCTGTCCTCTGGAGACTGACAAAGTCTGAACACTATGAGTCTGCTCAACTGCAGAATCAGGATTCAGCATTTTCAGGTCTTCAAGGATTGTTTCACCTCTCCTCATCACCAGTTGAAAAGAGTCAACAGTTTTTTCATAGACAAACACATGACCTCTCAATTAATCAAAAGGAGGAAAGGAAGCAAAGTCCCTATAACCTCCACCATACAAGCACATTTTGTATTTTGTAACACATTACATTTCTTTTACTGTTTCCTTACATGGGTATCGTTCATTGATCTAATATATACACACTCTTGTTGCTTCCCTATTTTTCAAATTTGCAGGAATTCTCTTTACCTACACGATGGCAGGATTATATAGTATAACATATTCGTTAAAATTATCTTCTTGAAACCAGGTTGCTTAACATTGAATTGTGGCACTGCTATCTCCTAGCAATATTACCTGGACAAAAAAAAAATCATAATAGTTCCCTGATAGTAAGTGCGTAATGAATAACCACTCTCACAATAATAATCATTATTGTTGTGATCATTTACAAAATATCCTCACATAAATTCTCTTATATTTAAGGGTTCTGATACAAGAAAAGGCATGTTCTTAGTGAAGCTTTACAAAAAATCATTATCAGAATTTGAACACAACAATATTCTTTTCCCGTATGATGTGGAACATGCTGCCTGTCATAACATTTTTGCGCATGCCAAGCCCAGAGCTTCCCACTGAAGCTGGGTCTGTCTATAGCTTCTAGAATGTATGTCATGCACCAAATATGCCATAAGTGCTGTAGAGTTAATATCCCTGAGAAGAGACCTCCACTAGTGACAGAGCTGGAGGGCAGAGACGGACACCAGCTTACTGGTCCCTCGGATGGAACAACTCTGAAGCACACTTTGTGTATCTCTAAGAAATCTTCAGTAGGACTGAGCTCCAGTTTCCCATAGTGACAAATTGTTTACCAACCATTATTTTTAGTGGCTTCCTTATTGTCTACCTCAATTCTTGGCACCTCTTACTGTGCTCCCTGTTATCATTTCTCAAACAAACAACTGGGACAAATCCTTATCTCAGGGTCTGTTTCTGGGGACAGTCAATCTAAGGTACATATTATCAAAGGTTAACTTTTCTTCTATTTTTTTTCACACACAGACACTGTATTTTATTTTTACAAGAGATAAATAAACTGACACCAAGCATTGTAAATGGATGACTACAACAAAAGCAACAATGATTGCAATTACCAAACATGAAACACACTCATACTATGTCATAATATTGACATTCAGTCCAGTATTTTCTTCTATTTTATTACACTCTTTTGAAATACAAATTATAATGACCATGCAGTATTCAATTGAGGGGAATATCATAATTTCTTTTACTAATATCCCAGCGTTGGGCAGTACATTGTTTCCCAATTCCAATGTCAAAAACACTGCTAGATTAAATAAATAAATATGTCTGTGTAAAATGGTTTAAAAAGTCAAGCACAGTTTCCAAATTATTTTCAATAATAAGGAGTTCCTGGGTCAACAAATACAAGCTCTTAAATATTTATTGAGTATATATTTTGCAACTGATTTCCAATAAGGATTCACTATTGTCATTAGCAAGGTAGAATGCTCAAAATCTTCAAAATTTTGTTTTCATAGAATGCTTATCTTACTCAAACTGTGCTCATTTCAAAGAATAAATTCATTTCTGATTATCAATTTTAATATTAGAGAGAGAAAAGCATGGTGCTCAAGAACCTCACTTTGGAGCCAATTAGTTACATCCCAGCGTTGCTTCTTAGTTTAGTTCACCACCCACTTAAAATAACATGTGACCTTTCCTGCAAAGGCTTACTGAAAAGTTATCAGCCACATTCTTCCAGAAGTTACCACTCCCTCTTCTGCACAATGTCCATGCTTCTGGGAAGCACTTATAACACACAGCATAGTAGATGGAATAATAATCATTCCTATTTGTATACTGCAGTTTCCTTGTATACTCAACACCTAAAACAGAGCAGACCTTGAAAATAGATTTAAGAAAATGAGAATATCCAGACCAATCTTGGTCAGGAATAAAGATAATTATAGTGGTATCCCTAAAAACACACAAAAAATATGGATCATTTAAAATGTACCAAATATTTTACATGACAGTTATTCAGTCATGATAACGATCCTACAAGTTAGGCATTGCCAGCTCCATTTATAGATGGTTAAATAGGAGGTTAAATAGTGTCCCACCCAAAATATACATCCACTCAGAACCTAAGAATATGATCTTTTTTGGAAATAGGGTCTTTGCAGAAGCAATTAGCTAAGTACCTTGAGATGAAACCACTTTAGATTTAGGGTGGCCCTTGAAACTAATGAAGGGTGTCCTTATACACAGTGGAGCAGACACAGAGACACAGGGGAGAAGGTCACATGAAGAAGGCAGAGAGTGGAGCATCCAAGAGCTAAGGAGTGGCAGGAGCTACCAGAAACTGGAAGGAACCAGAAGGAGTTCTTTTCTGGAGCTTTCTGAGGAAGTATGGACCTGCCCACATCTCAGTTTTAAACTCCTAGTCTCTAAAACTGAGAATAAATTCCTGTTATTTTAAGGCTTCGAGTTTGTGGCAATTTTTTATGGCAACCCTAGGAATGAATACAATGTGTGAGGAAAATTATGCTCTGAGCATGTCAATTCCCTCCTCTGAGCTTCAGTTTTCATGTTGGTATGTGAAGGAGCTTGGGTTTTCCTGGGTTTCCAGGATAAATACCACATCTTGTGCAAAGTTTCCCAAGTTACTAGAGATGGACAGCAGGAGTTCTACAGCACATGCAGGGAATGGGATAGACATCAACTAAATGATGAGTTTAACACACAATCCAAATTAGCCTGATTTTAACATCTCCTTCATTTCAGAAACAGTTTATGTTAAATATTCCTATCCCCACCTCCTTTTACAGTTTCATAGTTATGATAAATGATACAGTCATTTGGCCTTGTGACTCTTGTTTTCATGATTTAATAAAAGTACGCCCACATTTATCAGTCAATCAATCATCTCTCTCTGTGTTTGGATTCCACTTTATAACAACAGTACGTGTTCTGATGACATTAATACTTGCAGCCTCTCTCCGTCAGAAATATCAAATAAGCAGGACCTGTTTTCTACAGCCTTAGTCACACTAAAAAGACACTCCTTTTCTCATCATTGAGGAAGATAATGCTAAACATGTAAAGGATTATTCATTTAAAAGCACTTGAAGTTTCCCTAGAATGATTTCTTTCATTTTAGGCAATAGAATGACTACCTTGTTTTTTGGGACAGTAGAAAGAAATTTGAGGTGGGACCTATCCATTTGCCATCATGAAGGAAAGATTTGATTTGGTACGATGTGAGTTTTCAAGATGTCACTTTCTACAGATTTGTTGTGATACATTTTCATTATCCAAATATGGTATTTTGTGTGTGTGTGTGTGTGTGTGTGTGTGTGTGATCACAGACTCTGTGTTTCAGTTTCCCAGAATTGTCCAGAGGTTACTAAATTACCTTATTCTATTACTTTACCTCTCTTTCGTCTTCCAATAAAATATGAAGTAGTTAGGAAAGAAAGTCAATGAGATGCTCTGGGTTTCCATTTGTAAATCCTCTCACCTGACTCAAGATTAGAGGACATTTGAAGGTGAAAAGGGAAGCAAATTTGAATACAATGAGAAAAACACTAATACATTGTGTGCTACTCAAGTAACATTATTATTTTAAGGCTAGTTCATCATTTCCTTATTACCCAGAAGCTAGAAAGAACTCATTTAAAATATAGGATCTACTAGTGAATATGAGATTTTGGATAAGTCAATAGGCTTTCAGGGCCTCCAACTCCAAGAAGTTGTAAATTTTACTTGCAAAATTATATCTAAGAATGTCTAGCACCATAACTAAATAAATATTTCGGGAACTCAATAAAAATAATAACTCACAATCACATAGGGCCACAACTCTTGAGTTCTACGAAATCCAATAATAATGAAATAATAGAGTTGGGTTTCAGTTTCTACTATTAGAAAATCTCAGGCACCAAAATAGGCCATTTGGGGTGAGGGCACTGTAGGGTGTCCAGTTGGCTAAGATGGAGCATAATTACTAGGGAGGATTAATTACTAGCTAGACCACCATTGTCTCCCTCCAGGCCCATCAGAATAATCTGCTAGTTGGCCTCTCACTTTTCACATAAGCAGTATTTCAAGACTGTCTCCAACAAAAAAATGCTATTAATTGCTACACAGCCTTCAGTCATAATCCTTGTGTAAGAAATGAATTTCCAAACTACTGACAGTGGTCTTCTGGATTTTTCAAGTTCTGGTCCTTACACACCCTCCATGTCCAACTTGGGTCCTTCCCCATCTTGTTCACCACAATCCAGGCTGACAGATTTTCTTTCAGTGCTGGAAAAGTGCATACTTTCCTGCACCAGACTTTGATATAATGTTCCTTTGCTCTAACTTGAATACTCTTTTCCTCAACTCTTGACTAAGTCCTATTTATCATTAAACTGTGAAATGAACAACTCCTGCCTTTGGAAAACCCACACTATCTAGAGTATCTGTCCTATCTCTTTATGTCTTCCACAGAGACCTAGAACCTAAGAGCCTCACTTTTCCTCACCATGAGGATCCATGAGCTTTCCTCACAGGCCCCTCAGGTTTACCCAAATGAACCTCAATTATTATCCAAGTAATTACCTGTTATTTTCCTGTTAGCATCTTTTACAATTAGTGTGGTCACTTGTTTTATTCTTAATCCTTTTTAATGCTAGACAAGATAAGTGTTGTGAAGAAGGAATTGCTCTCTCTCTTACTCACTACTGCATCTCCCAAGCCTAGCATAGACTTGGCCTGTACATTTGTTACTGAAAGGAATGGATGGGATGGTCAAGGAAGAAGCCTATTGGAGTGGGTTGAGTAGGAAGTGGATAGTGCAAAGGTAAATCACTCTTGAGACTCTTTCTGTGAATCTGAGGCAGACAATTATAGAGGTAGCCAAACAGAAATGAAGAAAAGAGAGAATTCTTTATTTTTAATTTTAAATATAGAATGCACCAGCACATGTCTATGTGCTAGTGGAAATGATTCAACAGAAATATGGATGTTTATGGTTCAGGAAAAATAGAGCCAGGAGGGATGGAGCACTGGCCCTAGATGTGCAGGAACTGACCTTCTATAGTAGAAGGGACAATTCCTTCTCTGTATTCAGATTAAGAAAGTAAAGCTGAGTAGAGGGAGACTACCAGTTGGTAATAGGGAAATGATGTAGTTTGTCTTTGTCGATTTCTTTTTCTCCCAGTGTCATGTGAGCAACTTCATAGTTGAGAGGGGAGGTAGAAGGAATGGTTTGGTAATCTTATGGAGATAGATATTATACAAAATTTATTCCCAGGAGTGAAAAATGATCTCTCTAGAAAAACACAGAGGGTGTCATGATAAAATTGAGTGCCCATTTTGATTTTACTACAGCTTTGAAGTGAAGCTACTGAGAATGGCTGTGTGACTTTCCCCAGCAGCACAGCAACCAGCTGAAGGTTTTACCCTGCACTTGAACCACGGCAAGGATTCTATTGCTTGTCATCAGAAATACCGTTAATTCAATGATTGCAGTGAATGAAGCTTGTAAGTAATTTAATGTACTGAGTCTAAGTAAACTGAAGGTCTTCTCGGGTCTTTACTAGACCTGAGTCGAGTGCTAAAATACCACAAGAGAGATAAAATCCTTTAAATATTTTAATATGACTTGATCACTATTATTATGCCCATTTTACTGATGTGTAAACTGAAGTTTAGAGTGTTAAGTGACTCACCCAAGCTCATACAGTTTAGACGTGGGATAATCAAGATTGCAGAAGCATATATAAAAGTGAGAAACACAAAGGTTAAACTCAGGGGAAAAGAAGGCAGAGGAGTCAACTGAAAGACCAAGGCTCTAAGCCAGAAGGGAGGTGTGTGTCCCTAAAGCACTCCAGCAAATAGAGGCTTCGAGGGCACTTGGCAGCTTCCTTCCCAGCCCATCTTACACCCAATGCTCAGAGCACAGAGAGTCCCTGACAACGTGGCATGTTTTTATTTTTATATTTATACAGATAGAAAATGAGCCACTTAGAACTCTCCGTGTTCGCTCTCCATGGTGGCACCTGCCTCTCCTGGTCAGCCTCTCACTGTCAAGCACCAACTCTTCTGACAACGTTCTGTCCTTGACGATCTGCTGCCTTCGTGTTCTCTTTATTTAAACTAGGAATAAACCAAAGTCCTTCACTTTTATGTAACTGATAAAAACAGGAACTAAATGCTTCTTGGAAATGGGAGCCAAGTGTACAAGTTGAGAGTGACATATTTACATCACGTCAGAAAAGAAAAAGAGCTGCTTTCTCCCCTTCAAACACATCTATTCTCATAAACACATTCTAAAGAGTGTATTGTTTATAAAAACTATACCTTTTTCTCACTTTTTTGTTGTTGTTAATAGGTCTGATGTCAGCAGTGACTGTTAGAAGAAAAACACATGATTTTCCTTGCGTGAAGACAATTCAAACCTCATTTTACCTTGATATGGTGAAAGCTGTGTTAAGTGGACATTTAAAGCTATTAACAATAAATATCAATTTGATTTTATTTTAATTAGGAAGAGAATATTGCCTTGGGTCCACAAGTGATCATATATTGGGAGGTAACTGTTGAGTGTGCACATTGCCAAGGAAGAGGGTGAGCTCTCATACGGGTCTCCAGCAGGACTGATGCCTCAGTGAGGGTCTGCAGACCAGTGCTGGAAGCATTGGGTACTTGCTAAAGATGAAAATAGTCAAGCATTGTAATTACAATACAACTGATGAAATTATCACTTCAACTAGTATGAAATGAAGTTTGCCATGTTTCTTACATTGGACTAAAGCCATTTAACTGCTTTTCTAATTTAATCTTTACAACAAACCTCTCTAAGCACTAAGTTTCATGGATGAGAAGAACAAGGCTCTAGATGCCAGATGAATCTTGATCACAAAGATGGCAAGTGGATGACCTATGATTCCAGTCTAGGATTTCTGCCCTCGTGGACTTCATTACTGTTCTATACAGAATGTCTCAGGGAATTGTGAAGACCCAAACCAGGATGCTAAAGTATTTCATGAAATCTGAGGAGTAAATTTAGGAGTAAAATGAGACAAAATTAAGGCTAAGAACCAAGTAAATATGGTAAAGAAAAAAGCTTAGAGCTAAGTTCATGCCTGAAAATCATTCTAAAAATTCTGTAGTTAAAAATTTTGTAGATAAAAATTGCAATGACCAAATCTGTCTGATGTAACCATTTTGGAACTCTGGAGTTTATTGAAGGCTTGCAACTTCCAGATGAAGGCTTAGACAGTAAATTGTGGTTTATTTCTGACAACTTTAGCTGTTACTATACTAGCAGCAACCCATCTGACATGCCAGCCGTGTGTCAGGCAGCCATGCATGTATTCCTGAAGCAGAAGCCAGGGTGGGCAAAAAGGATGTTATCCTCCAAATATCGGGCATCTCTGTTCTGACTGCTGATTCCTGATTCTGATCACAGAGGTGCAGACAAGAAGTGGGCAGCCATTGTATCTACACCAACCCCCAATGTTGCAAGACCCTCTTCCTCAGATTGAAGTCACTTCCAAGGAATTTAAAGGGCTGGCACCCTTTTTACTGCCCTTCATTTTTCTTTTTTTCCCCCTTTTTCAGAAAAAGACATTAAAAACTAGGACATTAAAAAAAAACTGCTTGTGTGGGGAAATGTAGAAAATGACACTGTGTACCCAGGAAACGGTCTAGTAAAGACCTGAGAAGACCTTAAGTTTATTCCTCAGGCTGATAGTCAGCAAGAGATAGCCTAAAATAATAATAATAATAAATAAGCAAAGACAATAAAAAAACCCAGCAAACTCCAGGGAAGGGGAAAATCTGATTTCCAGAGTTACCACATTATTAAATTCAAATGTCTATCTTTCAACAACAGCAAAAATCACAAAGCATACAAAGAAACAGGAAAGTACAGCCCATTTAAAGAAGAAAATAAAGCCACAGAAACTGTCCCTGAAAAAGAGCTGATGGTACATATACTAGACAAAGATGAAAACAGCTTCTTAAAAATGCTCAAAGAACTAAAGGAAGATATGAATAAACTCAAGAAAATCATGTATGAACAAGATGAAAATGTCATTGAAGACATAGATAACCTAAAAAGAAACCAAATATAAATTCTGGAACTGAAAAGTACAATAACTAAAATGACAAGTTTACTAGAGGAATTCAAAGGCAGATCTGAGCAGACAAGAGAATGAATTAGTAAACTTGAAAGCTTAATGGAAATTATCAAGTGTGAGAAACAGAAAGCAAAACGATTGAGAAAATTGAAAAGAGCATAAGAGGACATTTGGGACACAATCAAATGGACCCAATATGCACATTGTGGGAGTCCAAAACTAAAGGGAAAAAATGCAGAGAGAATATTTTTAAAAACCATAGCTGAGTACTTCCCAAATGTGATGAAATACATGACTATAAAACTCCAAAATGCTCAACAAACTCCAAGTAGAATGAGTTCAGAGACCACACCAAGACAAATTATAATCAAACTTTCAAAAGACAAAGACAAAGAGATGATCTTAAAAGCAACAAAAAAGTGAATCCAAATACAAGGAATGTCCCAAAGAAAACTATCAGATTTCTCATTAAAGATGTTGGAGGCCAGAAGACAGTGGACTAAGGTTTTCAAAGTGCTAAAAATCAAAAAAGAAGCTGTCAAGAATAATTCTATATCTGGGATAACTATCTTTCAAAAGTGAGGGGTAATTAGGATATTTCCATGTAAGAACAAAAAATGGAATTACAACTGCATCAAAAAGAATAAATTACTTACGAATTAGCTTAACCAAGAAGGGAAAAGACTTGCACAATAAAAACTTTTAAAAATTGTTGAAGGAAATGAAAGAAGTCATAAGAAAGGAAGTACATGCCATGTTCACGGATTAGAAGACTTAATATTGTTGAAATGTCCATACAATCCAAAGCAATCTATAGATTCAATGCCATCCCTATCAAAACCCCAATGATACTGTTTGCAGAAATAGAAAGACCCATTCTAAAATTCATATGGAATCTCAAGGGACCTCAAATAGCCAAAGCAATTTTGAGAAATAACAAACCTGCCGGACTCACTTTCTGATTTCAAGCCTTACTATAAAGCTACAGTAATCAAAACAGTGTGATAGAAGCAAAAACAAACAAACAAACAAAAACAAAAAACAAAAAAAAACATATAGGCCAATGAAACAGAATAGAGGGCTCAGAAATAAATCCTCACAAATTCGGCCAAATGATTTTTGACAAGATTAACAAGACCAGTCAATGGAGAAAGACCATTCAATGAGAATAAGACAGTCTTTTCAACAAATTATTCTGAGACAACTGATAACCACATGCAAAATAATGAAGTTGGACCCTTTACTAACACCATACGCAAAAATTAATTCAAAATGGATGAAAGACCTACATGTAAGACCTAAAACCATAAAACTCTGAGAAGAAAACATAGGACAAAAACCTCATGACATTGGATTTGGCAATGATTTCTTGGATATGACTCCAAAGGCATATGTAACACAATAAAAAATAGAGGCATTGGAATTCATGAAAATTAAAAGATATGTGTATCAACAACACTATGGATAGAACAAAAAGGTAACCCACATAATGGAAGAAAATATTTGAAAATTATATACCTGGAATATATATCCAGAATATATAGAGAATTCCTAAATCTCAACAACAAAAATACAGACAAGCTGATTAAAAAATAGGCAAAGGACTTGAGCTGATATTTCTCCACAGAAGACATCAAATATCCAATAAACACATGAAAAGATGCTCAGTATCACTATTCATTAGCAAAATGCAAATGAAAGCTACATGAGATACCGGCTCACACCCATTAGGAAGGCTACTATTCAAAAGAAAGAAAAGAAGTGTTGGAGAGAACTTGGAGAAATTAGGACGCTTGTGCACTGTTAGTGGAAATGTAAAATGGTACAGCCATTATGGAAAACAGTAAGGTAATTCCTCAAAAAAAATAGAATTAGTATATGATCCAACATTTCTACTTCTGGTATATACCCAAAGTAATTGAAAGCAAGATCTTAAAAAGATATTTGTACACCATGTTCATAACAGCATTATTCACAATAGCTAAAATGTGGAGGCAACCCAAGTGCCCATGGACAGATGAATGGATAAACAAAATGTGGTGTAAACATACAATGGAATATATTCAGCTTTAAAAAGAAAGGAAATTCTGCAATATGTTTCAACATGCATGAAACTTGAGAATATTATTCTAAGTAAAATAAGCCAATCACAAAAAAACAAATATTGTATGATTCCTTGTATATGAGGTACTTCCAGTAGTCAAAATTATAGAGACAGAAAATAGAAGGGTGGTTGTCAAGGTAGGGACAAGGGGGAACAGGAAGTTACTGTTTAATGGGTATAGAGTTTCAGTTTTGCAGGGTGAAAAGATTTGTGAAGATGGATCTTGGTAATGTTTCACAACATTATTGGAAACATTATTTAATGCCACTGAACTATAATAATGTTTAAAATTGTAAATTTTATGTTATCTTTGCTTTACTACAACAAAGAAAAACATTGAAAAAAAATTCTGTCCTGCTCAACTCTCATTTTTATTTGCTCTTAGTATTGTGTATGGATGAACAGGCTTGGTAGAGCCCAGGATCAGGGTCAGTTGGACACCTGCTAATAGGCCAGCCATCTGGGCATCTGCTGGATGCATTGATCTATAAGGGGTGCTAAAATGTCAGTGAAATAAATAGAAAATATGGTGCCAGTTAACATGGGTTTCTGCACATAATGCAAACAAATAGCAAAGTATAAATTGCTTTATCTTGCATTGAGCAGATATAATAAAGTTCTTGTTTTGAATACTGGCATAGAACAGGAAGAAATTATTTGTCATTTGTTATAACCTATTGCCTTCTGGAGAGGAAGAAGCCTAGCAACCAGATCACCTTTCCTTTAAACGAGGAATACAAAATACAGTAGCTGGGGTAGAGTGAAATGGCTCTGGCAGAGAAAACTAGAAGACCGTGGGAAGAAGTGAAGAGAAAAGAGATGTCAGAAAAAGAGTCAAGAGCCAGGAAACCTAAGCACAGGAAAGAAAAAAGAGATTTAGCCACTGATGCAGCAGGGAAGAGATATTGTTACTTCAAAGCTCAGTGCTGGGGCACCTCTACCTCACTTACAGAATCTTCAGTAAATCTTGCATTTCTCCTAATTTCCTAGACAAGTGCAGCTTTGTTTTGGGGGAGCCTGAAAATTTTGAAGGAGAACATCTTCTATGTGAGTAATAAACATAAGTAATGAGGTATTCAATTTAGGTTAATTGAAAATCTAGTTTCTCTCTGTTTTCAATGTAATAGAATGTTGGGTTGAAGCAGAGTAGAGATGATGTCCTTGTCAAGAGCATCCTAATGTTCTGTTTGGCCTCAGCCTTAGTTTACTTACCAGAGACCTATTCAAAGACATCATTGTCAGTCTTTTCCAGGTGCTAACTAAGAGATACCTATAATTGTGTTTAACTAAGTCAGAAAAGCATAGGCTGTGATTAAGACAGTACCCCCAGGGCAGTACAGCATGATACTCCACCCTATAAAATTTGAGTTTTTCCAGCTTACTGATGATTTTGTTGGTTCTCGGTTTTCCTGTAAAATAATTCATTAAACCGGGAATTAGATGACACATATTCCCTGGTAGTCCAGTAGTTAAGACTCTGTACTCCCAATGCAGGGGGCCCATCTTCAATCCCTGTTCATTGGGGAACCAAGATCCTGCATGCCACACAGTCTGGCCAAAAAATAATATATATGTATATATATATATGAAGATGGAGTCTAAAGAGAGATGTGACCAGGATTTGCAGAAAAATGGCAAAGGCCTGCTGAAATGCCTTGGTTGGTCTCCCCCAGAGTAACCCTACAGAAAGCAAACCCTGGGGAACATGCAATATTCTGTTCTTCAAATGTATTTTTTCTCAGCACAAGGAAGGGGAAAAGCAATAACTTTTTTTGAAACAGGAAACAACATCTTGATGATATGGAGCTATTTTTAAAACCATAAAATGATTGTAAAGGAGTGTCTATTGGAAATCTGTGTAGGAGAAATTTATAGTATTTAGGCCCCAATATGCCACCATCCAGAAACTATACATTATACAATGGTAATAAAGGAGAAAAACAGATGTCTACCTGTTTGGTGTGAACAATGCAGCTACTGTTTCTGCTGATAATAATAGTAGCCACTGTAATAGAATTCAGAGTGAAATTTTCCAGTTGCCCTCTAATTGGCATTTAAGGCCTATAATCAAAAGAGGGTGATCAACGAAAGGAAATCTTGCCATTTGCAACAAGGACAGACCTTGTACAGACCTTGAGGCCATTATGCTAAGTGAAATAAATCAAACAGAGAAAGACACATATTGCATGATCTCACTTATATGGGGAATCTAAAAACAAACAAAACACAAGCTCATAGATACAGTGAACAGACTGGTGGCTACCAGAAGCAAAGGGTGAGGGATGGGAGAAATGCATGGAGGGAGCCAAAAGGTTCAAATTTCCAGTTATAAAATAAATAAATCATGGGGATGTAATGCGCAGCGTGGTGACTATAGTTAATGATAATCTATTGCATATTTGAAAGGTGCTAAGAGAGTAGATCTTAAAAGTTTGCATCACAAGGAAAAAAATTGTGTAACTATGTGTGGTGATAGATGTTTGCGAGACTTATTGTGGTGATCTTTTTGCAACCTATGTAAATATCAAATAATTACACTGCACAAGTAAAACTGATATAATGTTGTATGTTAATTATACCTCAAAACAGTGGTCTTCAGTGAGACACAGGCTAGAGGAATCTGGATACCTCTCCAAGAAAGTCAGACGCTTCATACACAGACTGCTACGTCTTCAGAAGCCCCACACATCAGGGGAAGGCCAGGGGCAGTTCTGCATGGTGCCAGCACCCCCTCCGTTGCATATGGCCATAACTGTCTCATTACAGGTCTTCACGCAACGTCCAGAACATGGATGGCTACAAAAACAAGCCACACTCAATCTTCACTCCAAGCCTTTTCATCCTCAGTTATAGTTAATGATGGAGACAGAAGTTTTAAATTTAACACAGGATTGGATTTATAAACTGCCCTGGACTAAGTATAATAATCATAAAGGGCCAGAAAATTATGAAATTTTACAATGTCATCCTCTGACCGGAAAATGAGCTTCTATTCAGCAAGTTGAACACAGTGAATGGAGAAGAAAAAAATATATATTTTCTGAGAAACTCCATGGTCTAAATGTTTCACATATCCCACAGACTCTAAGATGTGACATTATTATATCCATTTTGCAAATAAAGAAATTGAGGATGAGAGCAACTTGGCCAAAGTGACACAGAGCATAACTTAGATTCAAACTTGGCATTGACACTGTCAAATGCTGTGCTCTCTTCTATACATAGCACTGTTTTCTCTGGCTTCTTTGACCAAAGTCACATCAATTTCTTTAACATAAAAACCATTAAGATAAAGTAATGTGTATATGTATATGTATATATATATTCCAGCCAACTGGAAATGGTTTTAGGTTCAATTTGATATATTTGAAAAATATCTCCTCAATACACCTCACTTCCACCTGTCACCCAGATCAAACACTGACAAGGCAAATTGTGTCAACCCCCTTATTAAATGTTCTGCATGTTATCACATTTACCCCATGCAGTAAGGATCTGTGACAGTTAATTTTCTGTGTCAACTTGGCTAGTCTATGGTACCCAGTTGTTTGGTCAAACCCTAGTCTAAATGTGGCTTGTTAAGGTATTTGTGCACATGATTAACATTTATAATCAGTTAACTTTAAGTAGGTATGAGTGGATCTCATCCAATCAGTTGGAGGCCTCAAGAGCAAAGACTGAGTTTTCTCAAAGAAATAATTCTGCCTCAGACTATAATATAGAAATCTGGTCTGAGTTTCCAGTCTGCTGGCCTGCCCTATGAAACTCAGACTCAAATGGCATCAATCCTTATCTGAATATCTAGCCTATGGATTGCAGGCTTATCAGCCCTTACTGTCTTGTAAGTCAGTTCTTTAAAATCAGTCTCATCTCTGTCTTTGTTTCTGTCTATCTCTCTCATCTTCTCCCTCTCTAGGGAACCCTGATTAATATAGTATCCATATTTTTAATTTAGAGATAAAAATTTAGAAAATTTATTTTCCCAAAGAGCCAAATGATGGGTCCAATAATTGAAGGTGGATTTTTCTCTTTGGTATTTCTTTCTTGGATGCCAACTGATGCCTCAAATTATATCTACCTCAATATAAAGCACTTGTTTTCTTACTTGTTCATATCTTCCCCCAAATACTCAACTATACATTCTTTCTTGGAAGCCAAACAATATTCTGCCATGTGTCAAAGGGAGGTAACTCATGGGCATGTGTACCTTCTCACCTCCACCCTTTTGAACTGCCAAGGCTGGGAATCTGGGGGAAAAGTACCAATGATGAAAAGGGAGGGCCATGGATGATGACTCCAGAGAGGTCAGTCCAGCTACTTCTGCCCACCCTTCACTGTTTAAACACAATGGGCCTTTCAAAGCCCCATGCTCAACAATGCTCATTTCAGTCAGAGCCTTAGACTCTTTCTCTGTTTAATCTCTCTATTTTCTTACTATAGACTTATTTTCTTGCTTCTCATTTGTTTTTTTAAATTTTTAGTCAGTTTACAATGTTGTGTTAGTTTCAGGTATACAGCACAGTGATTCAGATATATATATATATATATATATATATATATATACACTTACTTTTTGAGATTCTTTTCCCCTATAGGTTATTATAAAATATTGTGCAACACAGTAGGTCTTGTTTGTTATCTATTTTATATATAGAGGTGTGTATATGTTAATTCCAAACTCCTAATTTATCCTTCACTCCCCCCTTTTCCCCTTTGGTAACCATAAATTTGTTTTCTACGTCTTTGGATCTCTTTCAATTCCGTAAATAAGTTCATTTGTATCATTTCTATTTTAGATTCCACATATAAGTGATATCATATGGTATTTGTCTTTCTCTGTCTGACTTACTTCACTTAGTACGATAATCTCTAGGTCCATCCATGTTGCTGCAAAAGGCATTATTTCATACTTTTTTATCAGGAACCCTCCTACACTGTTGTTGGGAGTATAACTTGCTGCAGTCACTGTGGAAAACAGTATGGAGGTTCCTTTAAAAACTAAAAATAGACTTATCATATGATCCTGCAATCCCACTCCTGAGTATCTATCTGAACAAAACTCTAATTCAAAAATATACATGCACCCCAATGCTCATAGCAGCACTATTCACAATAGCCAAGACATGGAAGCAACCTAAGTGTCCTTCCACAGATGAACGGATAAAGAAGATGTGGTACATATATACAATGGAATACTACTCAGCTTCTCGTCTATTTTTCACCATAGACCAGCCTGTTTTCTACTTTGTGATTCCCAGATGGTCCCTCTATTCAGTGGTTGGAACCCTGGACCTTCACCTTGGATTGTACAACCTGAGGTGATTCAGCAAACACCTTGAGTGGAAGCATGTTCTGTAGGAGAGTCTGATTCTGTACTTCATTTACATATTTTTGTGGCAGGAGATGTCTCCCAATTGTACAGGGTGGCCCTCATAATAATGCTGTGCTTTGGGAAGATCAGTATCATCTGAATTTGACAAATAAGGACAGTGAGATCTAAAAAGTGTAATATGTTTTCCTACAGATGCAAGTAGACAGAATCCAAATTGGGGCCCAGGTGTCTTTTGGTCTCACCAGATGAACTTACTTCCAACTAATAGGCTCCATTTCTTTGTCTTGATGGGACATATGTCATCCAATTTGGAATTTTAGTTACAACTTCTGAAAAAGAGGCTGAAACTGACTTTTGATTTGGGGTAATTAGCTATACAGGGTCACATGTTGTAACTGAGTAATTTTCTAATCTTTTTTTCTGTGTTTGGAAAAATAAAATAACAAAAATTTATATTATAGTGGGTACCTACAATATAGCTAAAACCATTACTAGTTATTTTAGTAAACACCATTGATGTGAAGTCTGCACACAAAATGTGCAGTTGTCAAAATTCAGATACTTCCTAGATAATGTAGTCCTCCCATGTTCAAAAGGGTCATGAGTAGGAACAAGAAAAATATGCTGAAACACTAGTGATTTTTTCAGATTCTTTAAAAATGTAATTGCCATAAAAATCAAAATAGGTACTTTTACTTGTAAGCTTACTTACTGAACAGAAAATCCAAATTTATTTCATTACTATTGTTACTTTTTTAAAGAACAACTACCATAAGCCAGGCATTATTCTAGAAGTGGTATATGAATAATATAAATTAACAAAACCTTTTTATGCATTTTACAGAGGAGAAAACAGAGGCCCAGAGAGGTCAGATAAAGTGCCACAGTGACTCATTTGCAGAGCTGTGGCTTCATTCGGAGCTGAAAGTCTTCAAAACCTATACCATTTACATTCCACCTGCCTGTAAATGATAGATTTTCTCATAAATTGGCATTACTTTTATGCTTTTGCATGTATCTTCATTCCTTCATTTTCCTTTATTGGTCCATGAAAATGGGAGTATTGGAAAAGAGGGATATTTAGATTTTACTCGTAAGGTATGTGTCTCAGGTATGGTATTCCAGGCTTTATAGAAAAAGTAGATCATTCTCTGTGCCATTATTCACGGAGTGAATGACCCAAAGCATTCAATGATGGCAGGGATGCTAATGTAGATGGTAGCAATAGCGTTGCTTGTGCAAATGACTGGTACAATGGTGCCCTTTCTTGGGTAAAATTACTAGAGGAATCTCATACAACATTTGAGGGAGAGTCTTGATGCTTTTGTGTCTCATTTTATACAGGCTGCCAACATTCATCAACAGCTCTGCTGGCAGAAGAACTGCCAGGAGCTCAATTCCTTACACTGTAAAAACAAAAGGTGTTTTTCTTTTCTTTACCTTTTTATGAGGTGAAAGCCTGAAAGGTACATATAAATTACAAGGGCAGGAAAGGGATTTGTGGGAAGATTCTGGAGTAAGTAAGGATTTGAAGTTTGAGATGTAATTGGATATAAACTGATGCTGAAATCTAGGAAGTATAACTGCAGAATGAGAAATAAAAAGTAGCTAAGAAATATAGGGAAGAAGGGTCAACAGCAGCATATCTTCGTGTTCCTATCAGAGCGGGGAAAAAGCTTACATCAAATAGACCATCTTTACTTTCCAAGAAAATGAGGCATCTCTACAAGCTTGCTTTGTTTGAGGCATGCCAAAAAGAGGACGTGAAAATACTTTAAATAATGCCTGATACAACTGCAAATCTAATGAAGACTCATCCATGAAATTGCACATGGTTATGTATTTATAGTATGTTGTGCGGTATTGTAGTGCACACATTCTTTAATTCCACCGATTGGAAGGATCAGCAGATGATTCACTGTTTGGTCTCTTTCCAACCTGACACAGGCAATGCCATTCCCAGCTCCTAGCCACCACCATGAGCTCATAAATTCAACGAAAATCAAGCACCAATCCATATTTCCTGTAGTTTCAGCTCCAGCCCTTCCTCTAGATATGTCTCTGACTCTATTTCTTGATAGATTTTCTTTTTTAAAGTTTTTTAAAATTGACGTATAGTTGATTTACAGTGTTAATTTCTACTGTACAGCAAAGTGATTCAGTTATACATATATACATTATTTTTTAATATTCTTTTCCATGATGGTTTATCACAGGATATTGAATACAGTTCCCTGTGCTCTACAGTAGGACCTTGTTGTTTATCCAGTCTGTATATAAGAGTTTGCATCTGCTAATCCCAACAACCCACTCCATCCCTCCCCCACCCCCTTCCCCTTGGCAACCACAAGTCTGTTCTCTATGTCTATGAGTCTGTTTTTGTTTCATAGATAGGTTCATTTGTGCCATATTTTAGATTCCACCTATAAGTGATATCATATGATATTTGTCTTTCTCTTTCCAACTTACTTCACTTAGTATGATAATCTCTAGGTCCATCCATGTTGCTGCAAAAGGCATTATGTCATTCTTTTTATGGCTAAGTAGTATTCCATTGTATATATGTGCCACATCTTCTTTACTTGGTAGCTTTTCTATCTGCTTGCCTCTTGACCTGGGAACTTGAAATTTGATACCATTCTGGTGCTCTGAGAATAGCTCACTTTCCTTCTTCCACTGTGCCTCTCCTGACTTAGATTATACTAATTGGAGCCAAACAGCATCTCACCCCAGATTTCACAATTCAAAGACACTAGAGTTCATTTTGTCTTGTATTCTATTTGTCCTAGATATTGGCAAAACTTTAGCTAGCTGGCTGGCTATAAAAGACATGTTCAAAAACTAAAATCACAGGCTTCATTTATATTCTCCAGCTCATATTTAAAGTAGTGTGGTATCATGGAAAGAAAAGAGGCTTTGGGGAACAGAAATATCTAGGTTCAAATTCAACTTCTGTCAGTCTAGGAAAACTTTCACTTCTAAATGACAAAAATGATAATTTGAAAGTCATTTCTAAAGCTACATTGAAAAAGGAAAATCACAAAGGTAAAAGTGAACAGATTTGAGTATGTAAAAATCTGAAGAGAAAAAAGTTCTATAGATATAGTCAAAACAAAAGTAAAGAACAAATGGAAAACTGGGAACAAACATTAGCAGCAAGTACTGACATTTGAAATGTCATTGTTTTTAATACATGAGAAACCTTTGAATATAAGTAAGAAAGCCACTAATACTCTAAACCATCAGTTGATAAATGACAAGATAGGACAATCACAAGGCAAGCAATGCAATGATCAGTAAGTATTTGAAAAATAAAGTTTTCCAAAATAATAAAAAGATAATTTTTTTTTTTTTTTTTTTTTTTTTTTTTGCGGTACGCGGGCCTCTCACTGTTGTGGCCTCTCCCGTGGTGGAGCACAGGCTCTGGACATGCAGGCTCAGTGCCCATGGTTCACGGGCCCAGTCGCTCCACAGCATGTGGGATCTTCCCGGACCGGAGCACAAACCCGTGTCCCCTGCATCGCCAGGCGGACTCTCAACCACTGCGCCACGAGGGAAGCCCAAAAGATAATTTTTAAAAATAATAGTGGGATCCCATTTCCACCTAAATATCAGAAACTTTTACTGAGTACTATTTGGTAACACTATGAGTAGCCACGCAATTATTTCCTTGTGTTACTAGCTCCCAGGTTTCATTTAGATCTTTCAAAGTCACCTCCTCTAAGAGTTCTCAACTGTCTCACCAAGGTTTGCACGCTTTCCCCCACCACTGCTTTGTTTCCTTCACAGAGCTTATCACTATCTGGCATCTTATTTTTTGCTACTAGTTATTATTATCTTCTCACTGGAATATAAGAATCCTGAGAATAAAACCCTATCTGACTTTTTTTCCCCCAACATCTAGAAAGAGTTCCCATTACCTTGTATAACTCAGTAAACCTACACTGATTGAAAGGCTGGAAGGAATGCATATTTTACACTTATGAATCACAGTTCTGCAATTTACATCAAAAAGCTATCAAAATGGTCTTCCTTTTAACTCAAAAATCCCACATCTACAGATTTATTCCCAGGAAATAATCAGAAATACACATTAAGATTTATGTGCAATGATAGTAATCTCAGTATTATTTATAATAGCAAAAAATGAGAAAGTGATATCAATATGAAAAAATAAAGAAATGGGTAAAATAAATTACAGTACATATCAAGTATGTAAAATTATGCAATCATCAAAAGTCATGCTTTTGAAAATTATTTTATGACCTAATTTTTTAAAACTGAAATAAAACCATACATAAAATTTTATACAGAATAATATCAATTTTGCTGATGCATGTATATAAAGAAAGATATCCTGCATGTACTGTAATTCACTGGCCTTTAAGGTCGTTATTTCCTTTATGCCAAATTACAGTTGTCTAAGTAACTGTTCCTGAAGTAACCCTTGTATTTTACCGTGTTAATTTCCCTAGTCATCCCTAAGTTGCCTGATAAATGGTTCTAAGTCTCATAAATCCATCCGAGTTATCACTTGCTATCTCCAGCATTGACCTCATTCTTTTTGAAGCACCAGTCTTGCCAGGCTCAAGTATCTTTCTTTATACACGTGTAAGGTAAACATGGGATGAGCCCTTGCCTTTGGATAGCCAACCAGTCAGCTTCCTATAAGAAAAGGCATAACAGGAATATGGGAATGGAAACACAATACAGGAAAGAACTTATAAAACCCTGCCTTTGATTGAGTTATCTGTAAACAGACACTGAGACAGAGAACTAAGTGAAGAACATTTACTAAGAAAGAAATGTTCTGAGATAAATTTGTAGGAAAGTGAGGAAGAGAAAATTGGATGGAGGGAGACTCTCACCCACTAATACACTTACAATGTTCCACTGACCCTACAGGGAGCTCTAGAGCTGGGATGATCCTCCAGAATTATTCCAAATTGAATTAAGAGGTTGAGGCCTTTGATCCCCATATCAGCTACCTAGGCTGTGAGCCACAACCTGGGAGAAGGCACATTCTTGCACAAGGTGATTCCCTTTGGTGGAAGGTAACATCCAGTGAGAGTAGGTGAGCCTTCAGTCCCTATGGGATGGGTGTGTTGGAGCTGAAATGGGAACCTGGGTTGAGCCCCTCTTCTCAGGTTGATACCACAGACCACGTGGCTAAAACTCTAAGAATATATTTTCTCACAGTTCCAGAGGCTGGAAGTCCAAGCTCAAGGTTCTAGCCATTCCATTTCTGATGAGTGTTCCCATCCTAACTGCAGATGGACTCTATTTCTGTGTGTTCACATGGCCTCTCCTCAGTTCTTGAGCAGGAAGGGACAAAAAGCAAGCTCTCTGGTTTCTCCTCTTTTTTAAATTTTATTTTACTTATTTATTTTTTATTGGGGTATAGTTGTTTTTACAATATTGTGTTAGTTTCTACTGTACAGCGCAGTGGAGTTGCCTGTGCTATACAGTAGGTTCTTATTAGTTATCTATTTTATATGATTTCTCCTCTTAAAAGGATGTTAATTCAGTGGGATCAGCACCCCACCATTATGACCTCATTTAAACTTAATTACTTCTTTAGAATCCCCATCTCAAGACATTGCCGTACTTGAGATACGGGGTTAGGACTCAACATATGAATTTGCAGGGGAGGCATTCAGTCCATGCACTACACTACTGTTACCCACACACTGACAACACCAAATTTTGGTGAGGATGTGGAGCAACAGAATCTCTCATAAATTTCTGGTGGGAACACAAAATGGTAAATCCTTTTTGGAAAGTACTTAAGTGGTTTCTTACAAAACTAAACATACTCCTACCACATAATGCATCAGTCACACTCCTTGCTTTTTACCCAAAGCATTTGAAAATGTATGCCTACACAAAAACTTGCACACAGATGTTCATAGCAGCTTTTTTCCTAATTGTCAAAACTTAGAAGCAAACAAGATGTCCTTCAGTAGGTGACTGGATAAATAAACTGTGGTACATCTACAGAATGAAATACTCTTCAGGGCTAAAAAGAAATGTGTTCTCAAGCCATAAAAAGACATGGTGGAACCTTAAATGCACATTACTAAGTGAAAGAAGCTAATCTGAAAGGCTACATATTGGATAATTCCAAATATATGACACTCTGGAAAAGAAAAAACTATGGAGACAATAAAAATATCACTGATTGACAAGAGTGGGGGGACAGAAAAAATACACAGAGCACAGAGAATTTTTACATCAGTAAAAATACTCTATGATATGATAGTGATAGATACATGTCATTATACATTTGTATAGAATATGTGATTGAGGTTCCTCTTTCCTCCCTTTTTTATTTTTTCACAAATCCAAGGCACCATATGTCTAGACCATGACTTTTGGCTGGTTTGTTTGATATGTGCTGAACCAAAAGAGAAAATGGCATCATATGACTTAAATCATTACATGTATATTAAATGGACAATTTTGGAATTTATTAAGATAATTTCCATTAACTGCCCACTCCCTAAATATACAATTAAGGACAATGAAATATTCATTGGAGCAGAATTTCAATTCTTTGGCAATATTTGATAGCATCAGATAGAGACGCTTCCCTAGGAATTAGATATTGGTACTAAGAGGAAGTTACTATGCCTGATGATGGAAATAGTAACACATAAGTTCAATAATTATTAGAGGCCCAGCTCTACTTCACAAACAAAAGAATCAGAAGAAAGCAGATTGAGACATAAGAGAAGAATGGAGAACATTTGTGGACCAAAACAAAGATGAGTGACGTCAAAAGAATCTGCTTGGTAGCCAGTACTCCCTTCAAGCTCATTTCTGAGACTGGTGTATCTCAGCCTTTGTCACTCTGATATGATTCTATATCCCCTTGTAAGTTTTCTCTTTTTATTTTTCCAGCCCAGGTTGTACTGTAAGTTTTGCAACTAGTCATGTACAAATTACAGACATGATGGGGTGTGGTTTCCATATCAAACACAAATATCAAGAAACATGGGATGAGACCAAAGGTTTTCATATACATACAATTTTGATGAAACAATGTTTGAAACAACTAGTTAGACTAGGAATTAAGATATGCCATTACACAAGAGCGAGGAGAAATTACACCATCACTTTTATATTTGCTTATTCTTGTAGAAGTGCTTGTAATGTTACATAACTTTTTCCTCCAGATTTCCTTTGCTTCTTTTCAGTTGATGAGACTGTATGAGTAACTATTCTTACTTAAAAATACGCCCATGGACACATGCTTATAAGGATGTGGAGGTTAGGTTAGGGCCAACCCATTGGGAAAGTAATAGTGTCCCCATGATTTAATAATAAGCAGCTCTGATGCACAGAGTCTCAAATTGCTTCTCATAATAGTGAAATACAAGGGTAAACTTTATAACTAATGTTCAACTATATGGTGCAGTCATTAGCATTGGCTGAGTAAAGACAGAAGAAAAAAAATGGAAACTCACATTGCAACAAATTTAGGGGAAAAAAATAAGAAGGAATAATGTTTGAAAGTCTAAATGACCATTAGTCATGTGTGTGTGTTACAAATATACATAAACTATATATCAATTGTAGTGCTTTAAGAATTTGCTGATAGATTGTGTGATGGGTGTCTAGTACACATCAAAATGGATCTGTTGAATTTAGAATTAAGTGGAAAGATCCATGCTGGAGATATAAATTAGAGTCTTCAGAATATAGGTCATATTTATACCCCAGAGACTTGATAAGACCTTCAAAGGTGTGAATGTAGGAGAAGAGTCCAAATAATAAGACCTGGTGAAAGTATATGCATGTATAACTGAATGACTTTGCTGTACAACAGAAATTAACACAACATTGTGAATCAACTAGACTTCAATAAAATAAACTTTAAAATAATTAAATAAATTCATCTTCAGTTGTGACTTCTGAGTTTGACTAAAACAGCCCAGACTTTTGCGTTCCAGTATGCTATTTGCTAGCTGAGATCTAAATAATGTTTTTTGTTTGCTTTAACATTGCGTTCCTCAACTCAAAACTAGAACTAAGTCTATACACTGCATGGAGTTCTTGAAAGGATTATGTGCTCTAAGCCAATCCTCGTTACCAAGGAAGTACACAGCCCAAAAACCTACCACCCTTTTGGTGACTGTGATTAGGCAGAAGTAGGGTGAAGAATGAGAAAACAAAAATAGAGGAAAAGGATGAGGTTTAGTAATGTTAACATACACTGCAACTCAGAACTCCCACTTCTAGGTATAAACCCTAAAGGACAACTTTGATACATGAGCATAAAGAGATAAAGATATGATGTTTATTGTAACATTTTATAACATAAAAAGTTGGGAATAAGTTTAAATGTCCATTAATAGAGAAATGTGTAAATAAATCATGGTAGGTTCATAAGGTACAGGATTTAAGTAAGATGACTTAGATCTAAATGTTTAATACTCAGTAAAATGGCATCTTCTACAAAGGGAAGAAATGAGAAAACTCACACAAAGAAGGGAAGTACAAAAGAGACTTCAACTACAGTTCTTTTATTTCTTCAGAAATATGGAACAAATACTGCAAATTATTAAAATTTCTTATGTCTGAACAGCCTATTTATTGATCTTTGCATTTTTATATTAAATGTTAACATGTATTATATATGGATAGCACCTATATTGATTTTGTATTTAAAATCTGCTGGTGCCTGTGTATGTATGTGTGTATGTATATGTGTGTGTGAGAGAGAGAGAATGAGAGAAAGATTCCTCAATTTGAGAAAGACCTTCTGATTGAGTTTTGATAAGAATTTTCTCACACGTCTGCTGTTTCCAGAGCCTTTCATTAGCTTAGCAAATAAGGTGATCAAGTCAAGAAACCTGCTATTTCTTATTGGTCATTAAGTGAATTCAAATTTCTTCCTCTTTATTTGCCTAAATCCTAATACGTTTCTCCAAAGTTACTGGAAAAACAAGTTTTATTTTCTCTAAATTATTTTGTAAGTGTACAGTCAGCTTATAGATATATTATCTTTTTCATTACTTCATTTCAAATATTGTCTTAGGTGTCTGTTTCTGTACATTAGTTATAAGCTTGGTTTTAATACTTAAGAATTATAATCATTATCTTTCTTTCCTGTGCTTAGAATTATGATTGTTTGCATTGGCTCCTTTAGCCTCTCTCCTTATCTGTAATTTTCAAGATTATCATCACTGAAAATACCAGCTTTGGTCTCTTTAAAATTATTAGTAGGCCTGAGATAGTTCCCATACATCTGAACTTTTTAAAGTTCCCAAGAATTATTTTTTTATGGACAGGCCTGAGAAACACTGACTTAAGGTAGTTTACTGTTACTTTTCCTTTATTTCCATAGCATAATTTTTAAATAATCATGTTAAATTTTGCCTCTTCCTCCTTAGTCTGTTATACCCCTCCCTCTAGTTATTTACCCACATAATGCACTTGTCCTTCAAGTTTCAGTGTAATTTCCCAAGGAAGCCGTCCCTGAACTGCACACTTGAATTAGATTCCTCCACTTTTTGCCCTCTTATTGCTTTCACATTCATTTGAGATTCTCATTTAATGCTGGTTTTCCTAAGGATAAAAAATAAATCCATATTTATATATCTACATCTATGTTGTATGGATGACAGATAGATAGCTGATAGATAGATAGATAGATAGGTGATAGATACATAGATACATATAGATACATAGTTTAGATATAAGTAGATAGATGATAGATAAGTTGATATAGGTAGTTGGATGGATGGATGGATAGATAGATAGATAGATAAATCTTTAATCTGCCAGTGCTGAATACAGGGCTTGATACAGAATAGTCAATGAATATCTGTTATAAGAAAATAATGTCTCAATAAAAAGACATTTCACCAACTTTTATCAAAGTACAGGAGCCTTCCTGGGCAGTCAGTATTAGAAGGCAAGCTTGCTCTTATTTTCTATGAAAACTACATTTAATATTCTCAGGCTGCTGCTTCAGAATATTTGGCTAACCCTTGTCAATGGGTCACTATGCAGGATTTTAGACCATAATGTACGTGGAAACAAAACCATCATCTAAAGGCAAAGCAACATAGAAGGAAACCAACTCTCATTGTTTAATTTTCACGAAACAATTTTTGCAATCCAAGACAATAACTGACACCATGAAACAGTGCCTGCTTTTCTGGAGGTAAAATTTCTGACACCCTCAAACATCTAGATAAAATTAGGTGGGGGCTGAGAGGAGCATCCTTCACAAAGCCTGTGCCCTGCATCATGAAGACAGATTTCCCCTCAGCTCCCACTCAATGTATGGATTTTAAAATCGCACCACATTTATTCTATATTTGTATGTACTGTTATTCTGGTGCTAGAGACACTTTGTTTCAATCACCATAATAATTATATTGAGGTTTTATATCAAATATAATAAACAAAAGGAAACTGATCAACTGAAAAATATTTGCAACATGAATGGCACACAAAGTCTAGTGAAGGGGAGTCCGGAGGAACATGGCGGAAGAGTAAGATGCGGAGATCACCTTCCTCCCCACAGATACATCAGAAATTCATCTACACGTGGAACAACTCCTACAGAACACCTACTGAACGCTGACAGAAGACCTCAGACCCCCCAAAAGGCAAGAAACTCCCCACATACCTGGGTAGGGCAAAAGAAAAAAGAATAAACAGAGACAATAGGATAGGGACGGGATCTGCACCAGTGGGAGGGAGCCATGAAGGAGGAAAGGTTTCCACACACTAGAAGCCCCTTCGCGGGCGGAGACTGCGGGTGGCGGAGGGGGAAAGCTTCGGAGTAGCGGAGGAGAGCACAGCCACAGGGGTGCGGAGGGCAAAGCGGAGAGATTCGGACACAGAGGATCGGTGCCCTCAGGCACACACCAGCCCGAGAGGCTTGTCTGCTCGGCCGCCGGGGCGGGCGAGGCTAGGAGCTGAGGCTCGTGTATCGGGTTTCAGTCGGAGCGCAAGGAGAGGACTGGGGCCGGCGGCAGGAAGAGAGCCTGAAGGGGTTGGTACGCCGCGGCTAGCCAGGAGGGAGTCCGGGGAAAAAGTCTGGAGCTGCCGAAGAGGCAAGAGACATTTTCTTCCCTTTTGTTTCCTGGTGCCCGAGGAGAGGGCATTAAGAGCACTGCTTAAAGAAGCTCAAGAGACGGGCGTGAGCCGCGGCTGAAGGCGCGGACCCCAGAGACAGGCATGGGACGCTGGGGCTGCTGCTGCCGCCGCCACAAGGCCTGTGTGCGAGTGCAGGTCACTGTCCACCCCCACTTCTGGGGAGCCTGTGCAGCCCGCCACTGCTGGGGTCCCGGGACCCAGGGACGGCTTCCTCGGGAAAGCGCACAGAGCGCCTCGGGCTGGTGCAACGTCACGCCGGCCTCTGCCGCCGCAGGCCTGCCACGCGCTGCGTGCCCCTGCCTCCCCTCGGCCTGAGTGAGCCAGAGCCCCCGAAACAGCAGCTCCTTTAAATCCGTCCTGTCTGAGCAAAGAATGGACGCCCTCCGGTGAGCTACGCGCAGAGGCGGGGCCAGGTCCAAGGCTGAGACCCGGGAGCTGTGAGAGCGGAGAAGAGACAGGGAAATCTCTCTGTGCAGCCTCGGAGGCAGCGGATTAAAGCTCCACGGTCCACTTGATGTGCCCTGCATCTGTGGAGTGCATGAATGGACAGCGAATCATCCCAAATTGAGGAGGTGGACTTTGAGGACAAGATTTAAGAATTTTTCCCCTTTTCCTCTTTTTACAATGAATTATCCAAAATTAAGGAGGTGGACTTTGAGAGCAAGATTTCAGAATTTTTCCCCTTTTCCTCTTTTTACAACGAATTATCCCAAATTGAGGAGGTGGACTTTGTGAGCAAGATTTTCGATTTTTTCCTCCTGTTCTCTTTTTGTGAATGTGTATGTGTATGGTTCTGTGTGAGAGTGTCTCTGTATAGCTTTGCTTCCACCATAGATCCATGGGTTCGATCCATCCGTTTTTTTTTAATAATTACTTTTTTATTTTTAATAATGCTACTATATTTTATACTTTATTCTATATTACTTTATCATCGCTCTTTCTTTTTTTCCTACCTTCCCTTCCTCCCTCCCTCCCTCTGCCCCTTTCTTTCCTTCCTCCCTCCCTGCCTCCCTCCTGTCTTTCTTTCTTTCTTTCTTTCCATCCTTCCTCCCTCCCACCCTCCTTTCTTCCTTTCTTCCATCCTTCCTTCCTTCCTTCCTTTCTTTCCTTCTTCCTTTCTTTCTCTCTCTCTTTCTTTCTTCTACTAATTCTTTCTTTCTATTTTTCTACCTTTTATTCTGAGCTGGGTAGATGAAAGGCTCTGGGTGCTATAGCCAGGAGTCAGTGCTGTGCCTCTGAAGTGGGAGAGCCAACTTCAGGACACAGGTCCACAAGAGACCTCCCAGCTCCACATAATATCAAGCAGCAAAAATCTCCCAGAGATCTCCATCTCAACACCAGCACCCAGCTTCACTCAAGGACAAGCAAGCTACAGTGCTGGTCACCCTATGCCAAGCAACTAGCAAGACAGGAGCACAACCACACCCATTAGCAGAGAGGCTGCCTAAAAACATAATAAGGCCACAGGCACCCCAAAACACACCACCAGACGGGGACCTGTCCACCAGAAAGACAAGATCGAGCCTCAACCACCAGAACACAGGCACTAGTCCCCCCAACCAGGAAGCCTACACGACCTACTGAAACAACCTTAGCCACTGGGGACAGACACCAAAAACAATGGGAACTACAAATCTGCAGCCTGCAAAAAGAAGACCCCAAACTCAGTAACATAAGCAAAATGAGAAGACAGAAAAACACAGCAGGTGAAGGAGCAAGATAAAAACCTACCAGACCTAACAAATGAGGAGGTAATAGGCAGTCTACCTGAAAAAGATTTCAGATTAATGATAGTAAAGATGATCCAAGATTCTATTTCCAGGATCCAAAATCTTGGATATAGAATAGACAAAATGCAAGAAACAGTTAACAAGGACCTAGAAGAACTAAAGATGAATCAAGCATCGATTAAAAACACAATAAATGAAATGAAAAATACTCTAGATGGGATCAATAGCAGAATAACTGAGGCAGAAGAACGGATAAGTGAGGTGGAAGATAAAATAGTGGAAATAACTGCTGCAGAGCAAAATAAAGAAAAAAGAATGGAAAGAACAGAGGACAGTCTCAGAGACCTCTGGGACAACATTAAACGCACCAACATTCGAATTATAGGGGTTCCAGAAGAAGAAGAGAAAAAGAAAGGGACTGAGAAAATATTTGAAGAGATTATAGGTGAAAACTTCCCTAATATGGGAAAGGAAATAGTTAATCAAGTCCAAGAGGCACAGAGAGTCCCATACAGGATAAATCAAAGGAGAAATACTCCAAGACACATATTAATCAAACTGTCAAAAATTAAACACAAAGAAGTCATATTAAAAGCAGCAAGGGAAAAACAACAAATAACACACAAGGGAATCCCCATCAGGTTAACAACTGATCTCTCAGCAGAAACTCTGCAAGCCAGAAGGGAGTGGCAGGACATAAATAAAGTGATGAAGGAGAAAAACCTGCAACCAAGATTACTCTACCCGGCAAGGATCTCATTCAGATTTGATGGAGAAATTAAAACCTTTACAGACAAGCAAAAGCTGAGAGAGTTCAGCACCACAAAACCAGCTTTACAACAAATGCTAAAGGAACTTCTCTAGGCAAGAAACACAGCAGAAGGAATATACCTACAATAACAAACCCAAAGCAATTAAGGAAATGGGAATAGGAACATACATATCAATAATTCCCTTAAATGTAAATGGACTAAATGCTCCCACCAAAAGACACAGAGTGGCTGAATGGATACAAAAACAAGACCCATATATATGCTGTCTACAAGAGACCCACTTCAGACCTAGAGACACATACAGATTGAAAGTAAGGGGATGGAAAAAGATATTCCATGCAAATGGAAATCAAAAGAAAGCTGGAGTAGCAATTCTTATATCAGACAAAATAGACTTTAAAATAAAGACTATTAGAAGAGACAAAGAAGGACACTACATAATGATCAAGGGATGGATCCAAGAAGAAGATATAACAATTGTAAATATTTATGCACCCAACATAGGAGCACCTCAATACATAAGGCAATACAAACAGCCATAAAAGGGGAAATCGACAGTAACACACTCATAGTAGGGGACTTTAACACCCCACTTTCACCAATGGACAGGTCATCCAAAATGAAAATAAATAAGGAAACACAAGCTTTAAATGATACATTAAACAAGATGGACTTAGTTGATATTTATAGGACATTCCATCCAAAAACAACAGAATACACATTTTTCTCAAGTGCTCATGGAACATTCTCCAGGATAGATCATACCTTGGGTCACAAATCAAGCCTTGGTAAATTTAAGAAAATTGAAATTGTATCAAGTATCTTTTCCGACCACAATGCTTTGAGACTAGACATCAATTACAGGAGAAGATCTGTAAAAAAATATGAACACATGGAGGCTAAACAATACACTACTCAATAACGAAGTGATCACTGAAGAAATCAAAGAGGAAATTTAAAAATTCCTAGAAACAAATGACAATGGAGACACGATGACCCAAAACCTATGGGACGCAGCAAAAGCAGTTCTAAGGGGGAAGTTTATAGCAATACAATCCCACCTTAAGAAAGAGGAAACATCTCGAGTAAACAACCTGACCCTGCACCTAAAGCAATTAGAGAAAGAAGAACAAAAAAACCCCAAAGCTAGCAGAAGAAAGAAATCATGAAGATCAGATCAGAAATATATGAAAAAGAAATGAAGGAAACGATAGCAAAGATCAATAAAACTAAAAGCTGGTTCTTTGAGAAGATAAACAAAATTGATCAACCATTAGCCAGACTCATCAAGAAAAAAAGGGAGAAGACTCAAATCAATAGAATTAGAAATGAAAAAGGAGAAGTAACAACTGACACTGCAGAAATACAAAAGATCATGAGAGATTACTACAAGAAACTCTATGCCAATAAAATGGACAACCTGGAAGAAATGGACAAATTCTTAGAAATGCACAACCTGCCAAGACTGAATCAGGAAGAAATAGAAAATATGAATAGACCAATCACAAGCACTGAAATTGAAACTGTGATTAAAAATCTTCCATCAAACAAAAGCCCAGGACCAGATGGCTTCACAGGCGAATTCTATCAAACATTTAGAGAAGAGCTAATACCTATCCTTCTCAAACTCCTCCAAAATATAGCAGAGGGAGGAGCACTCCCAAACACATTCTACGAGGCCACCATCACCTTGATACCAAAACCAGGCTAGGATGTCACAAAGAAAGAAAACTACAGGCCAATATCACTGATGAACATAGATGCAAAAATCCTCAACAAAATACTAGCAAACAGAATCCAACAGCACATTAAAAGGATCATACACCATGATCAAGTGGAGTTTATTCCAGGAATGCAAGGATTTTCAATATATGGAAATCAATCAGTGTGATACACCATATTAACAAATTGAAGAAGAAAAACCATATGATCATCTCAGTAGATGCAGAGAAAGCTTTCGATAAAATTCAACACCAATTTCTGATAAAAACCCTGCAGAAAGTACGCATAGAGGGAACTTTCCTCAACATAATAAAGGCCATATATGACAAACCCACAGCCAACAGCATCCTCAATGGTGAAAAACTGAAACCATTTCCACTAAGATCAGGAACAAGATAAGGTTTCCCACTCTCACCACTCTTATTCCATTTAGTTTTGAAAGTTTTAGACACAGCAATCAGAGAAGAAAAGGAATCCAAATTGGAAAAGAAGAAGTAAAGCTGTCACTGTTTGCAGATGACATGGTACTATACATAGAGAATCCTAAAGATGCTACCAGAAAACCACTAGAGCTAATCAATGAATTTGGTATAGTAGCAGGATACAAAATTAATGCACAGAAATCTCTGGCATTCCTGTACACTAATGATGAAAAATCTGATAGTGAAATCAAGAAAACACTCCCATTTACCATTGCAACAAAAATAATAAAATATCTAGGAATAAACCTACCTAAGGAGCCAAAGACCTGTATGCAGAAAATTATAAGACACTGATGAAAGAAATTAAAGATGATACAAATAGATGGAGAGATATACCATGTGGCTGCATTGGAAGAATCAATATTGTGAAAATGACTCTACTACCCAAAGCAATCTACAGATTCAATGCAATCCCTATCAAACTACCACTGGCATTTTTCACAGAAGTAGAACAAAAAATTTCAAAATTTGTTTGGAAAAACAAAAGACCCCGAATAGCCAAAGCAATCTTGAGAACGAAAAACGGAGCTGGAGGAATCAGGCTCCCTGACTTCAGACTATACTACAAAGCTACAGTAATCAAGACAGTATGGTACTGGCACAAAAACAGAAAGATAGATCAATGGAACAGGATAGAAAGCCCAGAGATAAACCCACGCACATATGGTCAACTTATCTTTGATAAAGGAGGCAGGAATATACAGTGGAGAAAGGACAGTCTCTTCAATAAGTGGTGCTGGGAAAACTGGACAGGGACATGTAGAAGTATGAGATTAGATCATTCCCTAACACCATACTCAAAAATAAGCTCAAAATGGATTAAAGACCTAAATGTAAGGCCAGAAACTATCAAACTCTTAGAGGAAAACATATGCAGAACACTCTATGACATAAATCACAGCAAGATCATTTTGGACCCACCTCCTAGAGAAATGGAAATAAAAACAAAGATAAACAAATGGGACCTAATGAAACTTCAAAGCTTTTGCACAGCAAAGGAAACCATAAAGACCAAAAGACAACCCTCAGAATGGGAGAAAATATTTGCAAATGAAGCAGCTGACAAAGGGTTAATCTCCAAAATTTATAAACAGCTCATGCAGCTCAATAGCAATAAAACAAACAAGCCAGTCCAAAAATGGGCAGAAGACTTAAATAGGCCTTTCCCCAAGGAAGATATACAGACTTCCAACAAACACATGAAAGAATGCTCAACATCATTAATCATTAGAGAAATGCAAATCAAAACTACAATGAGATATCATCTCACACCAGTCAGAATGGCCATCATCAAGAAATCTAGAAACAATTAATGCTGGAAAGGGTGTGGAGAAAAGGGAACACTCTTGCACTGCTGGTGGGAATGTGAATTGGTACAGCCCCTATGGAGAACAGTATGGAGGTTCCTTAAAAAACTAAAAATAGAACTACCATATGACCCAGCAATCCCACTACTAGGCATATACCCTGAGAAAACCATAACTCAAAAAGAGACATGTACCAAAATGTTCATTTCAGCTCTATTCACAATAGCCCGGAGATGGAAACTACCGAAGTTTCCATCATCGGATGAATGGATAAAGAAGATGTGGCACATATATACAATGGAATATTACTCAGCCATAAAAAGAAACGAAACTGAGCTATTTGTAATGAGGTGGATAGACCTAAAGTCTGTCATACAGAGTGAAGTAAGTCAGAAAGAGAAAGACAAATACCGTATGCTAACACATATGTATGGATTTTAAGAAAAAAAAATGTCATGAAGATCCTAGGGGTAAAACAGGAATAAAGACACAGACCACTGAGAATGGACTTGAGGATATGGGGAGGGGGAAGGGTAAGCTGTGACAAAGCAAAAGAGATGCATGGACATATATACACTACCAAACGTAAGGTAGATAGATAGTGGGAAGCAGCCGAATAGCACAGGGAGATCAGCTGGGTGCTTTGTGACCACCTGGAAGGGTGGGATAGGGAGGGTGGGAGGGAGGGAGATGCAAGAGGGAAGGGATGTGGGAACACATGTATATGTATGACTGATTCACTTTGTTATAAAGCAGAAACTAATAAAAAATGTCTAATGAAGGCTAAGAAGGCTAAGAAATTTATAAAGGATCTTCAAATATTCAATAAACATGTGAAAAGATATTTTGTTTATAATAAAAATTAAATAACCAGATATCACATTTCCTGTAATTTTGTCAGTTAGGTATTCAATGTAATCAGTAGAAAGATGCCCTTGTCTATTATTGGACCACAGGCATTGTTACATACTTTCTAAAGGACAATTTGGAAATGTCTCTCAAAGTCTTAAAATGCACATCCCCTGCTTTTCCTGTGCATAGAGATACACAGGGATGCTTGTGTAAGCAATTATAAAACAGTAAACCTATGAAAATGTATTATAGTAACTAAGAAAATAATTATTGAATAAATGATGGGAGGTTACTGTCATTGAATGTATCATTTTATAGCAAATAAAATCATTATTGATATATTTATTATGTACAGAGAAAATATGTATGGCACATGTTTTTAAAAAGGAGTGTTTTTTTTTATTGATAACATGCTCAGATGTTAACACCCACCTGTCATAAAATAATAATAATAATAATTCTGTATAATGATTTTGTAATTAGTGTTTAGTTCAGTACAAGAGCATGACATTTGGACTTGTGACATGTTACAAAGCACCAAAGTGATCTCCATCTATATAGCTGGGTTCAGTGATGTGACTAATTAAACAACCCACACTTTTCATTGTCATTATTTAAAGGAAAAATAGTTATAATATGACTTGCAAATGACTTAAAAATGGTCAGAAAAGTTTATTCTTTCCAGAATTTTCAGAAAAATTCAAGATTGGATTGAAACAAATGAAAGGCATGTTTATAAAACTGTATGTGAATGAAAAGAGGATTCTATAATTTTATTCTGACATTTGTTGAGCTAATCCCATTTATATTAAAACACTGTTATAATAACTGGTGAAAAAGTAATACTTAGTTATTGTCCTTGATAAAATAGTAATAATAAAAATAAAATGAAGATGAAAGAGAAATTGAATTAAAATTCAGTTAATAAAACTACCTTTTACAAATTAATATAAGGAATAAGATATATTTCATTCTATTCCTGAATTATAACTTTGAGAGACATAATAAAATCACTAAATAACATTCCAATCAAGAAATCTGAACTTCATCTTCCTCCCCCTCACAAGATACAATCGATAATACACTTGCTTTTTGAAAATTCAGACAGAAATTGATGACCTGGAACTCTTAACAAGGTCTCATGCTGACTCTTCCTGTATTTTCATGAGAGGTGATGTGTAACTCACTGTTACCACTGACGTGTTCAGAGCTCTTGGCCAGCATCTTTGCTATTCATTTATTCAATCTAGAGTAATCTATGTTTAATAGAGTGCTGGAACATCTCAGGAACAACAATTAAATATGATTGTAGTCAAGTGACAACTGACAGTTATTGCTAAAAATGTCTCAGGCAGAAATTTGAGCATTGAGGTGTTTATTTTAAATAAAAGACAAGTTTAAATGTAGTAGCTGTTCCAGATAATGACAATTAAATGTTCCCATTCAAATCATGCATTTCTCCTCCAGACTACTAGAAATATTAGCAGAGTTGATTTTTTTTTCTTTCCTTACTTGCTAGCATGGGGGACTCATTCATTACCTGGTGAGCCTTTTTACTGACGGTGTTGATCTGTAATTATTTGGCTTGTCTACTGGGCAAGATGGAGTGTTGAGTGGGAGTGGGGTGTGGAAGGTGATCATTTCTAAACAAGGCAAGAAGAGGACAGGCCCTTGAAACAGACTATAGAAGACAAAAGACCTCTATGTAAGCACAGAGAGAAAAATAATGATTGAATAGTGAAAAAATAAAACGAGATTTAAATACTTTTTTTTTTTGGCTGCATGGCTTGTGGGCTCTTAATTCCCTGACCAGGGATTGAACCTGGGTCCACAGCATGAAAACACTGAGTCCTAACCATTGGACCACCAGGGAACTCCCAAAAACTATTTTCCGTAGATGTCTTTCTTTTGCTCCAATTATATATCTAAAATTCATGTGATATATATCAGTTCTCACATGAAATACCTACTGTGTGTGCATGAGTGGTGTGTGTGTGTGTGTGTGTGTGTGTGTGTGTGAATGCCCAGGCCCACACACATGGCAGCAAAGGAGAGGGTGAGTGGGGCTGATGTAAGTAAATGCATCTCCTTGGATGAAATCATTTAAGCTGCTGAACAGTATAGTTGTACTTTTTATAACCTCTATAGTAGGGCTGCTAATAAAATTTTCCAATATGGAGATAAAAATGTTTCAAGAGAGAAATTTCTCATAGTTGACAATGACGCTGGACTCTTGAGAGTAATAATCAAGGATGGATATAAGCATCACACTCTGTCAAGAAGGGAAAAAAGAAGTGACCACATGGAGGGGATAGTGAGCTAGTGAAACTGTGTAGATGGCGACCTCAAAGGACAGGCCACTCCTGGGCTGGCCACAGATGCACTTTGGGAATCAAAAAGTGAAACAGAGAGAGCAATGTAGAGGAAATAAATGGGGGGAGAAAGTCTCTCCTAGTCCCCACTCTCACAAATCCTTGACAAGATGGGATAAATGACAGATCTCTCATTGGGTATCTGATGTCACCCTCTAGGAAAATTTAAACAAGTGTCTTTTTTTTTTGCGATACGCGGACCTCTCACTGTTGTGGCCTCTTCCATTGTGGAGAACAGGCTCCGGACGTGCAGGCTCAGCGGCCATGGCTCACAGGCCCAGCCACTTCGCGTCATGTGGGATCTTCTAGGACCAGGGCACGGACCCATGTCCCTTGCATCGGCAAGCGGACTCTCAACTACTGCGCCACCAGGGAAGCTCCTAAGCAGGTGTCTTGTATTTATTTTATCTGACAACGCTACTCTCAGAGCAAGCCCAGCTCTTTTATGTTTTTTAATTAATTTTATTGGAATATAGTTGATTTACAATGTTGTGCTAGTTTCAGGTGTACAGCATAGTGATTTAGTTATACATATACATATATTCATTCTTTTTCGGATTCTTTTCCCATCTAGGTTATTACAGAATATTGAGTAGAGTTCCCTGTGCTCTACAGTAGGTTCTTGTTGGTTTTCTACTTTATATGTAATAGTGTGTATATGTCAACCCCAATCTCCCAATTTTCCCCTCCCCCCCTTCCCCCTTTGGTAACCATAAGTTTGTTTTCAAAATCTGTGAGTCTGTTTCTGTTTTGTAAATAAGTTCATTTATACCATTGTTTAAAATTAGATTCCACATACATTTAGGCTGCTTCCATGTCTTGGCTTCTGTAAATAGTGCTACAATGAACACTGGGGTGCAAGTATCTTTTTGAATTAGGGTTTTCTCTGGATATATGTCCAGGAGTGGGATAGCTGGATCATATGGTAGTTCTATGTTTAGTTTTTAAGGAACCTCCATTCTGTTCTCCATAGTGGCTGCACCAATTTACGTAACCTCTTCGGCATTTATCGTTTATAGAATTTTATTGCTGGTCATTCTGACTACAGTGACGTGAAACCTCATTTTAGTTTGGCCAAAAAGTACATGAAAAGATGCTCAACATCACTAATTATCGGAGAAATACAAATCAAAGCCCAGCTGTTTTCTTTTGCTTATTTCTGTGTCTCTGTCTCTCCCATGATAAAAGATACTTCAACCATGGCAGGGTTTGGCAGTGGGCTCTTACAAGTTCATGAGATTGGACACACAGGTGGGAGAAAGCCCAAGAGGTCTTTGGGCTCCCCACATGTTTTAGCTCAGTTTACCTGAGATCAGCTGTGTGGTTTCTGGGTGTGTCTTCTGGAGATACCTCATCTGGAAAACAGGTGGTTATGGTTTGGGACAGGATTCTGACCATTCTGGTTTCCCTGCTATGATACAATCAAATAGTAGCTCACATTCTACCCGTCTTCTAACATTTGTCATTTCTCTTCAGAAGTTTCTTTCAGCCTTTTCTGACCAACACAAAGAGGCATGAAGACTCTTGGTTGATGCTTTCCTGGATCTATCTCTCATGACCTGGACTCCCAGAGGTCCACTCTATTAAGGGTACATAAAGGTGAAGGACAAGCCTTGATGTAATCTATTCTAGGGATGTTATATGGAAGTGTCTGAACAACACTTTATTTTCTTAAGATTTTATACTGGACCCTTTCTAGGTAATTCTTCAACCTACTTGTACTTCAGCGTGCCTGAATGTACCACCTGTTGAATTACCAACCACCTATTAGTAACTGTTTAGCAACTGATAGATAAACTAGAATCTTATTTTATCAGTTGCACACTATTGCTTTTAGACTTTAAGCTTCACCCTCACCATCAAACCCAGGGAGTAAATCCAAGAAATTTATTAACAGGTATGTTTCCCTACTTTCTGTGGTGTCTCAAGTTGCATCTTTCTATACTGAAGGGAGGGATGAAGGTGCTTTTAACCTATCTTCACAGAGCAAAGTACTAGCATATGCCACCACACACACACACACACACACACACACACACACACACACACACACACACACACTCCATTATTCAATTAACCAGTATTTACTTCATCTCCTTTGAGGATTGAATCAATAACTAGAAGTATACACAGTCACCTAGTTATCTAAGCCTCATGGTTCCTGTCATTGATATTTGTTATTGATTTGTTGCTGAGACTAGAGCCCCCAGTCTCCAACCCCAGATAAGAGGCTCCATGGCACTGCTCTGTACTGCTTGAAATGCTTATTTGCCACTATCATGTATTTCATTTAAAAATACCTGATTTTCTTCTGAAATCATTTTTTTTTTTTTTTTTTTTTTTTTTTTTTGCGGGTACGCGGCCTCTCACCACTGCACACTCTCCCACTGTGGAGCACAGGCTCTGGACGTGCAGGCCCAGAAGCCATGGCTCATGGGCCCAGCTGCTCTGTGGCACGTGAGATCCTCCCGGACCAGGGCACGAACCCACGTCCCTTGCATCGGCAGGGGGACTCTCAACCACTGCGCCACCAGGGAAGCCCCTGAAATCAATTTTAAGGCTTTTTTTTTTTTTTAGGGTAGAGAATATATTTTTTTGATATCACTCCAAAATTGTTTTGTATACTGGAGGAGTTGTAGAAAATATTTGTTGACTAGGTAATTGATAGACGCAAAGCATATAAGTATAGGCAATTATCAATTACCCCAAGACTCCATAGTTAGGATTTTATCGACACTTTTTGCATACTTTTAGTTGAAACCTTAGTTTTATTATTATTTTGAGCCTAGTGTAGTAATTTATAAATAAAAAACCTCCCAGGAACTAGTTTCGATGGATTGTTTACTATCAGTAAGCTGAAAGTCAAACTATTGTTTATTTTTCTTTAAAATTTTCTTCTCTCTCATGCATTGTATGGAACACAGCTTGCATGATAAGGGAAAGCCTTAAAAAGTAAAATAGTAAATTAAATCTTTAATCTAATGAACCAGCAAACAATAAAAAAATAAATAAGATAAAATATATCAAGTGGTAAAAATAAAATTGAGAAGGAACATGTAAGAGAGAAAGCTATATTTTGGCATGATCTTTCTGTTAATCTTGGAGAATTTTCAGAATAGAAAAGAATTTTCTGGCTACTTTCAGAATAGAGTAGAATACAGGTGTTCTCTGTACAACATAGGTTTGAACTGCACTAGTCCACTTATACATAGATTTTTTTTCGTGAAATACATACTGTAATACTACATGATCTGAGGTTGGTTGAATCCCAGGATGCAAGACTGTGGATCCGGGGGACAGACTGTAAAGTTATACGCAGATTTTCAACTGTGCAGAATCAGCACCCTAAACCCCACTGTTCAAGGGTCAATGTGATTTAACAAAGTTAAGTTGAAGGAGTGTACAATAAAGAAATTAAACTTAAATACATTTTCAGAGTTCTGGGGATATATCACATGCATACCAGTTTAGAAATGCCAAATATATCCCAAGAACAAAAATAAAGAAATATCTCCTGTTCTGAATACCAGAACTCCCCTCTCACAGTTGGAAACAAAACGGTATCTCCCTTGTTGGCTGTCTTTCCTCAAACATTGCCCTGCCTGGAAAGGTTCCATAGGAGATATGATGAATGAGATCAAGACCCTTGAACAAGACACAGAAACCACAGCAGACAGAGGGCAGTAAGATACCCACATGATAAGAAGCTCTTGCTAAAAGAAGAACATCTCTGCTTAGGTAGACATCAAGTGCCTACCTGTCTTTTAGTGGCAGAGTTTGCTTATCTCTTACCCAGCTACAGGATACATGCTATAATTCTAGGCAGGAGCAGAAAGTGAATTACACTTTTTAAAAATTATATACACAGAGTGTTCATGACATGTGAGGACTCCAGCATTAAACATGGCACCTTGAGTTGGGATTTGTCAAAGATACTTCTTAATGAGGTGGCTGTTTACTAAGGTGTGAACAGAGCTATGGAACCCACAAGTGCCTATCTAAAGACTAGCAGTAGTGGAAAAAGTTTTCCACCCCTACATGTGATGGAACAGAGGGAGGAAGTGGAGTTACTGGAGCATAACTAGGAGCTGCTCTCATTGCTATATTCCTAGTGCTTCAGACATTGCCAGGCCTGAACTAAAGCAGGGACCATGTGGGAGGGCTAAGTGCTCTGATCTTTCTGTTTCCCACTCTCTCATTTCTTTCCCGTGATTTCCATCAGCCTTGTAGAACAGAAGAGCAAGGCACCCAGTTGATCCATCCTTGATCAGCCTCCAGAACACACACAGCAGGAGAGAGTGAGTTAAAGAAAGGAAATGGAGAGTAAATGCTGAGAAAACACCACCACAGGGATGATGCCTTTATCTAATTAAATATTATGAAGAAATCATAAGTTATCCTTAGAGCAGCATGTTCCTGCTGAAAGGCAAGTTGAGACCTGAATTCAAGTTCCAAGTCTGCCCTCGGTTTGCTGACAGCCTTTGAAACAGTCCCTTAAATCCTCTATGCTTCAATCCCTAGCACTATTTTTACTGACCTTTTCTTAAATAAAAGGGTTTGTTCAGATATATGTGACAAGAGTTTCAATAAGCCACTCTTCTTCAGGGCAGGACACGGTGTGAAGGACCTCCTAATTGCCCTTGGCATATGAGTGATCAGAAAGTAGAATGTAAACTTTGTTGTGTTGGGGGCCTGTGAACTTTAAGAACTGAAATTTGGACATACTCCAGGAAACTTAGGGAAAAGACTCTGCTAAGGTTAAGCTGTTGAATAGTGGTGCTCTGGGTCTGGAGCTGGGTTCAGCTCCAGAAGAAAGTTGGGTTCTATTTTCAACACACTCACTAATGTGCTTTTTGAAATTTTTTTAGATTTCCAAAGAGTGTTTCAAAAGGTAATTGGGGTTGAAGTTACAAGTAGGCAAACACAGCAGAGTGTTCCTTTTCTCATAGTTTTCTATTCATCTACAAATACCTTTGGTCTGCAATTTACTTTTGGAAAATGCATGCAATTTTCTTTGATAAATGGAAAATTCCAGCTTCATGCTGCTCTTTTGGGGGAAATCACGAGGTTCCTACAAGAATAGGTAAACAAAGCTACAACTTGTCAAAAGCACTAACATTTGAAAAATTCAAATTACAGTAATTGGATACATCTATTTTTAAGGGCTCCTGGGAAAATAATCACCTAACACTACTTAACTCAAAGGATTTTAATATCCCAGCTCTGGTGCTCTGGGGTTACCATGCAGGGCCAAATATATATCCAAGACAGAGAGATAGAGGTCTCCTGGAGAAAAGCTGAAGAGAAGAAACAGCAGCCTACACTGGGAGTGGTGGTGGGTGATTTCGTGGTAATCGAGGTTTCATGGAGTCTAAATGAGACCTTGGCATCTCCCAAAATAGTGCAGAAGCAAGACATGACACACATGTGAACATTTTCCTTCCCATGTCTAACTTTGTCCTATGTTTCTTTCATTTGGAACCCCCCCTTAAAAACTTACAGGTCTTAAATATAATAAAGTATTAAATACTAAAAATAGTTTCACCTTGGCAGTGACATTTTTTCAGATTATTATATGTTTATATAATATTGAGATGATCATATGGTTTTTATTCTTCAATTTGTTAATATGGTGTATCACATTGATTGATTTGCGTATATTGAAGAATCCTTGCATCCCTGGGATAAATCCCACTTGATCATGCTGTAAGATCTTTTTAATGTGTTGTTAGATTCTGTTTGCTAGTATTTTTTTGAGTATTTTTGCATCTATATTCATCAATGATATTGGTCCGTAATTTTCTTTTTTTATAGTATCTTTGTCTGGCTTTGGTATCAGGGTGATGGTGGCCTTGTAGAATAAGATTGGGAGTGTTCCTTCCTCTGCTATTTTTTGGAAGAGTTTGAGAAGGATGGGTGTTAGCTCTTCTCTAAATATTTGATAGAATTCACCTATGAAGCCATCTGGTCCTGGACTTTTGTTTGCTGGAAGATTTTTTATCACAGTCTCAATTTCAGTGCTTGTCATTCGCCTGTTTTTATTTTCTATTACTTCCTGGTTCAGTCTCGGCAGTTTGTGCTTTTCTAAGAATTTGTGCATTTCTTCCAGGTTGTCCATTTTATTGGCATAGGGTTGCTTGTAGTAGTCTCTTATGATGCTTTGTAATTCTGCAGTGTCCCTTGCACTTCTCCTTTTCCATTTCTAATTTTATTGATTTGAGTCCCCTCCCTCTTTTTCTTGATGAGTCTGGCTAAATGTTTATCCATTTTGTTTATCTTTCAAAGAACAAGCTTTTAATTTTATTGATCTTTGCTTTGTTTCTATTTCATTTATTTCTGCTCTGATCTTTATGATTTCTTTCCTTCTACTAACTTTGTTTTTTGTTTGTTCTTTTTTCTCTAATACCTTTAGGTGTACAGTTAGATTTTTATTTGAGATTTTTCTTGTTTCTTGAGGTAGGATTGTATTGCTATAAACTTCCTTCTTAGAATTGCTTTTGCTGCATCCCATCGATTTTGGATCATCACGTTTTCATTGTCATTTGTCCCTAGGTATTTTTTGATTTACTCTTTCATTTCATCAGTGATCTCTTGGTTACTTAGTAAAGTATAGTTTGGTCTCCATATGTTTGTGTGTTTTACATTTTTTTCCCTGTAATTGATTTTTAATCTCATAGTGTTGTGGTCAGAAGATATGCTTGATATGATTTCAATTTTCTTAAATTTACTGAGGTTTGATTTGTGACCCAAGATGTGATCTATCCTGGAGAATGTTCCGTGTGCACTTGAGAAGAAAGTGTAATCTGCTGTTTTGGATGGTATGTCCTATAAATATCAATTAAATCTATCTGGTCTATTTTGTTTTTTAAAGCTTGTGTTTCCTTATTAATTTTCCGTCTGGATGATTTGTCCATTGTTGTAAGTGAGGTGTTAAAGTCCCTCACTATTTCTGTGTCATTGTTGATTTTCTCTTTTATAGCTGTTAGCAGTTGCCTTATGTATTGTGGTGCTCCTATGTTGGGTGCATATTTATTTATAATTGTTATATCTTTTTCTTGGATTGATCCTTTGATCATTATGTAGTGTCCTTCCTTGTCTCTTGAAACATTCTTTATTTTAAAGCCTATTATATCTGATATGAGTATCGCTACTCCAACTTTCTTTTGATTTCCATTTGCATGGAATACCTTTTTTCCATTCCCTCACTTTCAGTCTGTAGGTGTCCCTAGGTCTGAAGTGGGTCTGTTATAGACAGCTGTATATACGGGACCTGTTTTTGTATTCATTCAGTGAGTCTGTCTTTTGTTTGGAGCATTTAATCCATTCACATTCGAGGCAATTATCGATATGTTTGTTCCTATTACCATTTTCTCAATTGTTTTGGGTTTGTTTTTGTAGGTCCTTTTCTTCTCTTGTATTTCCCATTTAGAGAAGTTCCTTTAGCATTTGTTGTAAAGCTGGTTTGGTGATGCTGAATTCTCTTAACTTTTGCTGGTCCATAAATCTTTTGATGTCTCCATCAAATTTGAATGAGATCCTTGCCGGGTAGAGTAATATTGTTTGTAGGTTCTTCCCTTTCACCACTTGAAATATACCATGCCACTCCATTCTGGTTTGTAGAGTTTCTGCTGGGAAATCAGCTGTTAACCTTATGGGAGTTCGCTTGTATGTTATTTGTTGTTTTTCCCTTGCTGCTTTTAATAATTTTTCTTTGTCTTATTTTTTGCCAATTTGATTACTGTGTGTCTCGGCATGTGTCTCGTTGGGTTTATCCTGCCTGGGACTCTGCATTTCCTGGACTTTGGTGCTATTTCCTTTCCCATGTTAGGGAAGTTTTCGACTATAATCTCTTCAAATATTTTCTCTCTCTCTCTCTTCTCCTTCTGGGAACACTGTAATGCAAATGTTGGTGCATTTAATGTTGTTCCAGAGGTCTCATAGGTTGCCTTCATTTCTTTTCTTTCTTTTTTCTTTTCTGCAGCAGTGTATTCCACCATTCTGTCCTCCAGGTCACTTATCTGTTCTGCCTCAGTTATTCTGTTATTGATTCCTTCTAGTGTATTTTTCATTTCAGTTGTTGTATTGTACATGTCCATTTGTTTTTAATTTTTCTAGGTCTTTGTTAATCATTTCTTGCATCTTTTTGATCTTTGCCTCCATTCTTTTTCCAAGATCCTGGATCATCTTCACTATCATTATTCTGAATTCTTTTTCTGGTAGGTTACCTATCTCCACTTCATTTAGTTGTTTTTCTGGGGTTTTATCTTGTTCCTTCATCTGGTAAATAGTCCTCTGCCTTTTCATCTTGTCTATCATTCTGTGAATGTGGTGTTCATTCCTCAGGCTGCAGGATTGTAGTCCTTCTTGCTTCTGCTGTCTGCCCTCTGGTGGATGAGGCTATCTAAGGGGCTTGTGCAAGTTTCCTGATGGGAGGGACTGGTGGTGGGTAGAGCTGGGTCTTGCTCTGGTTGGCAGAGCTTGGTAAAACATTAATCTGCTTGTCTGCTGATGGGTAGGGCTGGGTTCCCTCCCTGTTGGTTGTTTGGCCTGAGGCGACACAGCACTGGAGCCTACAGGCTCTTTGGTGGGGCTAATGGCAGACTCCAGGAGGGCTCATGCCAACATGTACTTCCCAGAACTTCTGCTGCCAGTGTCTTTATCCCCACAGTGAGCCACAGCACACACACCCCCACCTCTGTAGTAGACCCTCCAACACTAGCAGGTAGTTCTAGTTCGGTCTCCTATAGGGTCATTGCTCCTTCCCCTGGGTCCCAATGCACACACTACTTTGTGTGTGCCCTCCAAGGTTGGATCTCTGTTTCCCCCAGTCCTGTCAAAATCCTGAAATCAAATCCCACTAACCTTCAAAGTCTGAATCTCTGGGAAATCCTCCTGCCGGTGCTGGATCCCCAGGTTGGGAAGCCTGATGTGGGGCTCAGAACATTCACTCCAGTGGGTGGACTTCTGTGGTATAATTGTTCTCCAGTTTGTGAGTCACCCACCCAGCTATTAGGGCATTTGATTTTCTTGTGATTGCACCCCTCCTACCATCTCACTGCGGCTTCTTTTTTGTCTTTGGATGTGGGGTATTTTTCTTGGTGAGTTCCAGTGTCTTCCTGTCGATGATTGTTCAGCAGTTAGTTGTGATTCTGGTGTTTTTGCAAGAGGGAGTGATCGCACGTCCTTCTATTCTGCCATCTTGAACCAATCTCCTGAATGAAGCCATTTCTGTTCCACTTCTCATGCTATGAAACTTGCTAAATTGTAAAAAAAAAAAGACCACAAAGAAGAAAGTTCCATCTTCATCACAATATGGAATAGTTCCCAACTCCAAATGTCATGATTTGATGATCATTTGCCAAATACACTGATATTGTTTTCAGAATGAAGAAGAAGGCTGAAAGACAGTGCTTAATTCAGACCTTGGACAGGATTCAGCTCTCCCTAAAGGAAGAATATTGGCCTCGAACAGCCTTTCAACAGTGCACGGTGGAAGGAGGGTACAAAGGAAAAATGGGGGATGTCCTCACATGGACATCATTTTAAAATAGGTACAGGTGAAGAAGGAAAAACCCTCATGTGTCATTTTATGTCTTCAGTCTACCTTCTGGTTGAGGAACTTCTGGAAATGAAGTTGAAAAGAGGCAAAATGGAAGAGCAGAAATCATGAGATCTCAACACAGAAAACTTAGGACTTCAAGAGTGTTCCTGTGAGCTACACTGATGCACAGGATCTCACAATGATCCAGAGACATGTTCCCAGAACCTAGTACAATAGCCTTCCTTGTCCTCATCTTCAGACGCATCTGTCCCGAGCTCACCTTCTACCCTCTGCCTTCCTGCCTCCAGGTACAGCTCAGGTTTATCAAATGCTAATAGTGATTCATTCTCTTTCATTGCATTGGAGGTTTCCTTTAGGATTTTTCATTGTTTCCTTCTACTTTTTGTTTTGTTTACGTTTTTGAATACAAGTAAATCATCTTAAAAATAAAATGTCAGATAAGGAACCAAGCAATCCAATTTTTCATAAAAAGGAAGTCATTAAGTAATGGCTTAAAGAAGACAGAAAGAATTGTTGATGGTGATTGAAATCATATACTATCATAATTCCATAATTTTCAAATCTACTGAATGTATATAATATGTGTACATATATTATATGTATGTATATAATCCCTGTGTTTCTATCTATCTATCATCCACCTAAAGAGATTGATAGAGAGAGAGATTGCTCCTCCCTGGTGGTACTTTTGGCCAGTGGTACTGAAGAGATGGTTTATGTGCTCACACGGTATTCTCCTCATGCTCCAAATTCTGATCCCTTACCCAGAGATGTCTATCTTTGGATTCAAGGTCCTAACTAGCAAGTACAGATCTTCCTTAGCTTTCAGCTGTTATTTTTGCTCTTTCTGTGGAGAAGAATTTAACTTGAAAATGAGTCTCCTATTTATTAGTTTAAACATATATTCCCTCATTAACACATTAACCATCTCACATCAAAAGTAATTTACCATCATCTCGAGCCCAATACCAAGGAAATCACATCATCATTCCCAAGATTGCTTTGCTTGTGTCACAACTGACCTTCATTTTCTCTTGATCCGTAGAATTGTAGACTGTGTGAGCCTAAAGAAAAGCAAGGAGGGGAGTGATTAACATTTTTGAGCACTGTTCGTGGGGCATGCATGTGTGAGCTCTTCACATTTCTCATTTCACTGAGACCTAAAAACAATTTTTTTCAGATAGATATCATTGCCCACATTTCATGGATGAGAAAGTTAAGGATTCAGTGGGTTACATACCTGGCACAGGGAGTTTGAGTTAATCAGTGGTGAGCCTGGGATCCTAGCCGTGACCACAGACTCTGAGGTCTTGCTGAGTTTGCCTCACCGTGCTACACCAGCTGAGGCTGTGACTTTTAACACTTCATCTTATATGTGAGGGAGCTGAGGGGTAGAGTGGATATGGGTCTTACACAAGTTCACTTGGTCAGTTGGGGCTGACCCTCAACCAAGTCTCCTGAATCTTGTCTCAGCTTTTCCACACACCAAGCTGCCTACTCCCCATAGCAGGCATAGCAAGGGCCAAGCCTTTTACACAAGTGGTTACACTGAGCCTGAATCTCATGGCAGCTCCACTCTTTTATTTAAGTGGGCATATTTGATTAACAATTATAGTTTCAGGTGTAGAGTGAAGTGATTCAGTTATATATATATATATGTGTGTGTGTGTGTGTGTGTGTGTGTGTGTGTGTGTGTGTATTCCCTTATAGGTTATTATAAGATATTGAGTATAGTTCCCTGTGCTATACACTATGTCCTTGTTGGTTATCTATATTATACATAGTAGTGTGTATCTGTTAATCCCAAACTCCTAATTTAGCCATCTCTCCCTTCCCCCTGTGGTAACCATAAGTTTGTTTCCTATGTATGAGTTTATTTCTACTTTGTAAATAAGTGCATTTGTATCATTTTTCAGATTCCACATATAAGTGATATCATATAATATTTGTCTTTTTAATCCTTAGGTCATCCTCATTCTTGTCCATCTTCCTGAGCACGGTGGCCATGCACAGTTACTAGGTTCTTTTTGAAGACCTCACTAGCATGGCCCAATAATGGGAGATAAGTGAGAATGAATAGTCCTCCTTTATAATTTCTACTAAGAAATTATAAAATCAAGTCCCAGACCAAATTCTGCCACACATACAACCAATGAGCAAGCATTTAGCCTCAATGAAATCCCACTATTCTATTTTGAGGTTCTGAAAATGCCTTGCATGGAAGTTTCTCTGAAAACAAATGATACAATATTCCAGTTTTGTATTTCAGTGAATCATCTCTTCAATACTATGACCAATACTCTTCTAAACCAGCAGCAAGACACTAGTTCATTTATGAGCCAAACCTCCCTTGTTATCTCTAAGGGTATACGGTGAAGGAGACACTAGATTTTAAAGCCCTGTTCCTTAAAAAGCAGGGATTGTTTTAAAAATATTTTACCTTATCCACCTGTACGGAATAACACAAATGCTCCAATGGAAGCACATTTCTAACCCTCCCTATTCCTAATCAACAAGCTTTCTAACACCCATCAACCTTTCTAGTGTATTAGCATAGCCTCTGATACTATTTGGTGAGAAAGGAATCCAAATATTTGTAGTAGCCACCCCTGGAATGTGGATTTTCTGATTAAACGCTGCCAGATCTTTCTGACACATTTAGAGCAACTGACTAACCCTGGCATGCAATGGGACCAAACTAATATGCACATTTATATCACATGGCCCAGGCTTGAAAGTAATCTACTACTTACAGTCTTACTGACTCACCCCTTCTCTCGGCCTGTGAGCACTTGTTCCCTTAACTGCTTCTTCACTGTCTTGCTTTGGGCATCGTCCTCTGCCCTGACCTGCAGTACAAGTGTTTTTCCAGAACACTGACACATGCTCCCCTCTTGTACCAGCCAGTCGCTCTGGTCCTGGGGCTATGGTTCTGGAGGATTTCTGGACCTGCCCAGCCCTACTTTCTCCCAGTCTCTGTTTCTCACTCCCAACTATGGGATGCACTATGCATCCCAAGTGTGTTTTTCTGTCCTATTAGAGTGATGAAGCACCAAACTTCAGCCAGGTCACTACCTTAGTGGGAAAAAAACATTTTCTCAGGGGAGATTCAGAGGACAAGTTGGTTCATCTCTCTTTGTTATCTGGGCTGTTGTGGGAGCTCAGGTCTTGACTTTCTCATCACTCTCAGACACGACACCACCACCTCCCTCCTTCCCTTTTGCAACAGTGGACTTTGGAATACTAGATGCTTCCAGCTAGTTGTCACTCTTGACTATAAAATAAGGTTCACAAGATGCAGTATGAAAGCTTTAAGGCGGCCCTAAGACTGGGTGAAAATTTGCATCAAATAACAAGGGTTCAAATTTTAAGAAAAAGACATTTAGTTTAAATATTAGTGAATAAAGACAGACAACTTTTCAGAACTATTACATTTCTGAGTTTGAGCTGAGAAATAAACCAGATAAGTGAGTAGGGAGCAGGGTTGGAGCTGGAACAGTCCTTTCTGAAGTGGCAGTTGAATGGCTCACCTTTGCCTTACCAGAAGGAAACCTGATTTGCAGACTTTCCAGTTTTCACAGAGAGGCACACCATCGTGGTTTTTAATATGAAATCAAATTATTTCAAAATGTTTGGGGGTGATTTTCATTTAAAGAAATGCTATGCAAACAAAATATCACCTTTGGTCCGCCTCCCCTGGTGTGGCTGAAACATTGGGCTTCTCAGAACATCTTAGGTTGGCAACGAGGGTCGAGGCATCCTAAATATGAGGGCAGAGCTGTGAGCCACTCTATTGGGGTGGTAAAGTGTTTCTCATAAGGTGTAGAATTAAAACTGTTTTCTGTAAAACCTTTGGGAAAAAAAAAAAAGAAGAAGCAGTTAGCCTCCCGCACTTCCAATGGAGGGGGCACTGGTTTGATCCCTGGTAGGGGATTTAAGATTCCACAGGACAAGTGGTGCGCCCCCCCAAAAAAGAAAGCTAGCCTCTTCTAAAAGGTTACTCTATGGAGGATGTAATAGAAGGTTCCTTATCTAATTTAATTCTCACAGCAACCCAAGAGGCAGATCTTATTATTTCTGTTTTTCAGATAAAGAAACTGAGACACCCTGAGGAGTAAGTAACTTCTGCAGCATCCTACAGATATGCTGTACTAGCATTTGAACAAAAGTTATATGTGACTCTATGGCCTTAACCCAAGATCTGACTCCCTAACTCAAAGTTACTTAAGTCATACTTGTTACTGTTATTTTCTCAATCAATAACTACGACCGTGTGCCCACATGTTCCCTTCTTATTCTTATTTCCGAGAGGCCATTAGGTACTCCCCTCACGCCTGTTCTGGAAACATGGGTACAAAATCAGCCTCAGTTGTCTGAGCTATATCTATGTATGAAACGTTGGGGGAGCTCATTTCCATTTCTGGTCCTTTCATTGAAACTTTTTTCAACCCTAGGACCTAAAATAAATGGTGTCTGGTTTATTTACTGACTTTAATGTAAACCTATGAAAATAGGTTGGAAGAACCTTCCACAGGATGGAAGAACACCCAATGGCTCAGTTACCTGAATACTTGAAGGAATTCAAGAATCTTTGCTGAAGTCACTGATGCTCCTCTTGATGGCTGGTAGCAGCTTTGAAAAGAAAGAGGGAAAGACAATGCTGAAACAGAGCATCAGATTATCTGTGGTGAGATTTCAGTTATCACTGTGGATCACGGGGAATGGGTTTAGGGAGGGAACGCCTTTCCTGGACACCCCAAATTGTTCCACTAAGGGTCAGGGGATTCCCTCCTTGCATCCAAGCCATGGGGTTATCCCACTTGGTGATGAGGACATGGATAGGGGTGAAGAGGAAGTAGAAGGAGTCTCAGGGATGAACTGAGCACATACGAAAGGGAACTTGCTTATGAGTCAGAGGAACTGACTCTAGTTCCCTCATTAGCTGCTGTGTGACTTTTCACAAGAACTCAGTTTTTTCTCCGTTCATTGTGAGGAATAAGTAAAATTTAGAATAATCATAATAATCATAGTAATAATAATAACAGCCACACTGGTTACAACAACAATAACCACAATTTGCCTGTCACTTTGCATGCAGTATCTTGTTGATCATGGTAGCAACCATGAAAATTATGTATCATTCTCCCCATTTTGTGTTACTCAGTTACTGGCCCAGAAATACACACAGAAAAGGCTAACTCCAAATCCCATCCTCTTTCCACTCAGCTGGCAGGGAAAGTTTATTCCAGTTTTTCACAGGATTCTACTTCCTCCCTCTCTACCCACAATTCATTTTATTTCCACTGAAATATTGTTTTCTCCCTGAGAGTCATTATGCTGTATGGAAAGATGAATAAGAGCAATTTAATAAAGTACATAATACAGATCTACAATGCCAGGAGCTATCCTTTTATCTAAACATGTCTTTGTTTAGCCAACACTAAGAACAGATGGGTGCCCCCCCAATTTTTTTTGTTCTAGTTTGATTATCTGATGTAATTCAAATAACACCTTCATCTACTCAGTGGCAAACACAGTCAAACGCTTCTCAACTCTTCTCACTCTACTGTACTTCCCCTCTGGCCTGTTTCCTGCCTCACATCGCTCCTTTCCACAGTTTTCCAACAATCTTTTGGGTGCTTGTGAGTCCAGGACACAGGCAGCTGCCTGAAAAGAACAGGGCATCACACCACACAGACTCGACAGGTGCGCCTTTCCGGAGCTGTTAGCATGGACTAAAATACCTGCAGTGAAATATGCCAAATAAATCCTACAAATAATCAATAAACAAGGGCAATACTAATAACTTCACATGATAAAAAGGCAATTTGTGGTCCACGGTTGGAGTCTCTCCCATACCCTGCAGCCTATTTCTTCTTTAGGAGAAATCACAGCAATTCTAAACTATGTTTCCCTTTTTTTGTTAAGATTTTTAAAAATTAATTTATTTTATTTATTTATTTTTGGCTGTGTTGGGTCTTCATTGCTGCATGTGGGCTTTCTCTATGTGTGGCGAGTGGGGGCTACTCTTCGTTGCAATGCACGAGCGTCTCATTGCAGTGGCTTCTCTTGTTGCGGAGCACGGGTTCCAGTAGTTATAGCACACGGGCTCAGTAGTTGTGGCTCATGGGCTGTAGAACACAGTCTCAGTAGTTGTGGCACACAGGCTTAGTTGCTCTGCAGCATGTGGGATCTTCCCGGAACAGGGCTCAAACCCGTGTCCCCTTCATTAGCAGGAGGATTCTTTACCACTGTGCCACCAGGGAAGCACTATGTTTCCATTTAAAGTAATTAAGCAAACACATAAACAGGCACTTAAGGAATAATGAGACAAATAGTAAAGTTCTTTTTTTCTTCTGGGGATTTCAACAACCATGATTCATACATATTTATATAACATTTGGGAGATAGCCTTGTGATGTCTACTTTGATCTTCATTCATTTATTCATTAGAAAATGAGACCACAGAAAGCCAAATACCATACGATATCACTTACATGTGGAATCTAAAATATGACACAAATGAACATGTCTACAAAACAGTAACAGGCTCACAGACATGGAGAAAGAGAACAGACTGGTGGTTGCCAAGGGGGTGGGGGTGGGGGAGGGATGGAGTGTGAGGTTGGGATTAGCAGATGCAAACTGTTATATACAGGCTGGATAAATGACAAGGACCTACTGTAGAGCACAGGGAACTATATTCAATATCTTCTGATAAACCATAATGAGAAAGAAAGTGAAAAATATATATATGTGCATGTCTGTGTGTATAACTGAATCACTTTCTGTACAGCAGAAATTAACACAGTATTGTAAATCAACTATACTTCAACAAAATTTAAAAAAATAAAGAAAATGAGAGCACAGAGATAGAGATAAGAGAGAGACAGACAGACAGAGGCTACTCTTTGTGGGTCATAGAGTAATGGCCATGATGAGTAACTGCATTCAAGCCTCTGTCCAATCCACACCCCTCCCACTCTCCTCTCCAGCTTCACTGAGCACCCTCAATTTTCTGAGCCCACCTGTGCTGTCACCAGGAAGACTGCACAGACACTGCTTCATCTGCAGGGCATGAGGTGTCCCTGCCCCTTACTCCCAGCCTCGCTCCTTGCTTCAAGGAGCTAATCTTTCTGGATTCCATTTAAAGTGGTCTGCTCCAGGGCTTCCTTGGTGGTGCAGTGGTTAAGAATCCTCCTGTCAATGCAGGGGACACGGGTTCGAGCCTTGGTCCGGGAAGATCCCACACGCCGCGGAGCAACTAAGCCCGTGCATCACAACTACTGAGCCCATGTGCTGCAACTACTGAAGCCACGCTCCCTAGAGCGAATGCTCCACAGCAAGGGAAGCCACCACGATGAGAAGCCCGTGTACTGCAACGAAGAGTAGCCCTTGCTCACCACAACTAGAGAAAGACTGCGCACAGCAACGAAAACCCAACCTAGCCAAAAATAAAATTAAATAAATAAATAAATAAATAAATAAAGCGGTCTGCTCCAGCCTGAGTCTCCTCACCTCTCAGCCAGATAAGGTGCCTCTCCTCCGAGGACTCATAGGCATTAGCCGACCCTTCAAGCAGTCACCAGACTGCATGTTTACTTGTCTGGGTTATTGTGAGTGACCTGTGGGCAAACGACTGCAACTCTATCTTATTCATTTCTTTGTTTCACTTCTTTTTACTTTGAGAGCTAGTCATGACTCCCTAGCACACGGGAAAAGCTCAAAACAGTACATGCTGAAGGAATAAAGGGAAAGATAGTTCAGGAAATCACAGCTTAATGGTAGAGACAGAGGTGACAGGATAAGCAGAATGCAATAGGACAAGCTCTGTGCACACGTAGAGGACACACGAGCAAGGGCTTGTGTGTCTGCAGCACAGAAAGCCAAACGCTGACAGCAATAAAGTAAGGGTTTATTTGCAGGGAGCCCAGCAAGGGAGTAGGGGACAAAGATCCACTCCCACTTGGTCCTTGAGTTATGGTTTTTTTAACAAGGAAGAACAAAGAGGCTGGGATTAATCTTTGTCTGGTAACATTTCTTAATCGTAGTTTCAGGAGCCAGGATGACTCTGGTTTATGATTCTCTGTCCAGGTGGTCCATGGCTTGGAGTCTGTGAGCTCATCGTGCCCTGGGGAGACAGCCTGTATGTTAATGATGATATCTATACTAGCAATTTTAGTACATTAATGATGTTTTTGACAATAGCGCTCTTAGTCATCTGACTCTGGTTGATTAGTGTTCAGTTAGCACAGGACTGAGGTCAGAGGAGGGAAGAAAGAAGATAAAGTTTCAGATAGAGAGATTAATCATAAACTCGGTTTTCAGGTGGGCTCATTTTCACCCACAGAGTTAGGGAAGGTTTCACTCCTCTTATCTTTGATATCGACCAGGGTTCTTGGCCTTCCTTAACCAATAGAAATTGATAAGAACCAGACAAGACATTCAGGCACGGCTTTACTGGGGCCCCTGAAGCAGCAGGGGGGTAGTGAGAACAAACAATAGGTTCTCTTGCTCGCTTGCTTCCTGAGGGGGGGGCAAGCTTGTTCCTTACATTGGGTGAGGGTGAGGGTGTGCCCAGGGGTCGGCAGGAGGGGTGGCTGAGGTGTCTGCCCACCCTTTTGGTGGCACTGTGTGCAGCGGGCATGAACAGTGCCCTGCTTTTGCTCCCAACCCCCTGCTTTGGCTGGCTTTTCAGAAGTGCAAGTTGGAGTTTTGGTCTCTTTGTATCTTGTTGTCCATAATATGCCCCAGCCGCGCATGCACACAGTTATTTTTAGTCCCTCATAACTTCGTATCTGTTGCTGGAGGAGACGTCTGTCCAGGTGCCAGTCCTGCAGCAAAGGGTCCCAGGTCCCAGGCCCCACCTGTCTCATCTTCACTCCCATTTTACCCAGGTAAGCTGTTCACCGCCAGCTTTCAGAAGCAGGCTCAGTATTGATGTCTGCCCGAATGTAAAATGCAGGAGAGAGACAGTTTACAAATGAATGTAAACTTGAAGGAGTAAGGAGTCCATAGAGGGGCTATTTCTGCTGTCCAGCCTGAGAGAACACACTGCATCAAACATGAGGGCTGGCTGGGGAAGAAAGACAGGGTATGTTGACAAGGGGAGAAGAAAAAGGTTGGAGGGTGGCAGGGGGGCATTCTGGAGAGAACTTAAGCTGCGAACCTGTGTTTTAAGTAGGAGGAGGAAGGTCTTTACCACCCACGAAGACGTTCCTTCTCATTATTTCAAGTTCAGAAGGTTTCTACGAGGCCACCTAATGTTTCTTCCCACTTGACTAAGCTGAGTTAACCCCATGCCTCCCAGGACAAGCCTAAGACAGGTAGGAGTTGGCAGTATAAGGTCAATATTAAGAGTATAAGGCAGGGGTTTTGGTGCACAAATTCTACCACTCACTCATTCTCCCCACAGTTTCATAGGGAGGAAACTATATTTGCTCAGACACAATATTTGCGCAGCAGCCAAATTGAACTTGAAAAACATTTTTTTAAAAAACAACACTTTACTTAGTAGCTAGGCCAGAGTGTGATCACACTATCATAACAACCCTGGTCAGACCTCTTCCCAACAGCTCTCAAGCTTGGGTTCAGATTCAGGAACCTATGTGAGACTTCTTACTTTTCTTTCCCTCTAGTCTAGAAGAGCTGATGTGTGGAATCATATCCCAGACAAATGACCTGTGGAGAGGCTGACCTGGCACCTTGTTTCATCATGCTGAGAGGCTGAAGCAGAAACTGCACACATAGCTGGGCTCTTTACAGATGGGCTCCACTGATTTGCTTTTGTCTTGGAGCCAAGGAGCACAAGGGGGAAAACACAGAAGGCGAGAAGTGAATGCAAAGCTCGGGCTTTATTGTGTGCTCCTCACACGAGGAGGTCCACTGTCTAGTAAAACAATGCCTAGTGTCTCAGGCTCTGCCCATTCAGACAAGGAGTTCTTAGTGTCTTGGGGTGAGATGGTTAAGAGAGTAAATAACAGAACAGAGAGAGTTTCTTCATGTTTCTTTTTCTAAGGACTCAGGAAGAGCTATGATGAGAGGAGAAAAGGCAGAATCTGAGAGTACCTTTCGGACAAGTATGTAACTTTCCCAAGACTTATTTTCCTGAAATGTAAAGTGAAGAAAACAAAAGAAATTTCTCTACAGAATGGTTGAGAATATTGAATGAGATAATTTACTGAACAATTGTAATATGAACTCAAGTTGGTGCCTCTAACAGGCATGGACCCTTTTCTCTGATGGCTAAGGAATGATATTTTGTGAACACTATTTTTGAATCTGGCTTCTTGGTTCTTTGATTTTAGCAGTGTCCAACCCTGAGACTTGTGTCTCAACTTTTTTGGGTCTCCATGCCCTAGAAATCATGCTGACTCTGTCCTCACGTCATACATGATACAAGAGTGCCAGGGTGGGGGAAATTAATATAGAAAAGAAATTAGTTTTCAAGGTGTATTACCAATTCTCCTTTACATCAATAGCTTGGGGGAAAAAATAAAATGGATGAAAATATTAAAACCTTGGAATTGTTTACTGTGTAGTCAGTGGAGAAATCTTGCAGGGCTAGAGAACGAAGACAATATGAATGAACATCGAGCAACGGTAACAAATAACCATAAGATCTGTGTAATGCAACAATGGCCCATACTTGCTGAAAAAAGCAAAGGCAAAGCAAACAGGTATTATCATAGGAATATACACTCCGAAATAAAGGTGATGATTGTCTCACTGTATTCTGTAAAGGGCTGGTTAAATCAGGAACAACTTTGTCTGTTCTGGGAAGGCCATGGCTAACCAACAGATCATTCAGGAAGAACCATCACAAATGCCGGGAACAAGTAGCCACTTAGCCCAGCAGAGGAGTGTCTGAGGTAACTCGGCTGAATCTTCAGATGTGGGCTGCCACATAGACAAGAAGCCATATTTCTCCTCTCCTAATCCAAGAGGTAGAGCTGGAGTCAATGGTTATATTCATAGAAAAAAATGAGTACAATTCACCTGTTAGAAAGAACATTTAAACAACTTTGACAGTCCAATAATGGAATGGGCTAGCTTACAAAATTATGGGCTTCATACCGTGAAAAATAGACATGTTGCCATATTGAGGCTACACACCTATATATCTTAGCCATTGAAGATGTGTTCTCTAAGACACAGTAAAACATCTGAAAATGGCTCTAATTGAGAAAGGAGAGAGCTTAAGTGTAAAGAGCAGGTGCACTCAAGAGAGGAACCCATTTCAGGCCCCATATTAAATGGAAAAATGTAGGAAAAGAAAAAGTTCATTTATTGCATCAAATACATTAAGAATCTATTACATTCAAAAACATATTTAGTTTCAGCACAGTGGAAGATACATTAGATAGATTAGTCAGAATACAGTTCTCATGAAATTTACAATACAGTAGAAGAAAAGCATGTTCATAAACTATGATATTATCATGCGGAAAGGGACATAAATGTGGCACATATAAAGTCCTCTGAGAATTAGACTTTACATAAGAATGGAAAAATCATCCTGTGCTTTCCTTATTAAACAATTAAGGGATTAGTAATAAATTACTTCTGATTTGCAAGAAAATTAAATGTAGGCCAAACCAGGTTGAATCAGAGAAACAAAAAAGAAAAAACTTTAGAAAAATGTTTTTGGTTTCACCTCTCTCATGTTATAAACCTTATTGAATCTCAGGTTTGGGCTGGCTACCCAAGAATACATTTTTAATGTTATTCCAAATAGCTCCCCATTGCTTCTTGAAGAAATACTAGAAAAATTAAAATAAAAATTAAATCATTTCTATAGAAACTATGACAGCCATTATTAGGTTTATGCTAAAAATACAAGCTTTTTCAATTTTTTTGTGGCATAGTTCACACATGTATAGAAATACCTTCCCCCATTCATAAAAATGCTCTGTGACATCATCTTTCATGGCTCATTCTTTTGTTGGATGCACTATAATACATTTTTATAAGCCTCAAACTGGAGACACAATTTGTTTCCAATTTATTATAAATGTCACAATGAACACACCAATAAATATGCATATTTCAAATTATTTTATTTTAAAATTTCCTTCACTTCTGTGCTAACGTATAATGAGTGTCTATTTTTGCACACTCCTCGAAACAGTGAGTACTTCTATTATGTATTCTTTATGTATCTGATAGGAAAAAAGTGGTATCTCAATGCTGTAGGATTTACATTTCTTTATTTTCAAATAATATTTAATGTTTTTATATCTTTGTAAACTGTAAATCATATGAATTCTTTCTTTTTTTAAATCACCTCCTTATATGTTCTATGTCCATTTCCAAAGGGAAGTTTTATTTTTCTTGTTTATTGATAATAGCATGTTTACATATATTTCTCAGCATTGATTTTTAAGATTTTTTGAAGTTTATTAATTTACTAGACTAATAATTTTATATCCTACATTTGATAGTGCTTTAAAATCTATAAAAAGACATTTTTATGTGCTATTTAATTAAGTTCCTATTTTAGATATGAAACCCATTTTTTTATACATTCTTTTTTATATATTTTTAACATTTTAAAACTTTTTTGGTTATTCAAGCACATTTAAGTTTTATGCAATAAAACTATTAATATTATTTTTCACGGCTCCTATTTTGGTTTTGTGTTTTTAAAAGTTTTTTCCAACCACCCAAATTATAGATATATTGTTAAAGTATTTTGTAATTTCATAATTTACATTTAAATATTTAGAACACATGGCATTTATTTTGGAGTTGTGTAAGGTTGCATGCTCCATGTAATTTTTTAAAGACGATTAACTCATTAACCTATCATAAAGTATTAATTTCATTCTGTTTATGCTGAATTGAGATTCTTCATTGAACACCCTTACTGCCAGGCACTGAGAATATAATTTAAAAAATGGACAAAATTACTTTTTTCATAGAGCTTACATTGCAGTAAGAGAAACAAATATTAAACAAATTATCACTAAAATATTTCTTTAAAAAAAATGGAGAACAGCCTCAGTCTGGAGACTGGATAAAGGTTAAATATAATAAATCTTGCATGGTTATGTGGGCAGAAATGTAATTTTAGAGAAGAAACAACACCCTATTTAAAAGTCCTGGGTCATCTGAACATGCCTCCTTCAGGGAACTGGAAGAAATCCTCCTTTGGCTTGGGCACAGAAGGCAGGACACCACATGTGTTCTGAAGTACTTGGGTCCATTCCACGCAAGGCAAAACTAATCCCCTGCCCCAAGAAAGACATGAGCTATTCTAATGTGCTTCTTCTTATAGATACATTTGAGAATCACTTTTTAAACTTCAGCGAAATATTTTGATTGGAATTTCTTTTAATTGAAATATTAAACTGTGAAGGACTTTTTTTTAGGATTCAGTGGAGAAATTATTTTTAACTGAATGAAGTAAAAGATGTTTGTCTTAGATTTAACACATACTTCTTTTGTTTTATCCATATGTACCTGTGTGAGCACTAGTGTGTGTGTGTGTGTGTGTGTGTGTGTGTGTGTGTTTTAATGTGACTTGGTTTGTCAAAATTTATTATGAAAACTACATAACAGTTATTTTTCTAAAAGAAATCCTGGCATACATCAAGAAGTGAGCTTATAGGAGATTCAGAGACAATTTTAACAGGCATTCTAAATCATTGGATGGGAAAGGGTAAGGCTATTTTCTAATTGGTTTGGAAGAAACACACCCAAAAGAATACCAAGTATTGCTTAAGATCAATTAATCTGTAAGCATGACTTTTCCGTGGAGAAAGGGGCTGGCTTGCCGATTTTGAATGATAGTTATGAACACAAGAAATTAGAACACTAAAAATGTTTAATAAATGGAAGATCAAGATAAAAATTAAGGAGATCTTAAATTCACCTTGTCTTAACTTCTTGGCACTGAATATTTGGTCAGTCCAAGATTTATATCACAGCAGTTGTTGAAGAAAAATTTAGCCTTTTTTCATAACTTCTATTTTTCTTTTTAAGTGGGAAGGTAGACCTTTTCATCTTAGTTTATTTTTTTCCCCGACGCTATCTAGAAAGTGATTAGCACATGCTGCTCATGAGTCTTAGACATAAGTAGAGTCCAAGGAAGTCAAAAGAGTTGTATTATAGACAACATTTCCAGACTACCAGTCATCACGCCAACAGAGTTCATTTGTCATAAAGCAATGTTCATGCTGCCTTGTTTTTCCTGTTGGTGTTTTGCACCAACTCCCAAATGTGTTTGTGGAGAGCTGCCCCCAGGAGGTTTGGGTTTATTGGCCTATGGGCACATCAACACATCAACAGGGCAGCTTCCCACTCTTTCACGGGAATGGTTCTCAGGCACAAAGATGCAGATACTGGCCCCTGGAAGTTGTCAGAGCACTCTGAAGGGTTGGAGGCCTGTGGAGGTGGAGGGCTGGCTGTGTCTGCTACAGCCAACACCAATCTTCCTCTCACAAAGATAAATCACTGTTAACGTGTTTCATTTTTTTTTTTTTCAAACATATCTTTACTACAAACACTGTGCATGGAATTTTGTTGTTTGGTGATATTTTCCAATCATATTATTTACATTCTCCATATTGTTAGACTTGTTCCCGTCATTCAAGGACCACATAGTTTTCTTCTGGATTGCTTTATTCTGGCTCATTTGGACTAGTGTTTGTCCACTGGCACATCACAGGCAAGGGGGTGTGCTGGGAACCCTTCATGGGCCAGATGCCAACGTGTGAAGAGTTTTTGTTATAAGTATGCATTGTGTATCGACTAAGGATCATACTCTTACCACAGTGTCTGCTAGATGGAACATGGAACTGAACACAAGAAACTGATTAAAAAAACAACATTGAGATTGACATATATACACTAATATATATAAAATAGATAACTAATAAGAACCTGCTGTATAAAAAATAAATTAAATTAATTTTTTTAAAAAAAGAAAAAAAGAATGGATACACAACAGGGTCCTGATGTATAGCACAGGGAAATATATTCAATATCCTCTGATAAACCATAAAGGAAAAGACTATAAAAAAAGAATATATATATCTGTACAACTGAGTCACTTGGCTGTATAGCAGAGATTGGCACAACATTGTAATTCAACTATACTTTAATAAAAATAAATAAATAAATAAAAAAATTTTAAAAACATCATTTGAATAGTAAAGAAATATCACATAATTATTAAAGCACTTTAAGATTTTGCCCAAAGACTACAAAAGGAATTCACATCAGGGAATAAATTCTTTTGCCTGATGAGGAACAAAGATAGTGACCAAACAAAAGCATAAGAAATATGGAATTAACCCAGCCTTTCAAAATTCCAGTGTTCTTAACTGCAGAGAGACACAAATATATTGTGCCCTATTAACAGAAATATCTTCTGGTTACTGGGAATTTTCTTCTTCTTTTTTTTTTTTTGGTCTCAGCTTTAGAGTTGAAAGTATAACTTCCAGTAGGGTAGACCATTCTCATTAGCTTATGGAAGATTTTATTCTCTTTTATTTTCTTTTCACTATTGCTGATCCCCATTCCACACATTAGAGTTCCAAAATCATCAAACTTTTGCAAGATTGAAACAAAGTTTTACAAGATTGAAGAAGAAATAGGTAGCTCTATAATAATAGTCATCAGCCTGTAATACACCACTTTCAATAAGGAAAGAGAAGACATGAACAACACTATAGATCAATTGGAGCTAAGAGACACAAACAGAACACTCTACCAAATAACAGCAGATAGACCTTTTACTCAAGGGGCCATGAATCATTCTCCAGGATAGATCACATGTCTGGCCACAAAACAAGACTTAATAAATTTTAAAAGATTGAAATTATACATAGTATATTTTCTGATAATAATAGATTAAACTAGAAATCAATAGCAGATGGAAAACTGAAAAATTCAAAAATATGTGGAAATTAAACAAAACACTCTTAAACAACCAGTGAGTCAAAGAAGAAATCAAGAAGAAAATTAGAAAACATCGTGAGGCAAATAAAACAAAAACACAACATTTCTAAATTTATGAGATGCAGTGAAAGCAGTGCAAAGAGGGAAATTTACACATGTAAACTCAACATTAAAAAATAATAAAGGTTTTTAATCAATCACCTAATTTTATACCTTATAGAGATGAAAATGGAAGAAAAAACCCACCCCAAAACTAGCAGAAGGAAGTAATAAATATTAGAGCAGAGATAAATGAAAGTTAAAATGATAGAGAAAATCAACAAAGCCAAATGTAGATTTTGTGAAAAGACAACACAAAATGACAAACTGTAGCTAGATTGATAAGGAAAAAAGAGAGAAACCCAAATAACTAAAATCAGACATGAAAGGGAGGGGTCATTCCTACCATTTTTACATAAATGAAAAGGATTATAAGATACTATGAACAGGTGTACATTAACAAATTGGATAACTTGACAAAATGGACAAATTCCTAAAACTACAAAACCTACCAAGACTGAATCATGAATAAATAGAAAACTTGAGCATATGCATAACCAGTAAGGAGATTGGATTAGTAATCAAAAGCCTCCCAAAAAAGGAAAAGCTCAGGACCAGATGGCTTCATACATAAATTCTACCGAACATTTAAACAAGAATTAACACTAATCCTCCTAAAACAATTCCAAAAATTCAAGAGGAACTATTCCAAACTCATTCTATGAGACCAACATTAACATGACAACAAAGCCAAAACTAGTACATGAAAAGAATAATATAGAATAATATCCCTGATGAATATTGATCCTTAACAAAATATGCCAAACCAACTTCAGCAACATATTAAAATGATCTTACACTATGACCAAGTGGGATTTATTCCTGGAATACAAATGGTACAACATATAAAAATTGATCAGTGTAATACACCACATTAACAGAATGAAGGGGGGAAAAACATAAGATGATTTCAATTCATACAAAGTATTTGACAAAAATCTACTCCCTTTCATGATAAAAACAACCAAGTAAAAAGAAGTAGAAGGAAACTACTTCAGCATAAGAAAAGCCATACATGAAAAACCCACAATGAATGTCATACTCAATAATGAAAGACTGAAAGTTTTCCCATAAGATTAGAAACAAGGATGCTCACTTTTTCCCTTCTATTCAACATAGTATTAGAAATTCTAGCCAGAGTAGTTAGGCAAGAAAAAGAAATAAAAGATATTCAAATTAGAAAGAAAGAACTTAAATTATTTGACTGCAGATTACATGACTTTATATGTATAAAAACTCTAAAAATTCCACAAAAAACCTGCTAAATCTAATAACTGATATAGCAAATTCACAGAATGAAAATCAACATAAAAAAATCAGTTGCCTGTACTTCTGTGGTGGTGTGGTGGTTAGGAATCTACCTGCCAATGCAGGGGACATGGGTGCAATCACTGGTCAGGGAAGATCCCACATGCCGCAGAGCGACTAAGCCCGTGCACCACAACTACTGAGCCTGTGCTCTAGAGCCCGTGAGCTACAATTACCGAGCCTGTGTGCCACAACTACTGAAGCCCACATGCCTAGAGCCCATGCTCCACAACAAGGGAAGCCACCACAGTGAGGAGCCCGCACACCACAATGAAGAGTAGCCCCCATTCCCAGTAACTAGAGAAAGCCTGCACGCAGCAACGAAGATCCAAAGCAGCCAAAAATAAATAAAATTTTTTAAAAAATCAGTTGCCTTTCTATATATTAACAATGAAAATCCCAAAAGAAAAGGAATAAAACAGTTGCAATAATATCAAAAGAATAAAATACTTAGGAGTAAACTTAAACCAAGGAGGCCACAGACCCTGTTGCTAAAATTATGATACATTGCTGAAGGGAATTAAAGAAGACATAAATAAGTGGAACACCTCAATTAAAGGATTAAAGGACTTAGTTCAGATGTTAATCCTACCCCAAATGATCTACAGACTTAATGCAATCCCTATAAAAATAAAAATGATATTTTTTGGAAAAACAGAAAAATCTATTCTTAGATTCATACAAACACCAAATAACCAAAACAATCTTGGAAAGAAGAACAAATTTGATGTCACAATTCCTTATTTCAAAATTTATTACAAAACAATACTAATCAAAATGGTATTGTACTGGCATAAAGACAGACATATAAACCAATGGAAAATAATAGAGCACCCAGAAATAAACCCTCACATGTGTAGTCAAATAATTTTCAACATGGGTGCTAAGACCATTCAATGAAAATAAGATAGACTTTTCAACAAATGGTACTGTAAAAACTGGATCTCCACATGCAGAAGAATGAAGTTGGACCATTACCTTATAACATATGCAAAAATAACCTAAAATGGATCAAAGAGATTAATGTAAGAACTAGTACTATAAAATGCTTAGAAGAGAACATAGGGGAAAAGCTACATGACAGTGTATTTGGCAATGATTTCTTAAATATAACACGAAAGCACAGGCAACAAAATAAAATATCAGTAGATAAATAGGGCAACATCAAAATTAAAAGCATTTGTACATCAAAGTTCATAATAAGAGTGAAAAACAACTCCAAATGGTATAAAATATTTGAAAATCATATATCTGATACAGGATTAATATTCAGGATATAGAAAGTGTTCCTAAAACTTACTAACAAAATCACACGCACAAGAAAACTAAATGATGGGAAAAGAATTTGAATAGACATTTCTCCAAAGATGATATACAGATGGCCAAAAAGTAAATGGAAAGATGCTCAACATCACTAATCATTAGGGGAATGCAAATACAAACTATAATGAGACACCATCTCAAACCCATTAGGTGACTACTATTAAAATGAAAAAACAAACAGAAAACATGGTTGGCAAGGATGAGGAGAAATGGAATCCTGTGCACTGTTGGTGGGATGTAAAATGGTACAGCCACTGTGAAAACAGGATGACATTTCCTGAAAAAAACTAAAAATAGAATTATATGATCCAGCAATTATACTTCTAACTTTCTGCACAGAAGAATTGAAAGCAGAGTCTCAAAGAGATATCTGCACACCCATATACATAGCAGCATTATTTACAACAGCCAAAAGATAGAAGCAACCCAAATGCCCGTGGATGGATAAACAAAATGTGGCATATACTTACAATGGAATATTATTCAGCCTTAATAAGTAAGGAAATTCTGACACATGGTACAAGATGAATGAACTGTGATGTCATTATACTAAGTGAAATAAACTTGTCACAAAAACACAAATACTATACTATTCCACTTATATAAGGAGCCTAGAGCAGTGAAATTCATACAGACAGAAAGTAGAACATTTGTTGTCAGGGTCTGGGGAATGAAGAAATTGGGAGTTGATGTTTAATGATACAGAGTTTCAGTTTGGGATGATGAAAAATTCTAGAGGTGGATAGTGGTGATGGTTACAGAACAATGTGAATGTGCAAATTGCCACAGAACTGACCACTAAAGGTGGCTAAAATATGTATATTTTGCCACAATAACAAAGATGAAAAACAAAGTCTCTTTTTGGCTGAGGAGTGGATAACGGATTAGGAAAAATAAAAGCAAAAGCAAATATATTGATTTTTAGTACAAGCCTTGTGTGATGGTCATAGTGGTACACCACATGGATGTACAACAATGCATCAAGGGGTAGGGGATGGAAGTAGGTGGGAGAATGGCATAAAAGTACACCTTAAGTCTCTCTAAACTGGTAGTCCCAACAAACACCATTTGATTTATCAGTTTAGTTCCTGTAGAAACCAGATAAATCCCAAAGGAACACATTAAACCATCATTACAAGCTAAACTACAAACTCAACCAAGTAGTTGTCCCAGTTGCAGTCACAATGCCAAATGTTTATCTTTGCAAAAGCACATTAGCATGGCTTCAGGTAAACATATATGGTCATTAATTTGGCCATTAATATTTCTATTGTTATCAGAAAAACATTTTAGACGCAATTTATACTGGCAAGGAATGAACATCAGTAAAGTTTCAAGTTTTGTCATGGGACTATATTCACTACCCCAACATCTGTCATAATGTGGTTCAAAGAGATCTGGATCATCTAACTATACATACCACTCAACATCACATGATCCAAAACATTGATGACATCATGCTAATTATCATGATTGAGCAAGAAACAGCTAGCACATCAGAAAAATTAGTATAACATGTATTTCTGACTGTAGGAGAAAAATCCTACAAAGATTCAAGGGCCTTTCATATTAGTAAAACTATTAGGGGTCCATATGTTGGGGACATGCTGGGACATCTTATCCAATGTAAAAGACCAATTATTGCATCTCCCACCTGTCGCCATGAAGAAGGAATGATAATCCTATCTTGGTCTGCTCAGGCTGCATTAACAAAACCCCATAGACTTGAATGGCTTCAACAGCAGAAATTTATTTCTTACAATTCTGGAGGCTAGAAGTCTGAGATTCGGGTGCCAGTGTGGTCAGTTTCTGGTGAGTGTTCTCTCCCTGGGTTGCAGACGGCCACTCTTCTGCCCTGTGCTCACATGGTCGCTCCCTTTGTGTCTTCAAGGGGAGACAGAGGGAGGGTGAGTGAGGTTAAGGGGAAGGGAAAGAGGAGAGGTGGGGAAGGGAGAGGGGAGGAGGGAGAGGGAGGCAACAGTATCTCTCTTCTTACAATGGCATCATGATGGTCCCACACTCATGACCTCATCCAACCCTAATTACCTCCCAAAGGTCCCAATCTCCAAATAACGTCACAATGGCAGTTAGAGTTTCAACATATGGATGGGGAGAGGGAATCACAAATATTTTATTTCATAAACATACCTAATAAGCCTCTCAAGGATCTGGAGACTGCATCTTACACACCTTAGAACATTGCTTTCACCTACAACCAGGTCACACAAAAGGTTCCCAGATTTGACATTGGCACAGAACAGGAAAGGGTCCTGCAGCAGTCCAGACTAGGTACAAGAGGTCCTGCCACTTGGTCCTTAAGATGCAGCTGGTTATGATAGTGCTGGTAGGAATAGTGGGGAAAGATGATGAATAGACTTTCATCACACCCTCATGGGAGAATCACAATTCAAGCCTCTGGTCTTCTGGGAAAAGACAATATCATAGTCAGGGGAGAAGTACACATTTTTTGAAAAATATTTCTCTTGTGCTTTTGGACCTTGGTAGACACTGAAAATCTAGCCATGGAACACCAAGTGATCATGAATCTGGAACTGATTATGAGTTCAGTATTGACTGAGTCCTAAACGGAGCAGGCCAAGCACAGCACATGATGCATGATGAATGTAGTATATCAGTACCTAAACATGAGCAAGACAAGAGGGCACAGGCATGCATCTCAGGATTCCATGTCATTCACCACTGTAGCACCAGAACTGACCTTTGTCAGCCCACACAACCAGCACTATGAGAGAGCCCTTATAACCAAAGAACAGAGGAGGGAAAAAAAAACAGCTTAGTTTATGTATGGTTTGATTAGGTATGTCAGTGCCAGATAAAAATAGACTGCAATTGCAGTCCAGTTTCACTCAGGGATGACCTCAGTGGTAGAGGAAATCTCCTCAATGGGCAAAGCTTCGAGCAGTATAACTGGTCATATGTCCTGTGTGAAAAGAGAAATAGCCTGGGATGAGACAATATGGAAATTCATGAACAGTGGCCAATGAATCACTTGGACTGGTCATCTGGCCAAGGGCCCGAATAGAGGAAAGTTGGAAGACTGGGAACAAGAGGTCTGAGATGGAAACACATGGGCGTGGGCACAAAGTTTGAAGATATTTTATCACATGTTAAGGCCCAACAAGGAAAAGGCACGAAACCACTAACTGACAGAATGTCTCATCTTGTTGACATCAGCCAGCATCTGACATTGGGCATCCATCCAACGCTGGCATGAGGGCAACAGGATCAGAGCAGTGGATTTAGCAGAGATGGAGATTACCTATGGGTCCTTCTGCCTGGACTCCTTCTAGCCATGGCTAATCTAGCTTCCTTCTGTCTTATTCTCAAGTATAATTTCTTCTTACAATGACTGACACTGGGAATATCCATTTCCTACTGATTAATTCCAGCCTCACTCAGAGAAAAATGACCCAGACCAATATATAAGTTCACACTGTGCTTCTCTAAATAAGGCATCTTACAAGTGGATAAAGAAAATGTCACTGGGATTTAGGAAATGAGAATCCTTTTTCCAAGGGAAAGCAAAACTAAGGAGTTATCAATTTAATTGGATGTTCAAGAACTTGCAGGTGTATTTTTTAAATTGACATTGGATTTTATTGTTCAAAATCTATGCCCTGACTCTGAGTAAGAACATGCCTAATGAATATGTGTTAAAGCACTCCTGAGATCATAATTATCACTGTTTTCAAAACATCCAGATCTTGACAAAGTCTCTTCAGAATGCTTTCACTTCAGGCAAAAGAAATAACCAATTTCTAGGCAAAAACAAGTGACCAACAAATACCCAGTGAGACCTTCTGACTTTCCCAAATAAGAGAAATTAATAACTCAGCACCTACTTTTTGTTCTGATTTTTTTCTAAGTTGATAATTCCCTCTGCTATTTAAAATCATGTGTCCAGTTGCCAAAGTATTTAGGTTTTCCTTTTTCCTTTTTAAAAACCTTGGGCATTCAAATGATTGCCATCTGAATGACCATGGAATATTTTAATATCATGACACTCTAAGAGTAGAGAAGGTGATTATTTTTGAGACTGTCCACATGTATTAGGAGTTCATTTGAACCAGACCACCCAGTAAAGCAATCAGTATCCTTTTTCAAGGTCTTCATGTGTTAATATTTCTCCTGTTCTGTGTGGAAATTTTCATTTTCTGGCATGCTGTCAGAAAAAGCTGATTCTTCCTCAGATGTGCATCAGTAGTGACTGTACTTTAGGAGAATAACTTCCGATTCAATAAATAATTTTCCCTTCACAGCCAAAGCCATGACATGAAGTAAGTTGTGGTTATGAAGCTTATTAGCTCAAATGGGATTCCTGAGGAAAAAGAGACCAGTTTCAATATAAGCTTCCTGAAATTCATAAGCAGAAGAACCATAATTAGTTTTCCTATTTCCACCTGCCAACTGGATACTATTGAATGACTCACAATGCTCATTAGAAGCTACGAAAATTCAGTCATTACCACATCTCTCCCTGCCCTACGTTCTCATATACGAACAGCCATCAAGGCTCACCGTACTATATCACCTCCATGTTTAAATTTTCCTCTTCTTTCCTTCCACACTGTTTTCTCTACCTTATTAATCTCTGTTAATCTTTGTTTCTCTTTAGTCACCTAATTTAACTTTCTGTCTCTGGTCTCTGTTCCTTTGAGAATTTCCTCTGCCCAGCTGACTGGATTCTGTTTCCAAAACAGTAAATTTTTGTATTTTTCCCAGTCTGGATATGCTTAGTTGGCTACCTAACACCCATAAAATGAGGGATAGTATAAAGGGCTCAGGCTTATCCTGACTTCCAGCATCTATGCTAATAGCCCTCACAAGACAGTCTCTCCATCAGTAAGACAAGATGATTTTAGTGGCTCAGATATCTGGTCTTCCATGGAGTGGTGTGCAGTTCCCTCTCTGTCTTCGCATAGACCTCATCTTTCAAGAACCCTCTGGGATGTGAGATCTTCCCTAGTGCCCACAAATAGATTCTTTCTTTTGAACTACAGTAGCAACTTGCATTTATTACTAGAGGACTCATGACATCTCACTGAGACAGGGTGAAACTTCCACGTGTGAACTGACATCAGTCTAGATAGAGTACCATACCTAGCACTTCCTCAATAAATACTCTCTGAATGAGTAAACAGATTAATAAAAGAATAATTATCTCAGATCTCCCCTTCCTTTCTTCTCCCCTCCCCCAACTCAAAAGCTGAAACTAGACAGATGAACAATTAACATTCTAGAGCACCTGTGCCAGAGTTTATATATAAAAAACCTATCTATGTTTGGATTATATACACATATATGTATACTTTTTATATATTCTTTATATATATATTCTTTGCTGGGTCATTTTCTATTTTAATAAATATTAAAATTTGTTCTTCAAATTATGTACTAATTTACATATCCACCAAATTTCTAAACATTAGTATAGATATTCTAAATTTGTTTTCCTAATTGATTATATTTCCTGTAACTTTGCTTGCAGTGTCTTTGTTGTCTTTGTGCTTATAAATGGCTGATATTTAATGAAGTCAAATTATACTACTTTTTTTCTTTGATAGGGATTTTATTTTTACTTTCTTCTTGAAGAATATATTCCTTATCCTGATATAAATATATTCTCCTTTATTGTTTCCAATAAATAAATATATTCTCCTTTATTGCTTCCAATAATTTTGACTCCTCCTACCTATATTTTGCTTTTAAATCCAGCTTTAATTTTTTCACTTATAGTATGGGTTGAGAAAATATTTTCATTTAAAATTATATCACATCAATTACACACCCTATATGTTTGGGGGAGGGGTCATTAAATCCTCCAATTCTCATTAAAACACATTTATTTCATATAATTTTTAAGTAAACATTTTATTGACATGTAATGTACATTCTAAAAGGTACATAATATCAAGCACACAGTTTGATAAATTTTTACCACCACTCCAACCAAGAAATAGAAGAGTATAGCAATACAGAAATCTTCCTTAAACACTCTCAAAGCAATTATCCCCAAAGGTAAGCACTTCTTAACTTATGATACTAAATATACTTGTAATCACAATTCATATAAATGAGCTAAACCCAATTATGAAAAAGAAGATTCTTAGATTGCAAAAAGTAAAACAAACTAAAAATAATTAGCTATATGCTGCTTAAATTCTATTCATCAAATATAATAAATAATTAGTTCATAAGGTTATTAAAAAGAAAAAAGATAAACCAGGTGTATTCTAATCAAAATGAAGCTGATTTAATGTAAATATAAGTAATAGAAATTAAACAAACAGGCAGATAAATTATTAGAACCATTAATTAGTTTTTTTAATGTCATTTAAAATTTTTATAAATGGTATCATGCAGTATTATTCATTTATATATGGCTTCCTTTGCTTATGCTTTTGGATAGAGCAATGGCTTGTATGTTTTCACTGCTTTTTGATATAACATTACATGAATATACCAAAATGCATTTATCTACCCTAGTGTTGATAAGCATTTGGGTTGTTGCCACTTTGGACTCAAACATTGCAGCTTTGATCATATATATTTATTAATATATATATATTTTTTCCACAAATATATATATATATTTTCATGAACATATGCATGTCGTTACTTTGGGTATATGCTTGTGGGTAAAACAGATTTCCAAGGGACTGTACCAATTTACACTCCCATCAGCAGTATATAAGAATTTTAATATTAAAGATTATTATTGTTTTGCTTTTGTTTTCGATTCTAGTTCTGATAGGTAAGTAATAGAAACAGATTGTAGTGTAATTTTCATTTCTTTAATAACTAATCATGTAAGCATATTTTCACATTATTAGCTATTATTTATAAGCTTTTTTTGACAGACTTTTAATAAACTGCCTTTTAAATCTTTTCCTCAGTTTTAAAATTGTGTTTTATAGAGTACCATACCTAGCACTGCTTAGAAATTGCTAAAAATTCAGAAGAAATTAGAAATTGCTAAAAATTCAGAAGAAATTGCTAAAAATTCAGAAGTCTCTCTGTAATGGTTTGAGTTTCACTCCCTTAATAGTATGTTGAGCAGAAAGTCTTAACTTTAGTGTAATACAATCTACCAGTTATTTTCTTTATGATTAGGACTTATGTCCTGTTTAAGAAAATTTTGCCTACCCCAAGATTATAAATTTATTGTCATATATAACCTTCTGTAAGATTTATTGCTTTACCATTCATATTAGATCTACAATCTACCCACCTCAAACAGATTTCTATGTATGGTGTGGCATAAAGATTAGGATTCATTTTTTTCTGTTTAGATATTTAACTGATACAGCATTATTTATTAAACAAATCTATTATTTTTCCCTTCATTTTTCTACTTGTCTTTTATTTATTTATTTATTTATTTTCGGTATGCGGACCTCTCACTGTTGTGGCCTCTCCCATTGTGGAGCACAGGCTCCGGATGCACAGGCTCAGCGGCCATGGCTCACGGGCCCAGCCGCTCCGTGGCATGTGGGATCTTCCCGGACCGGGGCACGAACCCATGTCCCCTGCATCAGCAGGCGGGCTCTCAACCACTGCGCCACCAGGGAAGGCCTCTATTTGTCTTTTTACATTAATACAACACTCTCTTCCTTACTATAGTATTATAATAAATCTTGATGCCTACAAGTATAAATTACCTAACTTGTTCCTTTTCAAGTTCAATTTGGCTAACTTTGGCCTTCTGCACTTCCATAAGCATTTTAGAATCAACGTGAAATTTTTCACCAAAAGAAAAAAGAAGCAGCTCAGATTTCAATTGAGATTATAATATATTAATAGGTTGATGTAGGGAACACTGACAATTTTATTTCCTTTAGTCTTTCATCCCTTAACACGGAATATCATTCCTTTTATTTAGATCTTCTGTACTTTCCCTCAATAATATGTTTTAGTTCTCTGTGTCAATGTCTTGCAAATATTTTCTAAATTTATTTCTAGAGTTATTTTTCAGTATTATAAATGATATCCGTTTTTTAAAATTTTATCTTTTAATTATTTGTGGCAGTTAAGTATAAAAGTTATTTCTCTTTATTGACCATGAATCCAGCAAGCTTACTAAATTAACTCAATAATTCTAACAATTTATCTGTAGTTTCTTTTGGATTTTCTAAGTAGATAATCACACCGTGAATAGGTGCTAAATTACATCAAATGAAATTTCTGCAACTATTGAGGTGATCAAATGAATTTCCCCATTTATTTTGCTAATACGATGAATCACATTGTTTGATTTTCTTTTTTTTATTGGAGTATAATTGATTTACAGTGTTGTGTTAGATTCTGCTGTACAGCAAAGTGCATCAGCCACACATATACATATATCTCCTCTTCCTTAGATTTCCTTCCCATTTAGGTATCCACAGAGCATTGAGTAGAGTACATTGCTTGATTTTCAAATTTTAAAGAAACTTTGTATTCCTGGAATAAAAAATGTATTTATGATTCATCATCCTGTTATCCTATTAATATACCTCTGGATTTAAACTGCTAATACCGCATGCAGAAATCTTTGCATCTAGACTCATGAGAAAGATTGGCTAGTAATTATTCTTTCTTGTAATATTTTGATAGGTTTTGTTTTTTAGGTTATTCAGACCTCACAAAAGGAATTGGATAATTTTCTCCCATTAATTATGAATCAAATTTCAAATTGATTCACATAGAGTTGTTTATGATGTCATTTTATTAAGTTTTCATGTATGCAAGTTCTAATGTGGGTGATTTGTGCATTATACATATTTTTTTTCTAGTTTAGTTTTGCTAGGAGTTTATCAAATTTATTAGTCTTCTCAAAGGATCAAACTTTTCCTTTGTTGATTTTCTTCATTGTGCATTTCCTTTGTCTTTCAATAATTTTCTACCTTCTATATTTTTAAATTAATTTGATGCTCCTTTGTTAATATGACTCCTTTCCCTTGCCTTTATTTTAGCAGAAATATAACTACTGTTTCTATTTTCTTTTTATAGTCATTATTTTTTTTTAGCTCTATCAACATGCATGGTCAGCAGAATAAAGTTCCCCCAAAGATATCTATATTCTAATCTGTGGAATCTGTGAACATGTTACTTTACATGGCAAAAAAAAAAAAGTCTTTGAAATTGTGATTAGAGGATTTGAAATAAGGAGATTATCCTGGATTATCTGTGTGAGCTCAGAGTAATTAAAAGAGTCCTTATAAGGGAAAGAGGAAGGCAAGAGAGTCAAACAAGGAGATATAACCATGGAAGCAGAGGTCAGAGAAGGCAGAGGGTATTTTATTTTATTTTTTTGCTGTACGCGGGCCTCTCACTGTTGTGGCCACTCCCATTGCAGAGCACAGGCTCCGGACGCACAGGCTCAGCGGCCATGGCTCACGGGCCCAGCCGCTCCGCGGCATGTGGGATCTTCCCAGACCAGGGCACGAACCCGTATCCCCTGCATTGGCAGGCAGACTCTCAAACACTGTGCCACCAGGGAAGCCCTCTAGGCAGAGGTTTAAAGATGCTACCCAGATGGCTCTGAAGATAGAGAAATAAGCCATGTCCTAAGGGTGCCCGTACTCTTGAGAGGCTGGAAAAGGCAAGGAAGTAGATTCTCCCCTAAGGTACCCAAGGTGAAACAGCCCTTCGGACACCTTGATTTTAGCATAGTGAGAATGATTTTTGACTTCTTGCCTCCAAATTGTAAGGTAATAAATTTGTGCTTTTTAAGACACTACATTTGTGGGCATTTGTTACAGCAACAATGGGAAAGTAATACCACATATTTTTACTTTTTTTTTTTGTTACAGTTTCATATGAACCTCACTTTTCAACCTAGATTCATTATTTTCCTCCTCAGCTACATCCTTTAGTGTTTTCTTCCAGGAGGATAGTTGAGTAATAAGTTCATGTAGTCTTTATATTTCTTAAATGTCTTGACTTTACTCTTATACTCACCATGTAGTATAATGGTATAACTAGTGTAAGCATTCTAAATTGAATACTTTAAAGATAATAGTTTATTGGCCTTGTTTATTTGTAGTGATGAAAAGTCTACTGTCAAGCTAATTGCTATTACTTTGTAAAATTTTGCCTTCTTCTCCCTCTGGTAGATATTTAAAGTAATTTTCTATTTATTCTTGATATTAGCAGAGATTTCCCCTTCCTTTTATTTTTTTTGCAGTACACGGGCCTCTCACTGTTGTGGCCTCTCACGTTGCGGAGCACAGGCTCCGGACGCGCAGGCTCAGCAGCCATGGCTCATGGGCCCAGCCGCTCCACGGCATGTGGGATCTTTCTGGACTGGGGCACAAACCCGTGTCCACTGCATCGGCAGGTGGACTCTCAACCACTGCGCCACCAGGGAAGCCCTCCCCTTCCGTTTTTAAAGGGAAGTCTATGTATTCTATTTAACATAAAAATACATTTTACCTGCCTTTCATGTTTGTTTGGAAGAGATAGGAAAGGTTTTATTTATTCTCCCTCAGTCATATGGACCTAGAAGAGGTTTAGAGATATTTAAATGAGAAATGGAACAGTTGTATTAAGACTTCTTAAAATATGACACATAATAAAAACACATCTCTTATTAATTTTAACACACCTGTGCATTCTTGCATAAATGGTAATTATCTCATTTGCATTGTTTCAAGTTTCTTAGTATTACCTATTCTGTCCCAATCTTATTTTTCCTCTTAACCACTTTTTCTAAAGCCTCTGAATAGCTTAATATCCAGGCAAAATACATATTAATGCTTCAGTTTAACAACTGTAATAAATTTCTTTAAATTATGTAGACAGTGGCAGGTTTCTTAACTTATTTTATTTCACAACTGAATATTAAGGAAGAAGATGATCCTTTCTTGTTATCCTTTAAGGAGAAAATGGAGAAGATGGAAGAAAGCAAAAAAAAATTAGTATTTAAATTTTCTGATGTTTTCTGTAAAATGTAGACAATACATTTATCTTTGTATCAAAATGATACAAGATTATTTTGATAATTAAGTGAAATAATTAAGTAAAAAGAATTCTGTATAATTAGCAGAACTTCCATGTCTGTGTGTATGCACATACACACATGTTAGTTCTCCCTTTCTTGTGAAAAAGCAAATTTTCTCTTTAAAAGTTAAATAAATGTCATGGCACTAAAAAATAATTTTGTTTTAAAATTATGAGTTTTGTATTTTTCTCTTTTTAGGAGTGACTAGTTGTGTAGCATCAATAAATGTTGATAGATTATGAGACTAGTTCAAAGATATCTTAGGTCAAAAATGACAGAAACTGCTTACTAGAGCAACTGCAAGCACATTGGAAAAGGAAAAGATGTTGACCATAATAAACTCCTCAAAGCCAGGCTGCTTCCTCAGGCCCCAAGATGTTCTCACCCAACTGGACTGTGAACTTTGAAATACTCCCCCTTCTCCTTGCCAACTCCATCACCAAAACACTCATGTGTGCAGTTGCTAATGTCAGTAATTGTACAGAAGAAACAATCTGTACTAACCCAAAAAGAAACAATACAAAAATCATGACCTATGGAGCTATAGCCTTGCAGTTAAAATCCCAGTGTCACCACCAACGAGTAAATTCACAATCCACCTAGATCTCAATTTCTACTTCAAGAAAATAAAGATAGAAAATGAATACAGAAATACTACCTTTTGCAATAATTATGAGGAATAAATGAGATCGTTTGTGAAAATGAACCATATGTGAGATGTGGTCTACAGATACAGCATGCAGACCCTAAACTAAGATTACAGTATGTAGAAACTGAGCCCTCAATCTGAAACTTAGTCCGAATCCAGTACATGCACTGAATGTTATTATTTATAACTTGTAGAACATTACATAATAGTGCATTGTCATAATAATATTCTCAAGCAGTATAAATACCTATCATGCTCTACAAGAATTTTTTTCCAATTGTAAGATTCAGTGGCTTTTAAATTGAAGTCTAGTTGATTTACAACATTATATTAGTTTCAGGTGTAGGACATAAAGATTCAGTTTTGATAGAATGCTTTGGCTATACGTAGTGCATCGGTACTGGCAAATTAGAGAAACTGTGAAAGCCAGACAAGAAATACAGATACTGGAGAGAGGGCAGTGTGAAAAAAGCCTTAGAGTGTTGCTCAAATCGTACATAATTTTTGCTTCCATTAAACTAATCCTTGTACCAGCATTTACATACAACCCACTTAGCAAATTTAGTTTAACTCAAACCTTACTGACATTCAGTGCAACATTCTACAGAAATTAACAGCTCTCCCGACAAGCAGCAGCCGGCAGTTTATGTGGCAGTAATATGCAGCTAAGTAGTTTGGGCTACTCAGACATCTGGCCCATGTGAAACAGCTGGGAAAGCACAGCAATTAACCTTTTGTTTACAGTAAGAGGTATTCCTACAGATGCCAAAACATTATGGTAGGTTCTAAAATGACTCGTAATAGCTCAGACAACTTTTCTAATCGCAGATGATGGTGTTATGCCTTCTTTTCCTCAACACTGGGAAGGACAGTCCTGTCTAGTTTTTCCTATTTTATCGATGTCTTTTTGTGTAAGGCTTGTTTAATTTAAGCTCTTCAGATTCAATCTTGATGAAAGAGAATTTAAATCAACTTATTATGGGAATTCCAGGGCTAGAGAACTATATTTGATGAGAGCTAGCCCGATAGATGTTGGTTATTTATTTACTTACTTATTTTCATTTATTAATGTTCACTGAAACTTTCTTTATAGAAGAAAATTAAGCAAGGATTGCTTGTGTGGGTTGTCCAGAAGCAGACACTTAGAACATGGCCATTCTGAGATGGAACCCAAGCAATCCTTATAGACATTCCATACAATTCCCTAAATAGATCAGATTCTAACTTTTGTCTGTAATATTTTCAAATCTGATTAATTTTTTAAATGATCCAAATAAACTCTATATAGTAGTATGTTTGCCTGATATGCCAAGATCCAAGTATTTCTAGATACTTGATGTGTCTCAGCGATTAGTTGCGGCAGATAAAGATGTAGATAAGCGATGGCATTTCCCTCAGCATCTAAGGTAAAGAGGTTCATATGTGTAAAAAATAAATTTTTAAAAGCCTGTAGCAGTAGGAATGAAAAGGGGGAAGGGGAAGCATCAAAGCAAGATGAACTTGGAGAGGTAGACAAAGGTTAGAACATGTGGGGACTTAAAGATTACGATCATTTATTTTTCTAGGAAATCCATTACAGTGTTTAAATAGGTGTGTGGTTTGTAACATGACTCAGTTAGCATTTTGAAAAACTTTCTTTGGCTGTGGTGGTGCAGAGTAGGATTTGTGAAGGAAGAAAAGGCAGGAGATGAAGGTATGTTGGGCTAAGGTGATGGCTTGGGGAAACAAGTCAATGGATGGATAATGGATTGGACTTGGAGGGTCCTGAAGTAGATACATCAAAAGGGACTTGTAGGTTTCTGGCTTGCATAGCAGCATGGATGGAAGTGGTCTCTGTTAGCCCAGGAACACTGGAAGAGGAACTTGTATCAGGAGAAGTCCTTGAGTTCGCTTTGGGACATAACAGTTTGGAGTACATTTGAGACACCCAACTGGGCATATCAAGCAGCCAACTGATAGGAGTGTGTTACACAGCAAAACATCCTGAGATGGAGACATAAGTGTGTAAACAATTCTTATTTTGAAGCCACATGCATGATGGAGATTGCTGAGGTACAGAGAAACAACACAGATGAAATACTAGTACAGAGATGAGTTATTTCATTACATGCCATGCCAGGCAGCAATACTCAGCTTCAAAATGCACCAGTCCCTTGGACTGTGTCATAACTGAGCCCTTTGGAGTTGTTCAAAGGGGCAGTCCTGGATGAGGTTTGAGTTCCTAATGACCAGGAGAGAGGAAGATGAGCTAGTAAAGTGAGTGCCTGTCACACAAAGAAGCATACATATACACATTCACAAAAAGAGGAAAAGGAAAAAAAAATATATGTATATCTCTCTCTATATATATAAAGGAATAGAGCAAAAAAATCAGTAAACAAATCTACCAATGATAATAAACTCTAAAAAATAAACTAAAATAAACATAAAACCAGAAACAAATTAGTTACAGAAAGCAAACCCCAATTCTCCAGTTGTTCCCAAAGTCCACCACCTCAATTTTGGGATGATTCATTGTCTATTCAGGTATTCCACAGATGCTCAGTACCTCAAGTTGATTGTGGAGATTTTATCCACTGCCCCTGAGGCTTCAGGAGAATTTTCTTTTCTCTTCTTTGTTTGCACAGCTCCTGGGGTTCAGCTTTGGATTTGGTCCTGCCTCTGTATGGTGGTCGCCTGAGAGTGTCTGTTCTTCGCTTAGACAGGACAGGGTTAAAGAGCAGCTGATTAAGGGGCTCTGGCTCAATCAGGCCGGGGGGAGGGAGAGGTATGGAATGTGGGGTGATCCTGCAGCGGTAGAAGCCGACATGACGTTGCAATAGCCTGAGACGTGCCATGTGTTTTCCCCTGGAAGTTGTCCGGGATCACGGGATCCTGGCAGTGGCGGGCTGCACATGCTCCCGGGAGGGGAGGTATGGATTGTGACCTGTGCTTGCACACAGGCTTCTTGGTGGCTGCAGCAACAGCCTTAACATTTCACGCCCATCTCTGGTGTCCACGCTGATAGCTACAGCTCAAGCCTGTCTCTGGAGCTCGTTTCGGCAGTGGTCTGAATCCCCTCTCTTCACACACCCTGAAACAATGGTCTCTTGCCTCTAAGACAGTTCCAGTCTTTTTCCCGGACTCCCTCCCGGCCAGCTGTGGCACACTAGCCCCCTTCAGGCTGTGTTCACACAGCCAACCCCAGTCCTCTCCTCGGGATCTGACCTCTGAAGCCTGAGCCTCAGCTCCCAGCCACCACCTGCCCCAGTGGGTGAGCAGACAAGCCTCTCAGCTGGTTAGTGCTGGCTGGCACCGATCCTCTGTGCAGGAATCTCTCTGCTTTGCCCTTTGCACCCCTGTTGCTGTGCTCTCCTCTTTGGCTCCAAAGCTTCCCCCCCTGCCACGCTGCATCTCTGCCAGTGAAGGGGCTTCCTAGTGTGTGGAAACTTTTCCTCCTTCAATGCTACCTCCCAGAGGTGCAGGTCCTGTTTCTACTCTTTGTCTCTGTTTTTTCTTTTGCCCTACCCAGGGACGTGGGGAATTTCTTCACTTTTGGGAAGTCTGAGGTCTTCTGCCAGCATTCAGTAGGTTTTCTGTTGCATATATATTTTTAATTGTAATATCTTCTTCTTGGATTGATCCCTTGATCATTATGTAGTTTCCTTCCTTGTCTCTTGTAACATTCTTTATGGTAAAGTCTATTTTATTTGATATGAGTATGACTATTCCAGCTTTCTTTTGATTTCCATTTGCATGGAATATCTTTTTCCATCCCCTCACTTTCAGTCTGTAGGTGTCACTAGGTCTGAAGTGGGTCTGTTGTAGACAGCATATATAGGGGTCTTGTTTTTGTATCCATTCATGGAGCCTGTGACTTTTGTTTGGAGCATTTGATCCATTCACATTTAAGGTAATTATCAATATGTATGTTCCTATTACCATTTTCTTAATTGTTTTGGGTTTGTTTTTGTAGGTCCTTTTCTTCTCTTTTTCTTCCCACTTAGAGAAGTTCCTTTAGCATTTGTTGTAGAGCTGGTTTGATGGTGCTGAATTCTCTTAGGTTTTGCTTGTATGTAAAGCTTTTGATTTCTCCATTGAATCTGAATGTGATCGTGGCTGGGTAGAGTAATCTTGGTTGTAGGTTCTTCCCTTTCATCACTTGAAATATATCATGCCACTCCCTTCTGGCTTGTGGAGTTTCTGCTGAGAAATCAGCTGTTAACTTTATGGAAGTTCCCTTGCATGTTATTTGTCATGTTTCCCTTGTTGCTTTTAATAGTTTTCCTTTGTCTTTAATTTTTGTCAATTTGATTACTATGTGTCTTTGTGTGTTTCTCCTTGAGATTATCCTGCCTGGGACTCTCTGAGCTTTCTGTATTTGGGTGGCTATTTCTTTTCCCATGTTAAGGACGTTTTTGACTATAATCCCTTCAAATATTTTCTCAGGTCCTTTCTCTCTCTCTTCTCATTCAGGGACCCCTATAATGCGAATGTTAGTGAGCTTAATGTTGTCCCAGAGCTCTTAGGGTGCCTTCATTTCTTTCCATACTTTATTCTTTATTCTGTTCTGCAGCAGTGATTTCCACCATTCGGTCTTCCAGATTACTTATCCTTTCTTCTGCCTCAGTTATTCTGCTATTGATTCCTTCTAGTGTATTTTTCATTTCAGTTATTGTATTGTTCATCTCTGTTTGTTTGTTCTTTAATTCTTCTAGCTCTTTGTTCTTTAATTCTTCTAGGTCTTTATTAAATATTTCTTTTGTCTTCTCGATCTTTGTCTCCATTCATTTTCTGAGGTCATGGATCATCTTCACTATCATTATTCTGAATTCTTTTTCTGGAAGGTTGCCTAACTCCACTTCATTTAGTTGTTTTTCTTGGGTTTTATCTTGTCCCTTCAGCTGGTACATAGCCCTCTGCATTTTCATCTTGTCTATCTTCCTGTAAATGTGGTGTTTGTTCCACAGGCTGCAGGATTGTAGTCCTTCTTGCTTCTGCTGTCTGCCCTCTGATGGATGAGGCTATCTAAGAGGCTTGTGTAAGTTTCCTGATGGGAGCGACTGTTGGTAGGTAGAGCTGGCTGCTGCTCTGGTGAGCAGAGCTTGGTAAAACTTTAATCCCCTTGTCTGCTGATGGGTGGGGCTGGGTTCCCTCCCTGTTGGTTGTTTGGCCTGAGGTGACCCAACACTGGAGCCTACCCATCTCTTTGGTGAAGCTAATGATGGATTCTGGGAGGGCTAATGCCAAGGAGTACTTCCCAGAACTTCTTCCCCCAGTGTCCTTGTCCTTGTGGTGAGCCACAGCTGCCCCCAGCCTCTGCAGGAGACCCTCCAACACTAGCAGGGAGGTCTGATTCAGTCTCTTTTGGGCTCACTGCTCCTTCCCCCTGCATCTTCGTGTGCACACTATGTTTTGTGTGCCCTCCAAGAGTGGAGTCTCTTTTTTTCCCATTCCTGTTGAAGTCCTGCCATCAAATACCACTAACCTTCAAAGTCTGATTCTCTAGGAATTCCTCCCTCCGGTGCCAGACCTCCAGGTTGGGAAGTCTAATGTGGGCTCAGAACCTTCACTCCAGTGAATGAACTTCTATGGTATAATTGTTCTCCAGTTTTTGAGTCACCCACCCACCAGTTATAGGATTTAATTTTATTGTGATTACACACCTCCTACCATCTCACTGTGGTTTCTCCTTTGTCTTTGGGTGTAGGATATCCTTTTTGGTGAGTTCCAATGTCTTCCTATCGATGATTGTTCAGCAGTTAGTTGTGATTCCAGTGCCCTTGCAAGAGGGAATGAGTGCATGTCCTTCTACTCTGCCATCTTGAACCAATCTCTCTTGTTGTTTTAATTTGCAATTCTCTTGTGACATATGATGTGGAGCATGTTTTCATATGCTTAATTGCCATCTGTATAACTTCTTTGGTTGAGGCATGTGTTCAGATCTTTGGTCTATTTTTAACTGGGCTGTTCATTTTCTTATTTTTGAGTTTTATGAGTTCTTTTAATATTTTGGATAACATTCCTTTATCAGATGTTTCTTTTGCAAATATTTTCCCTAGTCTGTGGCCTGTCTTCTTATTCTCTTAACCAGTAATATTCTTTCATATTGATTACATATTGAAATAATTGAATTAAATAAAATATATTACTAAAAGTATTTTTATTTTTTACCTTCGACTTTCCTTAATGTGGCTATCAAAAACGTTTCAAGTTAATAAGTGATTGTTTTTTTGTTATTCAAATTATGTTCCTATTGGACAGAGTAGTCTTAGAATCTAACACTTGTCTTGAAAACATCTCCCCTTTCACTGTGAAGCTTCTTGCAGAAAGCAATAATGTCAGGAATTCTGAGTTAAATAGTTTAGTAATGAATTGAAGTGAATTGTGAAAATCTTTGAAAATAATTCACTGGAAAAAAAAAAGATCATTATATGTTACTGCAGTCAAGTAAACGATCATGAAAAAGGAAACAGTTGCCCAAAGTCAATTCTACTAGCAAAAGTAAATGCTACTTTTTTATTCGAGGCTGAATATCTACTAAGATTCTGACCTCATACTAGGAAATAAATGTCAGACAATGCCTTCATTTCAAAACTCACGTGTCTATATTCTTTCTCAAAACACCTGGTCCATATGTATCCGACATCACTGCTCACCTCCTTCATCAGACCCTCTTGGACTCTTCTGTTCTCAGTGCCTTGTCCTCGTGCTTTGCCTGAGAAGCCTTGAGCAGTCATGGAGGCCATGGAGGCCCAGAAGCTCTGGCTGCTCCTGCCACTGGTAGACGGGAATGAAGAAACACACTGCAGTATATGGGATCTGGTTATCTGGGAAGCTTCCAGTGTTACCAGGGCACAGTCCAGAACCATCAAGGGGGAAAGAAGGGGGTCCCCTTGAATAGATCTTGATCAACAGGAAACATAAAATGCCAAATATGCACAGATTCATCTCTCACTCTTACTTCTCTCCTCCAGTACAGCCATATGGAGAGGTCTTGCAAAGCATCATAGAACATAGGTCAGTACAGTGGCCACTCCCCAGGTCCTGTATCCCTGCCTAACATCCTGCTTCTGCAAATATCTGATTCCAAACATAGGATGTTAGTCCTAGGTGGGACAGAGAAGAAAAGAAGCAATAGGTTAATAGCCCGTGTAAAAATGGTTGGGGTCATGGATCAGAGGCCTCATGACATGGAGATAATGTATGGAGTAAAGACAGAAAAAATATATTTCTCCAAATTAAAAAAAAATAATGTTTATTTCAAATTAAAAGATTTTTTAATTTACATGTGAAATAAGGGAGACTACCTTTCCAAGGGTTATTTCCAAATTCAGTTAACTTTCCCAAGTCAACCAGAACTAATTTCTATAAATACCAACTGACCCACTTTTTTACTATTATTTAGAGGTAAAATAAAGTTCCTCCAATAGAAATATTCTCTGACTTATTCTTAGGTCAGCTCCTGCTAGTTGTGAATGTGACAGGAAAGCTAGCTCATTAGTGCTCTGTAGATGCGTGTGTGGGAAGACTTAACATCCTATTTTACTTTGCTATTTGACATTTTTCTCTCTAATATGTAATCTATTGAGAGAAGCTAATCCTCAACTCATCCTGCTCAGTGGGCAGTAAAGAAATTGCTAATTATCTTTTCGTGAATCCATAAGTACTGTAAAATTTGGTTTGGGTGTTTTGTATACAGTGTTAGTGAACTAACACTCATTCTTCCATGTGTTGATCTAAAGGCAGAATGTCTACTGATACCAGCTTTTGTATTTTCACTGGGCATAAAAAAATGGAATACAGAGGAAAAGTTCCTTCAAATATTTAGAAGTGGCTGGGAAACTTCTGACACATTTTCATGGGAGCAAAGATAAAAGAAGCTTCTGAGGAAAAAAAAATTATTTGGAGAGCTGGAGAAGAGCATAATATACCCATATGAAGGGCCCCTTTCTAAAAGAAAAGTCAAAAATTGGCCATCCTTTGGGCTGAATTCAGCTCACAGGCATATTTTCTTCAGCTTATTCATTGTTTTTAATAAAGTCAATTAGTTGTCAAAATTTAAAAATTGGCAGGCTTCACATACAAATACAATCCATATTTCTGACTTCCGAAAAAGAGGTTAATGGAGCAAACTGGTCCCTCATTCCATGTGGCTCCTGTTGGCAGAAGCAGAGGACCACACTCTGGCTGGTTCACCCCTGTTCTCAACTGACCTGCTTCCCTCATACATTTTAACTGCTTGCCACCTGAAGCCATTGATGTTTATGCTCTCTGTTAAGAATTTCTAAGCTTATGGTTACCAGGAGCTAAGGGCAGGGGGAGGGATAAATTGGGAGATTGGGATTGCATATACACACTACTATATATAAAATAGATAACCAGTAAGTATCTATTGTATAACACAGGGAGCTCTACTCAATACTCAGTAATAACCTATATGGGGAAAGAGGCTACAAAAAGAGTTGAGATAGATAGACAGATAGAGAGATAGATAGATAGATGATAGGCAGATAGATGGAAAGATATAGATATAGATATATATGTATAACCGATTCACTTTGCTGTACAGCAGAAACAAACACAACATTGTAAATCAACTGTACTCCAATAAAAAATAATAATAAATAAATAAGTTGCACCCGAGCTGACAGTCATGTCTTTACCATTGGGAACTTCTAGGACAGTGGTTCTCATAATTGATCGCATTCTGGAGTCAACTACAGAGCTTAAACATTCTTATGTGTTACTTGAAAATGGCAGCCTAACTCCTGTGTATTCATTTTGTCTGAACTTGATGAAAGTGACCATTCTCAGGTGTCCTCCAGAGGGCTTACCACAAGGGTAGGTACCTATAGTTGTTTTTCTACAACTTGTTTGTGGATTGGGCTCCATGGCAGATTGTACTTTCTAAAGATGGTCTTCAGATATCTTCCAGTCCATATATTCTTAAAACTTGCCCTTCCTTTATAGAGAAATGAAGTTGACTTCTTTTGCTCTCAGGTCTGGGCTGGCTGGTGACTTGTTTGTAACCAATGGAATGTGATGGGAGTGACTCTGCTTTTGAGACAAGGAAATAAAGGTGATGTAACTTCCACCTTCTTCCCTGAGACTCTTACCTTTGGAGCCCTGAGACACCGTGTAAGAAGTACAACTACCAGGAGACACCTTGTGAGGAAGTGCAAACGAGTTGACACAGAGAAAACACCTGGAGAAGAAAAAGAGAGAAGTAGGGTCAGCACAGCTGTCTCAGCCTATCACAGTTCTGGCTCTAGCCATCACCTTATTGCCACTGATTGAGAGACCCTTAGCTGGAACTCCCCAGCCATGGAATCCCAGAACTATATACCAACAGCACTTTGAGTTATAATAATAAAATCATAGGTGTTGCTTTAAGCCACTAAGTTATGGGGAGATTTATTTATTTAGCAATAGTCAGTGGAACACTTTTATTCCACTGATCATTCCTTGGATAGGGAAGGTCTTACATAATCAGTGGTGTGCTGGTAAATGGTTAACAGCCAGCTGTCTGGACAGGAAAGCCCTGATTTGTAGTAGTGCTGGCTGATCACCTCGGGGTCTTTTCAAACTACCAGTGGGATACAATTCACAGTAGAGCTGGAAGGAGTTACACAGTAGCACACCATTGTAGTTTTTCCACCACAGACTCTCAATAGAGGTAAATACCCTCAAGAGCATAGATAGTAGTAAATTGTAGAAAATAATTTTGATTGTTTACCTTTGTTTTTAATACAATTTACTTAATGTTAAATGTATACCACTTAGTATCTACTACTAGTTGTGTCTAACAACAAGCTCACCAAATTCCTGAGCAGTCAACTCTCCCCCCAGGACACCATTTTGCTTCCCCTTCTGTATCATTGTGTGTGTTTCTCAGCCCTAAACACTAGGGCTCAGGAGAACCATTTCAAATGACAGATAAGGTCTCTTTTGCACACATATGTTTCACATCCAATCCATTACTCTCCCATTGTTTCACTGACCTTCAACAATCTGATTATCCATAATCAACATTGAAATCCAAATCCCAGATCACTTTAGTAGGATTTATGAGTAGTATGTCTCACAGGTACCTCATATTCAGTTGAAGAAAAACTGTAGTTAACATCTTTCCCATCACCCCATTTCTTCTTCAATCTTCCTTATCTTGCTTAATAACATCATAAAAGAGCTGGTCCCTGAGTATCCTTGAATTCCACCATCTCTCCCCATGGTCAGTCATCAGGAAATCCTGTTACTCCACTTCCTTCAGGTTTCTCAACTTTGTTTACTTCTCTCCACTTCAGATTTGACTATCATAGGTCAGGTATTGAGTCTTTCTTTTTTCTTTTTTTAAATCAAAGTATAGTTGATTTACAATGTTGTGTTAGTTTCAGGTATGAAGCAAAGAGATTCAGTTATACATATACATGTACCTATTCTTTTTCAAATTCTTTTCCAATTTAGGTTATTACAGAATACTGAGCAGAGTTCCATGTGCTGTACAGTAGGTCCTTGTTGTTTATTTTATATATAGTAGTGTGTACATGTTAATCCCAAACTCCTAATTTATCCCTCACCCCACTTTCCTCTTTGTTTGCCACAAATAAGTTTGTTTTCTATGTCTGTGGGTCTATTTCTGTTTTGTAAATAAGTTCACTTGTATCTTTCCTTTTTAGATTCCACATATAAGGGATATCATATGACATACAATGGAATATTAGTCAGCCATAAAAAAGAATGAAATAATGCTATTTGCAGCAACTTGGATGGACCTAGAGGTTATCATACTAAGTGAAGTAAGCCAGAGAAAGACAAACAAATATCATTTGATTCTTTCTTTATAGATTATTTCAACGGCTCCCCTAGCAGCCTCCCTACCTCTAGTCTTGTACTGTCCCTTCTTCACCCTGACCTCAGGGTTAATCTTTAATCATGCCATGTTTCTCTAGATTGTTCCCATTCTTTATGGCTGTGAGAAGCAGTGGCACACATCACGAGCATTCCTTCTGTGTGATTTCATTATCCAGTGAAGACAAACAGAGGAGTCCCCCCTGGGGCACATGCAGGATTTATATACACATCTGCATTGATGCAGTGCCTTAACTCAGATTACATATTTAGTCTGACAAATAACCTGAATTTTCCTTTAAACCTGTAGATACCCTGCTTGTAGAATTTCACTACAGTTGAGGTAAATTGTTCATAGCTCATTTCAGAGATATTTCATCTTTGTATTTATATTCTCTAGCTAACCCAACCAATGGAAGTTGAAATATATCTGAGAGATATTTGCTATTGTCTACAGATTAGTCTTAATTTTTCTCCTTGATTACACCCAGGGATAGAGCTGGAGTAATACAGTTTGTGGCACCTGATTTAATGTCTAGAGAAAAGGTTCCCTAGGGAGCTGTGTCACTTTGACCAAACTTAACTTAAACAACAAGACCATCTGGGGCTGATTTCTGTGGACATCATATTAAAAAGAAAATCAGTTCATTTACCCAAACTGCACATTTTATTTAAGTGACAGCAGCTGCATAAGCAAAAATATATCAGATTTTTTATTAACCATAATTCATATACTCAGTATTTTAATCTTAATCCTAAAGTATTTAGGTTTAGCACAAGTTGCTAAAATGAATAAAATTCATTGGATCATAAAAGAAGATAGAAAAGTTAAACGATCTGAAATACATTTATACAAGACTTTCATTTTTCAATAAGCTTCAGGAAACATGCCTATATTCTATAGGATAGAATATATTGCAGTCACATTGGAGATTTCAATAATTTCTGATGTTCACAATAGATTATTTAGATGTTTATAGCAGAAGGAGAATGTTTTCCATCAAAATCTGCTGAATTATGTTTTCCATGGATATTTTTCCAATACAATCTTCATACAGTGGGCAAAAAAGAAAAAGCTTTAGAAAACAGTCTGTCTTAGAAAGAATAACAGATTTTACTGAAGGATCTTCATGTTCTCAATTCTCATATGGAGAGTTTTTCAGTTCTTTAAAATCTACCTCAATACAGATGGCAACACGTAAGAGTTGTTTTCACTTTCTGGTGCCTGCCTACTGAATGCTATTTTGTACTTGTCAACCATGACCAAGTGTTGTCAGTCTCCCCTTTATCAAAGGCACAAATGTTACTTGCAAAGATTTACCACTTCACTGTAAAAAGAAAAGATGGCATTTCCACACAACTGTCATGGGACTTCTTGGTATGCCACTTTGTTTTGATCGTTTCCCATATAGATTGTGATGGATCCTGAGTTTAGGGTAGAAAACAAATTAGGATGAACTATTATAGGGTGTTATTTAGATTCTCATGGTGTGCCACTTTACCAAGAACACTGATGTATTCATTCACTACCCATCTATGTTTTCATGAAACATTTATTTAAATAGTGGTTGAAAGTTACTGAGCACTTACTGTATGCCAGGCCCAGTGCTCAGCATTTCATATACTATATTGGTATTGTTTTTTTTTCAGCCGCACCATGTGGCTTGTGGGATCTTAGTTTCCTTACCAGGGATTAAACCCTGGCATCAGCAGTGAAGTGCCAAGTCCTAACCACTAGACCACCAGGGAATTCCCTCAGCATTTCATATATTTACTAATATATACATATTATATATAAAATATATATTCCCCTACAGACTGTAGGAGGCATAGATACTATGGTTATGCATTGAAATTTATTTAATACCATTTTTGGAAGGAGGTTTAGGTTAATTCAAAGAAAGGTAACGTCTCATTTATCAACCAGCAAAATGTTGTTGCATGATCTTACAGCTCCTAAACGTCAATATTGATCCCCTACCTAGTATTCACTTATTCTTTCTAGTTAAAAGTCAGTCAGATATAATATATCCCATTTTGAAATAACAGTGTACAGGAGCAATGGATTAGAAAGAACAGAGACCTGAAATCCAATGCCAACACTGTCACCCACTGTGTGATCCTGCGTGGATGGATTCATCTCTTTGATTCAACTTCTTTGCATGTAAAATGGTTAGATATTTACTGAAAAGATTGTTCATAGATTTAAAAAGTAATGATTTGTAATTGGCTGACACCTAGTGAGTTCTTAAGAGATATTTTTTCTCAGAACTATTCTGTCCTAGCAATAACTTTTTCTTGCATTTGAGGTTAATTAAACTTAACCTTGTGTATGAAAAAGTACATAAAGCCTTTTTTCAAAGACCATCTGTAATTGCAAAGTAGAAAGAATATTAGACTTGAATCCAAGAGTCTTGGGTTTGGGTCTTAAATGGACCAAACACTAACTCAGGTAGAGTCATTTAACTGCTCTGAACTAGCTTCGTTGTATGTAAAAAATGTACATATAAAAAGTCCTTTTCTTTACTAATATATCATTAATTACCCTGTAGTCAAGACCATTGAAAAAAACTCTTTGGATCTCAATATAGTGGTATTTGTGAAATGCCTTTGTGCCACAATTGTCACAGGCATTTTTTAAAACATCTTTATTGGAGTATAATTGCTTTACAATGGTGTGTTAGTTTCTGCTTTATAACAAAGTGAATCAACTATACATATACATATATACCCATATCTCCTCCCTCTTGCATCTCCCTCCCACCCTCCCTATCCCACCCTTCTAGGTGGTCACAAAGCACTGAGCTGATCTCCCTGTGCTATGTGGCTGCTTCCCACTAGCTATCTATTTTACATTTGGTTGTGTATATATTTCCATGCCACTCTCTCACTTCGTACCAGCTTACCCTTTCCCCTCCCCATGTCCTCAAGACCATTCTCTATGTTTGCGTCTTTATTCCTGTCCTGACCCTAAGTCCTTCAAAACCTTTTATTTATTTATATATTTATTTTAGTTTCCATATATATGTGTTAGCATACGATATTTGGTTTCCTCTTTCTGACTTACTTCACTATGTATGACAGACTCTAGGTCCATCCAACTCAGTACAAATAATATAATTTCGTTTATTTTTATGGCTGAGTAATATTCCATTGTATATATGTGCCACATTTTCTTTATCCTTTCATCTGTTGATGGACACTTAGTATTTTTCCATGTCCTGGTTATTGTAAATAGACCTGCAATGAACATTGTGCTATATGACTCTTTTCGAATTATGGTTTTCTCAGGGAATATGCCCAGTAGTGGGAATCCTGGATGGTATGGTCGTTCTATTTTTAGTTTTTAAGAAACCTCCATACTGTTCTCCATAGTGGCTGTATCAATTTACATTCCCACCAACAGTGCAAGAGGGTTCCCTTTTCTCCACACCCTGTCCAGCATTTATTGTTTCTAGATTTTTTAATCATGGACATTCTTACTCGTGTGAGGTGATACCTCATTGTAGTTTTGGTTGCATTTCTCTAATGATTAGTAATGCTGAGCATTCTTTCATGTGTTTGTTGGCAATCTATATATCTTCTTTGGAGAAATGTCTATTTAGGTCTTCTGACCAGTTTTTGATTGGGTTATTTGTTTTTTTGATATTGAGTTGCATGAGCTGCTTGTAAATTTTGGAGATTAATCTTTTGTCATTTGCTTCATTTGCAAATATTTCTCCCATTCTGAGTGTTGTCTTTTCGTCTTGTGTATGTTTTCCTATGCTGCACAAAAGCTTCTAAGTTTCATCAAGTCCCATTTGTTTATTTTGTTTTTAGTTCCATTTCTCTAAGAGGTGGGTCAGAAAGGATCTTGCTGTGATTTATGTCATAGAGTGTTCTGCCTATGTTTTGTACTAAGAGTTTTATAGTGTCTGGCCTTACATGTATGTCTTTAATCCATTTTGAGTTTATTTTCATGTATGGTGTTAGGGAGTGTCCTAATTTCATTCTTTTCCATGTAGCTGTCCAGTTTTCCCAGCATCACTTATTGAAGAGGCTGTCTTTTCTCCCTTGTATATTCTTGCCTCCTTTATCAAAAATAAGATGAGCACGTGTGCATGGGTTTATCTGTGGGTTTTCAATCCTGTTCCATTGATCTATATTTCTGTTTTTTTTGCCAGTACCATACTGCCTTGATTACTGTAGCTTTGTAGTATTGTTTGAAGTCCAGGAGCCTGATTCCTCCAGCTCCGTTTTTCTTTCTCAAGATTGCTTAGGCTATTTAGGGTCTTTTTTGCTTCCATACAAATTGTGAATTTTTTTTGTTTTAGTTCTGTGAAAAATGCCATTGGTAGTTTGATAGGGATTGCACTGAATCTGTAGATTGTTTTGGGTAGTACAGTCATTTTCACAATGTTGATTCTTCCAATCCAAGAACATGGTATATCTCTCCATCTGTTTGTATCATCTTTAATTCTTTCATCAGTGTCTTACAAATTTCTGCATACAGGTCTTTTGTCTCCTTAGGTAGCTTTATGCCTAGGTATTTTATTCTTTTGGCTGCAAGGGTAAATGGGAGTGTTTCCTTAATTTCTCTTTCAGATATTCCATCATTAGTGTATAGGAATGCAAGAGATTTCTGTGCATTAAATTCGTATCATGCTACTTTACGAAATTCATTGATTAGCTCTAGTAGTTTTCTGGTAGCCTCTTTCAGATTCTCTGTGTATAGTATTATATGATCTGCAAACAGTGACATCTTTACTTCTTTTTTTCCAATTTGGATTCCTTTTATTTCTTTTTCTTCTCTGATTGCTGTGGCTAAAACTTCCAAGACTATGTTTAATAATAATAATACAACCTCGTCTTGTTCCTCATCTTAGAGGAAATGGTTTGTTTTTCACCATTGAGAATGATGTTGGCTTTAGGTTGTAATATATGGCCTATATTATGTTGAAGTAAGTTCCCTCTATTCCTACATTCTAGAAGTTTTTATCAGAAATGGGTGTTGAATTTTGTCAAAAGCTTTTTCTGCATCTATTGAGCTGATCATATGGTTTTTCTCCTCAATTTGTTAATATGGTTTATCACGTTGATTGATTTCCATATATTGAGGAATCTTTGCATCCCTGGGGTAAATCCCACTTGATCATGGTGTATGATCCTTTAAATGTGCTGTTGGATTCTGTTTCCTAGTAGTTTCTTGAATGTTTTTGCAACTATGTTCAACAGTGATATTGGCCTGTAGCTTTCTTTCTTTGTGACATCTTTGTCTAGTTTTGAAATCAAAGAGATGGTGGCCTCATAGAATGAGTTTGGGACTATTCCTCCTTCTGCTATATTTTGGAAGAGTTTGAGAAGGATAGGTGTTAGCTCTTCTCTCAATGTTTGATAGAATTTGCCTGTGAAGCCATGTGGTCCTGGGCTTTTGTTTTCTGGAAGACTTTTAATCACAGTCTCAATTTCAGTGCTTGTGATTGGTCTGTTTATATTTTCTGTTTCTTCTTGATTCAGTCATGGAAGGTTGTGCTTTTCTAAGAATTTGTCCATTTCTTCCAGGTTGTCCATTTTATTGGCATATAGTTGCTTGTAGTAATAATCTCTCATGATCCTTTTTATTTCTGCAGGGTCAGTTTTTACTTCTCCCTTTTCATTTCTAAATCTATTGATTTGAGTCCTCTCCCTTTTTTTGTTGATGAGTCTGGCTAGTGGTTTATCAATTTTTTTTATCTTCTCAAAGAACCAGCTTTTAGTTTTATTGATTTTTGTTATTGTTTCCTTCATTTCTTTTTCATTTATTTCTGATCTGATCATTATGATTTCTTTCCTTCTGCTAACTTTGGGTTTTTTTTTCTTTCTTCCCTAATTGCTTTAGGTGTAAGGTTAGGTTGTTTATTTGAGGTGCTTCTTGTTTCTTTAAGTAGGATTGTATTGCTATAAACTTCCCTCTTAGAACTGCTTTAGCTGCATCCCCTAGGTTTTGGGTCATCATGTTTTCATTGTCAGTTGTTTCTAGGGAGTTTTTAATTTCCTCTTTGATTTCTTCAGTGATCTCTTGGTTATTTAGTAGTGAATTGTTTAGCCTCCATGTGTTTGTATTTTTTACAGATTTTTTTCCTATAATTGATACTTATCTCATAGTGTTGTGTTTGGAAAAGATACTTGATACCATTTCAGTTTTCTTAAATTTACCAAGGCTTAATTTGTGACCCAAGATATGATCTATCCTGGATAATATTCCATGAACACTTGAGAAGAAAGTGTATTGTTTTGTTTTAGGATGGAATGTCCTAAAAATGTCAATAAATGTCCCTTGTTTAACGTATCATTTAAAGCTTGTGTTTCCTTATCTATTTTCATTTTGGATGATCTGTCCTTGGTGAAAATGGAGTTTAAAATCCCCTACTGTGATTGTGTTACTGTCGATTTTCCCTTTTATGGTTGTTAGCTTTTGCCATATGTATTTAGGTGCTCCTATATTGGGTGCATAAATATTTACAATTGTTATATCTTCTTCTTGGATTGATCCCTTGATCATTATGTATTGTCCTTCTTTGTCTGTTGTAATAATCTTTATTTTAAAGTCAATTTTGCCTGATATGAGAATTGCTACTCCAGCTTTCTTTTGATTTCCACTTGCATGGAATATCTTTTTCCATCCCCTCACTTTCAGTCTCTATGTGTCCCTAAATCTGAAGTGGGTCTCCTGTAGACAGCATATGTATGGGTCTTTTTTGTGTATCCATTCAGCCAGTCTATGTCTTTCATTGGAGCACTTAATCCATTTGTATTTAAGGTAGTTATCTATACATATGTTCTTATTACTATTTTCTTAACTTTAAGGGGTTTGTTATTGTAGGTCTTTTCCCTCTCTTGTGTTTCTTGCCTGGAGAAGTTCCTTTAGCATTTGTTGTAAAGTTAGTTTGGTGTTGCTGAATTCTCTTAGCTTTTGCTTGTCTGTAAAGGTTTTAATTTCTCCTTTGAATCTGAATGAGATCCTTGCTGGGTAGAGTAATCTTGGTTGTAGGCTCTTCCCTTTCATCACTTTTAATATATCCTGTCACTCCCTTCTGTCTCACAGAGTTTCTGCTGAAAGATCTGCTGTTAACCTTATGGGGATTTCCTTGTATTTTATTTGCTGTTTTTCCCTTGCTGCTTTTAATATTTTTTCTTTGTGTTTACTTTTTGATTAATATGTGTCTTGGCATGTTTCTCCTTTGATTTATCCTGTATGGGGCTCTCTGTGCTTCCTGAGCTTGACTGACTATTTCCTGTCCCATATTTGGGAAATTTTCAACTATAATCTCTTTAAATATTTTCTCAGTCCCTTCCTTTTCTCTTCTTTTCTGGGACACTTATAATTTGACCTTTGGTTCATTTAATGTTGCCCCAGAGGTCTCTGATACTGTCCTAAATTCTTTTCATTCTTTTTTCTTTATTCTGCTCTGCAGTAGTTATTTCCACTATTTTATCTTTCAGGTCACTTATCTGTTCTTCTGTCTCAGTTATTCTGCTATTGCTTCCTTCTAGAGAATTTTAAATTTCATTTATTGTGTTGTTCATCATTGTTTGTTTGCTCTTTAGTTCTTCTAGGTCCTTATTAAACGTTTCGTGTATTTTCTCCATTCAATTCCTAGATTTTGGATCATCTTTACTATCATTACTCTGAATTCTTTTTCAGGTAGACTGCCTGTTTCCTCTTCATTTGGTTAATCTGGTGGGTTTTTGCCTTGCTCCTTCATCTGCTGTGTGTTTCTCTGTCTTCTCATTTTGCTTAACTTAATGTGTTTGAGATCTCCTTTGAGCAAGCTGCAGATTCGTAGTTCCCATCATTTTTGGTGTCTGCCCCCAGTGGCTAAGGTTGTTTCAGTGAGTTTTGTAGGCTTCCTTGTAGAGGGGACCTGTGTCTGTGTTCTGGTGGATGAGGCTGGATATTTTCTTTCTGCTGGGCAGGACCACCTCTCGTGGTGTGTATTGGGTTGTCTGTGACCTGATTATGATTTTAGGCAGCACCTCTGCTAATGGGAAGGTTTGTGTTCCTCTCTTGCTAGTTGTTTTGCATAGGGTGTCCAGCTCTGTAGCTTGCTGGTCATTGAGTGGAGCTGGGTCTAAATATTGAGATGGAGATCTCTGGGAGAGCTTTTACTGTTTGATATTATGTGGTGCCAGGAGGTCTCTGGGAGACCAATGTCCTGAACTCGGCTCTCCCACCTCAGAGGCATAGGCTTGACACCTGGCCGGAGCACCAAGACACTGTCAGCCACATGGCTCAGTAGAAAAGGGAGAAAAAAGAAAGAAAGAATAAAATAAATTATAAAGTTATTAAAATAAAAAATATTATTAAAAATAAAAAATGTTAAGTAATAAATAAAAAAGAAAGAAGAGTACAACCAAACCAAAAAACAAATCTACCAGTGGTAACAAGCACTAAAATCTATACTAAAAAAATAACCCTAAGACAAATGGTAAGAGCAAATCTGTACAGACAAAATCACACAAAGAAGCATACACCTACACACTCACAAAAAGAGGAAAAGGAAAATATATATATATATATATGTATTAAAAAAAAAGGAAAAAGGAAGAGAGCAACCAAATCAATAAACAAATCTAGCAATGATAATAAACTCTAAGTACTAAACTAAGATAAACATAAAACGAGAAACAAATTAGATGCAGAAAGCAAACCCCAAGTCTACAGTTGCTCCCAAAGTCCACCACCTCAATTTTGGAATGATTTGTTGTCTATTCAGGTATTCCAGAGATTCAGGGTACATCAAGTTGATTGTGGAGATTTAATTCATTGCTCCTGAGGCTGCTGGGAGAAATTTCCCTTTCTCTTCTTTTTTCGCACAGCCCCTGGGGTTCAGCTTTAGATCTGGCCCTGCCTCTGCATATAGGTCGCCTGAGGGCATCCGTTCCCTGCTCAGACAGGATGAGATTAAGGAAGCACCTGATCAGGGGGCTCTGGATCACTCAGGCTGGGGGGAGGGAGGGGTACAGAATGTTGGGTGAGCCTGCAGTGGCAGAGGCCAGCGTGATGTTGCAACAGCCTGAGGCACACCATGTGTTCTCCCCGGATGTTGTCCCTGGATCACAGGACCCTGGCAGTGGTGGACTGCACAGGCTCCCAGGAGGGGAGGTGTGGGTAGGGACCTGTGCTTGCACACAGGCTTCTTGGTGGTTGCAGCAGCAGCGTTAGTGTCTCATGCCCGTCTCTGGGGTCTGTGCTGATAGCCACAGCTCACACTCATCTCTGGAGCTCATTTAGGTGGTGCTCTGAATCCCCTCTCCTCCTCGTCACCCTGAAACAATGGTCTCTTGCCTCTTAGGCAGATCTAAACATTTTCCCGGACTCCCTCCTGGCTAGCTGTGGTGCACTAGCCCCCTTCAGGCTGTGTTCACGACGCCAACCCCAGTCCTCTCCCGGGATCTGACCTCCGAAGTCGGAATCTCAGCTCCCAGCTCCCACCCATCCTAGTGGGTGAGCAGACAAGCCTTTCGGGCTGGTGAGTGCTGGTTGACACCGATCCTCTGTGCAGGAATCTCTCCACTTTGCCCACTGCACCCCTGTTGCTGTGCTCTCCTCCATGGCTCTGAAGCTTCCCTCACTCGCCCACCACCCGTCTCTGCCCACGAAGGGACTCCTAGTATGTGGAAACCTTTCCTCCTTCACAGCTCCCTCCCATTGGTGCAGGTCCCATCCCTATTCTTTTGTCTCTGTTTTTTCTTTTTTCTTTTGCCCTACCCAGGTACGTGGGGAGTTTCTTGCCTTTTGGGAGGTCTGAAGTCTTCTGTCTGCATTCAGTAGGTGTTCTGTAGGAGTTGTTCCACATATAGATGTATTTCTGATGTATTTGTGGGGAGGAAAGTGATCTCCACGTCTTACTTGAAGGTCTTCCTGTCACAGGCATTTTAAGCATCTTTTTTTTTTTTAATTAGTTGGTTGACCACAACAGTTTCTGATCATTAGCAACAAAACCCAAGCCAAGACCAATCAAGTTTAACCTAGAACAACCAAGTCAACAGGTGGATTTAAACTCTTAAAAATATACTAAATGTCTGTTGTTATGTTTTTAAGACTGAAACCGTTTGTTACACAATAGCTTACGGATACATTGTATTTTAAATTCTGGTCCATCTCCTACTGATTCTCAGCAGAGTTCCCTAATTCTCCTGGTTCAAAGTCATTTCTTCTTCTTTTGAATGTCTATGGCATACAACATTTCCACCATTAATTGACAGTCAATACCTTGGAGCGCATGCATATATTTATATCCCTAATCTGGTAGCACTTGCCTTGTTTAAGAATATCTAGTCCTCTTTCTATCCATAGTTCCTAACTCAAGACCTTATACAGCTCAGGGAATATATAAATATTTATTCCTTTGATTAATACACTCCTTTTTAAACCCCATCTGATTTTTTAAAATAAAGTGGCATTATATTCATTCTACAGCACTAGTTCTCAACAATTCTGACTTAATTAAATTAGGGTGAGTCCTGGGCATTGGTATTTCAAAAGTTTTCCAGGAGATTATAATATATATCCAGGATTAAGAATTACAACATTCATCTTGGCTCTGAATGGATTAAGTCTTTAGGGCACTTTTTTTAAATGCAAAGGGGACTTCCATGGCAGTCCAGTGGTTAAAGTTCCATGTTTCCACTGCATGGGATGCGGATTTGATCCCTGGTTGGGAAACTAAGGTCCCACATGCCTAGTGGCCAAAAAAAGACATTTATCTGGCCATTTTCACTTACTCCAGGTAGTAATCATTGACTACCCCTTACAAATCTGCTCAGTCTTTTTGTTTATTAACATCCTCCTGCCCCAGCCAATTCCCCTGTCTCACTCCTACTTCCAAGCAGAGCTATGTGAACTCCTTTGTTCTCTTTATAGTTTAAATGCAAACAAATCCTTTAAAACCAGATTGATTCAGCAGAGAGGAAGAGATAGCACCAAGTGGTATGTTGGTATTTTTATAACTTCTAAGTGAACAATCCATTTTAAATGATTAATTCCATTACATTGCAATTTATGTCTAGTGCCAACTAATGAAATAAATTAGCTTTAACATCAATTCAACACTCTTCCTTTTCTCACATGCTCTCATTAACTTCATCCTGAATGTTTTGCTACAACAATTTCTCTGCCACACCAGCTGCACCATTACTGGACTTTTCTTATTGATTACTGAAAAGTCAGATGTAAGAAAGACAACTGAGTAGGGAGTTGGTTACTATGATCAGTTTACTGTCTAGGGGGGAAAAAGTCATCAACAAGGTATTTATTCTCTTGCCTATATTTTTTCTAGAGGAAATGGTATATTTCTGACTCTATGTATATTAAGAGGCTCTGATAGATATGTAGGTTCTACAACAGTTTTCAGGAATGATTTATTGATTTATTCCAATAAATAATAATGTTACAAATGTTGCAGTACATTTCTGTTTTTATAGTGCTTCCTTATCCACTACTTTGAATCTTCATGGAAAACCTAAGAAATCAGAAAAGTAGACATTTTAGCCACATTCTATTAATGAAGAAACTATAAGTCAGAAAGCTTATGCAAGTGACCTTAGACTCCTTAGTGGCAGAGTTGGAACCAGACTTTCCTTTTCCCCATTATCCTTCAAAGTCAAGAATCATAAGTTAAGAAGGTGGGTTTGGAGAATCTGACTGGTAAGTTGTGTAGTAAGGAAAGATAATTCTGTGTAGAAAAGAGCTATATCCTACACACTCTTAAATGTTAGAATGGGAAAATTGACCCTAAACACTCCACTGAATGGCCACAGTATCAGAAATGCCAACATATAGGGTACACATTGTCTGACACTTCAAGCAATGTCTTGAATTCATAATCCATTTACTTTCATGGAGACACCATTTAAATCCAATTGACCCCAGTTGCAGCACATCATATTAAATTATTATTATTATTTTTTTTTAATTTTAATTTTAATTTTTAATTTTTTTTATTAGTTTCTGCTTTATAACAAAGTGAATCAGTCATACATATACATCTGTTCCCACATCCCTTCCCTCATGCATCTCCCTCCCTCCCACCCTCCCCATCCCACCCCTCCAGGCGGTCACAAAACACCGAGCTGATCTCCCTGTGCTCTGCGGCTGCTTCCCACTATCTATCTACCTTACGTTTGGTAGTGTATATATGTCCATGCCTCTCTTTCGCTTTCTATAAACTCATTCAACAAGTCCCCCAGTAAAAGCCAGTGAGACTATAGTCTAGAATGAATACATTTTGATAGTCAGGTGAGGGGTGGATTCAAAGACCCTTAAGGAGAGAAGAGCCAGAGGGATATTGAAACGAGCATCCTTGGAGTTGGTATTCAGAGAAGCAGGATGGAAAGAAGGTGATGTACCAAGCACTTCGAGGAGGATGTGGGGCCAGTTTTTCCCGTTCCATTATTTTGCAGAGGGTCATATCTCAATAGCATGGAGTAATGTAAAGGATGTCAACCTTGCAACCAGAGAAGCAAAATTCCTTTCATCATTGTACCAGCTGAGAGATTTTGAAATGTTGTTTCATATTTCTGAGTCTCTGTGTCACCATTTCAGAAAAATATGTTACCATTGATGAAATGAACTAAGAGATTTAAAACTTCCCCAGAATATAATGTGCACTCAAAAAATGTTTTCTCCCTTCATCTCTTCCCCCTAGTAACTATTACAATCCCCCAAACTTCTAAGTTTTAAAATATTTATCTTTGCAGTGGTTAAAAGTTCAGAATATGCAGTCATATATACAAGGGGTCAAATCTTGTCTTTATCACTTACAACTGTAACCTTGGACAAGCAATTTAATCACACTATTTAAGGAATGTCTGAATTCCTTATTTATAAAATAGTACCTACTTCATATTGTTATAGTAAAGAATACATGAGGAAATATAGGAAAGGTCTCAGTGCATGGCTTACAGCAAGCCCTCAGTAAGCCCTCCTCAGTCCCTGCATTATTTCATACCATCTTCAGGATCTTGACCTTCACTTTATCTCCCACACAAGCCTCTCCTTAGCAGCGTGCTAGTCACACCCTGTGGACAACCTAGGTTTCGCTGGTGTCCCTTTTTTTTAGGCAGATGACCTTTGTCTCTGTCTGCTAGCATCTCTTTCCTTCAGTTTCCCCTGGATGGACACACTGGCCACCTACTGACTGAAGCACAGCTGTATCTTCCCACTGAGCATCTTTGCTCCAGTCAAACTCAGCCAGGTGCTTTTAGGCTTTTGGCGTGTTTCTAGGTAATGGCTACTCACATAGCAGTTTGCAAGTTGAAGTTGCATACCTCATCGTTCTGTGATTTGCATATGTAAGATGAACTGGCTCATTTCAGCTTTAAAAGTATTGTGAAGGCCATATTTTAAAGTGAAAAGAATTCGACTTGAAATATAATATTGATATTTTCCTCTTTGGGGTGTATTCTCAAATGGAATATCTGTTACTTAGATAGTGATGTTTGAGATAGAATCAGCATGTGAAAACTGTTCAAAGTCAGATAATATATTGGAATATATTGGATCTGTTTTATTTTAAAGTCTAGATGATTAAAACAAAAAGGTGTTTAGCTCTTCATTTTTTAAGCTAAACTAATTTGGAGGAGTCTGCCAAAATTGCAGATAGCAGGTTTTATGCTAACATTCTAATAGTCAGTCAATCCCTTGATGACAATGGTTTTCTTGTCTCCTACCTGCATTTTGTTCTGGTTTCAAGCACACTTCAGCTTATTAAGTGTTTGGAAATTTTCAATACTCATTCACCACATCTTAAATTTTTAGAAAACTCTTGTCTCACATCAATTTAAAAAGGTTTTGATCTTTGATCCTATTCCTGGAAGAACTGGAGTTTAGAGACTGAATTAGAGGAAAGAGTAGATGGTTCACCTCTCTTCTCTTTTCCTTGCTCACTCTTTGACCTTGGGTGCATTGTGGAATCTCCCTGAGGCATAGATCACTCCAACAGCTGACTCTGAGTTTGGGTGGGACACAGTGTATGGGAGCTAGCCTTCACATGAGGCCCTTGGAAAACACAAGAGAGAAGAGACCATAATATATGCTTGTTTGGGGGTGGGGAGGGATTCTTGGTCCTCAGCCTCTTCTCTCAGTATTTAATAATAACCCCAAAGAAATAATTTGTCACTAAATAATACTATAAAAGTTAACTAGTTGCCTTTACATTCTCCTGGAGTAAGAGTTACTAAACATGTTCACACTGATTTTTCATTAAAGCCAGAAGTTCAGGACTGGTAGTCATATGTGCGTTTGATAAATAAAGTTATTTTATGTTTGAAAGCTGTCATGATGTCTAAATCATGAAAATCCTAGAGGGAAAATAATAAAAGGGAACCTTAATGCTAAAATATAGACTACTGACCTGAAACTATAGGTTGAACTTAGTCATTTTAATTTGTATTTCAATTACTTCTCATTCTTCTCATCAACAGAGAAAAAATAAGTGGTTTATAGGAGAGTTACCTCTACCCACGTCACAGAGACAATGCTACCCAATGCTACTTTCCCCTATTTCAAATCTCTCAAACATACATTATCTCATTGAATTCCTTTTTTAAAATTTATTTTTTGAAGCATAGTTGATTTACAAGGTTGTGTTACTTTTTGCTGTACAACAGAGTGATCCAGTTACACGTGTATATATATATATATATATATATATATATATATATATACATATATATACACATACATTCTTTTTCATATTCTTTTCCATTATGGTTTATTGCAGGATATTGAATAGAGTTCCCTGTGCTCTACAGTAGGACCTTGTTCTTCATCCATTCTCTATATGATAGTTGCATCTGCTAATCCCAAACTCCCAATCCCCCACCTCCCCTTGGCAACCACAGGTCTGTTCTCTATACCTGTGTATCTCATTGAATTCTCATAACACACTTGAGGGTTCCTACACAGAGTTTGGGACAGATGAGGAAACTGAGACCCAGGAAGACCAAGAGATCTTCATAAGATCAGAGAATTATGCAGTGACTGGCTTTGGGCTAGAGCTAGGGTTTTGATTTGCCAAAGAGCTGCAGTTAATACATGTGAACTCAGAATAAATTGGACTGATTCCATGATCACCCTAGCCAGAAAACACATCCCCTGAGTCGCTTCTTGGATCTTTTTATTATCAACAGTCATTACAAGACCAGCCCGACATTGGGAGCCATCCAGGCAGGGACGGGTGAACAGAGGAAGTACAAAGGACACACGACCGATGTGATCTGGAGCTGGCAGGACAGCAGGCTGGGAAGATGGAAGAGGACCATTTATCAGGATGCTTATCTCCTAGAAAAGTTGGAAGAAGCACAGTGGGAAAGGTTGCACAGGACCCCGGGGACACTGACCTGGACTATGGCAGCAGCACAAGCAAGCCAGGACCAGCAGCCACAGACTAAGGTCCTCCTGACACTGAGTCCATGAATCCTGCAGGTCCCAGTGCCCAGGATTCTGCACCACTGCAGACCTCATGCCCAGTGACTTACCCTCTGCTTCCAGACAACAGCTGGTCTGCAAAGACAAGTCACTAATTAGAATAATTAGGGCAAATCATCACAGTGAATTAATGACTCACCAGCCTCCCCCTGAGCACCATGGTGTGTTTAACAAAGAGGGCAACTCCTAGAATCGCCACACATAATAAACCTTCCTGAACTTCTGCAACACTGCACGTGTCCAGGGGACAGTTCATCTGGAGTAAAACATCTTTCCCAGTTCCAGTTTTGGCTGATCTGGTCAATAAAGACACTTGTTTAACTGATTTTTTTTTCAGATAAGATCTTGGAGGTTAGATGGTATGACAACATGAAAGCACACCATTACTGCAATTGAACCACACACAAATGTTCTCTTCCTCAAAAGAAAGATAGAAAAAGAAAAAAAAAAATACTACAGTGTTCCTTTTCCTTCACTCTTGTTCCAGAACTACAGGGAGGATTCTGGTATTTTGACAGACATTATATTCCTTCACCAGAAAGCAGTGGGTGCAAAGCAGTGAGAATACGAATCTCATACCTGTGATACTGACACCATGCTAGGTATGTTCTATTTGTTTTTAATTTTTAAAAATTTTTATGAGAATGTAGTTGATTTACAATGTTGTGTTATTTTCAGGTGTACAGCAAAGTGAATCATTTTTACATATACATATATCCACTCTTTTTAAGATTATTTTCTCATATAGGCCATTACAGAGTATTGAGTATAATTCCCTGTGCTGTACAGTAGGTCCTTATTAGTTATCTATTTATATACAGTAGTGTGTATATCTGGTCTAAATGACCATTGTCAAAAAATCTACAAACAATAAATGCTGGAGGGGGTGTGGAGAAAAGGAAACCCTCCTGCACTGTTGGTGGGAATGTAAATTGGTGCAGCCACTATGGAGAACAGTATAGAGGTTCCTTAAAAAAATAAAAATAGAACTACCATATGGCCCAGCAATCCCACTCCTGGGCATATATCCAAAGAAAACCAAAATTCGAAAATATACATGCACCCCAATGTTCATTGCAGCGCTATTTTTTTTCTTTACAACTTTATTGGAGTATAATTGCTTCACAATGGTTTATTCGTTTCTGCTTTATAACAAAGTGAATCAGTTATATATATACATCTGTTCCCATATCCCTTCCCTCTTGCGTCTCCCTCCCTCCCACCCTCCCTATCCCACCCCTCCAGTCGGTCACAAAGCACCGAGCTGATCTACATGTGCTATGCGGCTGCTTCCCACTAGCTATCTACCTTATGTTTAATACAATAATCGTATAAAGTAAATATTATCTCCAGATGATGTAAGAGAAAAGTCAGCATGGGATCAGTTATGCACCTTGCCAGTAGTTATACAGAGAGGGAATGAGAGAACTGGAGTCAAGGGCTCCTAACTCCACAGCCTATGTGCTTTCCAATGTGAATCCACATGTCCATCTTATTAGCTCTGTCTTGTTAAGAACTGACAGCCCATGGCGCCTCTGCTCTGAGATATTTGCCTAAAATTTAAAGACTGATTATTTATGAACTGAGACATGCAGTAAAACATTCAATATTCTGCATTTGGAAGATAAGGTAAAATTCCCACCTCAAGTTCTTCCTGCCCTCTGAATTCTGGAAAGTCAAAACACTCTAAGTTGCTGACTTTCAATCCCGAAAATTAATTCTGAAAAAACCCTTATTTTTTCCAGGTGTGTACAGTGTCATCAATTGCATCCCAGACCGACATCTGTCAACAAGGTTGGAAGTCCAGTGTGGAAAAAAGAACTTCCAGAAAACCTCAGGTCAGTGGGGCCGTGCCTGTGGCATTTTCAGTGTCAGCAAATAACCCACATTTGTAAGGTGGTGATAAAGTCATCTAAAAGGCATTGAAAAAGGCTGGCATAGATTACATTCTTCATGAGGGTGAGCCCATGGCTATGAACTAGCCAACACAGGTGCATGAAAAGCTAGTTAAAAAATAACTTCAAGTTCCTAATGGCTTTGGGGAAATAGCATAATTACTCATCACACTGTTTACTCTCAAATTCCAATGATTTTGAGACCCGATGATGACATCCATGCGTTCTTATCTTTCAGGCTAGAAGAACTAGCATTATACACGTTTTCTCATTTAAATCCCATAATAAAGTTATAAACTAGATAATATTTTTTCCCCTTATGAAGAAAAAAAAAGGAAAGAAAAATTGAGTTTTGCAGAGATTAGACAATATCAAGAAGGCCACAATTAAAACTATTAAAATTGAGATTCACAATTGGCTTTCATGATAGAATTTCAGGCACCTGAAAATGACTGAGCGTGTGTATGTTTGCGTATGTACATGTCTGTGCACGTGGTGGATATATAAGCACACTTTGAAGACTGGAGTGATTCGAGTGCTTTTTAAATCACACCACATAACTATGAGTAACCTCCTAGCTATTATCTTGAAATGTGATTTTTCTTAAGTGTAATCGATAGTGAGATTATAAAACTGTAAGGGGGCCTGGAGATCATATTAGCCAAGGCCCTTATTTTATAAAGAAGGACTGAAAGCCCCCAGGGTAGGGCTTCTCTGGTGGCGCAGTGGTTGAGAGTCCGCCTGCCGATGCAGGGGACGCAGGATCGTGCCCCGGTCTGGGAAGATCCCACATGCCGCGGAGCGGCTGGGCCCGTGAGCCATGGCCGCTGAGCCTGCGCATCTGGAGCCTGTGCTCCGCAACGGGAGAGGCCACAACAGTGAGAGGCCCCGTACCGCAAAAAAAAAAAAAAAAAAAAAGCCCCCAGGGTAGTGCTGAATTACTCATGACCCACATTAATCAAATCGAATGTATTCCAAGCTCAGGGTTTATCCTGCTTTTAATACACTGCCTCATAGATGGCAAAGCATTCACACACACACACACATACACACACACACACACACACACACACGTGCGTGCACACGTGCCAGTGAAAGAAAAGCTATTTTCACCCCAGATTACGTTTCCTTTTACTGAAATCTCCACTGCTTCTTCTCCCTGAATGCCCAGGTATTCACCCCATTAGCATCCTCACTGGGGAAAAAGAAAAGATGATCAGAAACAGAAAGTGGCAGAAAAGCCAGGAAAACTCCCACTCCTGCCTGCAGCTTTGAATGCCTACTCCAATCTCCTTCACTTTCTTTCCTTATTCCCCAGGACTCCTCGTTAAGAAAAGCACTCATTGCTCGCCTCTTGCAGGCACTGAGGAATCCTGGCCCTCGCGGAGTATCCCGCAGGCGCTGTGAGACGCAGCCCTTCTCCCTGGGAGGGATGGAGGGAGAGAGGATGCCCAGCGGAGGCTTCCACTACCCTCTTTCTTTTCTTCTGTCTTCAGAAGGAGAAAAGGAGTCAGGGAGGAATTCAGTGACAATTCAACCAAACACAAAGGCAGTCACAATGTAGCAGCTGCCACAAGAAGATGGGATAAAGAGTGGTGCATCGTGAGGGGACCCCTCCTCTGCCCCGCCCACCAGCAACGCAGCCAGCATCCGGATCATCCTTCCCTCGCAACAGCCTCTGTGAGAAGCCGCGCTTTGTGTGCAGCGCTTTGCAGAATTAGAGAAAGAAAAAGTCCACGGGCCGATGCCCTTCTCACCCTGGCGTTTGTGGAGCTGGCGGTTTTTGCTGCCGCTGGAGGCTCAGGATTTGTCTCTGAACTGCAGCCAGGGGTGAACGGAGTGCTAGGTCCCTGAGGTGAAAGTTTTGTTAAAGCTGCTGGTTCCTTTTGACTGAGGCTGGGGGCTCAGCCTTACCCCGTCAGGAAAATCTAGATCGCTTCGCAGGCCCACTGTGTCCCTTTCAGGGCCGAGGTCCTCCTCGGGACCAGGGGTTTGACCATAGTTCAGGAACAGACAGGACATCAGCCTGGGTCTTCCTTGGACACTATGGAGCACAGGCATCCTTGACTAAGTGACTTCTCCCCTCTGGCGCTCACCTTCCAGCTGTGTTAAATGAATATTTGATCAAAGGAAGCATTTTTAGATATGAACCCCCATCTCCAAAGATAAATTGATAGGAAAGCCCTATATGTGGAACAAACAAAAACTACTCTGCTTGAAGCAGCAGGAAAACAGGCTGTGTGCTGATGAAGAAGAGCCCTTAGAATCATGTCAGAAATGAAGAAGATGTTCAGAAAATGTGCCATATTCTCTCTTCCTTCATTTTATGTTAGACTCACCCTAACATTTGTAAAACAGTCATTTGAAATATAACTCTTGATTCTTGAAGCTGCCAATCAAAATATATATATATATACCTTATGTAAAATACCCAGCCGTCACCTCTATCCACTTAATTTGAATACATTTTTCTTCATAGCTCTTACTGTTATCTGACATCATACTGTGACTTTATTTGCTCATGTGTTTATTGTACGTGCCTCGCATTAGATTCACTCTCCATGGGGATCTGGATTCCATCTGCTTTGCTAGTCACTATGTTTCTAGCACTTACAATAATGTCTGGCACATAATAAATATGTATTGAATATATGCCTGGATTTCCCAGAATTTGATTGGAATTCTTCTTTGCCCCCCTTACTTGTATATATACATGGACAACTTAAAGTCTGAGCAGTGAGAGAAGCTCCCTTGCCTCTCTCAAAGGGTCATTTTCTTTGAGCGATTAAAAAAAAGTGAGATTTTAAAATTTTTCCGAACAATGCTAATTCTACACATTTTGTTGTACTCAAAAATAATCATCCTCTTCATCAAAATTTTAAAAACTCAAGGAGGAATCTGGGTGTAGGATCCAGTAGAAACGTTAAAAAAGGCAGAGCAGTAGCAACTGGCTGGCCGGCTGCCCACTGGCCTAGGGTGGGCATGAGCATGAAGCATCCATGGATGAATGGAAATCCAGGGAGGATTCAGCTCCGTAATCAGCAGCAAAGAGCAGGCAGCCACGGCTTTCATCTTTCTGAGAGCTTTGCTTGCCTCCAAGTAGAGTCTGACAGTTTGGAAAAGTATAAGTTACTGGATTATTAACACAACTCTCCAAAAAGTTCTGGGTGCTCTCAGATTTCTTTCTCCTCCCGGGGGTGATGCTGGTCTTCCCCCTGGAAGGGGAATTGCGCCATAGAATGAGGCTAGGCTTGCCTTAGAGCTGTGTTCAGTCCCAGTTCAGTGCTACTACAATTGTGCTGGGTCCTTCTGCAAAATACTAAACCTCATCTGAAAGCAGGCGTAGCTCCCTGGTAGGAGTTTGGATCATTGGAAATGATGTTTACAAGGTAACCAGAGCATTATTGTTTCCCACCAGCTATTACCATTACCATAGTTGATGTCAATTTAGGAGGTATGATTTATATATTAATTTCAACCAACATAAATAGGTGTTCCACATGATCACAAGGCAACATAAACCAAGGATGAAATGTAAACCTTGTAAAAATGTAATATAGCTATATAGATGTCATTGCCCACAATATATAAGGTAAGGAAATATATTTTCTCTCTCTATCCCCTTCCTTCTTTCCTTTTGTTTCACTTTTCAAACTGATAGGAAACATCCTTTCCCATTTTTCTCATGATTCAATTCACAAATACTTATGATGTCTCAATATATGACCAATAATGTTAACATATTTCAAATTTGTTTCAGATGTATTTTAAATAATGAAAATATGCCCAAGTGAAAAGTTTTCACTTACAATTTTAAGATAGCAGCTGAATCACAAGGTATAACTCTCAATCCTTTGGTAGTATTTTTACTTTCTCTCTAAGAAGGCAATATGCTTAGTGGCTAAAATCTTGGGGCCTGGGGAAGACCAGAACTGTTAACTTAAAAGCAGTGTGAATTTGGGCATGTTAATAATCTTTCAAAATTTGGTCTAACTGTAAAATTGTTCTAATAGCTGCTATCTCTTGGAGATGTTATAAAAATGAAATTAAATAATCCATGCAAACCATTTAATATAGAGCTGGACATAAGCCTTCAAGAATACTTATTGATGTTATTATTATTACTTTATTGCGGTTGTTCTATTTTTATCATTAAATACTACAAAGGGGCTTCCCCGGTGGCGCAGTGGTTGAGAGTCCGCCTGCCAATGCAGGGGACACGGGTTCGTGTCCCGGTCTGGGAAGATCCCACATGCCACGGAGCAGCTGGGCCCGTGAGCCATGGCTGCCAAGCCTGCGCGTCGGGAGCCTGTGCTCCGCAGCGGGAGAGGCCACAACAGTGATATGCCCGCGTACCGCAAAAAAAAAAAAAAATACTACAAAGGACATGTTGAATAAACAATCATATCTTTAAAAAAATCTGGCAAAGATTTTAAAAAGTGGTTTTCTTTTTTTGGTATGGAAGGTAAAAAAATGAGGACCTTTGATTCATGTCTTTTGGGCAAAATACTGTTCCAAACATTATTAAATTTCTCAAAGTTAATCCTCAAATAATTAAAGCAGAATGCTGTTTATATAATAATAAATATCTGGGTACAAAGGAAAACATTAATGATGTATATAAATTTTCCCCAGCATAAGTCCAGTCTCCTGAAGATAATTCTGTACTTTTTTAGTATACAAAGACTTAGACATTTTAATTTCTTAGATCTAGTTATATAACAATCATCAATCTCAAGATGTATCTACCCAAAACACAAATTTGTCAAAAAAAGCCAAGAGTGATTTTTATCAATCAAGACATTCATGGTTGGTTAAAGAAAGAACCAAGAATATGAAACAAAGTTTGGGTCAGGATCAGAAAATCCTTCAGTGCCTTGACATTCTCATGATTGTCTTAGAATCACAGAGGGTGTGTTGTAGGAAGGGGGACCCCTTCCAGCGCCCGAAAGTGGACTCTTGTCTAACACTCAGAAATGAATTTTCCGAGGAGACACACGTGCTGACAAAGCAAGAGACTTTACTTGGAAGGAGGGCCCCGGGTGGAGAGCAGGAGGGTAAGGGAACCCAGGAGAGCTGCTCTGCCACATGGCTCACAGTCTCAGGCTTTATACTAATGGGGTTAGTTTCCGAGTTGCCTCTGGCCAATCACCTTGCTTGGCCCATAGTTGGTCTGACTCAGGGTCCTTCCTTGTGGCATGCTCATCTCTTAGTCAAGATGGATTCCAGCGAGAAGGGCCTTGGGAGGTTGGTAGGACATATGGACTGGCATCTCCTCCCTCCTTTTGAGCTTTCCCGAATTATTCTGGTTAGTGGTAGCTTGTTAGTTCCATGTTCCTTTCTAGGACCGCCTGTTGTAAGAGAACTCATGCAAGTGGTCACTATCATGCCTGGGCAGAGCAGATGGTTTTGGTTAGTGGTTCCCCTAAAAGGTGGAGTGGGAAGTAATCCCACCCAGCAGGTATACAGTATAGGTGTTAAGTACACACAGTATAAAAACCAATAGGCTTGGCTTCAGGGCTCACCTCAGCTATTGATGAACTTTCTCTGATGAACGGCCCAGCTCAGCCACTGATGGACGTTACCTAACACCATTAAGCTTCAGTGACCTCATCCATAAAATGAAGCTAATTCCACCAACCTCACAGGGTTATTGGAGAGATTAAATAAAAAAAAAAAGAAAAGAAAAAGATGTAAAGTGCTTAGCACAATAGCAGAGCTGGGACTAAAAATTTGATCTCTTTCCTGGAAGATGATACTCATTCCAAAGTTGATAGGATTAGCATCAGAGGGAATGGGGTACAGTATTTTTTCAGGAAAATGATATATTTTTGGAAATAGTAGATATTTAACAAAAACTGAATAGAAGATAAATAATAATACTAAATATCACAGACATTTCTAGTATGAATATGAAAAACAGTCCATTTTTTCTCACAAGATCATGATCCTTGTGGTGGGTTTGGTTGTTTTGATGGTGGGGGTGGAGGGTTTTCTGGTTCGTTTGTTTATTTGCTTATTTCGGTTTTTTTGGTTTGTTTATCTGCTTATTTAGGTTTTCTGGTTTGTTTTGTTTTGTTCTATAAAAGTTTTATCTATCCGAAACAGCAAGATTTAACATTTCACTTACTTTGCCTTGCATTTCAGGCTCTGCTGAAGAACGCTTGAAACAAATTAGAGTCACAGTAACAGAAAATATAACCATAGTGGCAAAACCAAATATCCAGATGCACTGGCAGTAATGGCTCTGGTTGCTAGTTGCTAGAAGTCCCTCATTTTCTGACTTTTCTAATCTGTCCTGTTGGCACCATCCTCCCAGGACTCCAGTGGAGAGAACATCAGCCACAGTCCCTACTGCTAAATTGAAACTCACTCTACTCTGCTGCTTTCCTAAATTGCCAAAGGACATTTCACATTTGGAAGATGGATTATCCATTCCTGAAAAATTCCTAAATTCCCTGACCCTTGTATATGTTTGTCTCTCCATAAAGGATCTGGCATTCCTTTTTGTTTATTCTCAAGAAAAGCCTTAAGTTTACGTTCTTGATATCACTTTCCTCAACCCAGATGCCTCTGTCTGCAGGAAAAATGCCTCCTTTCAATGCACAACTAGCAATAGCCAATTTCTCACCCCAGGAGGCAAGTGTTACCCTGGCAGGCCCTTCTGGCACAAATACGGCAAACAGAATATTTAACAGTTGTTTTTTGGGGATTTTGTTTGTTTGTTTTCTATCTCAGAGTCAGGGTTTTTCACTGAAAAGAATCCCTTTTGGATCATTGGCAGAACAAACCAGTGTGGGAATAGCACTCCCAACTCCAGAGTCCAAAGCAAAAATGAGTCTACACCGTCATCTGTCATCTTTCAAAACTTTGCTCCATAACTGACTTGAATAATTTTGAACAGAGGAGACACATTTCCCAAAAAGAAACAACACCAGTTTTCAGAGACTGCACTCAAAATCCACATTTAAGTGAGAACAAAAGTCACACACAATAATTTTACTTGACTCTGCAGGGACACCATCTTGTTAATAAACTCAATTTGCATGACTAATGAAAATACTTACCCTCTTGGGTTCAAGCAGTTTTCTCATACATTTACATAACTAAAGTGACTCCCTAATGTGGCTCTTTTTCTGGACAAAGGGAAGATGCATTCCGAAGAAGACAAATACTACTGTGTCCCCTCGGCAGCCACCAATGACAGAGCTTCAGCAAACATCAGATATAGTCCTAATGAACACCTCATCGATTTTATTTTATCTCAAAACCAGTAACCCTTGCTGTCCTATAACCATTACTGATACAAGATAAAGTTGAAATTCATTCAGCAATTGAAGCATTTATTGAGAACTGTAATCTACTGTTTTCTCATCCAGAGAGAGAAACATACATATACATGGCAAAGGTTTTGGCGTTGGGGGCTTATAGGGTATAAGAGCAAATAAAAGAGGCACCCAGGGCTTCCCTGGTGGCGCAGTAGTTGAGAGTCCGCCTGCCGATGCAGGAGACACGGGTTCGTGCCCCGGTCCGGGAAGATCCCACATGCCGTGGAGCAGCTGGGCCCGTGAGCCATGGCCACTGTGCCTGCACATCCGGAGCCTGTGCTCCGCAGCGGGAGAGGCCGCAACAGTGAGAGGCCCGCGTACTGGGAAAAAAAAAAAAAAAAAGAGGCACACAAATAACAGCAATTCAAAGTAATGAACAATTGCCACAGTCGATATTTAAAATACTCTGAATGTTCAGAGGAGAAATAAATTACCTTGTTTGGAAAATCAGAAAATCTTCAAGAACAGGGGTTGTTTGAATTGGGCTTTGAAGCACTGAATAGATTTATAGGCATCTTGATAGAAAAGGTAGATGAATATTCCTGGTGGAAATTCTAACTAAATGATCAAAGTTATGAAGAGTGGAGAACATATAAAATGAACAGTATATACTAAATTAGCTTGTCAGTTACCGGTAAAGATTCAATGAATAACAGAAGTTAAAAAAAAACAAACCTTCAGTACCTTATTTGAACATTCAAATGTCACTTAATTGCCTGTACAGAAATAATTTCATTTTTTCCCCATCAGTGCCTACAAAAGAAAAGCAGGTATTAATATCCCTACTTTTCTGAGGAGGCAACTGAGAGCAGAGAAATCAGATGACTTGTCTAAAATCACAAGTTATAGGCTTATCCTGACAATTCACTGATTTAATTCATATAGAGCTTTGATCAGAGGACCTGATATTTAGTCATTGCTCAGAAGATGGTGGCAACTATTGAAATTGTTGGTAGTGAGCAACCCCAGAAATTGGTAATTCAAAATCCTTCTAAAGGCTGGGCTCTTCCCATAAATGTATGCTATTTCTGATTCAATAAATATATATTTGAACTAAATGCTAAATTCCAAGACCTAATTGAAGTACTTCATCAATGCAGAGCTTCTCTTAAATGAAACTGGACCTAAGGGATGCATTACAAAGTGAGAAAATAGTTAAAATTAGTATTGGGAGTGGACTTCTCTTTAATAAAGACACAAGTTCCTCCTAGATGAAGGTCCAGGCAGGTGAAAAATACCAGAATGAAGTTAAGAGCTACAATAAGGATGCTCTTCCTGGAAGGTCTGGAGACAGGTGGAGTGGACATTCAACCCCCATGTGCTCTGTGTGATGGGTGATTCTTCAGGCTACTGTGTTAGTTTCATCTGCTTGGGATGATGGATGACTTCCCTTTAAGCTTTAGCATTCTCAAATTCTAGGTGTCACACGTTACTGGTTTCTGAATTTGTATCCAAAATTTGTGTTTAGGAAATATGTTTTATATTAGATGTATGGGAGACAATGCTTGCAATCAATCACAATTTTGTGAATGATATTTACTCACTTTTGTATTATGGTCAGGCATTATATATACATATGTCACTGATTAAATAAAAAGGAGGATTCTAGTCCTAGGTGAGTTCTTCCAGGCTTGAAATTTCAATGATCTGTGAAAGTATGCAAATCGCTCCTCATTTTTCCCTGAACAAGGATTAAATTAGTATGTATTGTAAATAACACCTCACAGAGCAAAACCAGGCTGAACAAATAGCTACATTTGGTAATAGAAAGTAGAGATGATGAAATGAAATGTAGCATGAAAAAATGCTAAGAAACACAGCCGAGAAGAAGATAAAACAACAAATCAGCAACGTTTATAATACATTAAGGGAAATGAAAGAAAATCATGAGACCATTTGGGCATATTGGCCTAAATAATCGAGATGTTTGAGTTCCTCTAGGCCTGCTCTTACAGTATTTAGAATTATGCAGTATAAAGAGCGCAGGACCAGGATTAAAGAGACATAGGTGCTGGTTTATGACCTGTCTCTAACTACTTGTGAGTGATGGCAGTTCTCTCCTGGCATCAGTTTCCTCATCTGTAGAATGGGAAAACTACACCCACCTTTCATGTTTCTATGGGAATGTTATCTATGTAAAGATACTTTGTAATTTGTAAATTGCATTATGAATTTCAGTCATTAAAATTATCATGTTATTTTATATAGAAAGGTATGTGATGTAATGTTATTATTGTATAACATAATACTCATTTTTCAGGTAAAGAAGTTAAAACTCAGTAAGGTTACAGTCATAAAGTAAATATAACAAGTACAGTTTAATGATTGCTTAGCGAACTCCAGGCACCGTGTCCCTTTATTCTTTATATAATTTTTACAATTATTCTACAAGGTGGATTTTCTTATCTCTATATTACAAATGAAGAAAATGAGGCTTGAAGAAGTGAAGTAATTTTGCCAAAATCAAACAGTTTGTAAAGGGTGAAGATGAGATTTAAAACCAGTACATCTATTCTAAGGTTTATATTATTAGCCATTATATTTCAATGCAGCAACATCAATAATTAAGTGTCTTACTACATGCAGGAAACTATACCAGCCAAAAAAAGGCAGTGTGTGTTGGTTGGAGGGTGGGGGGAGATACAAGTCAGAAAGGGTTTCACTGTGCTCATATATAATGCTGCACAAAGAGAATCTCATTGACTAAGCACAGGTCCTGGACCCCAAACTAGGAACATCTACCTGGCAGCCATAGAAAGCAACTTGAAGTCAAGAGGCTAACAAGAATTTAAAACCAAAGTCCTTAGAACACCAGAGATCAAAATCAGGAAAACCAGGTTCGTTCATCAAAGTCAAAGAGCTGATACAAATTTAGAAGTAAAACATTCTGTCAGAAATCACTATAACAAAACAATTATAATGAAAATATTAAAGGAGTTAATGGAAAGTGTGGATAACATGGGTAAAGAAGTGGGAAATTTCAGCAGAGAGATGGAAACAATAAAAAAGAGAGATGAAAATATTAGAAGTGAAAAATATAATAAAAGGAGAATTCATTTGTTGGAGTTAGCAGTAGACCAAACAGAACAGAGGAGAAGTTCAATGAACTTGAAAACACTTCTATAGAAACTATCAAAACTGAAACACAAGGATAAAAATGGGTGAAATAAAATAGACACAGTATTAGAGGTCTGAGATATAACATCAAATATGTAACATATGTGTCATTGGAATTTCAGAAGGAAAGGGAGGATAGAATGAGGCAGAAGAAATATTTGAAGAGATAATAAATAACCAAGAACTTTCTGATCTAAACATAAGCAAAATGGTAAACTAGGCAGTTCCATCCTCTCATCTCACCACAGAAACACTGGAGAATAAGTAGAAATTGTCAGAACACCAGAAAACAGTCAAAAAGTTGGCAGTAACCAAATACTGAATCAAGAAAAAGTAACTTCAAAATGGTAAGTATTTTTGTGACAATTTTATTTTCCCTTGCATCACCACCACCGCCCACCCCTGGTGCAGAAATGGATTTGGTCTTGAAGCAATGGTGGCCTGAATTCACAGTGTGGTACTCTTTCTATGACTCTGGAGGGAAAAGAAAAGTATCATGAAAAAATATCATGTATGTCAGTTCTAACTTGTCTGGGGTTACCTGAAAAACTGATGCAAGGTGTTCAACTCTGTTTCATCTAACTCAGAACTCATGCTGGAAAAGCAACGAGCTTTGGTTGAAAATACTGCAAGACAAACTAACAGCCCTCAAGATGTTTGTGGCAAAAGTTTAGAGTCAAAGCATAAAATAGACTGCATGAAGTCTGGAGCAAAAGCTGGGAGAGCTTTTTTAGAAAATTAAGACATTCAGAAGTAGCCATGTATACTGGGGAGTTTAGAAACCACATGGATAACCAGGGCAAGATGCCCACAGGCTGAGAAGACTGAGCTTTCACCTGGTGCAGATGCTTCAAGTCAGTACAAACATGGCTAAGTGTTCAAGGAGGGCACCAGTGTAGAGTTAATCTTCAGACTTAGAGAAATCAGTTTTCTATCTCTCTCTCATTTTAGTTTTAGTTTTAGTTTTTTCCTTTGTTTGTTTGTTTTTCTGCTCGTTTTCTTTGTTTTTTGTTTTTTTATGATCAGTGAAATAAATTTTTTTGAAGAGATTAAAAAATTGGCAAATATTACAAAGAAAGAAAGGAGATAAGACACAAATAACTAAAATCAGAAATAAAAGAAGGGACATTACTATCAACCTTACAGAAATAAAAAAGATTATAAAATAATACTATGAACAATTGTATACCAAAAAATTTTATAACCTAGATGAAATGGACAAATCCTACTAACACACAGATTGGATAAGCTGATTCACGATGAAGTAGAAAATCTCAACAGACTTATAACAAATAAAGAGACTGAATCAGTAATTAAAAACCTCCCAAAAAAGGAAGTCTAGGTACAGGTGGCTTCATTATTAAGTTCTATCAAACATTTAAGGAATAATTAACAAAAATCCTTCTCTAATTCATAAAAAGTAGAAGATGAGATAACTCTTCCTTATTCGTTCTATGAGGAAAACTGATAACAAAGCCAGATAAAAATATTGTAAGAAAATTACAGTCCAATACCCCATATGAATATAAGTGCAAAAATTCTCAACAAAATATCAACACTAGCAAATCAACTCCAGAACCATATTAAAAAGACCAAGTGAAATTCATCTCAGAAAAGCAGGGGTGGTTCAACGTAATAAAATCAATCACTGTAATATATCACATTGATAGTACAAAGGGAAAAAACCATATTATTATTTCAATTTAGGCAAAACAGACATTTGAAAAATCCAAAACCTTTCATAATAAAAACACTTAGAAATGTATGAATAGAAGGTAACTCCCTCAACATGGCAATGGGTATTTATGAAAAAACCACAGCTAGCATCATATTCAATAGTGAAAGGCACAAAATTTCTTAATATGAGGAATAAGACAAGGATTCACACTTTCATCGCTGTTATTCAATACAGTATTACAAGTTCTAGCCAGAGCAGTTAGGCAGGAAAAAAAAAAATGAAACGCATTCCAATTGGAAAGGAAGAGCTGAAACTATCTCTATTCACAAATGATATGATCCCATATATATAGAAAATTCAGAAAATTAACAAGAAAGCTACTAGAGCTAATAAATAAATTCAGCAAACTTGCAAGGTATAAGATCAACACAAAATTCAGTGGTGTTTCTATATATCTACAATGAGCAATCTGAAATTAAAAAGAAATTAAGAAAACACTTCCATTTATAATAGCATTAAAAACTATCTAAGAATAAATTTAACCAAGGAGATGAAAGATTTGTATACTAAAAACTTTTAAAATGTTGCTGAAAGAAATTTAAAATGAGCTAAATAAATGGAAAGACATCCCATGTTAATGAATACCAGTATTCAATATTTGTTAAGATATTAATACTACCCAAAGTGTCCACAGATTCAATGCAATCCTTATCAAAATTCCAAAATTCATTTTGAAGAAACAAAACAGTCAATCTTCAAATTTATTTTCAAAGGGAATTACAATGGACCCTGAAGAGCTAAAACAATCTTGAAAAAGTTGAACAAAATTTGAGGTTCACACTTCCCAATCTCAAAACTTATTACAAGTCTACATTAATCAAAAGAGTGTAGTACTGGCATAAGGATGGACATATAGACCAATATAATAGAATTTATAGTCCAGAAATAAGCCTATATATATATATAAACCAATTAATTATTTTGACAAATGTATCAAGTCCATTCAACAGGAAGAGCCTCTTCAATAAAAGGCACTAGCACATGAAAAAGAAAAATGAAGTTGGACCCTTACCTCATACCATATACAAAATTAACTCAAACTGGATCAATGACCTAAACATAAGAGCTAAAACTATAAAACTCTTAGAAGAAAACATAGGGATAAATCTTCATGGTCTTGGATTTGGCAATGAATTCTTAGATATGACACCAAAAATATGAGGAATAAAAAAAGAAATATAGATAAATTGGATGTCATCAAAATTAGCTTTTTCTTTGTGCTTCAAAGGACATTATCAAGAAAATTAAAAAACAACCTATGGGAGCTGAAAAGAAGATAATACATGCAAATTATATATCTGTAAACAAAGAATAATATCAAGAATATAGAAAAAACTCCTACAACTCAAAAAAAAAAAAAGACAACCAATCCAATTTAAAAATAAGAACAGTACTTGAATAGATGTTTCTCCGAAGAAGATTTACAAATGCCTTACAGGCACATGAAAAAAGATGTTAAAATCATTAATCATTAGGGAAATACAAATCAAAACTACAATGAAATACCAATTCACATCTACTAGGATGACTGTAATTTAAAAAAGAAAGTAAAAGAAAAAACTGAAAATATTGGCCAGGATGTAGAGAAGTTGGGACCCTTATGCATTGCTGGTGAGAATGTAAACTGGTACAGCTACTGTGGAAAAAAGTTCAATGTTTCCTCCAAAATGTAAATGTAGAATTATCAAATGACTCAGCAATTCCACTCCTAAGTATATACTATAATGAATTAAAAACAAGGACCCAAATACTGTATGCCAGTATTTATTGCAGCACTATTCACAATAGCACAAAGGGAGAAGCCATCCAAGTGTCAGTCAACAAATGAATGGATAAACGAAACGTGGTATATATACACAATGAAATATTATTCAGCTATAAAATGTAATGAACTTGAGCTAAAACACAGATGAACCTTGAAAACCTGCCAAGTGAAAAAGCCACATAGAAAAGGACAAATACAGTAAGATTTGACTTATATAAAGCATCCAGAATCAGCAAATTCATAGAGGCAGAAAGTAGATTAAAGGTGACCAAGGGCTGTAGAATAGGAGAGACGGGAGATTATTGCTTCATGGTTACACAGTTCCCATTTAAGAGGATGAATAGTTTTGGAAACAGATAGTGAATATCATTGTACAAAATTGTAAAGATTATTAATGGCAGTGAACTGTACATTTAAAAAACGGTTAAATGGCCAACTTTAGGTTATATATATTTGCCCCAATGAGAGAAAAGTACCATACATGCTAGTGAAAAAAATAAAAAAGTAAACTTGGGTTGCTCAACTAGACACCTCCTTTTTCGTTTGGGAGCCAGATTCCTGCAGAGTGTTTTTGTTTTTCTGCTTTTCCTTTGTGTGACTCACCAGATAGGGTCAAGCACATGCCTGAGAAGGGCTATCCCAGCAATATCCCCATCCATTTTTCCAGCTGACATTGACTGGTACAGAGGGAGGGAGAAGCTGCTAAATTAATTCAACTAGCAGCCCCTTTACCTCTAACAGAACTCTGCATCCTCTACCTTCATCTTTATAAAGAATAAAGATGAGGAACCTCCATACTGTTCTCCTCAGTGGCTGCACCAAGTTACTTTCCCACCAACAGTGTACAAGGACTCCCTCTTCTCCACATCCTTCCCAACATTTGTCATTTCTGGTCTTTTTGGTGATAGCCATTATGACAGGTATTAGCTAAAATCTCATTGTCATATTGTTTTGCATTTCCTTCATGATTAGTGATGTTGCACATCTTTTCATATGCCTGTTGGCCATCTGTATTTCCTCTCAAAAACTAAAAATAGAACTACAATATGGCCCAGCAATTCCATTCCTGGGTAAATATCTGGAAAAAAAAAACCCACTAATTTGAAAAGATACATCCACCCCAATGTTCATAGCAACATTATTTATGATTGCCAAGATATGGAAGCAATCTAAGTGTCCATCAACAGATGAATTGATAAAGAAGATGTAGTATATCTATACCTATATCTATATCTATCTATATCTCTATCTATACAATGAAATACTACTCAACCATAAAAGAATGAAATTTTGCCATTTGCAGCAACATGGGTGGACTTGCAGAGCATTATGCAAAGTGAAATAAGTCAGACAGAGAAAGACAAATACTTTATGCTATCACTTTAATGTGGAACCTGAAAAATACAACAAACTAGTGAATATAACAAAAAAGAAGCAGACTCACAGATTTAGAGAACAAACTAGTGGTTACCAATGGGGGGGCAATTTTGTGTGGGGAAGCGGGAGGTATGAACTATTGGGTGTAAGAGAGGTTCAAGAATGTATTGTACAACACAGAGAATATAGCCAATATTTTGTAATAACTGTAAAGGGAAAGTAACATTTAAAATTTATGTAAAAATGTTTTAATTAAAAGGATAAAGGTGGTATTTTAGCTACCCTCCAAAGAAAGTCCCAAGAACTCCAAAATTGATGAGAGATATCAGTCTAAAGCTACCAGAAATTGTGTGAACTATAAATAGGATAAATATAAAGTGTCCCCAATCTAGGCACATCTTAGTAAAATTACTGATACCCAGGAGAAAAAGCAAATATTAAAACTAAACAAGGAAAAGGGACACAATTCATGCAGGAGAACATATATAAGAATTACAAATGACTTGACACTGTAAACAATGGAGGCCAGAAGACACTACAACAATGTCTTTAAAGTGATATGAGAGAGGGAAAAAAAGTCTAGAATCCTGTATCCAACATGAGTATGCCTCAAAACGAAAGTGAAATAAAGTTGTCTTCATTAAAATAGAGGTTAGAGGTGTTTACCTTCAGAAAACCTGCACTATGGAAAATGTTAAAGAAATCTTCACATCAGAGGGAAATGACTCTTAGACTTGCAAGGTAGAATAAAGAGCATCAATGAAGAAGGTATCTGTGTAAACATAAAAAATATTTTTAATGACTTTAATGACAGAGAAAGAAAGAGAGATTTTAAAGACTATAAACAAAAATAATGACAATGTAATATGGAATGTGTGATACTTATAGAATTCAAATGTAAATAAGCATAGCACAAATAGCTGACAGAAGAATAGATGGAATTAATCAGTAGTAAGATTTTCACACTATATATGAAGTAGTGAGATTTTGAAACAGTATTACACGAAGGCAGACTATAATAATTTAAAGATGAACACTGTAATTTCTAGAGCAATTAGGAAAACAAAGCACAAAACTAAATCTAAAAAGTTGATGTAAGCTATAAAATTGAATGTTAAAAAGAGTCAACACAAAATAATCCAGGAAACAGGAACAGCCTAACATGGAAAAATTGGATAAATAAATATAAAACAGGCAAAAAATATTAGACTTAAACCTAACCTTATTAATAATTATAATAAAATGCAAATGAACTAGACTTCCTCTGATGACCAAGATGAAGTAACAGAGACCAATTTCCCTCTCAATGGAAAAATCTCACAAAAGTTAGACAAAAATGTATGAAACAGCAATATTCAACTGGACATCAAGCAATGATGGACAGTGATCCTGACAGAAAGAAAACAGAAATGAGTCCTAAGATTTGGTAACTACAAAGCGTTGTCAGGAGAAAATTAAGGGTACCTAAATAAATGCAGGGATATACCATTTTCATGAATCAAAAGTATACAATATTGTTAAATGTCAATTCTCCTCAAATTAATCTACAAATTCAACACTGTCCCAATAAAAATGATAGAGGTTTCTATTGTAGATATTGACAAGCTAATTATAAAATTTATATAGAAAAAAATGGAACTAAAAAACAAAGATACTTAGGGAAAAAAATGTTTGGGAACTACTGCTATCTAATTTCAAGACTCATAGTAACCAAGACACTGTGCATTCAAGTTATTTGTAGACAAATAGATCAGTGAAACAGAACAGAGATTGCAGAAAGACTCACACATATAGCATCACTGATTTTCAATGAAGACGCAAAGGCTATTTAGTGGAGACAGTATGGTCTGTTTAACAAATGATGTTAGAACAATTAGATATCCATATGTAAAAAGAAAAAAAGAGAGAAGAAAAATAAAAAATACAAATAAAACTCTAATACATTCTTTGTACCATATACAAAAACTAACTTAAATTGAGTCATAAGTCTTTTAAAAATAAAAACAAAAAAAACACTAGAAGAAACATGAGGAAAAATATTTGTGGCCTTGAGTTAGGCAAAAATATTTTAGATATGATACCAAAAGCCTAATCTGTAAAAAAAACAAATTGTTAAACTGGAATTTATCAAAATTAAAAACTCATGCTCTTTGAAAGATATGGTTGAGACAATAAAAGACAACTTATATACTGGTAGACAATATTATCCATATAGATGATAAAGAACTTATATCCAGAATTACCTGAAAACAACAAACCTAATTTTCTTAAAAAATGCAGAATATTTTAATAGACTCTTCTCATCAAAAGGAATCATTAAGATAACTAATAGTCATACACATACTCAGAAAATAGTTTTAAATACATATATCTGACAAAACATTAATATCTAGGATATACAAAGAAGTCTAGCTTATGCACAATAAAATGATGAATATCCCAATAAAAATGGCTGAAAATAGTTGAACATCTCACAAAAGAAGATATATGAATAGACAATAACCACAAGAAAAGTCCAGAATATCAGCGATCACCAGAGGAATGCAAATTATAATGCTCGTGAGACACTATTTCATATCCACTCAAATGCCACCTCTGCTCTTCATAAAAAGATTACTTACCAAGCCAAATGCCAGTGAGACTGTGGAGCAACCAGAACACTATGATGCAGCTGGTGAAAATGTGAAATAATAAAAACCATTTTGGCAGTTGTTCATAGAGTCAAACATATACCTACCTTATGACTCAGCATTTCTACTCCTAGGTATTTCTCTAAAGGAAATAGAAACATATGTCCACAAAGACTTCTATGAGATTAATAGCAGTTTTATTCACAATAGCCCAAACTGGAAATGACCCCAAGCATTCATAGCAGGAGTATGAGCCAACATATTGCACTATTATATATCCATTAGATGGAAAATCAGTTAATGATAAAAATTTCTTAACTAATGATGCATGCAAGACCATGAATATACAAGACACAGACATTATGCTGACTGAAAAGGGGCCAACAAATGAGAGCTTATATTTTATAATCCTATTTAAAACTGAATTTCTAGACTAGGCAAAATTCACTGATAGTAGAAGGGGTTGCCTGGGAAAGGATTGACGGGAAAGAGACAAAAGGGCAAGTCTGTTGATGATGGGAAATATTCTAGATGTTGTTTTAGGTGGTGGTAACATAGATGTATGCTATTGTAAAAATTCATTAATCTGAGCACTAAATATCCATTTTATGATTTGTAAATTATACCTCAACAAAAATGAATAAAAAAGAGAGATGCAGATAAGAATTTGCTAGTTTTATAGTAATGTTGATCAGAGCAATTATTTCTTATCTCCACTGGTAAAAAATAAAGTTGAGAACTGCTTTGAGATGCACTATGACATGAGTAAGAATCAACATTTAATGTTGTAAACCAATGATATTTTGAAATTATTTGTTCCTAAGGCATAACCAAGCAGAATGTGATTAATAACCTGATCAAGTCTTACTTGTTCTAAGGCAAATTGCCTTCCTGTTTCTGCCATTTTGAGATCTCACCATCTTTAAATGTTTAAAGTATGAAATGTATCAATTACCTATAATGTCTTTTTTTATTTTTTTAACTTGTGTACTGTATTGTTCTTTCTAGTGAAACTATAAAATTCTACACAGGGGAGACCAAGTGACAGAAAGTGTGGAAATTGATATTAGAAGCTGGAAATATGGCATTCAATGGCTTATGCTTTTAAAAAAATAATAACTTGTAAGAGTGATCATGGCTATAAATGGCATTTTTTAATATTTGGTGGGGCACGTGGGCACCAATTTCTTTCTTTTCTGGATTACTGAAGATTAGAAAAAGAAAGAAGTTTCCCTACATACAATCCCTTCTCCTAACCCCTTCACTCCCAGGAAAATGTTGAGAGTTAAGATTGGGAGAAGATAAGGGATTTAAAACTAGCATATTCACTGACCATTATGTACTTGGCATTTGCAAGATACTTTGCATATATTATGTCATATAATCTCCATTTAAACCTACAAATTATGTATTATCTTGCCTGTTTTGGAGATGAAGAAACTGGGGCTAATGAATTAAATAACTTGCCTGTTTTTCAAATACTACACTTTAAGAGCTCAAACTCAGATGAGTGATGCTGAATCATGTCCTGCCATGTTTCCTGTCTTTTTCCCAGAACCATTGCCAGGAGCTCTCTTGTCTGAGTTATGGCAGCCTTCTGACCCCCAAACCACAGTCCTAGGAACAGGAAGAAAAAGTGTGACTTGATTTGTGGTCAAGACAATATATCAGATTGTTTAATTGCTTCTTTATTATTTAGCTCTCAGAAACACTCTCTATTAATCACCTGAGAGTTAATCATTCTAAATTTCATCCATTGAAAGCAGAAGCCATTAGTCTGAGAGCCAACAGCAGAGACAGAGCATACAAGAAGCAATCATTACCTTGTGTGTGGGCCAACATTTACCCTGCTGCCTTTGGAAGGAAATGGCAAAGAGGAGTAAGAAATTTTATTTGTTTGCCAAAGAAAACAAAGAATAAAAAGGGAAAATGGTACTTTGGTGAAGTTTTTAAAAAACTGTTCTTCTGAAATTTCTAATCACCTCTGAGTTTGTCGTGGCCCACCAAAGATTAAAAAGACATCAGATGGGATCTGCAAACTATAAATAGATGGATTATCATGAAGAAGAAACTCTAGGGGATGAATGAGTAAAAAATGAAAACTGGAAGATAGAAGACAACCCAGGTTTCCTCTTATTTGGCAGCATTAGAGGGACAAGAATTACATTTCTAAGGAGAAGATTTACATTGATTTTTAAAAACATTTCATCCAATGTTATAAGATGTATAATAGTATATCACTCAAGCCTATCCCTACACCTTCCTTCAAAAATCTAATTGATTTTGAAAGAGTTAAGAGTACTTCTTTAGAATACTGTTAATAAATATATTTAGGCAACCTTAAAAAGAGCAATTCTATACACAATTAGCAAATGCCATTCTTGGGTTCTCCATTACCTAGTAGTCTGTGCGGAGTTATGTGAGGGACTCCAGAACTCCCTTCACTCACAAGGAATCTATTTCACAGAATGTTATCAAACTATAAGCTTCTACCACTCAAGCCACAGTTTTAAGGTGTGCTGTTTATCTTGAGAATATACTTTAGAGCTGGGTTTTTCAAAGTCTGATACTGGAACCCACTGATGCTGAATTTTGTGGAAGTGGAATCCAAGGATTTGTATGAATAAAATCATACCAAGCTTCCCTGACGATTCATGGGTACACTAATGTCTGAGAATTACTACTGACACCTTCAATATCTTCATTTCTATCCATCATATTCAGCTTAGCTTGTGTGATTTCTTTTCAGGATCTTTCCTCAAAAATGCTCTAAGTGTTGTGCTCCAGCAAAAATAGATGGAGCTCAGTAAAGGGAGAAAAGGAAACAATCACCTTTTCCCCCAATATTTCAACTTTTCCTAATTATTCCCATGCTGTTTGTCTATAAAGATGTTCTGACTTAGCTTTATACACAGTTATATAATGAAAGAAAATGGAAATTTGGAGGATAAATATTTACTGAGCTTTTATATAATGTATCAAAAATTTACACATTATCTTATTTAATCTTATCAACGATTGTGTATACGTTCTTCCCCTAAAGAAGTAATCTGAAGGTCAGCTAGGTTACCTATTTTGCCTAAATTCATGTTGAACTTTAATTCAGCCAGTTTTTATTAACAAATTCTCATGTCTTTGCAGGCATACCTTCTCATTATTTTATAAAGATATAAGCTCGGCCCCCAAGGAGGTACTGAAGACATTCAGAATATCTAAACATTGGTAACAGCTTCATGCATGCTTATCAATGGAAAGACACACAATAAGCAATATCCATATCAGCTTTGTCAGGTTGCCATTGAAGTTATGGGCTGAATTCTTGAGTGTGGTGATGCCATGCCAAACCAGCTCATTGAAAGAGGAGAAGTTGGTAAACGTGGTGACCACAGGACTTGTCACTTAGCACAAGTCCCAGGCCTGCCCTGCCCTTGGCAGGTGGGCAGCACAGCATGTCAAATAGCTTCACTATTCATATTTCACTATTTCTATTTATTTATTTATTTATTGCGGGGTACGCGGGCCTCTCACTGTTGTGGCCTCTCCCGGTATGGAGCACAGCCTCCAGAAGCGCAGGCTCAGCGGCCATGGCTCACGGGCCCAGCCTCTCCGTGGCATGTGGGATCTTCCCGGACCGGGGCACAAACCCACGTCCTCTGCATCGGCTGGCGGACTCTCAACAACTGTGCCACCAGGGAAGCCCACTATTTTTATTTTTTAAAAATTAAATTGGAATGTAAGATCCCTCCTCTTCCAGATTGGTTTTCTAGTAGCTTCTGTTACTTTTCTCTGGATTCCACTAGACTCCATTCTTTCTATTGGAGAATAGACTGTACAGCATCTTTCTGATTTCAGGAAGAAGGTCACTGACTTCTAAACATCCAATACTCCCCTTAGGTACCACCAATGCCATCCCCTTACCAGGCAACACATAGCCTTTATTGTACAAATAATCTTTTGAAGCAAGTTTGTTACTTATGACTTATTGAATCCCCAAAGCAGAGAACAGAGTCTGGACCCTAGTAAGTACTTGCTCTATATGTGCTGTTTTCCATTCATGAAATAGATATGTATTAAGAATCTTGGTATCAGGAGCTATGGTGTCAGTGGGGGTACAGAGATGAACAGGCAAGACAGGTATCAAGGTGAGAATGTGGACATCTATATAACCAGCTCATGATTAAAAGGATCCCCTGGAGTACTTGTGAAATGTGAAATGCACATTCCCAGACCCACTTCATCTGACTCTTCCTTGGACCAACCTGAATGAGGCAATCAAGTTAATTCTTGCATCAGACTAGACTGGGACATAGGGTAGAATTTTGAAGGTTAACAAGGGGAAAGAGGGGAATCAAAAGAACAGTTGGAGACAGCTGCCCTTTAACCAGGCAATTGCTCAGAAATATTCTCTGCTTATTTTCCTTCCTAGTATTCCAATTCATGAAACATTCATCCCTAAGATAAGAGGTGGAATCTTGTTCTAGCCTGTCAATTTTTTTTAAAATTTTGTTTATTTTTAATTTATTTCTGGCTGCATTGGGTCTTTGTTGGTATGCTCAGTCTTTCTCTAGTTGCGGCGAACGGAGGCTGCTCTTTATTGCGATGCGTGGGCTTCTCATTGCGGTGGCTTCTCTTGTTATGGAGCATGGGCTCTTGGTGCGTGGGCTTCAGTAGTTGTAGCATGCGAGCTCAGTAGTTGTGGCTCGTGGGCTCTAGAGAGCAGGCTCAGTAGTTGTGGTGCACGGGCTTCATTGCTCCACGGCATGTGGGATCTTCCTGGACCAGGGCTTGAACCCGTGTCCCCTGCATTGGAAGGCAGATTCTTAACCACTGCACCACCAGAGAAGCCCTCACCTTCAATTTTGACAACCTTGACAATCATCAGATGGCCCTCTCTAGTGCAATCAGCTCAATGTCTGGCTCCACTCAGAACTCTGAATGCTGCCTTGTTGCTGGAGTCTCCTGATACTTCAAATGAGATATGTCTTCCAGGAGACCTACCAGATGTGCTAATGACTCCTTATAAGACAGAAGAGAGGTCAGTTCAGGAAAGAATAGCAAAGAAAGCTGATGATGGCAGGCTTCATCTCAGGGTCCAAGCCCTGATAGCTGGGCCAGCTGGGAGTCACATATCAGGGGAAAGAGATTTTAACTACATCCTTTATATTCAATAAGGAAAGAAATATTAGGTATGTATTTATGTTGACCCAGTTTAGAGGAAGATTCAGGTAAAGATGTTCCTGAAGAAAGGGAAATTGTGTTAAGAGAGAAGGGGGCAAGGATGGAGAAAGAGAGATAGAGAGAGAAACTTTCCACCAAGCATTCCTGTTCAGTGAGAGTAGCCAAAACAAGGCCTTGTCTCTGCCACACACGATGAAATGACCTGTAAATAAGGGCAAGTTTTTGAACTGTTAGTTCAAGGAGAATAATTATGATGTAGACTAATTCTTTCCCACAACTGTAAATAAAACCAGTCTCTTTACAGATGCACTCCCATCTTCAAGATGCAGTCGTGTGCAGCAGTCAAGTGAAGGCAATCTCTCAGACGTGGAATCCCATTTTGACTGCAGGCATGTAATCAGCTTCACCAGGCACTCAGGAAACAAAATCAGGAGACTCTCTTTCTCTCCTTTTCCCTGCCTAGACCTAGTACTTCCTTCTCTCAGGTGATAAATTCCTGCTTTCATCTGTATAAAGGCAATATTACAGGTTTTGCAAGTACTTACAAGCATTCCAGCTCTGATTCTCCTCTGCTTCCATCTCCTGGGCAACTAACAGACCCAATCCATCTCTGTTCAAGTTCTGTTTTGACCCAAATCTTTGGTCCTTACTCCAAGAAACATTAGAATAAGTATCAGAACTGAGAGAGAAGCAATAAAAATAAATATTCCACTTTGATCTGTCCATTTTGAATATTTTGTGGTGCAAACAGAGAACAGCAGAGAAAGAAGTGGATCTCTTCAAAGCAGCATTCTAAACAGTGTATGACAGCCAATTACTGAATTTAGCTGGGACTTTCACACTTTTACTTCAAATGAGAATTTTTAAAAAGCAGCATGCCTATCCATAGATAACTTCTTTGTTGAGAATGTTTAACTATTAGAAGAAAAAGAATAGGATTATAATGGAATTACACAAATCACTGTACTGACTTTACCAAAACTATCTGGTCTAGGTGTGATTAAGTATTGTGATTGTGTCGACATATATTAAACCACTTAACTTAAAATAATCTAGGGATTTCCACAGCAGTCCAGCAGTTAAAACTTTGCCTTCCAATGCAGAGGTGTGGGTTCATTTCCTGGTTGGGGAGCTAAGGTCCTACATGCCTCGCAGCCAAAAAGCCAAAACATAAAACAGAGGCAATATTGTAACAAATTCAATAAAGACTTTTTAAAAAGGTCCACATCAAAAAAATCTTTAAAAAAGTAATAATCTAAAAGCCACTGGTTGGGTGTATTAAATATTTGAAAAAGTACCTAGGTGAATATCAGGAAGAGATCATTTACATTGAAGTTGAGACAAAATAATGAAATGATAGCTTTACCAAAAATCTATTTTGGAAGATAGTTCTTTAAGAAAAAAATTGATTAGCACTTTGCAGTAGAAGTTAAAACCTTTGAAACAACAGTGAAGGGAAGACAAAAGATGGATAATTAGTACTCCATGAGAAAATAAGAAGAGAAAAAAAGAGAAAAGAAGGAGGGATGGAGAAGGAAAAAGGGAGAAAACAGAACCCAGGACATGTTCTGAATCTGTGAATAAAATGGCATGCAAAATTTTCCCCAGTGGGATGGTCAAAGGACTCTAAAGAACAGGGTCGGGCTTCCCTGGTGGTGCAGTGGTTGAGAGTTCGCCTGCCAATGCAGGGGACGCGGGTTCATGCCCCGGTCCGGGAGGATCCCACATGCCACGGAGCAGCTGGACCCGTGAGCCATGGCCACTGAGCCTGCATGTCCGGAGCCTGTGCTCTGCAACGGGAGAGGCCGCAATGGGAGAGGTCACGACAGTGAGAGGCCCGCGTACCGCAAAAAAAAAAAAAAAAAAAAAAAAGAACAGGGTCTATCAACCATTTAGTGGATTTTGGTTATCTTCTATGAGAACACCACTTCCACTCTCTCCTCTTAACCATGTTTCTAGTAAGAGTGGCAAAATACAAATGCCTGTGAATGAGAACTTTTGCCCATATTATTAAACAGGCTGAATTTTACATCTGGGTTTACTAGCACAAAACTCAAAACATCACAAAAAGAAGGGAATAACATCAATTAATAAATTAAACTTTGCAGAAGCCAGATTACAATCCAAAGCTCACCATAAAAACACAATTCGCCCCTCACTCCACCTCCCACACATACTTTGGTTGTTATTAAAAACCATCAAACAAGAAAACAAAACATGGGGAAATACCACTGACTATTGAATGTTAAAATATTTTAATATTGCTCTGAAGGGCTGAGAGGTACCAGAAGTCATCTGGGTTATGCTGTCTTGAATCTGACCCAAGCAGACATAATTTAAACTCTTTATATGCTCTTGACCTAGCTACATGCACTAGTTCCTGGCATCTAAGGCCCCTGACTGGACACTTCCCAAAGATTTATGAACTAAGGTGGAGTCTAGCATGGGCAAAACAATGCCTTGTCTGGCAAGATGCTTAACTCTTGACCTAAGCCTGAAATGATTTCCTGAATAAGAAGATATATGTGGACCCTAATATACCACACATGATCCTGACCTTGACTTTGAGAGAAATATTGTTAAAGACTGTTAAGGACACAGATACATGTACCCATAGATATAGATATAAAAGTAACTTCCTCAAGTTGTTTCATTCCATATATTTTGAGTTCTGTGCACCAAACACTGAAGCAGGTTTATGAAGTTAAATGTTTGAGAAACTATTTTAACTGGATGACAATCTAGAGAAAACATAGCTTTAGTGTCACCTTCATTTTATAAGTCAGTATTTATGTTATCTGCCTAAAATTGGAATGGTAAAACTGAAACTCAAAACTTTACCTCTATGACCATAAAGTCTACAATCTTTCCATTATTCTACACTGTCCATGTTTCATACATACAGTAGTTTTTAGGACATTTTCAATCTTTTCCTTATCAGAGTTGTTTCTCAAGTCCATTTGGGATGCACATCTGTAGTCTGTATATGCACATTAATCCATAAATTGTAGCAATTCTCATCTTAGTACAGAAAAAGACAACTGATGCTTTGATGTTTTCAAAGGCAGCATGATAAATGAAAAGCAAACTTGGCCTTTAGAGTTAGACTTGGATTTGTGTCCACATCCTGCTACTTCATAACTGAATGTCCCCTTGAATGTGTCACTGAACTTCTCTTAGCCTGTATCCTTTTATATAAATGGGACTTAAAGTACTTATTCTTCACGCAGGTAAACATTTCACATGGATGTATTATAATTTGTTACCAACATTTTGATGGAGACGTTTGGACGGGAGACATTTTAATTCGGCCTAAATAAATAAAGCCAATTAAAAAAAACTGATCAGTGTACACAGAGGGTTTATTTGTTTACTTATTTACCCATGAGGAGTATTTGATTCTGTCCACTAACGTGACTTAGTGGCACTTTAACCTCCTCTGATTCCCTAGATGGTAAATCTTGCTTCCTGCCTGCACTGCCCAAAGGTACAGTCTTTCCTTCTCTGAATTACTGCCCTGCCTGGATTTAACACTTTGTTTGTCTGAGCCTCCTGTGTCAGCCAAGTGCCTTCCCATATCCTCAGCTCTCTGGGTTTCACTTTCCCATAGGAAATAACTTGTGAGCCAACCCTGGGTATATCATCTGGTACTTCTTGATGCTGAATTAGAGCTGCAAGTTGTATCTAGTTGAATTTTATTCCTCACAAATAAACATTGCCAAGGAACTGCAATTCAAAAGTTTGCCCCATTTCTCTAATGCACTTGCAAAAATAAGCTCCTGTGTTCTTACATGCAAAAAAGAGGGGACATATGTATACACATGGCTGATTCACTTTGCCATACAGCAGAAACTTACACAGCAGTGTAAAACAACTATACCCCAATAAAAAAATAATTAAAAAAATAAAATAAACTCCTATGTTCTTTAATAAATAGCCAAAAACTTTAGTTCATGGATACTTCTATGCATAAAAACTAAACATGCACAAAAACATAACAGTTTGGAAATCAAAATACACTTGTTTATTTGTCAGTCAGTCTGGACAATTTTCATCCAGGAATATTCATTCTAAATTCCCACATTTTACTAGTCACTACTGATCAGATGAAAAAAGCTTTTAACTAACAAACTTCTTGGGTTGTCTCTAATCATTGGTTAATACTTTCTCTCCAATGAAACATGTTAGAAATGTTATTTTATTCATAGTGACATTTAGATATTCCTGATTACTTTAATGTCTGACATAAAGATTTTATTTTTGTCTAATACAGCATAAAACATCTGGATGAAAGCTTAGCATCTAAGTAATTTAAGTCTATATATTTAATTATCCTATGCTTGACATCATATGGAGCAAACATCCAGATGTGTCACTGGAGATTTCAGTTTTCAACCAGGTGTTTTAGTGTCTACCAGACATTTTTGAAATAAAAAAATAGATTTTTTTAAACTTTTCTTAATAAACGACACTTTCTCAGCTTTTTAGGTTATAATTGATCGATCCTGTACTCAACAGAAAACCCAATTTCCTTGAAGCTTGTTTAAAAAAAAAATTCACCCTCTTCTCACTGTACCTTTTCTTTCCTAACCGTGATAATGACTCTTACCAACTGATGTAATAGGAAAATCCCCTCAGTTGTGTGTTGCAAAGAATTCAACTTAGGAAGATGGCTGCTACATAGAAGTGTAGTCTACTTTACATTTGGTAGTGTACCAGATGTAAAATAGATAGCTAGTGGGAAGCAGCCACATAGCATAAGGAGATCAGCTCTGTGCTTTGTGACCACCTAGAGGGGTGGGATAAAGAGGGTGCGAGGGAGATGCAAGAAGGGGATATGGGGATATATGTATAAGTATAGTGGATTCACTTTTTGATACAGCAGAAACTAACACACCATTGTAAAGCAATTATACTCCAATAAAGGTATTAAAAAAATAATATCCGTAAAAAAAATAAATAAATAAGAAGTGTAGTCTAAATCATTTCAGAACACATTTCTTCACAATGCTGAGTATTCAAATCAAATATTTGTTGGGAATCTACTCAGTTCAAGGTTCAATGACAAAACGGGAGGAACTTCTACAAGTAGGTAGCATCTTTTCTTTCCATCACTGAATTTAAAAGACAGACATAAGTTTAATTGACGACCAAAAGACTGTCTTTGCATCATGATCCTTTAGTTGCAAAGACATAAACCAATTAAAATTGACCCCAAATTGAGGATTCGTTGGAGAGATTTACTGAAATGTCAAGATAATATGGGGCAGAAATTTCAGCTGTGTCTAGTGAGAACTGAAGCTTCCTGGCTCTCTCCTTCCCCATCTCTTTTTTCTCTGTGGAGGTACATGGTTCCTCTGGACCTGCACATGTCTTGTCAAATCTGCTCAATCTCAGTTCCTCAGAATGACTTTTCCTGAGTCTCTAAGCCACCCTCCTGTAGCCTACCTGCATTGGCAGCTTTCACTCATGTTTCTATCAACTATACTCATTTATTTCTATATGATGTTGCAACCCAATGAATATATCCAATCCACTTTCCTAAGAAAGATTGTCTAAAAGGCTCAGTGTCTGCTGTGCATTATTTCAACTCTCTGTGAGGTTCCCATCCTGGGTCAAGCAGTCATGACCAAAAGATTGAGTTTATATGGTACAGATATAGGAAGCTTCCAAGAATATACAAGGTGGAAGAAATTTTTAAGAAAGGGGCATGATTGGACAGTCAATAATAGATAGATTTCCCCTGCCTAAAATACTTTAACAAAGAGGGACAAGCTTAAGTACACACTTAGAGACCAAATATCCAAAACTTCTCTTTTACATTTAGGAAAAAGGACTTGCAAGAAGAAATAACTATAAATCAATTTAATTACTGTCTTTGCTTAATATGTATTACTTACAGATTAAATAAAATATAAAGTATATTAAATATAATATACAGATTGTGAGTATAATCATAAACCCCCCTCTATTCACATAACTTAGTTTCCTGAATCTGTTTTTCAATACTGTATTTTGGAAAGAGAATTGTTAGCTTTATCCAATGCAAAGAGCTGGCCCACATAATCAAACATCCAACTGTGACCAAGAGTTAATATTCCCTAAATTCTGTATTATTTTTAACATAACCTGCATTAAACAAGACTAAGGTCAGGATAAAGAAAATATTAGCTTATGAGAGCAGGAGTCAGGCCTCACTTTTGTCCTGCTAGTATTGACCTTGAGCAAGTCAGTTACTTCTCTAAGTTTTAGTTTCCTCATCCATAATGGTTAATGATTAATGGCTCGTTTATTTCAGCTGCTTTGAAACATCTCCAATCAAATCAGCTCCTTCAAAATGGTGAACACAAAATACGATATATCCAATGTGTGTATTCAATAATGTATTTGAAAGTGTGTCCGAAATAATTCCATACCGCACAAATGTCCTAGGCTAGTTACTTAGCGACCAATCTCTATTAAAGAGTAATCATTATTAACCCCATTTGAACAGCAGGAAACTGAGACTCAGAAACACCCAGTAATATGTCCCAGAAAAACATTCAACTATGAAGTGATAAAATATGAAATTAAATGCAGATTTGGCCAACACCAAAGACTGCAGTTTTTCACCTGCCATGTTGCCTCTGAAAACATCTTAAGCTTGTCTTATCTACCTTATTCCAGACTGAGACAAGTATTAGTCTAATATCAGGTAGAAGACAAAAAGCAATTTATTTGCTATCCCTGGGGGTGAAATAATCTCAGAGAATCAGCCAAAACAATGTTGTATGTAAATGTGGATTAGATTTCTTTCTATTGATTTATATGAGAAATGTCCCTTGTGCCAAAGGAACCACATTTTATCACCATTAAATACTTTTTTTTCATTTATAAGATTTTTACTAAAAGAGTAGGACAAAATAAATGCAGGGATAAAATAATTTTTTTTCAGCAGACCAAGTTGAATAAACAATAATCAAAGTATATGCTCAGAGTTCCTACATCCAATCATTTTTAGTTATAGTTTCAGCCATAAATGAATGATTAGATGAAAAATTACTTGATGCATCCTGATGTTCATTCCTAAAAAATAACTACTTAACAAGAGATAAAGAGAGATAGAAAAGCCACTTAGATTAAAATAGTCAGACGGTGGCCATTCCTAAATCTGAAAAATTATAAAGATCAATGTTTTTCTTATGGTTTTCTTTTAATTTACTTATGACAAGAATGAATGTCCTTGTTCTTCATTCCATTAATATTGTTAGAATACTGGTGTTATCCCTTATGTTAACATGTTTAGAAACTATATGGAGAGCTTCCAAACATAATCAATAGTGGATAAGAAGTAGCAAGCAAAATTTCATTTAGTGTTGAGAATATAATCTTTTTTCAATAATGTTTAGGAGAGGATTTGATACCTATAAACATCTAGAAAAATCATTTGTGACCAGTTAACTAATGCCAATGAGCAGGCATGGGAGACATACCTTGCTGAATAGAACTGAATGACTCTGAGCTCAAGGCCATCTGAGATTCAGAAAACCTGTATAGTGATTGAAGAAAAGCCATAGTTTTTTTTTTTTTTTTTTTTTTTTTTTTTTTTTGGAGTATAGTTGATTGACAATGTTGTGTTAGTTTCAGGTTCACAGCAAAGTGAATCAGTTATACTTATACATATATCCGTTCTTTTTCAGATTCTTTTCCTAGAGTATTGAGTAGAGTTCCCTGTGCTATACAAACACACAGTTAGTTATCTATTTTTATATATAATAGTGTGTATATGTCAATCCCAATCTCCCAATTAATCCCTCTCCCCCTTACCTCCTGGTAACCATAAGTTTGTTTTCTACATCTGTGACTCTATTTCTGCTTTGTAGATAAGTTCATTTGTACCCTTTTTTTAGATACCACATATAAGCGATATCATAGGATATTTGTCTTTCTCTGTCTGACTCACTTCACTTAGTATTATAATCTCTAAGTCCATCCTTGGTGCTGCAAATGCCATTATTTCATTCTTTGAAAAGCCATAGTTTAAAGCTAGAAATCAGTTTTGAAAGGGGAAGGAAGACCAAAGCCTGAAATTTGAGAAAGAATAATGATTTAGGAAGTTGGGGGCACAGGTAGTACAAGTCAGAGGTATGATGTGTTGAAACAAACAGTTCAAAACGAAGAACATAAATGAAAAGATGGAAGTACAATTTTCCTTTAACATCAGACCAAGTGTATGACACTCTTGGGATGGGGGTAGCTTATAGAAATACTATGGGAAAAGACAAACTGTGAGACAATATTTATTTATTAAACATTTGCACATTACAAATGTTGAGAGAGAGAGAAAATCCTACTTTATTGCTCACCACGTGTGTCCTTACAGCTGCCAGCTATGGGGGGGTGGGGGCGGTCAGCATTTTCTGATCCCTATTAATAACCCCTGGCTCTTAGTACTTTTTGGCAACAATGCAAACTGGTAATATTATTTCTTTCTCTGAAGAAGGAAACTAATGCCAATTTAGTGAGGAAACTCAGAGTCATGGGCTCTAAGTATGATATGCTTTTATTTGTCCCAATATGTACACCAACTGCTTTATGTCAGTCTTCTGTCATCATGAGTAGCAGGGTCCCCTAACAAAACTTCATCCTGAGTTCACACAGCTATGACTTTTTTCAATTATTAGCAGAGTTGCTGCATCTTAAGGCTCACTGTTGTTACTTACAAACTTCCATCTCACTTCCCATTCAAAATCCCTAGATATACCAAGTCTGTAACTCTAGCTGCTTGGCATGGAGGGATGAGGGTCTGCTTTCCACACCCCTCCTCCTTTTCCTCATCTCCCAGCATCCTGGTGTGGAACATAGGCTGCAGAGAGGATAGAGAGATTCTTACCTCCTGGCCCGTGGTGCTGGCAAACTCCTCTCCCTTTCTGCAGTAGCACTGTCTATCTCTTGGGGTACAAGCATTTGTATTTATTGTCCTCTTCATGACAGTCCATTAGAAAAGAACATCCAACATCTCCCTGTGCACACCTCAGCCCCTTATTGTTAGTTTCATGCAGAAACCGATGCCATGGACACCAGCAAAACAGCTCAAGCCTCCAACCCAACTCCTTCCCATAGCATACAACGACCACATCAAACAATGGGCTTGCAGGCTGCGCACCCAACTCTCTCACCTTGACTCCTAGCCCCACCTTTTCTCCACACACCAAGAGCAGGCATTCGGATGGTCTAGTGGCTCAGAATATTCCAGTAAGAGACTAACGAGGGCCCACTAGAATCATGAACTCGTCATGTTTCCACTCTGGGATGCTAATTTAAAGAATCACTGCAAAGAAGGGACACACAAAGAAAAATGATATGCAAAAACTAAATCCGTGTTTTCTTAGAATGGTTGCTTACAAATCATATTTTTCAAATATTATGTGAAAAATAGTAATTTACATATGAAATATCACATTGAAATATATGAGGTCAGTGTGGGCTGAAGGCAGGGTTATTGATTGTAGGAAGTGGGAATTACGTTGACCCTTGAAAGATAGGGTGGTGTATAGATAGTGGGGAAAGAAAAAGGAAAAAGGTATTGGTGCATAGGGATTGGATATTTGGGAGAAGATATCAGAGGGGCAAGTGCTTACTATGAATTTATTTGGGAAAGAATAGACAACTCTAGCCAGAGAGAAATTTGGAAGTTATTTTTAAGTCCTGATCCTTATTAAAAACACAGTAGGAAGATAAAAGTAAATAGTACACTTCAGGAAGTTGTTTCCATTGATTTCCATTAAAGACTTAAAAACTATCAGGCATTTAAGTATAACATTTGACCTGATCAAGGACAATTGTCAGCTATTACTTACAAAAAGTTAATTAAAAAAAATAAAATTGGGCTTCCCTGGTGGTGCAGTGGTGGAGAGTCCGCCTGCCGATGCAGGGAACACGGGTTCATGCCCCGGTCCAGGAAGATCCCACATGCCACAGAGCGGCCGGGCTCGTGAGCCATGACCGCTGAGCTTGTGCATCCAGAGCCTGTGCTCTGCAATCGGAGAGGCCACAACAGTGAGAGGCCCGTGTACCACAAAAAAATAAATAATAAAAAAAAATAAATAAAATAAAATTAAACTATTTGCACATTCATATTTTAAATGACATGCTATTGGTTAGAATTAACTCTGTAATACAGTTGTCATAAATTATTTATTTCTAGGATCCTTCTTTTAAAATCAAAGTACAACAAAAGTCAATGTGGACATCATTTCAGCTGATATGATACAAAGGTTTGGTTTAAGTAGAACAATATGAAAACCTAAATTATTTTATTCTGGTATTGCACTGTTTTGATAAAGGTTTCTCAACATCGAAGATCAGGGGAAAAGAAGACACTATCACCTCCAATGAGAACCAGATTTCCTAAATGTCATGGCTGATGATATTTATCACTTCAATTGTTGGCAACGAACATTTCCAGTCTCAAGTCAAAAACTTTGGAATCACCCTTGAGTCTTTCTCTCATACTCCACCTCTGATCCATCTGCAAGTCCTCTCAGCTCTACCTTCAACATATATCCAGTCTCTTACCACTTTTCACCACCATGGACCAAGCTACCATCACTCCATATAGGGTTTATTGCAGTCTCCAGGACTGGGAGCTCTGACAGCCTTTGCTCAGCTGTAGTATTGGCCATTTCCCCGCCATGATGGTTCTGTGGTGTCTATTGGCCATGGTTCCCTTTTCCTGCCTTGTATCTAAGCCTGTTTAGCTAGCAATTTCTACAGTTTCAGTAACTTGTTTGCAGATTAAGCAAACTGTAGTCAATTTCTGTTATTGCTTGCTTTTCTTTTATTTCTATGAAGTATCCTATCTGATGAAAATACTGTGTGTATGTGTGTGTGTTTATAGGTATACAACTCCATATAAAATATTAAAATTAGAAAATGCTAAAATGATTAGGATATACTAGAATATAAACTTCATGAAAGCAAAACTTTATGAGTTGATGTCTCTGTTGTATCAGGTATTCAATAAATACTTGTAGAATGAAGGAGTGAATGAATGAATCTTTGTTGTTTGAATATCTGGATACACATATCTTGTGTTAAACTTTTCCACAATTGGTGGATTTACACCCGAAGAGAAATTTCACGTAAACTGCATAATCTTCGTGTTTTAAATAGCTTCATGGCTGTCTGCCTAAAAATATCCCAGAAACATGCAAGAACTTGACATTACTAAGGCTGTCTTGCAGAATCACACTGATAGCTCATAATGCCTGAGGGAAATGCCAACGTCCTCCACCTGGTCATCCCTCCAGCTTACCCTCTCCCCCATCCCCCGCCAATCTTCCTTTCTCTGTGGGGCAAACACAATCCTCAAGGTAAATCTTACAGAAGTTCCCCACATTTCTGAGATGGAATGCTATAGGTTTGACTGTCAGTGTTCAAGGGAGAAGGAACAGATTTCTGCTAAATAATTTGTCATGCCCTTAACATTACCATTCTCTTCCTCTTTTCTTTACTCACATGGTGGGAGGTACAGGAACACACAGGGTGCTGCACTGATTCCATTGCTTTTGTTTTTCACACATTGTGCTGAGAAAAGGTCCTCAACACAAGCTGAGTTATGGATGTGAAGCCTGCTTGTTCACAGCCCGATGGGATGGTACCCACTGCAGCCCTCACCTGCTACATGCTTGTCCACACATCGAAGCAGAGATGTTAGGTGAGCCTTGCTTCCACCCCACCAGTAGAAATGCACCTACCGACTTACTTCCCAGACGGTCAACATCATTAATGAGAACTTCACGCAATTTCTGAATAGTAATTGTAGAACAAGCTGGAAAGTCTGAATTTTCAAGAAAAATCCATGGTTAAAAAAAATAGCTAGCCTATGATTTCAGTTAAAATAACAATTAGTAACAGTACGACTGAAGATGTCTCCTTTCTCTGACCATCAAACCCATTGTATGGACATAATGACTGAGATCTGTCTTTCCCTCTGATTTTCAATTACTTTGCACTGAGAATTGTATCTTTATTTATTTATATTCACCTACATTTGAATACATTTGAGGAAGGGCTCTGCAACGGTGGAGAAACATATTCTGCAAAAATGTTTATTCTGAAAAGAATAATTTAAAACATACACACAAACCCTGCTTTATTCATTTCCCCTTGTAATTATATTTTTAGATGATCACTTGTGTATTTTCTCACTTTAAAATGGAAATGAAATGTCTGATGACTTGAGTTGATTTAATTTTCCCAGGGGGAGGAACTCCTACCCCAGTTCTGTGTTAGGGAGCTTGTTACTCTTTCATTGCTCAGTCTACAGCAATGTTGATGGTTTATTTCAGGTTTTAAAACACCTGCTATGTAGTAATTGAAATAATCAAAAGCTATTGTCCTGGCCAGGTCATATGCTCTTTCTTTCACTGTGCTTTGACTTAATGTAATGTAATGTAATGTAATGTAATTAATTACATTATATTAATGTAAACAGAAGATAGAAACAGCCCTAAAGCACTCAAGGTCAGAAAGAATTTAAGATACCACTGAGCTCAACATTGGTTTGAACATACAGAGAAACTGAGACTCAAAATGGAAGCAAATTGCCCAAAGTCAGATTGTTAAGCAGCCCATGAAGCCTGGCTGGTTCCTGGTTGGCTACTGGTCCAGGGCTTTTTCCAGGTTTATTGTCTGGTGGTTTGTTATGATCTTTGTGAAAAAAAAATAGATGTCTTGTATTAAAAGAAGATGATGAGCTATGGAAAAAAATAATTCTCTAGGATATTTTTAGAAAAAACTTCATGTGTAGTCTCATCAGCAGGAACTGAGACGTCATACGTACATACATGTATACAATTTTGGATGACATCTACCTTTCTCTTTATATGCGGTATGAACATCTCATCAACAGAGTCTTCATTTTGACAGTTGCTACACACAAGTCCTATACTTCTACCAAACGGGGCTCCTAATGTGTCTACTGATTTCTAATATAAATGAATATTCCTGCTTTTCCCAACTTCTAGATTCCTCTCCCATGATTCCTCTTTTCTGTCTGCCTATCCAGCTGTCCAGGAAAAAATTAATGGATGCCTTTTCCAATGGGGTTCTATCTAGTCCTCTCTGTCCCTCTAAATGCTCCTATTCCAACTCAGTATTAGAGTTGTAGATCGCCTGTCTTAGTTTAGAAACCCTCAAAGTGTCTAGCATTTGTTTAGCAAACATTTATTGAGGACATGCTCGGTTTCTCAACACTTTGATAGTCACTCAGAAATCTTGCATGAATAAATGAGTAAATAAATGGCACCTATAAATCCCTCTAGGACCATTCACTGGAGAGCAAATTCACATCTCTAGCTTCTTTCTGTATTGCTCTATTTGATCTCCCATGCCCTGGTTGTCCTATGTCATAGTGTGAACACTACATAAAAATTGGTCTCCAGAACCATCAGATTGTTTTCAGTCTTCAAACTGAATGGTACAGCCCAACTTATATTCCACTTTCTACATATTGTCAAGCTCCTTGATTTTGAATGTTACTCTTTCATTCCCTCATTTATGGCTTTCTTCTCTATTCAGACCTAATATTTAATCTTCCTTTTTCAAATCTGAGTATAGCCTTCCTTCCTTGACTGCACTGTGCCTCTGCCTTTGCATCTGCCTCTGTATCTCTTCTAGAAAACTAGTATTTCCTCTAGACAACTAGTATCTCCTCACACACAACATGTTAAAATCAGCTCTTTTGCCCCTTTCCTGTTTGCCCATTTCTGTTCCTCTCTAACCTTGAAATAACCTAAGGAACCTGTTGATTCTTTTCCTAGATAAAAAGAAGTAAGAATAAGTAGCTCTCTACTCCCAAGAGTCCCCTTAGCAATCCTTAAGGCGGGTCACTCGGGCAAGATAAATCTGAGGAGAGAGTCAGCCATTCTGCACGCAGTGGAGAAGGATGCAGAACCCAACTTCCTGCCTTGGTGATTCACTGAGATTCTTCCCCCCTCCTGCTATTTTTCCCTTCAAAAACGGTCATGGCTGAGCAGAATCTTTGGAATTCATCTCTGGACACGAGTCCACCTTGTCCCCAAATTGATGGTTTTTCTGATTAAAGCAGCTTTCCTTTCTACTGACACTTGCTTCTTGAATTATTGGCTTTGACCAGCAAGCAGCCAAACCTGCATTTGGTAACAATGTGATTAAAGGAACTCAATTTCTTCCTGGAAAATCCGAAGTCAGGGACAATACTGTGTACCAAAATCATGCTTCCCTTCATATTGAGGCCATTATTCCTTAGGTCGATGTTGACACCTCTCCTGTTGCAGGTCCTGCATTGCTTTCTGGGCATCACCAAGATGAATGAGACATAGTTCCTGCCTTCAAGGGCCTCACAGTATAAAGTGAATGATGTGCATGTAAAAGGTAATTACAACAGTGTGAAGAGAACTTAACCTTGGAAACCATGGACCTGAGCACCAATGTCAAAGAGGTATGGTGTCAGAGAAGATTTTTTCCAGCAGGTCAAGCTTGAAATAAATCTTACAAACAATAGAAGTAGATGTGAAATAGTAAAAGATGCCTGAGATATCTTTGGATCTTCACAAATCATCCAACACAATGTCCAACAAAAATTCGGTGATTGAATGAAGGATGAATCTATATATGCTCCTAACCTTCCATTTCTACTATATTAGTTCAAATATGAGTTTACACCTCATAGTTATATTTCTGTAGTGCTCTTTCTGCCTTTAGCTTCTCTTCCTACCACTCTCCACCGTCCATCCTCTGGATTGGCATCATTAATCTCAGCAAACCATCATGTTTTTCATGTGGATCGCCAGGGCCTATTTAATAAGCTCCAAACTTCAAAGCCAAACATTTGAGGCCCCCATACTAAGACCCCAATCTACTTCTCCAAACATTACTTTTCTGTGCAAACCATCTGCAGGAGTCAGTGTGGTCTACATCTTTCCCCTGAGAGGCATTGGGCAGTCCTTCAGAGGGTACAAAGCTCCTTAAAGAAGTTTATAAACCAGAGGAATAGATCAGTAGCAACAAGAAACAGTGGGTTCCAGGGAAAATTTTCAGGAATACAAGCGCCAGGATGTGACCAGAAAAAATAATGGGGGAACTAGAAAGGTTAGCAAAAATTGTTCTCTTTTGTTTACTCAAATTATGTGGAACTCTTGGGTTTGCAAAACTGATCAAGGACAAAGTTTTGCAAAATTTTCAGCCCTTTTCATGTCTTAGCTTTTGTAAAATGCTGCAAAAAGATATTTTTCCTTTTTATATTTGTAGCTGTACTCTCTGTGACAAAGAGCAAAGGCAGCATGAAAACACAAATTAATAGAGGAAAATTATGTCAACTATCTTCAACCATGCCAGGAATCTTTGAAATAGAAAGTAGGGGCTTCAAGTGTTATCGGCTTTGACGATTCATTCTGTCCTAGTGTCTGCTTTCTTGCTTTGCTCCTAACCCCACCATACTATTTCTTGCACCTTCACATCTGTGAACACTGGCATCTGAAAGAGCGTGAACTTTTCTTCCAGTTGCATCAACTCATTTGCAAATATGAAACTTCAGCCTTTATTAGCTCCCTCTTTTTTTTAAAACTTTTTTATTGGAGTTTAATTGCTTTACAATGGTGTGTTAGTTTCTCCTTTATAACAAAGTGAATAGTTATACATATATATATGCCCCCATATCTCTTCCCTCTTGCATCTCCCTCCCTCCGACCCTCCCTATCCCACCCCTCTCGGCAGTCACAAAGCACTGAGCTCATCTCCCTGTGTTATGCGGCTGCTTCCTACTAGCTATCTATTTTACGTTAGGTAGTGTATATATGTCCATGCCACTCTCACACTTTGTCCCAGCTTACCCTTACCCCTCCCCATATCCTCAAGTCCTTTCTCTAGTAGATCTGCATCTTTATTCCCATCTTTCCCCTAGGTTCTTCATGACCACTTTTTTTTTTTATTCCATATATATGTGTTAGCATACGGTATTTGTTTTTCTCTTTCTGACTTACTTCACTCTGTATGACAGTCTCTAGGTCCATCCACCTCACTACAGATAACTCAGTTTCATTCCTTTTTATGGCTGAGTAATATTCCATTTATATATATGCCACATCTTCTTTATCCATTCGTCTGTTCATGGACACTTAGGTTGCTTCCATGTCCTGGCTACTGTAAATAGAGCTGCAATGAACATTTTGGTACATGACTCTTTTTGAATTATGGTTTTCTCAGGATATATGCCCAGTAGTGGGATTGCTGGGTCATATGTAAGCTCTAATTTTAGTTTTACAAGGAACCTCCATACTGTTCTCCTTAGTGGCTTTACCAATTTTCATACCAACCAACAGTTAAACAGGGTCCCCTTTTCTCCACACCCTCTCCAGCATTTAGTGTTTCTAGATTTTTTGATGATGGTGATGGCCATTCTGACTGCTGTGAGGTGATACCTCATTGCAGTTTTGATTTGCATTTTTCTAATGATTAGTGATGTTGAGCATTCTTTCATGTGTCTGTTGGCAATCTGTATATCTTCTTTGGAGAAATGTCTATTTAAATCTTCTGCCCATTTTTGGATTGGGTTGTTTGTTATTTTAATGTTGAGCTGCATGAGCTGCTTGTAAATTTTGGAGATAAATCCTTTGTCAGTTGCTTCATTTGCAAATATTTTCTCCCATTTTGAGGGTTGTCTTTTCATCTTGTTTATAGTTCCTTTGCTGTGCAAAAGCTTTTAAGTTTCATTTGGTCCCATTTTTTAATTTTTGTTTTTATTTCCATTTCTCTACGAGGTGGGTCCAAAAGCATCTTTCTGCAATTTATGTCACAGAGTGTTCTGTCTATGATTTCCTCTAAGAGTTTGATGGTGTCTTCCTTTACATTTAGGTCTTTAATCCATTTTGAGTTTATTTTTGTGTATGGTGTTAGAGAGTGTTCTAATTTCATTCTTTTACATGTAGTTGTCCAGTTTTCCCAGCACCACTTACTGAAGAGGCTGTCCTTTCTCCACTGTATATTCTTGCTTCCCTTATCAAAGATAAGGTGACCATATGTGCATGGGTTTATTTCTGGGCTTTCTATCCTGTACCATTGCTTTATATTTCTGTTTTTGTGCCAGTACCATACTGTCTTGATTACTGTAGCTTTGTAGTATAGCCTGAAGTCAGGGAGCCTGATTCCCCCAGCTCCATTGTTCATTCTCAAGATTGCTTTGGCCATTCAGGGTCTTTGTGTTTCCATACAAATTGTGAAATATTTTGTTCTAGTTCTGTGAAAAATGCCAGTGGTAGTTTGATAGGTATTGCACTGAATCTGTAGATTGCTTTGGTTAGTAGAGTTATTTTCACAGTGCTGATTCTTCCAATCCAAGAACATGTTATATCTCTCCATCTATTTGTATCATCTTTAATTTCTTTCATCAATGTCTTATAATTTTCTGCATACAAGTCTTTTGTCTCCTTAGGTAGTTTATTCCTAGATATTTTATTCTTTTTGTTGCAATGGTAAATGGGAGTGTTTTCTTAATTTCACTTTCAGATACTTCATCATTAGTGTTTAGGAATGCAAGAGATTTCTGTGCATTAATTTTGTACCCTGCTACTTTACCAAATTCATTGATTAGTTCTAGTAGTTTCCTGGTAGAATCTTTAGGATTCTTTATGTATAGTATCATGTCATCTGCAAACAGCAACAGCTTTAATTCGTCTTTTCGAATTTGGATTCCTTTTATTTCTTTTTATTCTCTGATTGCTGTGGCCAAAACTTCCAAAACTATGTTGAATAATAGTGGTGAGATGGGGCAAACTTGTCTTGTTCCTGATCTTAGTGGAAATGGTTTCAGTTTTTCACCTTGAGGACGATGTTGGCTGTGAGTTTTTCATATATAGCCTTTATTATGTTGAGGAAAGTTCCCTCTATGCCTACTTTCTGGAGGGTTTTTATCATAAATGCATGTTGAATTTTGTCAAAAGCTTTCTCTGCCTCTACTGAGATGATCATATGGTTTTTCTCCTTCAGTTTGTTAATATGATGTATCACATTGATTGATTTGCGTATATTGAAGAATCCTGGAATAAACCCCACTTGATCATGGTGTATGATCCTTTTAATGTGCTGTTGAATTCTGTTTGCTAGTATTTTGTTGAGGTATTTTGCATGTATGTTCATCAGTGATATTGGCCTGTAGTTTTCTTTCTTTTTGACATCTTTGTCTGGTTTTGGTGTCAGAGTGATGGTGGTCTAATAGAATGGGTTTGGGAGTGTTCCTCCCTCTGCTATATTTTGGAAGAGTTTGAGAAGGATAGGTGTTAGCTCTTCTCTAAATGTTTGATAGAATTCGCCTGTGAAGCCATCTGGTCCTGGGCTTTTGTTTGTTGGAAGATTTTTAATCACAGGTTCAATTTCAGTGCTTGTGATTGGTCTGTTCATATTTTCTATTTCTTCCTGGTTAAGTCTCGGAAATTGTCTATTTCTAAGAATTTGTCCATTTTTTCCAGGTTGTCCATTTTATTGGCATAGAGTTGCTTATAGTAATCTCTCATGATCATATGTATTTCTGCAGTGTCAGTTGTTACTTCTCCTTTTTCATTTCTATTTCTATTGATTTGAGTCTTCTCCCTTTTTTTCTTGATAAGTCTGGCTAATGGTTTATCAATTTTTTTATCTTCTCAAAGAATCAGCTTTTAGTTTTATTTATCTTTGCTATCATTTCCTTCATTTCTTTGTCATTTATTTCTGATGTGATCTTTTGATTTCTTTCCTTCTGCTAACTTTGGGGTTTTTTTTTGTTCTTCTTTCTCTAATTGCTTTAGGTGCAAGGTTAGGTTGTTTTTTTTGAGATGTTTCTTGTTTCTTAAGGTGGGATTGTGTTGCTATAAACTTCCCTCTTAGTACTGCTTTTGCTGCATCCCATAGGTTTTGGTTCATCATGTTTTCATTGTCATTTGTTTCCAGGTATTTTTTGATTTCCTCTTTGATTTCTTTAGTGATCTCTTGGTTATTAAATAGTGTGTTGTTTAACTTCCCTGTGTTTGTACTTCTTTCAGAATTTTTCCTGTAGTTGATATCTAGTCTCCTAGTGTTGTGGTCAAAAGAGATACTTGATACAATTTCAATTTTCTTAAATTTACCAAGGCTTGATTTGTGACCCAATATATGATCTATCCTGGAGAATGTTCCATGAGCCCTTGAGAAGAATGTGTATTCTGTTGCTTTTGGATAGAATGTCCTATAAATATCAAGTAAGTCCATCTTGTTTAATGTATCATTTAAAGCTTGTGCTTCCTTATTTATTTTCATTTTGGATAATCTGTCCATTGGTGAAAGTGTGGTGTTAAAATCCCCTACTATGATTGTGTTACTGTCAATTTCCAATTTTATGGCTGTTAGCATTTGCCTTATGTATTGAGGTGCTCCTATGTTGGGTGCATAAATATTTACACTTGTTATATCTTCTTCTTGGATTGATCCTTTGATCATTATGTAGTGTCCTTCTTTGTCTCTTGTAATAGTCTTTGTTTTAACGTCTATTTTGTCTGATATGAGAATTGCTACTCCAGCTTTCTTTTGATTTCATTTGCATGAAATATCTTTTTCCATTCCCTCACTTTCAGTCTGTATGTGTCCCTAAGTCTGGAGTGGATCTCTTGTAGGCAGCGTATGTGTTGGTCTTGTTTTTGTATCCATTCAGCCAATCTATGTCTTTTGGTTGGAGCATTTAATCCATTTACATTTAAGGTAATTATCGATATGTATGTTTCTACAACGATTTTCTTAATTTTTTTGGGTTTATTATTATAGGTCTTTTCCTTCTCTCGTGTTTCCTACCCAGAAAAGTTCCTTTAGCATTTGTTGTAAAGCTGGTTTGCTGTTGCTGAATTCTCGTAGCTTCTGCTTGTATGTAAAGGGTTTAATTTCTCTGTCAAATCTGAATGAGATCCTTGCAGGGTAGAGTAATCGTGGTTGTAGGTTTTTCTCCTTCATCACTTTAAATATGTCCTGCCACTCCCTTCTGCCTTGCAGAGTTTCTGCTGAAAGATCAGCTGTTAACCTTATGGGGATTCCCTCATGTGTTATTTTTTTGTTTTTCCCTTGCTGCTTTTAATATGTTTTCTTTCTGTTTAACTTTTATAATTTGATTAATATGTGTCTTGGCATTTTTCTCCTTGGATTTATCCTATATGGGACTCTCTGGGCTTCCTGGACTTGATTATCTATTTCCTTTCCCATATTAGGGAAGTTTTCAACTATAATCTCTTCAAATAATTTCTTAGTCCCTTTCTTTTTCTCTTCTTCTTCTGGGACCCCTATAATTCGAATGTTGGTGCATTTCATGTTGTCCCAGAGTGCTCTGAAACTGTCCTCAATTCTTTTCCTTCTTTTTTCTTTATTCTGCTCTGCAGTAGTTATTTCCATTATATTATCTTCCAGGTCACTTATCCGTTCTTCTGCCTCAGTTATTCTGCTATTGATCCCATCTAGAGAAATTTAAATTTTATGTATTGTGTTGTTCATTGCTCTTTTTTTCCTCTTTAATTCTTCTAGTTCATTGTCAAATGTGTCTTGTATTTTCTCCATTCTATTTCCAAGATCATGGATCATCTTTACTATCATTATTCTGAATTATTTTTCAGATATACTGCCTATTTCCTCTTCATTTGTTAGGTCTGGTGGGTTTTTGCCTTGCTCCTTCATCTGCTGTGTATTTCTCTGTCTTCTCATTTTGCTTAACTTACTCTGTTTTGGGTCTCCTTTTCACAGGCTGCAGGTTCTTAGTTCCCATTGTTTTTGGTGTCTGTCCCCAGTGGCTAAGGTTGGTTCAGTGTTTTGTGTAGGCTTCCTGGTGGAGGGGACTTGTGCCTGTGTTCTGGTGGGTGAGGCTGGATCTTGTCTTTCTGGTGGGCAGGTCCACGTATGGTGGTGTGTTTTGTAGTGTCTGTGGCCTCATTATGATTTTAGGCAGCCTCTGTGCTAATGGATGGGGTTGTGTTACCATCTTGCTAGTTGTTTGGCATAGGGTGTCCAACGCTGTAGCTTGCTGGTCGTTGAGTGGAGCTGGGTCTTGCTGTTGAGATGGAGATCTCTGGGAGATTTTTGCTGTTTGATATTATGTGGAGCTGGGAGGTCTCTTGTGTACCAGTGTCTTGAACTTCGCTCTCCCACCTCAGTGGCACTGCCCTGTCGCTTGGCTTGAGCACCAAGAGCCTGTCCTCCGCATGGCTCAGAATAAAATGGAGAAAAAAAGGAAAGAAAGAAAGAAGATAAAATAAAATAAAATAACGTTATTAAAATAAAAAAATTTAAGAAAAAAAATGTTTAACTAATTAAAAAAAATCAGAGAGAACCCTAGGGCAAATTGTAAAAGCAAAGCTATACAGACAAAATCACACACAGAAGCATACACATACATACTCACAAAAAGAGAAAAAGGGGGAATATATATATCGTTGCTCCCATAATCCACCTCCTCAATTTGGGATGATCGTTGTCTATTCAGGTATTCCATAGATGCAGTGTACATCAAGTTGATTGTGGAGATTTAATCAGCTGCTCCTGAGGCTGCTGGGAGGGATTTCCCTTTCTCTTCTTTGTTCGCACAGCTCCCGGTGTTCAGCTTTGGGTTTGGCCCCGCCTCTGCGTGTAGGTCACTTGAGGGCATGTGCTCTTCACTCAGACAGCGCAGGGTTAAAGGCGCAGCTGATTCGGGGGCTCTGGCTCACTCAGGCCTGGGGGAGGTAGGGGCACGCATATAGGGCGAGCCTTCGGTGGCAGAGGCTGGCGTGACGTTACACCAGCCCAAGGCGTGCCGTGTGTTCTCCCGGGGAAGTTGTCCCTGGATCTGGGGACCCTGGCAGTGCCGGGCTGCACAGGCTCCCAGGAGTGGAGGTGTGGAGAGTGACCTGTGCTCGCACACAGGCTTCTTGGTGGCTGTAGCAGCAGCCTTAGCATCTCATGCCTGTCTCTGGGGTCCACGCTGATAGCTGCGGCTCGCGCCCGTCTCTGGAGCTCCTTTAAGCAGTGCTCTGAATCCCCTCTCCTCACGCACCAGGAAACAAAGAGGGAAGAAAAAGTCTCTTGCCTCTTCGGCAGCCCCAGACTTTTCCCCGGACTCCCTCCCGCCCAGCCGTGGCGCACTAACCCCTTCAAGCTGTGTTCACGCTGCCAGCCCCAGTCCTCTCCCTGCGCTCTGACTGAAGCCCAAGCCCCAGCTCCCAGCCCCGCCCGCCCCGGCTGCCGGGCAGACAAGCCTCTCGGGCTGGTGAGTGCCCATCGGCCCTGATCCTCTGTGCGGGGATATCTCCACTTTGTCCTCCGCACCCCTGTGGCTGCACCCTCCTCTGCAGCTCCGAAACTCCGCCACCCACAGTCTCCACCCGTGAAGGGGCTTCTAGTGTGTGCAAACCTTTCCTCCTTCACGGCTCCCTCCTAGAGGTGCAGGTCTCGTCCCTATTCTTTTGTCTCTGTTTATTCTTTTTTCTTTTGCCCTACCCAGGTATGTGGGGAGTTTCTTGCCTTTTGGGAGGTCTGAGGTCTTCTGCCAGCGTTCAGTAGGCGTTCTGTAGGAGTTGTTCCACATCTAGATGTATTTCTGATGTATTTGTGGGGAGGAAGGTGATCTCCGGTCTTACTCCTCTGCCATCTTTAAGCTCTGTCTCATTCCCTCTTTTTTTCTGTTGTTCCATAATTAAGTTACAGTCTGGTCTGTAATCTCTCTCTTCATTCTCTGGCTTTCAGTGTGGTGCAATTGTATTAAAATTGTTGGGCAGGAGTTGGCCACATATTTTGTAGACCAGTGAATTCAATAAAGATGTACGTAGAACGTACCAACGCATGTGCACATACACATGCACACACACACACACACACAGCAAATTTCTTTCCAGAGAGCTTTTATAGCTCTTATGAAGACAGACTCCAAACATTCTCATACCCTGGATCCCCACTGCACTCAATATTTACTGGTTCTAAAATATTCAGTTCACTGTATGATGCTTATGTCTTTACTTTTCACCTCCTCCTCTGGACTGTGAGCTCCTGGAAAGTAGGGCATAAAACTTTCATTTCTGTACACCAATACCAGCCTAGTTGTGATTTGTTGCAAAAGTTTAGTAACTCTGGACTGAATACCAATTGAGTTGTGGACTATTTTTTGGAATTGAGAACTAGATATGATTTCCTATGAAAGAATTTCTCTGAAGAAGAAACTCTAAGCCCTTACTTTATAATAACCCTTTTCTCACATTCTTTAGAGTGTCTCTAAATTATTTTAAGATATTTTGAGAAATTCTCAAAGAAAAGTTGCTTAAATAGTAAAAGAAAAAATACCTAAGATTAATTTAATTTCATTTAGACAAATACGTGTTTTTGCATGGATGAATACAAGAGCAAACACCAGGAATGTGTCCACATGGCCTTGCTGGTCCATAGCGGTGTTACAACACACACACACACACACACACACACACACACACAGGCCTGGCCTTGCACACGCCTGGTCCCCTGGTTCCATGTGATCAGAGATACTGGCTTTCTACATGTCTGGCTGAGTTCAGGAGTGTAGGCATGTAGTAGAGAAAAGCTCACTCTGCAGTAGATTCATTTCCTAGCCAGAAAGATATTAAATATATATTCAAGCTCATTAGTAATTGAGAAAACATAAATCTTAATAAAATGAAATGCCATTTTAACTTGTCAAACTGAAAATTTAAAAAAGAAAACAGAAACTACCCGGAGCTGGCAAGGATGAGAGGAGGGGACACTTCACATGCTGCTAGTGGGAATGTGGATATGGAAGGGCAGTTTGTGCACACCCTTTACCCAGTAACTACTCCAAAGAATTGTTCTCCACATAAAAATGTATCTGCAAAAATATCCATTGCAGAGTAGCTGGACAAAGCTAAAGAACAAACACAAATGAGTCTGAATGTACTCTGGATGTATTGTATTGAATACAATAGTATTCAAATAATTCATAATGTACCCTTATGATGAACACTATGCAGCCAATAAAAATAATTAAAAGGCCTTTATGCATTAATTTGTTCACATGTATTATTAAGCAAAATTCAAGTGATAGAACAATATGTCTAAAATGATATCCCTCTGTGTATGTGTGTCATACATTGACATTTCCTCACATACATTTCTAGAGGGGTACACTCAATATTTTGCAGCTGTGAATTATAAGTATTACTGCAATATAGGTTTGAAATAGAGAGAGGCAATGAAAGTACTTTTACGAATTTTCTTTATATGCTTAAAACCAGTGAAAACATGGAGGAAAAGTTTCTGGAGATTTCTTTATATATATATTATATATATTATATATAATATATATATAATGTGTATGTGTGTGTTGTGTGTGTGTGTGTTTATAATACTTTCTAAATGGTAAACCAATTTATTAATCAGTTCAAAATTAGGGGTACTTTACAACCATTATGGAGAACAGTATGCAGGTTCCTTAAAAAACTAAAAATAGAGCTACTATGTGATACAGCAATCCCACTCCTGGGCATATATCTGGAGAAAACTCTAATACAAAAAAATACCTTCACCCCAATGTTCTTAGAGGCACTATTTACAATAGCTAAGATATGGAAGCAAACTAAATGTCCATCAATAGATGAATGGATAAAGATGTGGTACCTATACACAATGGAATATTATTCAGCCATAAAAAAGAATGAAATAATGCCATTTGCAACAACATGGATGGACCTAGAGATGATCATACTGAGTGAAGTAAGTCAGACAGAGAAAGATAAATATCATATGATATCGCTTATATGTGGAATCTAAAAAATGATACAAGTGAACTTACTTACAAAACAGAAATAGAGTCACAGATGTAGAAAACAAACCTATGGTTACCGGGGTGGGGAGGAAGGGGAGGGGAGGGATAAATTGGGAGATTGGGATTGACATATACACACTGCTATATATAAAATAGATAGCTAATAAGGACATACTGTATAACACAGGGAACTCCACACAATACTCTATAATGACCTAAATGGGGAATGAATGAATCTAAAAAAGAGTGGATATGTGTATAACTGAATCACTTTGCTGTACAGCAGAAACTAACACAGCATTTGTAAATCAACTATACTCCAATAAATTTTTTTTAAAAATTAGGAGTACTTTAATTAAAAAAAATTGAATATTAATGTTCTTTGAGCATCAGAAAATTATATCTCCTCTTCTCAATGAAGGTGGAGCTTAAAGCAATATGCCAGCACCTCCCATCTTCCAGAGTGGGAACAGCATGCCAGGCTGCTGGCCTGTGTTCCCACTTTTCCTATTTCTGTAGGTGTGCTTTAGGTCCAGCTATAACTTTAGGGTTGAAAGAAAATCAATCCCATTCAGAATCTCCCACAGGGACTTATTAGCTGGTCTGAGGGCCAGAACATGGAGATATATACATCTCTTCATCTCTTGCAGTCTTGGCAACTCTCACTGATGGTGCAAGCTACAAATCTTTAGAGGACGCATGATCCTCCAAGTAAATTACATTTAGTTAATGTAAAGTTCAGATGACTATAATCTCAAATGGTGATGATTCTTCAGTTCAACCAAGAATTCAGACAGATCCTATGGACAAAAAAAAACAGAGTTTAGAGACAAAATCCTATGCCTAGGTAAATACTACATATATATTATTTTCCTTCCTTATCTCAACTGGAGAAATTAGGTTTATGCTCCCAATTATATAAAGGGGGAAGTTGAGGCTGAGAAAGATCAAGTGACTCAAAGTTACACAGTTATAAATACCAGGATTGGAACTCAGGTTTGCCCAACTCTGAAACCTGTATAGTTGCCCCTCAAAAGTGTTGCCTTCCAAAGCATTAAGATTTAGTGTCGAAGATTAGTGAACGTGCCTTTTCACTCTCCTGGCAATTTTTTTAGAGCCAACTATTTTAAATTCAGTTGTCTGTGAGGTTAGTAAATGGATAGACATCCACCTGTCCCAGTTGTATTAGGCTGGGATCCTTCTCATACTGATGTTGCTACTGAACTATGGTTCAGCTGCTCACCACTCAAAAGCCAATAATTAAAGAGGCAAGTGTCTGTAGAAAGGAAAGTTGTTTTAATCAGAAAAGCCAGCAATCTAGCACAACCATCCAAGACTTAACCAGGAAGAAATAGAAAATATAAACAGACAAATCACAAGCACTGAAATTGAGACTGTGATTAAAAATCTTCCAATGAGGGCTTCCCTGGTAGTGCAGTGGTTGAGAGTCCACCTGTCGATGCAGGAGACACGGGTTCGTGCCCCGGTCCAGGAAGATCCAACATGCTGCAGAGCGGCTGGGCCCATGAGCCATGGCTGCTGAGCCTGCACGTCTGGAGCCTGTGCTCTGCAATGGGAGAGGCCACAACAGTGAGAGGCCTGCATACTGCAAAAAAAAAAAAAAAAAAAAAAAAAATCTTCCAAAGAACAAAAGTCCAGGACCAGATGGCTTCACAGGCGAATTCTATCAAATATTTAGAGAAGAGCTAACACCTATCCTTCTCAAACTCTTCCAAAATATAGCAAAGGGAGGACACTCCCAAACTCATTCTACGAGACCACCATCACCCTAATACCAAAACCATACAAAGATGTCACAAAAAGGAGAAAACTACAGGCCAATATCACTGATGAACATACATGCAAAAATCCTCAACAAAATACTAGCAAACAGAATTCAACAGCACATTAAAAAGATCATACACCATGATCAAGTAGGGTTTATCTCAGGAATGCAAGGATTCTTCAGTATATGCAAGTCAATCAATGTGATACACCATATTAACAAATTGAAGGAGAAAACCATTTGATCAGTTCAATAGATGCAGAAAAAGCTTTTGACAAAATTCAACAACCATTTATGATAAAAAACCCTCTAGAAAATAGACATAGAGGGAACTTGCCTCAACATAGTAAAGGCCATACATGACAAACCCACAGCGAACATTGTTCTTAGTGGTGAAAAACTGAAAACATTTCCACTAAGTTCAAGAACAAGACAAGGCTGTCCACTCTCACTACAATTATTCAACATAGTTTTGGAAGTTTTGGCCACAGCAATCAGAGAATAAAAAGAAATAAAAGGAATCCAAATCAGAAAAGAAGAAGTAAAGCTGTCACTATTTGCAGATGACATGATACTGTACATAGAGAATTCTAAAGGTGCAACCAGAAAACTACTAGATCTAATCAATGAATTTGGTAAAGTAGCAGGGTACAAAATTAATGCACAGAAATCTCTTGCATTCCTATACACTAATGATGAAAAATCTGAAAGAGAAATTAAGGAAACACTCCCATTTACCATTGCAACAAAAAGAATAAAATACCTAGGAATAAACCTACTTAAGGAGAAAAAAAGACCTGTATGCAGAAAACTATAAGACACTAACGAAAGAAATTAAAGATGATACAAACAGATGAAGCAATATACCATGCTCTTGGATTGGAGGAATCAGCATTGTGAAAATGACTCCACTACCCAAAGAAATCTACAGTTTCAATGCAATCCCTATCAAACTACCGATGGCATTTTTCACAGAACTAGACAAAAAATTTCACAATTTGTATGGAAATACAAAAGACCCCGAATAGCCAAAGCAAAATTGGGAACGAAAAACAGAGTTGGAGGAATCAGGCTCCTGGACCTCTGACCATACTACAAAGCTACAGTAATCAAGACAGTATGGTACTGGCACAAACACAGAAATATAGATCAATGGAACAGGATAGAAAACCCACAGATAAACCCACCCACATATCATCACCTTATTTTTGATAAAGGAGGCAGGAATGTACAGTGGAGAAAGCACAGCCTCTTCAATAAGTGGTGCTGGGAAAACTGGACAGCTACATGTAAAAGAATGAAATTAAAACACTCCCTAACACCATACACAAAAATAAACTCAAAATGGATTAAAGACCTAAATGTAAGGCCAGACACTGCAAAACTCTTAGAGGAAAGCATAGGCAGAACACTCTATGACATAAATCACAGCAAGATCCCTTTTGACCCACCTCCTAGAGAAATGGAAATAAAAACAAAAATAAACAAATGGGACCTAATGAAACTTGAAAGCTTTTGCACAACAAAGGAAACCATAAACAAGATGAAAAGACAACCCTCAGAATGGGAGAAAATATTTACAAATGAAGCAGCTGACAAAGGATTAACCTCCAAAATTACAAGCAACTCATGCAATTCAATATCATAAAAACAAACAACACATTCCAGAAATGGGCAGAAGACTTAAATAGACATTTCTCCAAAGAAGATATACAACTTGCCAACAAATACATGAAACTATGCTCCACATCACTAATTATTAGAGAAATGCAAATCAAAACTACAATGAGGTATCCCCCCACACCAGTCAGAATGGCCATCATCAAAAACACCTACAAACAATAAATGCTGGAGAGGGGGTGGAGAAAAGGGAATGTTCTTGCAGTGTTGGTGGGAATGTAAATCGATACAGCCACTATGGAGTACAGTATAGAGGTTCCTTAAAAAACTAAAAATAGAACTACCATATGAACCAGTAATCCCACTACTGGGAATACACCATAATTCCAATAGAGTCATGCACCATAATGTTCATCGCAGCTCTATTTACAGCAACCAGGACATGGGAGCAACCTAAGTGTCCATCAACAGGTGAAAGGATAAAGAAGATGTGGCACATATATACAATGGAATTTTACTCAGCCATAAAAAAAAATGAAATTGAGCTATTTGTAGTGAGGTGGATGGACATAGAGTCTGTCATACAGAGTGAAGTAAGTCAGAAAGTGAAAAACAAATACCGTATGCTAACACATATATATGGAATCTAAAAAAAAAAAAAAAAAAAAAAGTGGTTCTGAAGAACCTAGGGGCAGGACAGGAATAAAGATGCAGACACAGAGAATGGACTTGAGGGCACGGTGATAGGGAAGGGTAAGATGGGACGAACTGAGAGAGTGGCATGGACTAATATATACTACCAAATGTAAAATAGATAACTTGTGGGAAGCAGCTGCATAGCACAGGGAGATCAGTTCAGTGCTTTGTGACCACCTAGAGGGGTGGGATAGGGAGGGTGGGAGGGAGATGTAAGAGGGAGGAGATATGGGGATATATTTATATGTATATCTGGTTCACTTTTTTATAAAGCAGAAACTAACACACCATTGTAAATCAATTATACTCCAGTAAAGATGTTAAAAAATAAATAAATACAAAGAAAAAAGAAAATGAAAAGTCAGCAATCTGGGAAAAGATGGACTTGTGTCCTGAGACCAACTCCGAAGATTCTGCTCAGCCATGAGAGTTTTTAAACGGAACAATGAGAGAATCTCAGTGAATCACCAAGACAGGAGGTTGAGGTCTGTATCCCTCTCTATAGTTAGATTTTTAAGTTTAGAGGGGAACAGAAATAGGCAAACAGGAAAGGGACAAAAGAACTGCTTTCATTGTTACTCTGTAAGCCCTAGAGTTTCCAAACCTGGTCTATAAAATCTGAACTCTCTGGCCCTCTTTTTGCCTGAGAGTTCAGATTCTCATTAATTAAACACCAGTTAATGAGAACACAACTAATCACAACCTCAGCTAACCAAAAGTATTTGCTAAAATACAATTTAGAAGCAGAAAAAAGATGATCCTAATGTGGAAACAGACACACATCTTTCAGAGGTTGACCCAAACCCATGAAATCCCTCTAGTTCTTGAGTGTCCTGCAATCCAGGCCAATGAGCCTGTTCTGGCAGATGGAGCTGCATCATGGTTTGAGCACTGGAAACAACCCAGGTTGGATTTTTAGAATGTGGCTTGGAACCCAATTTCCTTATTTTTGTCTCAGTGTTACAATGTCTAAATGACTTAGACTCCTTGAGTCTCAGTTGTTCACCTGTAAAATGGGGTGATAAGTAATGCTGCCACAAACAGTTTGCAGCGGATTGGAGATGTTTACTGTAAAAGCCTTACACAATATATTGGAAAGCAGCTCTTCTGCCCCTTTCCTGTTTGCCCATTTCTGTCCCCCTCTAGGAAGAACCTAATTATAGGAATGAGATCACTGGACAGTTGAACCTAACTCCTGACTTAATGCTCTCCGGAACGCACAACATGTCTTGTCTAACCTGTTGATTCTTTTCCCAGATAAAAAGAAGAATGAAGAATTAAGCAGTTATAAAATGACTAGCTCTCTACCCCCAACCCACCCCCGCCCCAAGGAATCCTGTAGACAGATCATGTGGGCAAGATAACATCTGAAGAGAGAGTCAACCAGTCTGCATGCAATGGAGAAGGATGCAGAACCCAATATCCTGCCTCGATGATTCACTGAGATTCTTACCACCTCCCCTCATTACTTTCTTTTAAAAGCTGTCATGGCTGAGCAGAATTTTTGTAGTTGGTCTTAGAACATGAGCCCACCTTCTCCCCAGATTGCCAGACTTTCTGATTAAAGCACCTTTCCTTTCTACTGACACTTGTCTCTCAAAGTATTGGCTTTTGAGCAGCAGCAAGCAGTGAAGCTGAGTTCGGTAACATGTTCATTGACAAATGACTTCACAAAATCGTTCACAATTAGTTCTGAGCTCCTCTTAAGTGCCTGGCACATACTTTCAGAGGTTCATTCCTGGGGGGCGGGGGTTGAGAAGGTGTGGGGGAGAAGCAACTGCAAATATGTTTGGCATATAGTACCTGATCATTAGATAATGGCTATTATGACTTCCTTCATATCACACAAAATCCTTAGTGAGACAGATAAAGAGCTAGTATCATAACGGCTTTGTTGCATTTCTCTGTGGGGCATGGAGCCATGGGGGCTTGATTTAAATATTTTAACAAGATTTTCAAAGAGGAATTATTTTTAATGTGGTTTAGCTTAAAGCTTTAACTGAGAAATTCAGCTAACTGAAGCCCTCACTTATATTCACTGAGATGATATCAGAATGATTTCCCTGATTTTGGTGAAAAAACAATTGAAGAAAAAATGGTCCCAATGACACAGGGGCACTTTTCTTAAGTAAAAATTAGATCCAATCTCCATCTTACACAAAATAGATGCTATGCTCGTAATATTCTTTTTACCTATGGTGGGTTTATAGAAAAAGTAAACAAGATATTTTATAATCCATATTTAGCGATGTGCTTATATAATTAGAGACGTTTATGAATCATCTTCATTATGCATTTAAACAGTTCATAAAAGTTATGAGTCCAATGTACTTACAGCTTTTTGTTGTTGTAAACCTTTAACTACAAATGCAGTAAGTACAAAAGAACCAAAATGTGCATATTCTGGAGGCTTCACACCAGCCCCTGCTTCAATCCTGCATGAATTAACAGACATGAATTTGCAGCATTTTATTTCTTGGTGTAATGGAGCTCAAGTATTTCATAAAGCGTAACTATACAGCAAATTCCGAGCTCATTTTAGAATAATTAGCACATTGATGTTACTTGTGTAGTTAAGAGGAAATGTTAAAATTTTCTCCTGGTAAGCACTTTTTTTTTTTTAGCGTCTTTATTGGAGTATAATTGCTTTACATGGTAAGCACTTTTTGAAGGCTCACTCTGTTCTCCAAAGTGAGCAATCTTTCACTCAGAAGAAAGCTGGAAGCTCTGTTTTTCCTGCATTTCATCTTCTTCCTCTTGTACCTCGATTACAATACTAGTGTATATTCAGATAAGTCTTAATTACAGCCTGGAGCAAGTGAAAGAACCCCTGTAGATTAAGCAGATAACTTTTTTAAATGATGCATTTACCTCCAGTTCCTCCAGCTCAGTCCTCTGAATAATTAAGGCTGAACTACAGGAGACCTAACATCTGCACAAGAAGATGTCTTCATTTAACATTCTCACCACAATTTGACAGTCTCATATCTCTTTCCGCCACCCCTTCCATAAAAGGAATGTCACCCTCCTGGGAGGAAGAAGAAACTAACATTTACAGAGTTTCTACTATATGTCAGGCAGTACCGTATGAGGTCTGTCACCTTCCACACTCTTTGAATGTTCACACAATTCTATGAGGTCAGCAAGGAGCTTAGTCATTCCTGTTTTGCAAATGAGGATAGTAAGGCTCAAGAATGTTAAGTAAATTTCCCAAAGTCACACATCCCGCGGGAAAAAGGGAGGATTTAATTCAAATTGGTCAAAATCTGGACTCTGTTCTTGCTACATTCTGTGCCAGTCCAAGGTGACTGACAGCTTAAGGGAACAGAGGCTACTTGAGCATGGTCAACAAAAATCTCAACAGAAATTCATTTACTTTTATTTAATTCACTAAAATTATACATTGCGCAGAAAGTTGTTAGAAAAGCTAATAAAATTGCAACCTCCTACTCTAGGAAATATGAGCATGAGATGGTGGAGGGCTTTACTGCCAAAAACCAGAGGGGTGGCCAAGGGGAACTTGGCAAAGTCCAGGAGCTTCTCTCCGTTATTGATGAGATCTGATGAAGAGATTTGCACTATAAATTATTTTGACCTCCTAGAGATAGCTTCCCAGATAAGATTTTGATATTTGAAACTATGGCAAACAAAAGGAAAAATTAATAAGAAATGGCCTGATTGTTTCTCATAGCCATTGACTAGCACTTACTGAATGACTACATCATAAAAGTGATGCTGGGTTTTGGGAATAAAACTGAAAGAATTGGATGGATCTTGTTCTTACACAGCTAGAGTAAGCATGAGAGATAGACAAAAAAATCTAGATACTTGACAATCTAATGAGGTGTATGTAAGGTAGGCATCTAGGGAGATAGATGCTAAGGTCAGATGCTTTGTTTTGTTCACTAATGTAACCCAAGAGCCTGGCACAAAATAGAGTCTCAATAAATACCTACTTAAAAAAGAGAGCTAGGGAGCACCTAAGAGGGACACTGCATGCAGATTTGGTAGTGAGTGAGGGGGGAGGTGATGTGAAGTTTCCTGAGAGGGAGTGATATCTTAAAAATAAAGAGAGAGAGAGTAGGAGTTAATCTGCTAGTAGGTGATGGCTGAGAGAATGATATATGCAAAGTCAACAAGAGATAAATGACATCTACCTCTCTGGGAAAGAAAATGCTTCCACAATCTTGGTGCGTGGGCTCTCAGGGCCAAGTTCAGGGGTTGAACAGGGAGGTAAAGAGTGAGTGAATGCTTTTAGCAATGGGTGTGAGGAGCTGGAAACCCTCTGGGTTAGATTGCTGGGTCTCATCTGCTGATTACAACAGGACTTTCCAAAATACATTTCAAGGATTCCTTTCTTAAGGAAACTTAGAAAATGCTGGGATAAACAAAGCTTATTTGTTTGTTTTAACTTACTATAGAAGTTTAATAAATCCATCAGATGGAAATTTTGCATATATCATTTTTAAACTTATTTGACCACTAGAAGTAACTTAGGAAATCAGTTTAGAAAACACTAAACATTAAGATGTTGTACAAAGTCAGCTACAATGCTCAAATCTGCCCTATTCATTGGTCAGTTCTGAGATTTGTTGGGTAGTATAAACTGAAAAAAATGCACAACCTAAAACTTGAGAATTATATATTACTTGGTAGACAAGACTGAGGACTTAAGCCCAGGAGACAGCATCTCAGGTGCTCTGAGGGACTGCTTCGAAGAGGCAAGGGAGGGGCCAGGATCTATAGGAGTTTTTGTAACAAAGACCAGGTAGTCAGAACATCAAAAGATTACTGTTAATTAAAGAAAACCAGACATCTGAAGTTAATGAACTTAGTGCTTTTCTATGTATGGGAAGATGCAAGAGTCTGGGCTCACTGAAATCATTCCTTTGATATGCACCTCAGCTCTCTGGGGCCAGGATCCTGTGCTTTCTCATCCTGAGTCTCCTCAGGGTGCATCATTGGGGGTGGATGCAGTGGCTGACTGCTAGATGGGGGGCATCCTGTCTCCATCATGAGCTCCCTCAGCGCTCACCTTTGGGAGCAGCTGTAATGTGATGGATTGATGGCTGCAACGTCCTTTGTTTATGGATATAGAAACAACGTTTTCTCATTTCATGTGGTTGGGGTGACCTCTGGACACACATGTGCCCGTGAATCACTGGTCTTTTGGGTATTCTGCCATATGGCCAAATCTCTACACCTTGGATTGAGCTTCAGATTTCTGCTTACCCACTCTTACTGGTTTCACATTCTTGCTGGGAATAGATTTTTGGCAAATTCTTCTCCATATTTTTGGAATCCCATCACTGTTGCTAATTCTAACAAAGTATCCTTTTGTTCCAAGTGAAAGGCTCTTGTCTTGTCACATAAAGAATTCAGAAATGCGACAGGGATAAGAAAGTAAAGTGAGCATTTATTTAAGCAATAGTACACTCTCCAGGGGACAGCAGGCAGGCTCATGTGAGTAGCTGCCCTGAGTTTCTTTGGCAAGCTGGTTGTGTGAGGCATAGAATGAAAGGGCAGAATATTCATTGGGGAAGGAGGGGTTTGGGGTCGTATTCCTTGATTTTCATCTCAGCTCCACCTTCACAAGGGGAGGAGGGATTTTTGTCCTCATTTAGTCTTTTTTTTTTAAAATTTATTTATTTATTTTTGGCTGTGTTGGGTCTTTGCTGCTGTGCACAGGCTTTCTCTTGTTGTGGCGAGCAGGCGTTACTCTTCGTTGTGGTGCGTGGGCTTCTCATTGCGGTAGCTTCTCTTTTTGTAGAGCACAGGCTCTAGGCTCAGGGGCTTCAGTAGTTGTGGCTCACGGGCTCTAGAGTGCAGGCTCAGTAGTTGTGGTGCATGGGCTTAGTTGCTTCGTGGCATGTGGAATCTTCCCAGACCAGGGCTCAAACCCATGTCCCCTGCATTGGCAGGCAGATTCTTAACCACTGTGTCACCAGGGGAGCCCCTGTCCTTATTTAATCTTTACTAGAAGGGTCATGGCCTTGGTGCATGATGGGAACTACCTATCTGCAAGGCTAATTTTATTGTAATGACAGCATAATGAGCAAAAATTACATTAGGATGCCGTAGATTCCCTCCTTTTCCCATCTTTCTTTGTCTGCCTTCAGGACACTGATCACCCCAACATGATGTGATTTCCTGCCACCTGGCCTGTGCCCTCCTTTCTCTGCTCATATCTAGCTACCTGTCTGCTTTAACACTTTCAAATGACTGGAACTTGTTTCTCTATGTTCTTGTGATGTACTTATCACCAGAGATTCTCCACTCCAGGCTTACACAGATTATGGTTCCATCATGAATACGCTTTGTATGCTGGCTGAGTCTCTTATAGAATTGAAGCTCCTTATGTATCAACATTCATGCATCACAACCAGACCTACCATCAACCTTTGAATGATACTGCTTACAAAACTGCTGATCATCCACCTTGGAGTCTGGCCCCTCAATGAAGTCAGAGACCTCAGCTCTGGTCTTCCTGGTCTGGGCACATTCTCTCCGACCTCCAACCCTCACCATGCTGTCAAAAGCTGTCATGCTTTGAAACTAAAACACCCTGAACAATACAAGAGAAAAAATAGGCAAAAATAGTTACTAACATTGCAACATTTGTTTTCACAAATGTAATGTGTTTTTAAAATGCAACTTGTTTTATAAAACTACAACATTTGCTCTTACACATTTGTTGACTCTGGTTTATTTTGCTCCTTCCGGGTCATTGCTACTCAGTGGGGCTAATTTCTACAGGAAGTGATGATGACCCCATTGTCTTCAAATTCAAATTTCCTTTTCCTTGGTGCTTCCATAGTAGATGACTCTGCCTTCTTCAGTCATAGGTGATGATCTTCATTTCTTATCTTCCCAATTGCAGGTCTTTATACTCCTTATTCATCAGATTTCTTTGAGCAGATTTTAGATAAGCTTCAAGGACACGTTTTGGGCATCTGATAAAAATGTCCACAATGGTGGTTGTTTTTTGCTAAATTATTCTTACATCTCTTATAAATATTGAGATTATTGCTCTAAAAACACTTAACTTGAGGAATATTGCAATGGTGCTATAGACAGAAAACCAATAATTTCCCCAAATCTAACCTAAAATTGCTCACACATTTTTCCAAAATTTTGACAAAAGTTCTCAAAAGAAATAGCAAGTTTTTCATTAAATATTAATATCTGTACAATTCTATGAAGAATTCTGAGAAAATGCTAAATTGAGGTAACCAATATTCAAGGCCTAAAAAGGGCCTGCCCTTCTGCCTGTGTGTCTATAGAGAGAGCAAACCAAGGCCAAGAAGGATGCTGAATCCACTTATAACCAAGCCACAGGGACCAGGAAGAGAAAGAGAAAGGGAGGTGACAATTCCAAGAAAGACTGCATTCAACCTCAATTTAAAAAGAGTCAGGGAACCCAGGCACCAAGGTCCCATGGCTGTTTGGGCTGATCTTACATTGATAGTTTGAGTTATCAAGTGTGGTTCTAACTACTAGTGTTAGTAACAAAGCGAACCAAATTGCGGGTGAGAGAAAGTCTGTTTATGATCCTAAACAAAGCAAACTATAATCTGGTCTTGGCTTGAAGAGGAATTTGGTGGGGAGACAGGAAAGATGCTATTGGAGACTTTGGACAGCCAAGGCAATCTTTCTTGTCTTAGAGCCCCATCTGCAGAGGCCAAAGTGGAGGCTCAACTCAAAAGGGCAAAACTCTGGAGTAAACACGTGGCTACCCCCAGATTCTGTTTTCTCTGCCAGCACTGAGGAGCCTCAAATCAAAATCCTAATGCAGCAGGAAATTTCGAGATGGAAAGATAATGTTTATGATATTAGTGTAGTAGTTAAGATAAAACAAAACCAAAGGAATAAGAAAAGTTGTGTGTGATTGAGGTGTGACAAAAGTAGAGACAGCATGTGGCTTAAGAAAACTTTGGCCTTCTCCCTAGTTTGGGGGAGAATCACATGCCAAAGTCATTGCTCATCTCAAGGCCTCTGAAGACAGTCTAAGGGAAGGTCTGTACTAGCAGGAAAGGCCTAAGAAGTTCTTAACTCTCTTCAGTTTAGGAAAAGCCTTTGACAGAAAACAATGTGATGGGGGACTTATCCCCACTTGATTTGGGATCACGATCTTCCAGACAATTTGCCTCAGATGCTGGGCATCCTTATGAGATATAAAATGTAGAATAGTCTTTTCAAGAATTGGTTCAGGAACAACTGGATATCCACCCACAAAAGAATGAAGTTGAACCCCTACCTCACACCGTACACAAAAATCAATTCAATGTGAGGCGATTGAATCAGTAACGAAAAACCTCCCGATGAAAATAAGCCTGGGGCTATTCTATCAAATATTTTTGAAAGAATTAAGACCAATCCTCTAGGGACTTCATTGGTGGTGCAGTGGTTAAGACTCCATGCTCCCAATGCAAGGGGTCCTGGTTTGATCCCTGGTCATGAAACTAGATCCCACGTGCATGCTGCAACTAAGCATTCACATGCCACAACTAAGGAGCCAGTGAGTCACAACTAAGGAGCTCGTCTGCTGCAATTAAAGACCCAGCATAACAAAATAAATACATATTTTTTTAAAATTCAAAAAAAGAAGACCAATCCTCTAAAATTCTCCTATAAATAGAGTAAGAGCTACCATTTCTAACTCATTCTATGATGTCAATGTAATTCTGATACCAAAGCTAGTCAAATATATCAAAAGAAAACAAAATTACAGTCCAATGTCCCTTATCCAAATAGATGATAATGTGCTTTAAATATACTAGCAAACTGAGTCTAACAACATATTAAAAGGATTGTATCATGAACAAGTGAGATTTATCCTAGGAATACAAAGAGTGCTCAATATATGAAAATGAATAAATGTAATATACAAAAGTATTGAAATGAATGAAGAAAAAACACATGATTATCTTAATGTATAAAATGCATTTGAAAAAAATCCATCACATTTTATAATTTAAAAAAATGAGTAGAAGTTAACTTCTTCAACATGATAAAGGCCATTTATGAAAAACTCAGAGCTCATATCATGCTCAATGGTAAAAAAGTGAAAGCTTTTTTCCTAAAATCAGGGAAAAGAAAAGTATGCCTGTTTTGTCATTCTATTCAAGATTATCCTGAATATTTTAGATAGAGCAATTAAGCAAGAAAACGAAATAAAAGCCATCCACATTGGAAAGGAAGAAGAAAAACCTGTTTGCAAATGACATGGTCTTTCATATAGAAAATGCCCCAAAGTCACAAAAAATATTATAGTTAGTAAATGAATTCAGCAAATTTGAAGGGTACAAGATCAACACTCAAAAATGAGCTGTGTTTTTATATACTAGAAATGAATAATCCAATAAGGAAATTAAGAAAACAATTTCATTTATGATAGTATCATAAAGAATAAAATGCCTAGGAATAAATTCAACTAAGGTTCAAGACTTGTACTCTGAAAACTACAAACGTTGCTAAAAGAAATCAATAAAGACTTAAATAAATAAAAAGACATCCCATATTTATGGATTGGAAAACAGAAGATTGTTATGATGCAATATTTCCCAAAGCAATCTACAGATTCAAAGCAATTCCTTTCAAAATCCCAATGACCCCTTTTGCAAAAATGGGAAAGCCAATCTTAGAATTTATATAGAATTGCAAGGGACTCTGAATAGTCAAGACAGTACTGGAAAAGAAGAACCATGTTGGAGGATTCACACTACCTAATTTCTAGACTTTCTCCTAACGTACAATAATCAAATAGTGTAGTACTGGCATAAGCATAGACCAATACAATACAATCAACTTCCAATTTGCCCTTCTATATACAGTTGACCCTTGAACAACACGGGTTTGAAGTGTGCAGGTCCAGTTATACATGGATTTTTTTCAATAAATTCTTATTATAGTTCTTCATAATCCGAGGTTGTTTGAATTCCCAGATGTGGAGCCACAGATACAGAAGGCCGACTGTAAAGTTATATGCAAATTTTCTGCTATGCAGAGGGTCAGTGTCCACTAACCCCTATGTTGTTCAAGGGTCAACTGTATTACCATTTTGGTTTTTGTTGAGGGTGCCAATGTGATTCAATGAATACAGAACAGCCTCTTCAACAAGCGATGCTTGGATAACTGGATATCCACTTGCAAAAGAATAAAGTTGGACCCTTACTTCACATCATATGCAAAAGGAACTGAAATATGAGTAGAGAGCAAATGTAAAAGCTAAACATATAAAGCTTTATAACCTTGAATTTGACAATGATTTCTTAGATATGACATCAAAATTGTAAGCAACAACAACAAAAAAAGATAAATTGTGCCTCATAAAAACTTAAAGCTTTTGTGCATCTAAAGAAACTAACAGAAGACTGAAAAGACAACCGAAATAATGGGAGAGTATGTTTACAAATCATATATCTGGTAAGGGACTTGTATCCAGAATATATAAAGAACTCAATGACAACAAAAAAGACAATCAAATTTTTAAATGGGTAAAGGACTGAGATAGACATTTTCCCAGGGAAGATGTTTATTATTTTTAATCTTTAGAGAAATGCAAATCAAAACCACAACAAAGTGTTACTTTACACCCACTAGGGTGGCCAGAGTCAGAACTAAGGAAAATAACAAGTATTGACAAGGATGTGGAGAAATCAGAACGCTTGTTTACACAGCTACTGAAATCAACAACTAACACACATCTCCAAAGCCTATCAAGTAAGAAATCTGTTAATCTTACATATAAATAAAATAAGCAAGCTCATAGAATTATGTGTGGTTGATTTATGTCATTTGGGACTAGAAGAGCCATAAGTTCAATAAATTCTGGGTTAATAATGAGAATGTCTATACAGCATTTCTAATTTCACCACTATGACCTCTGTAGCAATAATAGTCAATGAGGTAATGTATTAAACAACTGTTTTGACTTTTTTCCCTGTCGATGAATTGACAAATCCACAGGGAGAAGTTACTCAGCAATAATACTTTTTAAATTTATGCAATAGTACTATGAGATGGGTATCATATCCTCACTGCTTGATGTTCAGATAATTTAAGTAGATTGTCTAATGTTACATAGTCAATAAGTGTCCAGGAATGAAAGCCTTTGATATCTTGCTCTTCCAGAGAAAATATACTGCTCCCTGTAGCTCTCATGGAGTATTTGCAAAAGAACCACCCTTAAATTTTCTCTATCACAGTTCTTTGAGAAGATGAGCCCATTTATATATAGGTAATCTGGCTGGGGAGGGCCTGACATGCCCAGGGCCCTGGTAAGGGTACATAGGATTTCTATGCACAAGTTGTACCTCATCTTTTGTTGCTTGTTTCATGGGTAAGTGGAGCTGCCATGGCCTTCTGAGCTTCTGGCTTATATTTAGGCTGGGGAGGGATCTGTTCTTTCTGGCCCAGCTTCTTCAGCTGCCTCTGCTTAGGACTTTTCTTTCAATGAGGAGGAACTAGAAACAGGCACTGTGGACCTCAGGTTACAGTTATGCTCTGCAGTCATTTTATCTCAGTAAAGCTTATATTGCTACCCCCTATTTGGCCAGCAGTTTTTTTTAAGTATCTTCTAATATTTTGAGCTCTGGAGCAAAGAAAGGATGGGTCTTGGCATTTCAAGTTCTAACAGATCAGACACCAGTCCTCAAGATGTTTGGTGCTTGAAGACCATCTGTAACTTGAAAACTATGCGTGTAAATTTGCTCGTATTTATAAGGAACCTTGAAATGTTTATATTTCTGAAATCCTAGAGTTCCCTTCAAATACTTGTTACCCATGTATCAAAAGCATTAAGAACAGTCTCTGACACATAATAGATACAATATATACATATATGTAAAAATGAATGAATGAGGAAGCAATCTGAAAAGCAGACCAAGATTTACACGCAAAAATGTTTATGGGAACATTACATGCTGAGATAAAAAACGTGGGAAATATGTGTCTGAAAAACGGAGCTCTGGTAGGCCTTATGATGAATATCTATCATTCAATAAAATATGCAGCCAAAGATTTGCACTTATTAAAATAGAATGACATTTTAAAAATGGAACTGATACAATACAAACAAACAAAATAGGACATACAGTTACTTACCTGCCTTTTAATTCCCTGTTACTTAAAAGTATCTGTAGGAAAGATGTAGACGTATTGGAGAGCATTGTAAGTTGGAAATCTGAGTTCACATCTCACACTGTTCCTTCCCAAATCTCTCTGTGGAATAACACAGTAATCAAAGGTAACCACCTGTTAGCAGACAGAGATGCAGCGGATGGCCAGACAGGGTGCTCCCTGCAGTGGACTGCCCTGATGAGTAGATTAAAGGGCCAAAACCCAGCCCAGGTTCCTCTAAATCATTCACCCTGAACAATACAGCAGTCACCTGGGGGAAACGCAGCCTTCTTACCAACACCATGTGGCTCTGTGTGGCAGAGCCTGATCCCAGCTCTCCTGAGATTGACTGCAATTGTAGGTCTTCTCTTCCCCTACCACCTAGTGAGAGCTGATGGATCAGTAATGGAAAAGAAGGTTAGCTTCTCCCAGACTACGCAACTCAAACACAATGTAACTTCCTTCTTTGATAGGCAAGAGGTTAATTTGTTGAAAGAGTAAATATATGACTTATCAAGCAGGAATGCAATCAGAATTAACTAGTTGTGATATAGTTTGCCTCAAATAACCACCTGTAGGATTCATTTTGCACCTTCTGTCTGGAGTAAAGTTGAGGAAATGAAATGCTGATGCTTGATGCTCAAATGGATTCTGGTCTCTAGTTAGTGAACCTCCAATGCCTAAAGGACTCCTGCAATATTTGTACAATTCACATTTTTTAGTCTCTTTAACATGTGAATTGATACCAAAGAGTCTATTCAAAAGACCCCTACATCTTGTCTGTTGCTCAATTCAAACAGACAGTAGGACTCTGACCCAATAATCTTTATCAATCTTTCAAGGAGATTTGAAAGCAAATACCTCCTCTGGTACTGACTTCATTTTGCAGACTATCACAGGTGTGCATGGGACTATATGTAGCAAATATTCAAGGAAGAAGGCCACGCAGCTAATCCCACCCCTTATTTCAGTAACAGGAAAAGCAAAGAGTAGCAAATAAAAACAATAGATAGACTTTATAGGGTGCTTTGACTTGAGTAGTTGCACCATTCAGACAGGGATAAACCAAGGAGAGCAGAGAACACAGTATCCTTTTCAGCTGGAAAATGTGACTTGTCTTCTGCCAGTCTCTGAATGATGATCTGGAACCCGACTAGCTGGCAGTTTGACAAGTACATGAAAATACTTGTCTAACATGGCATACAAAAGGCACAACCAGTTTGGAGAGACTTGGAACACTGTCTCATAAATTTTAAGTACATACCTTACAATTCAGTAATACCACTATTAGTTAGCTATCTTAGACTCTTAAATACTTGCACAAGGAGACATGTAACACAGTGTTCTTTTCAGAACTGTTGATAATAGGAAATAATTACAGGAAATTAAAATGTCTACCAGAGGAGAAAAAATAATTAAGTCATTGCTCTTCTTTCAATCCTTCAGTTTAAAATAACAAATTAAATGAAGCACAGATAAATAAATTATATATACATGTATCAACATTGATATATCACAAACATAACACTGTGAAAAGTTGCAAAAGGGCATATTGTACAATGTCAGATATGAAAAACTACATAAAATATTACTAGACTTTTTTATAGACATAAATATATGTTGTAAGGAATAAAGCAGCTACAGAAGGCCACATAACAACCTCAATAAAATGGTTGGTTACTTCTGGCAAAAGGGAAGGTTGAGTGGCTTCAACTGTACCTGAAGCTTTTTTTACTACAAACAAAAATAACATGAAACAAATACAGAAAAATGTTGACATTTCCTAAATCAGAGTGGTAAACTTGGGTTATTTTTATATTAATGTCTGTCCTTTTTATATGACTGAAGTGATTCAAATGAAAACAAATTTAAATGTCATAGAAGTTAGCTATGGCATGGTTGTCCTCAAAAGTTTATCGCTGGACTCAACATTAAAGTCTACCTACTAGACACTTGCATTTGAAATTTTCTTCCCAAAATGTAGACCAATTCAATAACTCCATTGCTCAGCCTCTTGGAAGGCAGTGTGCAATGGTGGAAGTCACATGGAAATCAGAATCAGACAGACTTCATGGCACTAGTTTCTTGGATTGATTTTAACTGTGAGAAAACAATATTGCACAAGACAGAGATCTGTATCCTAATGGCTCTTCCTTACCTTTCCCAAGATGAAATTTCTAGATTGGCCAAGTAGATCTTGGTTGAGAACAAGCAACCCATACATTTTTATAGACTGTGGTATCCCTATTTTAAGTGTTTTCCTATATTTTTCTGTGCTGTGAAAGTTTAAGTGCTCTGCAATGTTAACTAACCTTTAAATAATTCAAATCCTTTCCATTTCTGCCTTCTGTGTAATTACCTACAGCACTCATTTCAATATTTAATCCTTCACGTCCCCATTATGCTGCCTCATTATGTGACCCTGGAAAAGTCAATATACCTCACAAACCCTTGGTCGAGAGGGGATTAAAGTTGAGGTGTTATAAAGGATCATTCAGCTCCTAAGGGATTTTTGGCACTAATATTTTACAATTTCAGGATCTTATAAGTGTACAACTTGTCTCTGAAGTAGAAAGGGATGTTATAATGTTATGCTCCCATCATGTAGAGCTGCAGCTTATCTAGGGTGGCAGATGGGAAAGAAGAGTGAGAGGACCAGTATAATCCCCTAGAAACCGATCAAAGTTCTTTGATGGAGAAGGGTATTTTCCATTGAAACAAGCTTATTCTATATCGTAATGTAAATTTATTTGAGAATCACTGAAATATATACTTATATAAAAATACACTTATTCTTTGAGAACAAATATGATAAACACGTGTGTGATGGTGAAGAAATAGGAAAAAATGAGTGAGGAATCATTCCAGTCCAAACCGACTGTTAATGAGGGTCATGATATGTCTATTAACTCTGAGGGATGGTCTTAGTACACTACAGTTTAATTTTAGACTGCTGTTGTATATGACGAGTGTATATAAGGTTGTTTTTTGTTTGTTTGTTTTGTTTTTTGTCTGTAAGTATAGCTAAGTTAAAAGACAAACTATTTCTTGTTTATGGGTCTTAATAACTACATTGAGTTTGAACTCTAGGAGATTATTTTTGTCACGTTTTCCATTTTTAAAACTTTCTTCTTGGAATCGCTATGCTAGAAAAGAGGATTTTATCAAATTAAGGGCATTTTAATCTGCCTTTGGGTATCATTAAATAGCTGACCCTGGTTATAAAACTTAAAAAAAAATCTTGTTACTCAGGTTTCAGAAATGAGTAAAGACTACAGATAGCCAAGGCAACAACAATAAAATTTATTTCTCCAAAAGGTAATTTATATGACCTTATTAATACTCCTCATTTTTATGTTTTGGAAAAATTAGGGATAAATAAAGTCTTTGGCAAGAATGAACATTTTACAATGTCCATAATAAGGTGCAGTGAATACATATTTTTGCCAAATTGTCAAAAAAGACCTAGTTTTTAAAACTAGCTGAACCTTGAAGCCAAAACTAATTATCTCTATCATAGAATTAACTTCTGAGATCAAGAATAAATCTGGAAGGGTGAGGTCAGCAAACTGATGGAGTAGGAAGCTCCAAACTCCTGTTCCTTCACAAAAACATTTAAAAAAAAAGCAGTACGTGTCAGAATCTACTTAGTCAGAATGCTGGGAAACAGTCAAAAGTTTACAGCAACCAAGTGAATGCTGAATCAATAAGAAGAAAACTTTAAAATGGTAGGAAAGTTTGTGGTGATTTCATTTGTCCTTAGACACCCTCTTCAGCTTGATGTTGGTCTTAAAGATGACACCCTGAAATCCCAGTGTGGGATCTTGGTTCCTGATTCCAGATGGAGCTGAATAGACCTTATTTGCTATGACTGGTGTTTATATAAGAGAGAGTAATTTGGACATGTTCAGAGGGAAGACCATGTGGAGAAATAGGGAGAAAAGCCTATCTAAATGCCAAGGGGAGTGACCTCAGAAGAAGTCAATCCTGCCAACACCTTGATCTTGGACTTCTAGCCTGTAGATCTAGATCTGTAAGAACATAAATTTCTGTTGTTTAAGCCACTTAATCTCTGGTACTTTATTATGGCAGCCCTAGCAAAATGATTCAAGTGACAAGACCATTCAATGGGGAGAGGATGTGTTAATAGAAAATTATTGTTTAATGGTACAGAGTTTAGGATTGAGGTTATAAAAAAGTTCAGAAAATGGACAGAGATGATTATTGCCTAACAGTGTAAATACATTCAATGCCACTGAATTGTACCCTACATATGGTTAAAGTGTTAAATTTTATGCTATGTATATTTGGTCATAATTTAAGAAAGAATAAAATAAATAGAAATTACTTAACCAAGGAGGCACAAGATTTACACATTAAAAATTTTGAAACATTGCTGAAACAACCTAAAGAAGACTTAAATAAACAGTATGGCATCCCCTTGTCATGGATTGGAAGACTTAATATTGTTAAGATGTCAAAGTGATCTACAGATTTAATGGAATCTCTGTCCATACTCCAGGGGACTTTTTTGCAAAAATGGAAAATCCAGTGCTCAAATTTATGTGGAATTGAATTGGGCTCTGAATAGCCAATAACCTTGACAAAGAAGGACAAAACCAGAGGATATACACTTCCCAATTTCAAAACTTTCTACAAAGCTATAGTAATCAAAATAGTGTGGCACTGGCACACATAAACATATAAATTAATGGACTAGAATTGAGAGTGCAGAAATAAACCCATACATCCATAATCAATTGATTTCTGACAGGGTCCAAGATCACTACATGAGAAAGAATAGTCTCTTCCACAAATGGAGTTGGGAAAACTGGATATCCATATTCAAAAGAATAAAGTTAGACCCAACCTTTTACCATATAAGAAAATAATCTCAGAATGGATGAATGACCTAAATATAAAACCATAAAACCCTTAGAAGAAACTATAGGGGAAAATCTTCATGACTTTGGTTTTGGAAATGGATTTTTAGAAATGACAAGGAAAGCAACAAAAGAATACAGAGATACATTAGACTTAATCCAAATTAAAAGCTTTTATGCATCAAAAGACATCAAGAAAGTGAAAAGAAAACCTAGAGAATTGGAGAAAATTATATACCAATTATAATTCTGATAAGGTTCTAGTATCCAGAATATAAAAGAAATTTTACTAGTCAACAGCAACAAGACAAATAACTCAATTTAAATATGGGGAAGAGACTTGAACAGACATTTGCACAAAGGAGATATGCGAATTGCCAAAAATCACATGAAAAAAATACTCATTACTGAGCAGTGCACATATGTGGGCTCTCGGAGCTACGAGCGTCCACGCACCGGGTCAAGGGTCAGCCTGCAAGGTGGCCACGGCAGTGACCCTCCTCCAGCTGCTGGGCTTGTGGGGGGTGGGGGCGCCAGGTGCTTTGGAATGTGGACCTCGCAGATCACGGAGAAGGTCGCACACACACCGGCCAGGTTTATGATGATAAACACAACAGGAAAGTTCAATCTGTAGGTCGTCAGAAAGAGGTGAATGAGAACTTCACCATCCGTCTGATAGCAGAGCAGCCTGTGAGCCAAGTCAGCAGTCGAGTGATATCATGTGAGGGTGCTGGGGGACCCTTGCCCACCCCAAAGTGTACATAAACCTGGACAAAGAGACAAAGATGAGCCGTGTGGCTGCTGTGGACTCCAGGCCAGACAGCACCATCACTAGGGGGTGCACAGGAGTGTTGCAGGAAGGATTACCCCTTCCAGGGCCTGAGAGTAGGCTCTTCTCTAACACTCAGAAATGAATTGTCCAAGGAGACACACGTGCTGACAAAGCAAGAGACTTTACTTGGAAGGAGGACCCCGGGTGGAGAGCAGCAGGGTAAGGGAACCCAGGAGAGCTGCTCTGCCACATGGCTCACAGTCTCTGGTTTTATGGTGATGGAATTAGTTTCCTGGTTGTCTCTGGCCAATATCTGGCTTGGCCCATAGTTAGTCTGACTCAGGGTCCTTCCTGGTGGCACGTGCGTCGCTCAGCTGAGATGGATTCCAGTGAGAAGGGCTCTGGGAGGCTGGTCGTCTCCTCCCTCTTTGGGCCCCTCCCGAATTCTCCTGGTTAGTTTTCGGCAGCAGCACCATGTTCCTTATTGGGACCTCCTGTTGTGAGACAGCTTAGGCAAGTGGGTCTGGCCAAGGCGGCTGGTTTCGGTCAACCATTCACTAACACTTCCATGATGGTGTGACTCATGAGACCCTAATGCTGTAAGTATCCCATCACTAGTGCTGAAGGAAAGGTGTTGTTCTCAAGGAAAAAACAAAACAAAACAATAAACAAAAAAACTCAATATCATTCATCATTAGGGAAATGCAAATTAAAATCACAATGAAGTACCACTTCAGTCACAGTAGGGTGACTAAAACCAGAACACCAGAAAATGACAAGTTTGACAAGGGTATGGAGACATAGAGCCCGCATAAAGTGCTGGTGGGATCCTGTAAAATGGTTCAACCACTGTGCAAACTGTTTTGGCAGTTCCTGAATAAGTTAAACATCCAACAGCCATATGAGCCCATAATTACACTCTTGTATGTCCCAAACAACTGAAAACAGCTACCCAAACTAGTATACCTACATGCATGTTTATAGCAGCAATATTCACAGTAGCCAAAAGATGGTAACAGACTGAATGTCCATCAAAAGATTAATGTATAAGCAAATTGTGATATATATATACAATGGAATATTACTTAGCCATCAAAATAAATGAAGTACTGATGCATGCTGCGGTGTGAATAAATCTCAAAAGCATTATGCTAAGTAAAAGAAGCCAGATACAAAAGGTCACATTGTAGAACTCCATTTATATGAAATATCAAGGATAGTTAGATCTATAGAGACAGAAGTCAAACAGGTTGATGGTTTCTATGGTCAGAGGGGAGCAGGAAAAACTATAATGGTAGTGAGTTCTACTTTGGCATGATGGAAATATTTTGGAACTACATAAAGGCGGTGGCTGTAGAATATTTTGTAAATGTATCAATACCCACGGAATTGTTCACTTTAAAAGGGTTAATTATGTTATATGAACTTCACCTCAGTATATTATTTTCTAAAAAAAGAATAATCCAGAATTTTATTTTTAAAGTGTTATTAAAATATAATACAACTTTTAATAATTTTCAAGCTTTTCTAAATTTTGTTAAATCAAAAAGAAAATATTATATCTAAATTAACTACTTAATGCACTCTTTTTTTACATCTTTATTAGAGTATAATTGCTTTACAATGTTGTGATAGTTTCTGCTGTACAACAAAGTAAATCAGTTATATGCATACATATATTCCCATATCCCCTCCCTCTTGAGCCTACCTCCCACCCTCATTAACCCACCCCTCTAGGTCATCACAAAGCATCAAGTTGATTTCCCTGAAGGTAATCTTTCTTAATATTTATGTCACAACCAATTTTTGCTGCTATTTAATTATCTGAGCGTTCTCATTGGTTTTATTTTGTTTTTCTATTGTGGTAAAAGTCACATAATATAAAACATACTATTTTAACCATATTTAACTGTACAGTTCAGTGGCACTAAGTATATTCAAATTGTTGTGCAACTCTCACCATCAATCATCTTCCGAATTTTTCTCCTTCCTAAACTGAAACTGTCATACAGAGTAAAGTAAGTCAGAAAGAGAAAAAGAACAAATATATTAATGCATACATGCGCAATTTAGAAAAATGGCACAGACACACCTATTTGCAAAGCAGAAGTAGAAACACAGACATAGAGAACACATGTATGGACACCAAGGGGGGAGGGGGAGGTGGGATGGATTGGGAGATTGGGATTAACATATGTACACTACTATGTATGAAGTAGATGGCTGGTGAGGACCTACTGTATAGCACAGGAAAAAAAAAAAGTACAATCTGTTTGCAGGACATAGGAATGGATAAAGATATGGTACATATATAAAATGGAATCTTCATTGGTTTTTAATTTTTATTTATTCTTTATTATTTTTAATTGTGTTAAGAACACTTAACATGGACTCTACCATCTTAGCAAATTTTTAAGCACACAATACAGTATTGCTATCTATAGGCACAATGTTGTACAGCAGAGCTCTAGAACTGAATCATCTTGTATAACTGAAACTTTATATCTGAACTGAAACTTCCCATTCCCCTCCCACAAGCCCCTGATAACCACCATTCTACTCTTTCTCACTACAAATGTGACTCTTTTAGATACATGATATAAGTGGAATAATAAGTATTTCTTCTTCTGAGTCTGGCTTATTTCACTTAGCATAATGCCCTGAAGGTACAGCCACTTGTCACTAATGGCAAGATTTCTTTCCTTCTCATGGATGAATAATATTCCATGTATATACATATACGACATCTTCTTTATCCATTCATCACTTAGGTTGCTTCCACATCTTGGCTATTGTGAATAATGCTGCAGTGAACACAGGAGTACAGATATTTCTTTGAGACCCTGCTTTCCATTATTTTGGGTATATACTCAGAAGGGGAATTACTGGATCATATGGTAGTTCTATTTTTAAGTTTTTGAGGAATCTTCATATTGTTTTCCATAGTGGTTACACCATCTCACATTACCACAAACAGTATACAAGACTTCCAGTTTCTCCATATTGTCACCAGTACTTTTTACTTAAAAAAAAAAATGTCATTCTAACAGGTATGAGGTGATAGCTCATTTTGGTTTTGACTCTGAGGATTAGTGATGTTGAGTATCTTTTTATGAACCTGTTAGCCATTTGTATGTCATTTTGGGGAAAGATGTCTAGTCAAGTTCTTTGCCCATTTTTAAATTGGATTATTTGTTCTTTTTGCTAGTGAGTTGTAGGAGATCCTTAAGTATTAGGGCTTTTAACCACTTATCAGATATATGCTTTGCAAATATTTTCTCCCATGGGTCTTCTTTTTATTCTGTTGATTATTTCCTTTGCTGTGTTGATGCTTTTTAGCTTGCCGTAAACCCCCTTATCTGATTTTGCTTTTGTTGCTTGGGCTTTTGGTGTCATATCCAATTAGTCATTCCTAAGTCATTCCTAGACTGGTGTCATGAAGATTTTCCCCTATGTTTTCTTCTAAGAGTTTTACAGTTTTAGGTCTTATGTTTAAATCTCTAATCCATTTTTATTTTATTTTTTGTAGGTTAAAGTATACAATTTTGTTCTCTTGCATGTGGATATCCAGTTTCTGAACACCATTTGTTGAAGAGACTATTTCATTGTGTATTCTAAGCATCCTTGTCAAAAATTAGTTGACAGTATGTGTATATTTCTGGGCTCACTATTCTATTAGTCTGTATGTTTGGTTTTATCCGAGTATCATACTGCTTTAATTACTGTAGGCTTATATATATTTTGAAATCAGGAAGTGTGATGTTTCTAGCTTTGTTCTTTTTCAAGGTTACTTTGGTTATTCAGGGATTTTTGTGATTTCATGTGAATTTTAGGATGGGTTTTTCTATTTCTATAAAAAATGCCATTAGGATTTTGATAGGGATTGCTTTCAATCTATATCATTCTAGGTAGTATAGACATTTTAACATTATTAAGTCTTCCAATCCATGAACAGAGGATATCTTTCCTATTATTGGTGTCTTCTTTAATTTATTTCATCAGTTGTTTGTAGTTTTCAGAGTACAAATCTTTAAACACCTTAGTTGAGTTTATTGTTAAGTATTTTATTTTTTATGTTATTGTAAATGAGACTGTTTTTTGATTTTCTTTTTGGCTAGTTTGTCATTAATGTATAGAACTGCAATTGATTTTCATATGTCAATTTTGTATTCAGCTACTTTACTGAATATATTTATTAGCTCTCACAGTTTTTTGTGTGTGTAGCCATTAGAGTTTTCTACAATAAGATCATTTCATCTGCAAAGATAATTTTACTTCTTCTTTTCTGATTTGTACACCTCTTATTTCTTTCTCTTGTCTAATTGCTCTGGCTAAAAGTTCTAGTACTGTGTTTAATTGGAGTGGTAAGAGTGGTCATCTTTGATCTTAGGGGGAATGTTTTAGGTTTTTCTAACATTAATTATGATGTTAGCTGTGGGCTTTTCATAAATGGCTTTTATTATGTTGAGGTAAATTTCTTGTATACATAATTTATTGAGAATTGTTATCATGAAACAATGTTGAATTTTGTCAAATGCTTTTTTTGCATCAGTTGAGATGATCATGTGACTCTTATCCTTCATTCTGCTGTGATGTATCACATTAATTGATTTTATATTTTGAACTATCCTTGCATCCCAGGGCTAAATTCCACATAGTAATTATGTATGATCTTTTAAATGTGCTGTTGGATTCAGTTTGCTAGTATTTTATTGAAGATTTTTGTATTTATGTTCATCAGGGATATTAGCCTGTAGTTTTCTGTACAATCTTTGTCTGGCTTTGGCATCAGGATAGTAGCAGGCCTCATAAAATGAGGTTGGAAGTGTCCACTCTTCCCTAAATTTTTTGGAAGAGTTTAAGAAGATCAGTGTTAATTCTTCTTGAATAACATATAGACCAAATGGACATACAGATATAGAGAGCATTTTACCCAAAAGCAACGGAATACAGATTTTTCACAAGAGTCTGTGGTACATTTTCCAGGGTAGATCATGTTTTAGTTAACAAAATAACCCTTAATAAATTTTGAAAATTTTAAATAATACCAAGCATCTTTTCTAATCACAAGAGTATTAAAGTAGAATCAATAATGGAAGGAAAACTGGAAAATTCACAAATGTGTGAAAATTAAATAACTAACTCCTGAAGAACAAATGGGTCAAAGAAGAAATCATAGGAAAATTAGAAAATATTTTGAGAAAAATGAACATGAAAACACAACATATCAAAACTTATGGGATGCAGCAAAAGGAGTACTAGGAGGGAGGTTTATAGCTATAAATGTTAATATCTAAGAAGAAGAAAGATCTTAAATAATATTTCATACCTCAAAAAAATAAAAAAGGAAGAAAAAAACTAAACATAAAGTTAGCGGAAGGAAGGAAATAATAAAGATTCAAGCAGAAATAAAGCATAGAATAGAAAAACAATATGTAAAAAAATCAACAAAATTGAGTTGGTTTTTTTGGAAAGATAAACAAATAGACAAACTTTAAGCTGGATTAACTAAGAAAAAAGAGAGGAGACTCAAAATTAGAAATGAAAGAGGAAAAACTATAAATTATACCATAAAAATAGGATTATAAGAGACAATTATGAATAATTATATATCAATAGATAGGATAATCTAGAGAAATGGATAAATTTCTAGAAACATACATCCTATAAAGAATGAATCAAGAAGAAATATAATATCTGAACAGACCAATAATGAATAAGGAGATTAGATCTATAATCAAAAACCTCCTGGGCTTCCCTGGTGGTGCAGTGGTTGAGAGGCCACCTGCTGATGCAGGGGACGCAGGTTCGTGTCCCTGTCCGGGAAGATCCCACATGCCGTGGAGCAGCTGAACCTGTGCGTCTGGAGCCTGTGCTTCGCAATGGGAGAGGCCACAACAGTAAGAGACCCGCATACCGCAAAAAAAAAAAAAAAAAAAAAAAAAAAAAATCCTAACAAAGAAAAGCCCAGGACCAAATGGTTTCAATGATGAATTTTTTATTTGTTTTTAACATAAATTTAACAGGCTTCACATCAACTTTGATGATTTTACAGCATTTTATAGTTGCAACAGTAAGGTACATTCATACTTTAAGTAAGTAGAAACTTTTCTATGTATAAAGTAGGCAGAAAATTGTTCACCTCAACTTATAGGTAGAAGTCTTTCTATATCTGAAAAAGAATATTTAGGCATTAACAAATCCAAATGGCATGCGTTATTTACAGTACTAATGATTTTATTGTGTTTAAATTGATGGTAACGTATCTGATCACAGAATCAAAATTACATTGAAGTAGACATTCAGCCTTTTGAAGACCAGAGTAGAAGACAAATACCTGATTTTGGTCAAATATCAATGTCAGTGCCAAGCTTTAGTGCATTCCTAGTTTGTATTTTATATACATTGCAAGAACTACTGTAGAAATTTTTCTGTGTTATATATCTTAAACTTGACCCAAGCTCTCTTGTCTTAAAATGATTTGAATAAAAAATGTTTACATATTATATTTTTAAATTTTTTACAAAACATTTTTCCTGCACATGAAGCAAGGCAGTACTGGACTAAATAATATCAGGAATCTACAGACTCAGAAAATTTTTATGAAATAAGAGAGACTATTTTAAAACTTTAAGTCATATCATTGGAAAACATAAAATTTGCAAAATAACTGCTTTGGAAAATATTTCTTGGATTCTAAATTTTAAAAGAAATTTTAGTTAAGTGCCAAAATTGTAATATAGACAAAGAGATCAACAATATTTTTCAAAGGTATGGCTGTCACTCTGTTTTGTTTTTAGTTTTAATGCCTCCACTGATAACATGAATTGTTCTCAACTGTGTGCAAAAGAATTGATGCTTTCTGTAGCCTAGGATACTACTTTTTGAAAAGCTGCTTTTTTTTTCTTTAATGTTCTGTCAAATGTCCTGGAGTGAATGGGTTGAGTTTGAAATTAATGAAGAGTTCATGTTCTAATCAAATCAGTCATGCCTTAATAGGGTGGTCAGAATTTCCAAAAGAAAAACAAAAAGAAAAGAAAAACAAAGCACTTTAAATGCACACTCACAGGTGTACTTTAATTTTTAAAAGTCCCCCGTCATTATTCTCTACCTCACTGTGACCACAAAAACTCTGCCTGCTAATTCACAAGAGGCATTCAGCCTTGCTGTGACAGCTATAAATCAATGACCTTGAAGACAAATATATTAAAGATAAGAATGTCTGCCCTTCTCTGTGAAGATTTGATAACCAATCCCAAAGTCCCTCTAGTATACGGTCATTAGTGGTCAATGGGAACTAAGCTCTTTTGGGCTAACTTAAAACCATCATTTTCTCTAAACTACCCGGAGTTATATTTTATAGCTATGTTAAGCAAATAAAACTATATTTTTGAAGTTTGAATACACTGAACATAAAAACCTTGGGGGCCAATACCAATACCTTTGCTCATTATGATATACATCAACCAGTTATAGCCAAAATATGCCTATGGACAACATGTCTTCATCTTCTCAGACTGATGAGATGCTCAAGGACACAACTCTTTAAAATGATTTGAAGGAAAGTATCAAATCTCACTCACTCTGTCTGCAGAAGATATTTTCCTGACTTTGGAGTGAAAATTTTCTGCTAAACACTTGAAGGAAACCCTCTTCTAAGCTACAATAATAGGTGATATCGACTGAGAATTTAGTATGTGTCAGACATGGGTTTTTGTCATCAGCCATATCTATCTTCAAAACCTCTAAATGTCTTACATGTATTATCTCAATTCCCACATCGTCATAATGATGGAAAGACTAGCATTCCTTTTTCCATGTGAGGAAATGAGACACAGAAAGTTAGGGAACTTGCCGGAAAGAACTCAACCTAGCAGTCATGGAGCCAAGACTTGAACAAAGGTAGTCTCATTACAGGACCCTCTAGCTCCCCCTCTGCAACCACCTCTGAGCTGAATTAACCACTGCACAGTCTTTGGCAGAAGAACTCAAGGGGAGCTTTGTGAAAGATTCCATCCCACTGTCCTGCATTCTTCCACTTGCATTTCTGAGGCCATTATTTGCACTAATAAGTGCACCCCAGACTTGAATAGAAAAGCAATCTTTGTTTAGGTAACTCACTAAAGATTCCTCTCTTGCTCCCTCTCTTTCTCTTAGAATCTCTTCCCACTCCCAACAACTTCTCTGACCATGATTCCTTCCACTCTGGCTGACACTCACCCTACCCGCTCCAGGTTGACAGGACATCTTGCTATTCCTCTACTCACCTGCCCCACTCCTACCCTTCCTGCTGGCTGTTTGCTGTGCTTGGAATGCTCCTCCCTTGATATCCCCATAGGTATCTCCTTGAACCTTTTCAAGTCTTTGCTCAATTTTTACCTTCTCAATAAAACCAGTGTGGACCTCCCTTTTTAAAACTGCAACCCCCATCCAACCCCACCCTCCCAACTCCCTTAACCTTTTCTATTTTTTCCATAGTACTTCTCACCTTAAAATGTGTTATACATTTAGTTATTCATTATGTGTATGTGTATTATCTGTCTGAACCTTCTAGAACAGAAATTCCACTTCATTTTTTTTATTGTTGCTCTCATTGGTACATCCCAAACATGGCCAGTGCTCAGCACACATTTGATATTTGATAAATATTTGTTAAGTGAATACGTAATTTTAGCATAGAACTTTTTCACAAACAAGCAGATTCATTCTTGTCTTTCTATCATCATTATATGAGCCAAAAACATCCCTTGTGCCTCCCTAGGCCAAAATTAATTTGCTCTATGAGTACTTTTATTCCATTGAATACTTTTATTTTTAATTTAAGAAAAATTTGAAATTTCAATTGATATTAAAGGAAAGGATGATGTTAATGTCCAGTCAAAGAAAATATGAATATAAGAGGTTGAGAAACACTGCTGTAAAGCACCTGGCCCAGTTCCAGCCATGTAGCAGTGCTCAATAAATTCTAATTGAATGAGTGCTCATTAAGTACTATGGGGTGCAGAGGAGATTAGAGACCACATGTTGAATAGTAATCACTGACAATAGTTCACATTAAATTCCATGTAGGAATATTGTGTTTATTGGAGCAAGTCCTAAATAAAATAAGCTAAGGCTGTGAAATGACTGATGAGGACCATTTGGGACCCAGACGTAGTGAAGCAGAACTCCAACATACAAGTAGGTCTGTAGAAGCTGTTAATAAAGATGACGTTATTTGGAGGCTCACTAAGAAATATGGAGTTACTGAAAAGTTAGAAAGCCACAGTGTTCTGAATTATATGATGTCACCATTTTCTAGCCAAAATTCACCCTCTCCAGGCTTTTTTCTCATCACTCTCACCCTCCCATCTTATAGATACTTTTCAGGTATTTATTCTAAATACTCAAATGCAGCTTCCTCCCTCGGATCTGTGCATTAACTCTCATAGGACATTCTACTTTACTCAGATAAGTTCGTAGGCAGTAATACAGCCTGTAATACTGAGCTCAAAGTTTACTTGTTCTATGCTTTCCATGGCCTCTTACCTGATCTAGGTTAGGTATCTTTCCTCTTTGTTCTCACAGCCCCTGTCATATCGTTTATCATAAGAAACTGTAATTGTCTTTTAACCTACATGTCCAACCCTGGACATACATTGTGGGTTTTATCTCTGAGCTCTTAAAGCAGAACATAGGACCAGACACATAGTCTGTGCTCTATAAATCAACTTGATTTTTTCTCTCTGCAAATACATCATAAGGATCTTGAAGACTGGACTCTATTTCTTACACCTTTGTATGAACTGCATCTTAACACAGCATCTGGCATACTTAAGTGCTGAAAAAATCGTCTTGTCATTATTAGCACTTGACTGGAGTAAGATATTATTTATAAGGATCACACACTATAGATTTGTTAAGGATTAGTTGAAGAGGAACAGGATACAAAATGCTTAAAAATATTAACTAATATGTTGAGTCCTCTCTTACTTTTCCAGGAAAACTCTTACTCATTTAAGATTCAAGCCTAGCATCGCTTCTTCCAGGAAGCCTTCAGAGACTCACCCTCACATTGTTTCCAGGATATGTTGCTCGTCTGTATTCCCTAGCACTCTAAAGCATGCTATTAAAACTGTTCTCATAAAGGTCAACAATGAACCATGGATATTGATTCCTTGTGAACTGAAGTCCTCCTCCTCATTTGAGATTGTAAACAATTTCTAAGTTCTTAGAATTCTCTATTCTTTTGGCTTCCTTGATGCTGCCCTACCTTGGTTCTACCCCATTAACTTTATTTCTTCTCAGATTTCTGCTCAGGTTTGTTTCTTTTCCTCTCAACTACATCTTATTTATTCCATTCTTTCATTAACTGGTTAAAGAGTTGCAGAGACCTACCATGTGACAGACATTAACCCTATTGGAACATTTCTCTGTGTCTATCATTTTAAGAGTTAAATAAGAAAGTATTTGCTTTATAGAAGAACCCAGGTTTGTGCCCTGCTCTCTTTTCTCTGGGCATGTTTCTCTCTTGGAAAACGTGACCACTTGCATGGTTTTAAAGCTCACTATTTTTATATGAAAGACACCTGAAATCATATTTCCAGTCTTGATCATATTCTTAAACTTTGCAACTCATATTTTTTAAAAATTTTCCCTTTAAGATGATCCTCTGTCATACCAAATTTAAACTGTTCTTTTATGCTGACCTGATGCCAGGACACAATAGCATCAAGATCTCTTTGAAAAACTTTTGACCTCAGTGTTTCTTAGTATAGAATCTCAGGAGGAAGACTTTATAATGAAAAAACTTACCCATTTTAAATATATTTCTTAATCACAACGTGTCACTCATATCCAAACAATTCATAAGATAATATGCATAAACATAAACAGACACATACACACACGTCACTAAAGATTAGTAAGTTGACCCAATGTCCCAATGTGATAGGAAGAGAACCAAAAGACAGTTTCAATTTAATACTGATAAAGTTTTTACTGGCCCTTGATACCACCTTATGGGTGCTGTGTCCATCCCTCTTGCAAAGGAAGGATACTTTGTGCTGCAGCAAGACTTTTTGTTTTGCAGATTTGAAGACTTTTCCAGCCTCTTTGTTATCTCTCCATGTCAGCATGGAAATTTTATCCTTCACTTACTCCCTAGTTTAGCTCATTCTAATTTATGGTTTTAAACACCAAATTCCAGCTTCAATCTTTCTCCTAAGCATCAGATTCATATTTCTCTCTGCCTACGCAATGTTTTCTCTAATCATCTGAGATACATTGTAAATTTAAATACCTAAAAATAGAACTATTTGTTTCTCACCTTCTCTCTCAATATGATTTTTTTTTTGTCTTCCTTTTCCCAATAAATGTACAATATACACCCAACTCTTCAGTCAAAAGCCAAGGAGAAAACATTGATTTCTCTTTTTTTTCCACATCCCACTTTTTAATCCACCAGCACATCCTGTTGACTCTACTACCCTCAAATACACCTTGAATCAACATGCTTTCCAGCACTTCCTTCATTACCATGCTAGTCTTTGATCTCTCTTTCTTAACTATTGAGAAACCCTCCCAAGTTGTTCCCAGAGTTCACTCTGGCTTCTTATTGTCTCTTCTCTACCCCAAGGCCATTGTGATACTTTGAAAACAGAAATCAGTTGATGTAGCCTCACTGTTCTGTCCCCATTAAAACCATAGCACTTGGGACTTCCCTGGTGGTCCAGTGGTAAAGAATCAGCCTTCCAATGCAGGGGACGTGGGTTCAATCCCTGGTCAGGGAATTAAGATCCCTCATGCCATGGGGCAACTAAGCCCACACACTGCAACTACTGAGCCCACGTGCCTCAATTAGAGAGCACACATGCTGAAAACTACAGAGCCCACACACTCTGGAGCCCACGTGCCACAGCTAGAGAGAGAAAACACGCACACCATATCTAGAGAGAAGGCCACGTGCTGCAATGAAGATCCTGCATGCAGCAACAAAGATCCCGCTTGACACAACTAAGATCTGACGCAGCCAAAAATATAAATAAATAAATAAATAATTTAAAAAAATAACATAGCACTTGATAAAACCCAGTCTCTCTAACCCCGTCTCTGCCTCTGGTTCCATAAACAGCATCTTCCCTGATCTTCCTGCTGTCACTCAGATATGCCAAGTTCATTCCGTCTAAGGGATTTTCACCTGCTCTTATCTCTGCTTAGAATATTATTCCCCACATGCATTGTAATGTATGTCTATGCTCTAATGTCACCCATTCAGAATTTGTCTCTCACCACCCTATCAGAAATAACATGCCTTTTATCTCTTTCCCTACATAGCTTTATTTCCTAAAATCGCATTCATGTACTCATGTGTTGCATTTCTCATCCACTGAATATATAATTTATGAAGTATTTTCCATATCTACAGCAATGTTTGTCAGAGAGTAAGAGGTCCAATATTTACCAAAAGAACGTACAAGTGAATAATGCAATTCTCCATCACCAGCATGGAGAACCCAGAGGAAGTACCTGCCAGGTGGGCAAGACCAGGCTGACACTGGGAAACTAGTGCTACACCAGGTGGGGCAGAAACATGCAGAGCCAGAGACCAATGACATCTGTCCCAGAGGATCAAATTTAAGGAAGCTTCTTCATGTCCTAGAGGAAAACACTGGAAACTACCAGAATAATTATAAAGACAAAAGAACCAAAAGAAAGGGTCCAAGAGGATTTCTGCAGACTCCTATTATTTTGTCCTCTGTGGTATTTGTGGGGAGCAGTTTCTAGATCAAGGCACAAAGTCAGGTCAGACCAAAATGCTTTGTCACTCAACACCCTAAGACATCTGTCAGTTGGTTCTTGCTGGTCTCACGAGGAAAGAGTCCTACCAGCTCCAGAGAATTGTCCTTGAGTTAGATCTTCTACTGAAATATTTGGCATGTTCTCTTTCACACACAATTTTTTTCCTTATTCAACTCATTCCTGCCAATCTCTTTTTTCATTCACTAAAATAAAATCATTTCTAACACGGTATTGTAATAACACTCAGTATTTCAATTAAGGTCTGCTTTTATCAGCTAAATAAACACTTCTAAGCTAAAGAAATCCCAGGCTGGTCACAAGTCTCTTTGAGGATTGACTGCTTTAAAAGTCTAAAAAGCCATGTGTATTCATGTATGTGACACTATCATTCTTTACTTAGGCACCTGTATTCATTTCCTAGGACTTCCATAACAAATGGTCACAAATTTGGTGGCTTAAGACAACAGAAGTTTATTTTCTCACAATTCTGAAGGCTAGAATATCAAAGTGTTTGGTTGGTTCCTTCTGGAGACTCTGCTAGAAAATCCATTCCATGACTTTCTCCTAACTTCAGGTGGCTGCTGGCAACACTTGGTGTTCCTTGACTTGTAGCTGCATCACTCCAGTCTCTGCCTGTCTTCACATAGCCTTTTCTCTCTGCGTCTGTGTCTGTTTTCCCTTCTCTTCTTTTTTTTTTTTTACAGACTTACTGGATTTAGGGTCCACACATACAGAATGATCTCAACTCAAGATCCTTAACTTAATGACATCAGCAAAGATTTTTTTTTCTAAACAAGGTCACATTCCCAGGATCTGTGATTAGGGCATGAACATATCATTTGGGGAGGAGGAGTCACCATTCAACTCACTGCAGCACCCTAACTTCAAAGACTGGTTCAAACCTCTCCCCATGACTTCAGCTCTCTGTCTCAGCCTCATTTCCAACAATGTCCACAGCTGGATTTATGGGAAGCACACAGGGTCACCCTCCCTCCTTCCAACACTGCCTGCTACACTAGTGCAAATGACCCAAGTGACCTTTTCCAAGAAGTAGATGATAATTTGAACTGATGGTTACCCCTCTCTAAGAGAACATTAGTACAGTCTCTTTTTGTCTCTCTTACAGCAATAAATCTAAGATGTGTTCTTCCTTCTACTATTGTGTAAGTCCTCTAATGAGATTCAAGCTCTAATTCCTACCAAACTCCTCAAAATATTTCCTCTGGAATTTAAACTCTCTAGGAAGAATAAAACCCCCATGTTATATATTCAACCGCTTCACTGAATATTCCCTTTGCCTTCTGTTCTACAAACCTGTCTCTCCCCTGAGGTCACACTTCCCTTGCAGCCCTCTCAAGAGATGAGTCTTCTTATCTTTCTGGGTCTGGGATAAATGTCCTCCTTAGTCTCTGCTGCGAGTTCCAGAAGATGGCTTCTTTCTCCTCCCTAAACCTCCCAGGTCTTTGCTGCATATACTCTCAATTTTTTTTTTAGAAGCAATAAACAAGTTTATTGAAACATAGATTTTTTTTTCAATCAGGTGTCTTTTTAAAAAATTGAAGTATAGTAAATTTACTATGTGTTAGCTTCAAATACACAGCAAAGTGATTCATATATATATATATATATGAATATATATATATATATATTTCAGATTCTTTTCCATTATAAGTTATTATAAGAGTAGCGTTCCCTGTGCTATACAGTAGGGCCTTGTTATTTACCTAGTTTATATACGGTAGTGTGTATATGTTAATCTCAAACTCCTAACTTATCTCTCCCTCCACATATAGTACTCTCAAATTATACCTCTCACTATTTTTCTTTGTCACAATTTTCTATCTTTCTGATCAATCCCTCTCATTTTTTAAAGTCTTTAGCATGCTTATTAACTCTTAACTATATAGTATAGTCTCCACTATACTATTATCATTTTCAGTCCTCAAAATCCATCTAATATTTGGCTTCTTAATAGCTTGTCTTCCTCTTCCAATCAACTTATAGGACAACCCACCTTTCTTCCTTTAACTGTTCATAACTCCCATATCGTTTTGTTTTGTTTTCAGATTTTACCTTTACCAGTAACTAAAGCATCACTAAGAGCTCCAATCTGGCATCCGGTCTTCTGGGTAACAACACCTGCTCTTCCATTCAAGGACAACTTCATATCTATTAACACTGCCACCTTCCACCCCCTTCTTCCTTCAGCTCATCACTTTTTTTCTTATCCCGTTCAGAGTCTTCAGTCTATTGTTATTATCATCACTCCTTCCATTTGCCATTCTCTTCCTTGCCTATCATTCTCTCTATCATACTCCTTTGCAAAATCCGAACCCTGGTTTAAATCCAACTTTTGCTGTTCTCTCTTGCACCCATGCAGATGATTGAGGCTGAAGAAATTACAGTACCTGCCAGCTGGACTTACATTAAATTTATGATCTAAACTCTGCTTAAGAAACCTATTAGCCCAGCCAGTTCACTCTCCCACTCTCCAAAACAACTATTTCTCACCTTTTCTTCACTCTTTAAAATACCAAATGCCTTCCTCCTTCTCATTATCAGCTGGTGGCCTTGCTTCTCATTTTTCTGAGAAAATAGATAAACAGAGACTATTTTCAGTCTCATGACACCAAATCTATTTACCCTATCTGCACTCTTATATCTGACCATTCTTCTCATACACTGAATGAACTTCTCAGACCCCTATCTAAGTAGATCCCTCTACTTATGACCTGAATCCCATTTATTATTTTCTCTAAAGTATTTTGCACCTACAATTTTCCCATTTTCCCTGTTTCTTTTTAGGCAATCAACCATTCCTTCTCTATTAGATCATTCTCATCAACTTGAAATTACACTTAATAAATGCCCAATCAAAATAAATTTTTTTTACCTTGCTTTCATATCTTCTCCAGTTACCATGCTTTTTTCTTCCTCTTTTTGTCAAAACTGACAGCAAATGTTGTTGCTTATACTACCAGTTTTCATTTTATTACTCTGCAATCTCTCTTGAACTCAACCCAGTTATGTCTTTATTCACATCATTTCCCTAAACTACCCTTGTCAAGGGAACTAATTCAGTGGTCAATCCCCAGTACTGATCTTACTTAACTCTTCACAGCATTTGATGCAGTTGACCTCTCCCTCTATTTGGAAACAATTTCTGCACTTGGCTTCTGAAATATACAATCATTTCTGCTTTTAATTCTACCTCCTCAAAGTGTTCATTTGTTAAATTCTCTTCTTTCCAATGACTAAATGTTGGGAGTTCCTCAGGGATCTGTCTTCAGACACCTCTAACTTACAATCACTTCCTATGTAAATTCACCATTCATGCTTGAAAAACCATTCAAATGAACTGATGACTCCAAAGTGTTTATTTCAGCTTTTATCTAACCTTTGCACTCCAAATTCATCTACTCAGCTACTTATTTGAATCTCTGATTGGAGGTCTAATGTGTATCTCAAACATCACACATCCAAAGTTCAAATTCTTGGTTTACCTCTCAAGTCTGCTGCTTCCAAAGTCTCCCTCAATTTCGTAAATGACACCACCAACCACCCAAAACATTTTAGAAGCATCCTTAATTTTTCTTTTTCCCTCATTCTGTCTGATGCATCAGCATGGCATGTTTCTTCCAAATACATCCAAATCCTGACTATTTCTTACAAATACCGCCACTTCTGTCCTGCCTCTGGTAACCATCACCATTGATCTGCTCCACAGTAATAAGTTTCCTAAATGTCCCTCTGCTTCCTCTCTGCCCTCTACCATCAACTATCCATGCATCAGCAAACAAAATCTTAAGAATACATAAGGCAAATCAAGTAACATTTTTTTATTTCACTCTAAGTAAAATCCAAATCCTCCACTATAGCCTCTAAACTTTTGCATAATCTAGCTTCCTACCTCATCTTGTGATCTTCCTATCAGCTCACTGTACTCTGTCCAAACTTGCCTGTTTTCTGTTTTTCAAACACACCAAGGGTAGTTCAGAATGCCTCAAGGCCTTTGACACATGCCATCTGCTACCGGGCTCTTCCCACAGAAACTGGCATGCTCTTCCATCTTCACTCCAGCTTTTTTTACAACTATCACCTACTAATATTGGAGTCCTTTACAATCCCTTCCAAAAAACTCTTCTCTCCCCAATTTCTTTCTCCCCATTCTTTGCTTTACTTTGTTTTCACAACATTTATCATCCATTGACCTTATATTTTTAAGAACAATTTTGGATTTATAGAAGAATTGCAAAGATGCTATAGAAAGTCTCCATATTCTCCACATCCTGTTTCCCTTGTTATTAACATCTCACCTTAGTACATTTTTCACAACGAATGAAACTATACTGGTTTCACCACTGTTATTATGCAAAGTCCATGCTTTACTCAGATTTCCCTAGCTTTCACTTAAGTGTCCAGGATCCCATCTTGGACACCACAGTACATTTACTTGTTATGTCTCCTTAGGTTCCTCTTAGTGTGATAATTTCTTACATATTACTTGCTTTGGATGACTTTTAAAGTTTTCAAGAGTACTGGTAATGTACTTTGCAACATGTCTCTCTATGGGAATTTGTCTGATTTTTGTTTCTCATTTTTAGCCTGGAGTGACATGTTTTGGGGAAAAAAATAGCAGAGGTAAAGTGCCAATTTCATCCCATCATATCAAGGATATATACTATCAGCATATCACTGTTGATTTTGACCTTGACCACCTGGCTGAGGTTTCACCACTGTAAAGTTATTCTCTCCCCACCATTTTTCATATTTTACTCTTTGGAAAGAAATCATTATGTGCAGTCCACACTAAAGGGGTAGGAAGTTATGCTTCACTCCCTTGATGGCCGAGAACGTATTATAGTTATATTTGTTAATCAGTGTATTTTCTCCCTCCCTCATATAATACACGCCCAGGTTGAGAAGCTGATTCCCATTGCCTAAGAGTTTCCAGTAGAGCGCCTAACACACCCTGGTTCTCACTAAATATTAGCAGACTGAATGACAATCTCCCACTGGATATGCCTATTCATATGTCTGAGGCTCTACACAGGCACTTTCAACTACCCCTTCATTTACCTCTCCTTGCCTTTTCCCATATTTGGGAGATAAATTCTCACCACTCATAACTCAGTACTTTATATCTGCCTTCATTTAAAGACAAATTCACATACACACTGCAGTCTACTTAACATATAACTATATTATTGTAAATAGTACTCAAAATTGCAATTAATTCTTCCCACCTTTGCCTGCTGACACTCTTATGAACTCCTTGAGGCTTGTTCACCTTTGTTCACTTGAATGCCTAGCAGTGAGCCTGGACTAGTGTGAGGTGTTTCTCAACATTTCTTGATTGAAGGAGGTGACACTAGACAAATAGCTTGAACCCCATTGTCGCACGGTTCACTTTTTCTAGACTATTCCAGGCACCTGACCTGAGTCATCTGTTTACAACACATCCAAATCCTTTTTTTGACTAGAGAATCCTGATATGAAATGGCTCTTTCTCTTTCTGAAATCTACATCAGAGCTTTGTTGTGTCATAATCAGCAGGACCCCTTTCATGACAGGAACCCTGGAAGGATTGGCTTATGAGCTGAGGCCACGGCAGAATTGAGACTGAAGAAATAAGAGAGAAGAAGCTGAAATCCAAATCCACAAGCATAACAATCTAGACAGAATTTTAGCCAGGGTTAGGGCAAGTAACATGAGAGAAACAGGAAGAATATAGGGAAGTTCTGTGGGTGGTTTTTTTTTTTTTTTCTTTTTAATCTCAACGTCCTTATATGGGCAGGCTGCATTCTCTGAGCTCAGCCTCTGTGATTTTATGGTACACTGGTCTCAGCCTTCCTGCAGGTGGACTCTGGTACTAGATACTGAGTGAGAATGAAGGGCAAAAGAAGCTTCCAGAAAAAAAGGATTGCTTATCAGAAATCATACATGACACTTTTCCATGCCTACCTACAACACAGATTCCAGGAATTTAGTAACATTCCAGATATCCAGAGTAGCATGAATATCAACTGTTCTCATGAGTTACAAAATATGATTTTTTAAATTTACTTTCAATTTTAAATAAATTTTCTGGTTACAAAAGCAAAAATATTTATTCTAGAAAATATGGAAACATAAAGCAGTTGAGAAAAAATAAACATTTACTCGTATTTACTCACTTTGAAAAAATAAGTTGATATTTTAATGTATGTGCTTCTCTTTAGGTCTTCATAAGCACATTTAAAACAGCTGAAATATAATATATAATCACTGTGCTGTATACCGGGAAATAACATAGAGTTGGAAGGCAATTATACTTCAAAAAACAAATAAACAAAATTATAGAAAAAGAGTTCAGGTATGTGGTTACCAGAGTGGGTCCTTGTGGGAGAAAGAATCAGATGAAAGTGGTCAAAAGGTCCGAACTTCCAGTTACAAGATACACAAGTCCTAGAGATGTGATGTATAACATGATAACTATAATTAGCACTTCTGTATATATCAACATTATATATGAAAGTTAAGAGAACAAATCCTAAGAGTTCTCATCAAAAGGAAAATATTCACTTTCCCTGTTTTAAACTTTATATCTCTATGAGATAATGGCTGCTCACTAAAATTACTGTGATTACTTCATGACGTGTATAAGTCAAATCATTATGCTTAAACTTATACAGTGCTGTGTGTCAATTATATCGCAATAAAACTGGAAGAAAAAAATCAGTTTAAATACATTTATATGTACAACTTTGTACCTTGTTTTTTCAGATAACATTATAAAAAACAATTTTACATATTAAAGGAAAAACAACTTCTCAAGGACAAAATTTTAAATGACTCTGAGGTGTTTCATCACATGGATAACCCATGGTTTTTCAGTTCCCCCGTTGGGGGAGGTTACACTCTCTTGTCATGACAAATTACGTTGTAATTACATTTTTGCCCTAAGAATGGCCCCAACAACAGCGATAAGCATGAAAGTCTGAGGGAAAACAGAAACACGGTGACTTTACCAGAGCCTCTTCCCCCAAGAGGTGATAAATTAGTTGGGTCTTAATATGAATTGGTAAGGTGACAAAGAGGGAGGAAGGTGTTGTAAAAAGAAGGAATAGCATCTGAGGAAATACAGAGGCTTAATAATTCCAGTGATTTGGAGTCACTACAAGGGCATTTTTCTATTTTTAAATAATTTTAATTGTTGGAGGGTCCCATTTTTAAAATCTCGAGCAAATATTTTCTCAATATAACTCTCACGACTAGTTCTGCTTTCCAGGGCAGCACAAAGTAAGTCCGTATCTCCTACAATATGCCAACCCCTTAAACATCTGCCGGCAGCTGCTCAGTTTATTCTTAGATTCAGGTAATTGTCAGAGTCGTGAATGAATGAATAAAAGGGAGTCTGTGATGCCGGCAGAGCACTAAGATGGAGCCAGGAGTCGCTGGAAAGACTATGTACGTCTCTACCTGGATGAAACATGCACTTTGAACTGGGCCAGGCCCCAAAAGCATCCTGAGAGATGGCTTACCCAGAGAACTCTTGCATAGTAACAGCCTCAGCAACCAATCATGTGTACACAAGAATGGTTCTAGTCCGCCAGCACCAATCGGAATTCTTGTAAAACAATTTATGTAAATTTCCTCCTTTTTCCTTTAAAAACCCTTTGGTTTTCAATCCTCCTCCGAGCACATTTGAGTTTCAACCCAAATCTGAGTCTCCTGAATTTCAATTTCTAAGGCCCCAGATAAATGCTTTTGTTGCCTTATAGCACTGGTCTTATATCTCAGTCCACAGAGTGAAAAAACAGCAACAGCCACCTCAAAGATTGTCTTCTCCACTCTTCTGATTTTGTAAATCAAGAAAAATTAAATCCAGAATAGGATGATCCCCAGTCCCCCACATTTGGTGGCAGTGCTAAGTGGATAAATCATATTCCTAACCCCCAATCCACTTCTCTTTCCAACACGCTGCTGTCACTTCTCCGTGGTGAACCTTCCCACTTCCTCCAAGGACCCTTTCCCCAGCTCTTCTGGATCTCAGTCTTCTTCTCTCAATTAGCCTCAGTAATATTTTATAGAAAAAAATTGAACCCTTTATATTTTTCATAGGTGCATTGCGTAACACTGCTCAGTGGATTCTCGCAATTTTCTGACCCAGCATGTCATCCTCTCTCCACAGATGAGAAAACTGAGGCTCTGAAACACCAGGCCTTGCAAAGTGTTACGAAGATGGTAAGCAGTAAACATAGGATTCAATCTCAAATTTGTCTGTAGTTCCTTGAAGGGGAGCAGAATTGGTTGCAAAAAAATATGCCTCTTTGGCCTAAGGATTATTTTAGACTGATTATTTTTTTTAATTTTATTGAAGTATAGTTGATTTACAATGTTGTGTTAATTTCTGCTGTAAGCAAGGTGATTCAGTTATATATATGTATATATATGAATATATATATACAATCTTTTTCATATTCTTTTCCATTATGGTTTATCACAGGATATTGAATATAGTTCCTTGTTCTAAACAGTAGGACCTTGTTGTTTGTCTATTTTATATATAGTCGTGTGTATATGTTAATCCCAAACTCCTAATCCATCCCTACCCCACTGATTATTTTTTAAGAAAGAGTAAACACAGGGAAAGTTCTGAAAACGAAGCCAAGGTTACTTTTTGCAAGAAATATTTACATTTATAAAGGAAGTCCCCATTTGTAAGGGTGTCTTCTTTTCTGTACCATGAAGAGAAGAAGGACTCTCAATCTGGACTCTCAACCTCCAGAAACACTTATCAATGGGGAAGGCTAGGACTTAAATCTGCAAAACAGCCACACCCTGGTTTACGGTGTTTTTCCTGGTCACCTCTTATGACAGCCAACTTCCCAATCTTCTTTTGTCTTTAGCTGGTGGTTTGGGCCACTTCAGAGAGTTACTCAGTTTTCCTGGGTATCTCCTATATATACGGGAGGTATACATGTTATTAACCTTGTTTGTTTTTCCTGTTAATCTGTCTTTTATTACTGGGTGGGAGGAGCATCTCAGTCAACAACATAGAAGGGTAGAGGGAAAATTATTTTGCTTCCCCAACATCTTCTAATTCAAATGATATTTGTCCTATTTTGGTTTTGTTTTGTTTAAAATCCTCTAATTGTTATACAACTAATTTATAGTAAACAGTAACTAGAATCCAGATGTCCTGGTTTTGGTCATCGTTTTCCCCTTCTTAAACACATTATGACACCGTATAGAAGCAATCAGCCCCAAGTGAGATCTAGATCATTGTACATGGTCCGCTTACACAATCATATAAATTCGTCCATCAGCATGGGCACCAGACTCTGGATACCTGTATCTCAGTGCCAAAAAGTCTCTGGTTTTAGCCTGCATTTGACTTTTCAGGGATCCCTGTGTTTTACTAATGCCTTGTTGAATCAGGTAAAAGATAGTTCAGGTCTTATCCTAAAGCCAGATTCCTAAATACTCTCAACAGAGGCAGCACAACGGGTTAAGCAGCAGGGTTGTTTCATCACTGGATAAATGCTAGCTTTGTCTGACTTTTAAATTAAGAAGTGTTGTCAGCCTTAACAACAAGAGCATTTTGAGATGTTTGATAAAACGGTTAATGTACTACTATTTATTTTAATTCCAAAAAAGCCACAGCCTATAATTAAATGTTCTCTGCTCAACATGTTCTCCTGCTGTCTTGCTTCTTAAAAATAAACAAGGGGAAAAAAGTGGGTAAGGGGTTGGAGACCTTCCCAGAGAGCACTGGGCAGGACTCTGGAACCATCGCCAGCACTGTCTACTTGGGAACCTCCAAAACATACGTGCTCTTCTTCCCCCCTCTCACAGGGACATCGGCACATTGAATTCACATTGGAAAAACTTTCTAAAGTCACAGAATAAGAGACACTGATGCTTTGTAAATATAATGCAGGTGAGATATATATTATGTATGTAACCATTTAGCAGGAAGTGAAAATATGACCACATGCATTTTAATCCAAATAAAGTTTCAAAATGGAATCTACTTTACATTGAATTTCCCTCTTTTCGGCTCTTCTGTTTAAAGAAACAGTTTGGTGCAATGGGGAAAACAGGAACCAGAATGAGGATCCTGGAGTGGTGATAATGAAGTCAATGCTGTGGAATCAGGGTGCAGGTCACACACCAATTCTGCCTCAAGTTCTTTCACGTAAGAGACGAGTTCATTCATTACTTTACTCAAGAACTTTTTATTCAGTGTTTCAGCACTGCCAGCCCCACTTTTAGTCCTGAAGACGGTGAATAGGAAGTCCCCATCCTGCCCTCAAATGTCTAACATTCTAGAAGAGGGAAAATGAAGAAGCAATAAGAAAGCCAACAATAAAACAAGCCATTTCCAAATAGTGTGGCTTATTGTGAAGACCATACAACAGGCTAAGACAGAAAGTGATTTATGGTACATGAAAGGATTGATGCTAGGTTATGTCTCAATGGGGAGCTCTGGGAAATTTCATGGAAAAAGCACCATTTTAACTGTCCTTTGAATAATGGATTTTTCATGCAGAAACAGGGGCAATATCATCTCAGATGGAGAAAATGGCAAAAGCAGTGCTGGATACAAGAAGGGAGCTGTTCTTATTATAAGTGTGTAAAATAGAAAGTCTGGTGACTTTCCCTACCTCAGAGATGTCAGAGAAATGAAATTACTGTCCTTTCCATGGTCTTACAGATTCCAAAGAGCCCATCTTTTTTCACTTTTATTATTGGTTATAATAATCCCTGCCTTCAGCTACCTAAAATATCTTTCTAAAACTCTGCTTCTCAAATTATTTTGACCACAGCCCCCTTTAAGAAAAACTTATTTTGTGATCTAACACCCACATTTCACAAAGCAATACTTACTTATGCTACTTACAATGCATTTTAATGTTTTCTTTTCCATCCTACTTGATTCTATTTCATTAAGAAAACATGGTCATCTGGAACATCTCATTTAATTTCATGGTCCTCATGGATTCGAAACCCCTGTGTACAGCCCCCGGCTATAAAGCAGAAATGTCCACAGGACTTCCCTGCTTTCAGGGCCTCCTTATTGTCTTCAGGATAAAGTCTAAAATTCCAAGCAGGGCTGAAGGTCCGGATGATCCGACCCTTCCACTACCACCCCCAGATTATTTTTGGGCCTCCTTGCTTATTTATACTATATTTCAAGCCTGACGTCATATGGAATTCCTGCAAAAAAAAAAGCTTCCTCCACAGCTGCTAGTCTGAGCTTGGTTTCCAGCCCATACCCTCTCATATTTCTCTGAGTGTACTTCCAGGGAAGTGCTCAGGTTATTGCATTATATATTTGTTTCCTCTTCTGTGCCTCTCTGCAGCCGAGACAGGGTCTGAGTTTTTAATTTCTATATCCTTGATTCATGGAGCTCAGTAGGCATTCAAGTAATGTTTGATTATCGAATAAATAAATGTTTCAATTAATAGGCAAACAGACATAATAAACTCTTCCCAAGGCACCTATTAGTTCCATATATCCATATAAATTTTCCTAGCTAGTTGTGAATCATTTAAAGGGTTTGTTTCCCTTAGTATGCTCTCTGCTTCCTGAGAGGTGACATTCTGACACATAAATGAAGAATTTGCCAATCAGTGTGTTTTAGTTGAGTACAATCTTTGCTTCTGTGGCTGGTTGGTAAGGTTCTGGAAGCCCTTTTCCTAACAATCTCAGAGGTTGGAGAATCTATGTTGCCTCCTACTGTGTTAAAGGGTGGAGAAGGTTAAGTGGAATATCCTGTTTCAAAGTATCTTAGAAGGTTTACGTATCAATGACAATTACCAGAAGAGTATAGTTTTCCAGTCCTTTATACAGCTAAGAGTTAGGCTTATTCCTGCACGTTTAATGATTGATAGGAGGCATCTTATCAGTAGGGCATGTGGGTTTATCAGATTTCAGTATCTGGGAAATATGTATGCTGAATTTTTCTAAACATGGATAAAAATCACACAGAGTTTATATAAAAATACAAGTCACTGCTTTCTCAGAAAATAAGACAATGCAAAATAGCACCCTTATTTTCAGGTGTGCATGATCCTACATACTAATATTCTAATTAATAGATGAAATTGTGGCCTTCTTTTATTATGAACCCAGCGGGAATTCCATTAGTGACTTTCCTGGGTGAAGAGGTTGATAAAATCGTGGTGAGACACATTGTAAATTCTTTACAAATTATGAAAAGCAAGGGAATTTGACTGTTTGTCCTTTGAGTTTGGCTTACTTGGGAACATTAAAAAAATAAAGCCATAAAATGCAAAAGATACCACTCTTGTCTCTGTAGGAGAAAAAGAAAGAAAATTCTAGGGATGAAAATGACTTTAAGCTGAGCTGCATTTTTTGCTCATCAAAGCTGGTAATAACAACAGTAACATCTTACCATCACTCAACCAGCAACAGCAGCTCAGCAGGAGAGAGATAATGCCCTTTGACACTGGGATACTTGCTCTTCCGGCAGCAGATGACTAAGTAGAGCCTCAGCAACCATGAAAGGGAAAGGAGAGGTGAGCATGAATAAGGAAGAAAAAATGGGGGAAAGTGTTACATTCTCTTATGCCACCTCTCCTAGTCTCTGTGAAACCTCACAATTCTAGGTTTTTCTTTTCACAGAAGAATGTTTCTGAATCTTTTAGATTAAAAAGTTATAGCAGCAGTAAAAAATCTCATTAGGTTTAAATTTATAGATGCAGACCAAATGTGTCTGTGCACATGAAATGTAGGGGAAATGTCAGTGGGTTTGTATATTGTCACAGCTTCTTTGTCCATGAGGATGAAGCTACACTACTATATCATCAAAACCATGCTTAGCGATCTGCTTGTACTTTTCTTGTAGCAACTAAGACAACTCAGGGGAACAGAGATGGCTTTTTGTGCATAGTGGATCGCTGTGACCATGTCAGGTGTTGCGCTCTAGCCCCCTTTGAAGGCTCACAGCCAGTGATGGGCTGCTGTAGGAGAACAAAGGCCTGGCCATTTTGGTCCAACTCTACTGATCCACTCAAGCTCCCAAGCTTCCTGGAAGGTCAGTCAAGGCTGTCACTGGGGCTGCATCAGGGCTAACTTCCCCTCTGTCCACTCACCTCTCTGTCACCTACCTTTCACAGGGGTTGTTCTCAAAGGCCTTTCCAGAGAACCCAACTTGCAACATGGAAGCACGACAAATGTTTGCTGGATGGTGATGACACAGCAAACGATGAGAGAACTTATTTTCTCAGTTGAAGATAAATGCACTTTCTGTTATCTGGGAGAGAGTGTTAAGATATTTTACCAATTTACCCTTTGACAGCAGTAGGTTTTGACTTGTATGTGCAGAACTTTTCATCTAGTTCGATGTTACAAAATCAAATAGAAGCCATTGAGTTGGGAATCAGGATGATGCTATGATTCAATGCACAAGAGTCAGACAGCTTAGATGCAGTCCTCATAGCTTAACATCGGTGTACTCTTGGGTGGGTTAATCAACATCTTTAAAACCAGGTGTGCTCACTAATGAAACAGGGATACTAGAAATACTACCTTACACACAGAGTTTCCACGAGGACTAAGAAACATATGAACACAAAGTGCTCAGCACACTGCACAGCATAACATGAGCATCCATTGTGTGTTCTCTCTTAAACCTGCTGAGTGATGCAGCGTAATACCCCAAGTCCCCAGTGCCTGCAAGGCCTTAAGTGACCTGGCCTCCTGTTGCTTCTCCAACTTCATTTTTCTTAGCACCCTCCTCTTACTTGCTGTTTCTACCACACTGGACTCTTTGGTGTTCTGAAACATCTCACTAGCACAACCCTTACTTATGATTTTGCATTAGTTGTTTCTTCCCTTGGAATGGCTCTCTCCCACACCTTTTCCAGGTCGTTGCTCAAAGGCCACCTTTTCAATGAGATTCAGCTTGACTATCCTATTTTAAAATCACAACTGGTCCCCATGCCCTGCCTCCCAAAATCCTGATACTCTATACCCAGCTTTACAGTTTCTTTTTCTCATTGCACATATGCACTTTCTAACTTTGTAAAGCGAGCTGTAAAACAAATACAAGAGGAAATAAAGTACTAAATATATATATATATATATTAATTTATATGTATATATATGCACACATAGTTATACATGTCTTTGGTGTGTTTATATACATACATGTATATTGTTGTTTAGTTTTTGTTCATCTATGAAGGTGGGAGTCTGCCTATTTTGTATACTGTCTCATTCCAAGTATCTACAAAAGAGTCAGGTATATAATAAGTGGTCCGTAATTTTTTGTTAAATAAAAGCCTAGTAATTGGGGACCTGAAACCAATACTTCCAGTATATATTGTACTGATTATTAACAAACTAGAGATGTTTCAGCCAGGTGAGTTTTCCAAAATTTGTCTTGCATACTCTGTCTGTGCTAGGCACAATGCTAGCTGAAGGGAATATGGAAATGAAGAAGATGCAGTCCCTGCATTTCAAAAAATCACGGTGGATCATCGTGTGCTGTACAATCAGAAACATGTTCCCTGTTACCCTCAGCTGAGAGTCCAGTCTAAGAATAACATTTCCTTGAAGAAAGTCACCTTGTCCAAGGCCATGTGTGCTTCCTGGAGGCAGCCTGCATCCAATGACTGGTCAAGGAGGGACTATGCAGAGGGACTGGTCCACTGTGAAGGACCATCCCAGTGTCCAGGCTCCTGGTGAAAGGGATTGAGGTCTTCATCATGGCTGCAGCACAGCCCAACCCCTCTCTCTACTCAGTCTTGCTCCCTTTACTCCTCCTATGGTGCTCATGTTAAACACTTCCTCAACAAGTTTTCTGCATCTTAATCTCCATTTCAGAATCTGCCTAATCTCAGGTTCCAAGCAACTGAAACTGCAACACTCATATTTTGTTCATTTTTCTATTGCTGTGTAGAAAATCACCACAAACAGCTGGAAGCAAGACAAATTGATAATCTTCTGCATGATGTTGTTCTGCACGATAAGAATCTAGCATGTCTTACCTTGGTCCTCCACAGTAGGTATCCCAAGGCTGACATCAAAGTGTTGACCTTACATCCTCATCTGGAGGCTTTAATAGAAAGGATATCCACTTACAGACTTTCTCAGGATGTCACCAGAATTCATTTCCTTGTGGTTGCAGGACCGAGGTCCCCCTGTCTTGCCAGCTGCCCATCAGGGACTGCTCTTGGCTCATAGAGGCCACTCTGAGGTCCTTGTTCCATGGCTTTCTCCATCAGCCCTCTCACATTCTCACTTTGGAATCTCTGACTTCAGAAAGCTCTCAGTCCTTTTTAAGGACTTCCCTGATGAAGTCAAACCCACTCAAGAAATCTCCTTCTTAATTAACCCAAATTCATCTTATTGTATTCTAATCATTGGAGTAATAGCTATCATATTCTCAGATCTCTCCCGCATTTAAAGGGAGAAGGTTATATATCAGGGGTGGGAATCTTGGTAACCATCTGAGGATTCTGTATACCATACACATTCTAGGGAAGGGAGAGAGATAGAGGCAAATTACAGTGTGATCTTTGCTCTATCTGAGGAAAATTCATAGAACAGAGGTAGTGCAGAGAGTCACTGAAAGTCAAGAAATTTCCTCTCTAAGGAAAGATGGTATTTGATTAAGAAAGTGAAAGCAAGAGGAGTATTCCAGGTAAGGGAGAGAGCCTGAACCAAAGCCTAGAGAGAGATGAAAGCAAGATGTGCCCAGAGCACTACAAATAATTCAGAATCCATTGAACATCTGTGTGAATGGCCAGGAGTTACATGTCATGAAATGTACAAAAATGGAAGGCCTCAAGAGGCTTCAAATTTAAATGTCAGGTAATTCCTTAAAAAAGTGATAAAACTTGTAATCAACAAATGTGGCCCGATCAGTATGAATTTACAGATGGGTATTAATTACTTGGGGAATCCCAGAAGTCAGAGAAAAATTATTCTTTAAACCTTAAATATAGAGAAGATTTGTGTAATGGTGAATTGAATGTGGGAAGTCTGCATTTCAGTCTGAGAAAATAGCATGAGCAAATTCAGGAGATAAAGGGATTTTCATACTGTGAAGACAAGGGTGACAGAATTGAATGAAGGTTGGACCATATCCTAGAAGACTCTGAACATCAAACAGAGGAGCTAACATTGGAAAGAAGGATATACAGAAAGCTAGTGTAAATTCTTATAAAGGGAAGTTATAGGATAAAAAACTACATCTGCACAATTATTCTGAGGGTGATGGACAAGGTCATTCAGAAACTCTTGTTTTTTGTAGTCATCTAACTTCATGGGTTTTTTAAATTTCTAAAATTTATGTACTAGTTTGGTATGCTGGAGGCTCTCTTCCCAGCTATATATCACTACCACATTGCTTGTGATTTATTGCTATTACTGTATTCTTTACATCATTTCGGTGGGATTTTTGGGTAAGGGAGAGTTAAGCACATATGTTTAGTTTGGCTTCATGAGCCATAAACTCTATATTTTTTACACAGTTAAGCTTATTTTCTATATATATTTTTTAACATGTCACATTTAAATTTAAGCATTACCTATGCTATTTTAAAAAATCTCCCTTTGATGATTGTATGGCACTTCATAATATAGTTCTATTACACTTTACTTAGCTTTTCATGGAATATTTAAGTTGTTTCATCTATCTGTCTATCTATTAATTTACTTATTTGCTTTCATATATAAAACTCCATCTCATGGGGAAACACTGAAGAATGAAACTTTTGCAGAAACTCTTCCCATTATAAAATAAATTTTAGAAAAATGTCACCAGAAAAAATATATAGGAAAAAGTCTACAATATTATTTTTTAAACTTTGAGATTTTATGAACAAAGAAAGAGAGGTGAAAGCGGGGTTTAGGACAGATCTTGGTACCACCTCCACTTCTGGAAGATTACTATGGAAAGAAGAAACTTCTGACAAAGCCTGAAAACTATGACTACTAATTTGGAGAGAACTAAACTGAAAACATAAGAAAAAATATCAGAGAAAATTGGAAATTGTTTTTCTTAATACTATAAAACCCTCCTAATTGGCTTAGTGTCTCATCAAAAGTAAGAAAAATAAGATTTTTTTTTCTAGAGCCGCATGCTGGACTGAGGGAACCAAGGAAAGGCCAGGTTATAACCTTACTGAACATGCTTATATAGACACACACACCTACTCATGCACATATGCACACATATACACACACATGCACACTCCTAAGCTCAGAGTATCATGGTGCAGACATTTAGTGAAATTTAAATGAGCAAAGACCAAATTCTCCAATGAACCTGGAATAAACTGCAGCTGCGTTCTCCCTCTCCTACCTGCACTGCAACCCCCCAATGTATTTTACAACAAAAGTGTATGCAATGGATATGAATTACAGCACAGAATGAAAACAAATGGGTGAGAAAAGAATTCAAAAAGGAGAATAAAAGGAACACAGGATACAAAAACAAATGACACTGAACAAAGATGGTGGAGTAGAAGGACATCCTCTCACTCCCTCTTGCGAGAACACCGGAATCACAACTAGCTGGTGGACAATCATCGACAGAAAGACACTGGAACTCACCAAAAAAGACACCCCACATACAAAGACGAAGGAGAAACCACAATGAGATGGTAGGAGGGGCACAAAAACAGCAAAATCAAATCCCAGAACTGCTGGGTAGGTGACTCACAGACTGGAGAACACATACCAAAGAAGTTCACCCACTGGAGTGAAGGTTCTGAGCTGCACGTCAGGCTTCCCAACCTGGGGGTCCTGCAAAGGGAGGAGGAATTCCTAGAGAACCAGACTTTGAAGGCTAGTGAGATTTGATTGCAGTGCTTTGACAGGACTGGGGGAAACAAAGACTCCATTCTTGGAGGGCACACACAAAGTAGTATGTGCATGGAGACCCAGGGGAAGGAGCAGTGACCCCGGGGAAGACTGAACCAGACCTACCTGCTAGTGAGGGAGGGTCTCCTGCAGAAGTGGGGGATGGCTGTGTCTCACTGTGGGGACAAGGACACTGGCAGCAGAAATTCTAAGAAGTACTCCTTGGCGTGAACCCTCCCAGAGTCTGCCATTAGCCCCACCAAAGAGCCCAGGTAGGCTCCAGTGTTAGGTTGCCTCAGGCCAAACAACCAACAGTGAGGGAACCCAGCCCCACATATCAGCAGACAAGTGGGTTAAAGTTTTACTGAGCTCTGCCTACCAGAGTAACACCCAGCTCTACCCACCACCAGTCCCTCCCATCAGGAAACTGGCACAAGCCTCTGAGATAGCCTCATCCACCAGAAGGCAGACAGCAGAATCAAGAAGAACTACAATCCTGTAGTCCGTGGAACAAAAACCACATTCACAGAAAGATAGACAAGATGAAAAGGCAGAGGGTTATGTACCAGATGAAGGAAAAAGATAAAACCCCAGAAAAACAATGGAATGAAGTGGAGATAAGCAATCTTCCAGAAAAAGAATTCAGAATAATGATAGTGAAGATGATCCAGGACCTTGGAAAAAGAATGGAGGCAAAGATTGAGAAGATGTAAGAAATGTTTAACAAAGACCTAGAAGAATTAAAGAACAAACAAACAGAGGTGAATAATACAATAACTGAAGTGAAAACTACACTAGAAAGAATCAATAGCAGAATAACTGAGGCAGAAGAACGGATAAGTGACCTGGAAGACAGAATGGTGGAATTCACTGCTGTGGAACAGAGTAAAGAAAAAAGAATAAAAAGAAATGAAGACAGCCTAAGAGACTTCTGGGACAATATTAAATGCAACAACATTCCCATTATAGGGGTCCCAAAAGGAGAAGAGAAAGAGAGAGGACCCGAGAAAATATTTGAAAAGATTATACTAGAAAAATTCCCTAACATGGGAAAGGAAATAGCCACCCAAGTCCAGGAAGCACAACGAGTCCCATACAGGATAAATCCAAGGAGAAACATGATGAGACACATAGTAATCAAATTGGCAAAAATTAAAGACAAAGAAAAATTATTGAAAGCAGCAAGCGAAAAATGACAAATAAGATACAAGAGAACTCCCATAAGGGTAACAGCTGATTTCTTAGCAGAAACTCTACAAACCAGAAGGAAGTGGCAGGATGTACTTAAAGTGATGAAAGGGAAGAATCTACAACCAAGATTACTGTACCCGGCAAGGATCTCATTCAGATTTGAAGGAGAAATCAAAAGCTTTACAGACAAGCAAAAGATAAAAGAATTCAGCACCACCAAACCAGCTCTACAACAAATGCTAAAGGAACTTCTCTAGGCAGTAAGCACAAGAGAAGAAAAGGACCTACAAAAACAAACACAAAACAATTAAGAAAATGGTCATAGGAACATACATATTGATAATTTCCTTAAACGTGAATGCATTAAATGCTCCAACCAAAAGACACAGTCTTGTTGAATGGATACAAAAACAAAACCCATATATATGCTCTCTACAAGAGACACACTTCAGACCTAGGGACACATACAGACTGAAAGCGAGGGGATAGAAAAAGATATTCCATGCAAATGGAAATCAAAATAAAGCTGGAGTAGTAATACTCACATCAGAAAAAATAGACTTTAAAACACAGAATGTTACAAGAGACAAGGAAGGACACTACATAATGATCAAGGGATCAATCTAAGAAGAAGATATAACGATTATAAATAAATATGCACCCAACATAGGAGCACCTCAATACATAAGGCAACTGCTAACAGCTATAAAAGAGGAAATCAACAGTAATACAACAATTGTAGGAGACTTTAACACCTCACGTACATCAATGGACAAATCATCCAAAATGAAAATAAATAAGGAAACAGAAGCTTTAAGTGACACAATAGACCAGATAGATTTAATTGATATTTATATGACATTCCATCCAAAAACAGCAGAGTACACTTTCTTCTCAAGTGCACATGGAACATTCTCCAGGATAGATCACATCTAGGGTCACAAATCAAGCCTCAATAAATTAAAGAAAATTGAAACCATATCAAGCATCTTTTCTGACCACAATCTTTGAGATTAGAAATGAATTACAGGGGAAAAAACGTAAAAAAACACAAACACATGGGGGATAAACACTACATTACTAAATAACCAAGAGATCACTGAAGAATTCAAAGAGGAAATTAAGAAATACCTAGAGACAAATGACAATGAAAACACGATGATCCAAAACCTATGGGATGCAGCAAAAGCAGTTCTAAGAGGGAAGTTTATAGCTATACAAGCCTATCTCAAGAAACAAGAAAAATCTCAAATAAATAATCTAACCTTACACCTAAAGGAACTATAGAAAGAAGACCAAAAGAAACCCAAAGTTAGCAGAAGGAAAGAACTCATAAATATCAGAACAGAAGTAAATGAAATAGAAACAAAGAAAACAATAGCAAAGATCTATAAAACTAAAATCTGGTTCTTTGAGAAGATAAACAAAATTGATAAGCCATTAGCCAGACTCATCAAGAAAAAGGGGGAGAGGACTCAAATCAATAGAATTAGAAATGAAAAAGAAGTTACAACACACACGGCAGAAATACAAAGCATCCTAAGAGACTACTACAAGCAACACTATGCCAATAAAATGGACAACCTGGAAGAAATGGACAAATTCTTAGAAAGGTATAACCTTCCAACACGGAACCAGGAAGAAATAGAAAATATGAGCAGACCAATCACAAGTAACGAAATTGAAACTGTGATTAAAAATCTTCCAAAAAACAAAAGTCCAAGACCAGATGGCTTCATAGGTGAATTCTATCAAACATTTAGAGAAGAGCTAAACCCATCCTTCTCAAACTCTTCCAAAAAATTGTGGAGAAAGGAACACTCCCAAACTCATTGTATGAGGCCACAATCACCCTAATACCAAAACCAGAAAAAGATAGTACTAAAAAACAAAATTACAGACCAATATCACTAATGAATATAGATGCAAAAATCCTCAATAAAATACTAGCAAACAGAATCCAACAACACATTAAAAGGATCATACACCATGATCAAGTGGGATTTATCCCAGGGATGCAAGGATTCTTCAATATATGCAAATCAATCAATGTGATACACCATATTAACAAACTGAAGAATAAAAAGCATATGATCATCTCAATAGATGCAGAAAAAGCTTTTGACAAAATTCAACACCTATTTATAATAAAACTCTCCAGAAATTAGGCGTGGAGGGAACCTACTTCAACATAATAAAGGACATATACAACAAACCCACAGCAAACATCATTCTCAATGGTGAAAAACTGAAAGCATTTCCTCTAAGATCAGGAACAAGACAAGTGTGTCCACTATCACTGCCATTATTCAACATAGTTTTGGAAGTTCTAGCCTTGACAATCAGAGAAGAAAAAGAAATACAATGAATACAAATTGGAAAAGAAGAAATAAAACTGTCACTGCTTGCAGATGACATGATACTATACATAGAGAATCCTAAAGATATCACCAGAAATCTACTAGAGCTAATCAGTGAATTTGGTAAAGTTGCAGGATACAAAACCAATGCACAGAAATCTGTTGCATTCCTATACAATAACGATGAAAAATCTGAAAAGGAATTAAAGTAATACTCCCATTTACCATTGCAACAAAAAGAATAAAATACCTAGGGATAAACCTACCTAGGGAGAAAAAAGATCTGTATGCACAAAACTATAGGACACTGATGTAAGAAATTCAAGATGATACCAACAGATGGAGAGATAGGCCATGTTCCTGGATTGGAAAAGTCAATATTGTGAAAATGAGTATACTACCCAAAGCATCAGATTCAATGCAATCACTATCAAATTACCAATGACATTTTTTTCAGATCTAGAATAAAAAATCTTAAAATGTGTATGGAGACACAAAAGACCTCAAATAGCCAAAGCAGTCTTGAGGGGAAAAAAACCTGAGCTGGAAGAAGCAGGCTCCCTGACTTCAGACTATACTACAAAGCTACACTAATCAAGACAATATGATTCTGGCACAAAAACAGAAACATAGACCAATGGAACAAGATAGAAAGCCCAGAGATAAATCCTGGCACCTATGGTCAACTAATCTATGACAAAGGAGGCAAGGATATACAATGGAGAAAAGACAGTCTCTCCAATAATTGGTGCTGGGAAAACTGGACAGCTACATGTAAAAGAATGAAATTAGTACACTCCCTAACACCATACACAAAAATAAACTCAAAATGGATTAGAGACCTAAATGGAAGACCGGACACTGTAAAACTCTTAGAGGAAAACTTAGGAAGAACACTCTTTGACATAAATCACAGCAAGATCTTTTTTGATCCACCTCCTAGAGTAATGGAAATAAAAACAAAAGTAAACAAATGGGACCTAATGAAACTTAAAAGCTTTTGCACAGCAAAGGAAACCATACACAAGATGAAAAGACAACCTTCAGAATGGGAGAAAATATTTGCAAATGAATCAGCAGACAAAGGATTAATCTCCAAAATATATAAACAGTTCATGCAGCTCGATATTAAAAAAACAAACAACCCAATCCAAAAATGGGCAGAAGATCTAAATAGACATTTCTCCAAAGAAGACATACGGATCACCAAGAAGCACATGAAAAGCTGCTCAACATCACTAATTATTAGAGAAATACAAATCAAAACTACAATGAGATATCACCTCACACCAGTTAGAATGGACTTCATCAGAAAATCTACAAAGAGCAAATGCTGGAGAGGGTGTGGAGAAAAGGGAACCCTCTTGCACTCTTGGTGGGAATGTAAATTGATACAGCCACTATGGAGAACAGTATGAAGAGTCCTTAAAAAACTAAAAATAGAATTACCATATGACCCAGCGATACCACTACTGGGCATATACCCAGAGAAAACCATAATTCAAAAAGACACATGCACCCCAATGTTCATTGCAGCACTATTTACAATAGCCAGGTCATGGAAGCAACCTAAATGCCCATTGACAGACGAATGGATAAAGAAGATGTGTCACATATATACAATGGAATATTACTCAGCCATAAAAAGGAACGAAATTGGGTCATTTGTTGAAATGTGGATGTATCTAGAGACTGTCATACAGAGTGAAGTAAGTCAGAAAGAGAAAAACAAATATCGTATATTAACGCATATATGTGGAACCTAGAAAAATGGTACAGATGAACCAGTTTGCAGTGCAGAAATTGAGGCACAGATGTAGAGAACAAAAGTATGGACACCAAGCGGGGAAAGCTGCGAGGTGTTGGGGGTGGTGGTTTGATGAATTGGGAGATTAGGATTGACATGTATACACTGATGTGTGTAAAATTGATGACTAATAAGAACCAGCTGTATAAAAAAAAGTCATTATCTTTCTAAGAAATATGTGTAAACAAAATTGCCTGAGGTTATCAAAGTTTATGTCTCTACAATTTTGGAAATATGTTGGAATTTAAAACAAACAGATGAAAACTGTAATGGTTATATCAAAAAATAAAAACTTTTTTTAAATAAAATAAATGACAGACCTAATCTAGATGGAAGCATCATATAGTGAATTAAAGAAAATTTCCAAGTTGGGCTTTAAGCTAGAAATAAACTTTATAACAATATGAAATAATGAGTAATACTCCTTGCTCTGGCCTTGTATTATCGAATTATGTCTGCTATTCTATTTTCCTCATTACCTCATACACCATGCATAAGCCAACAACAATAAAAAACAAACGTGTATAAACAGTGCATAGCATAAGCAAAAAAGAAATGCTCTCCTCAAAATATGTCAAAGAAATAAAAGTATGAACATGTATACTTTTGATGAAACTGCATCCTACAATTATTAGCAAATAGAACATCTATCTGCATTTGGTGAATAGCGACTTTTGAGCTTTCCTTGAGTAAAATAGTGTTTGACTTGTTTTTCTATCTAAAGGGTACATTCTGTGGGTCTTCTACAGCAAAAAAAAAAAAGGAATGTTGAAGCCTCTGCCTCCCTGAAAATGAGACTGCTTGTAGTTACAGATGGAGACTTTCCCACACTCCATCCACTGAGGTTTCATGATACCCAGAACCAAGTTTCATCCATAGCTCGCCATTACAGCTTCGTTATATAATCAAGACCAACATTATGAATTAGACGTTAATACTCCATTTCCCTTGATAAAACTAACATACCAAAAGGTTAAGCAACTTGCTCAAGATTAAACAGCAAATAAGAAAAGATCTAGGAGCCGGAGGAAGATGGCGGAAGAGTAAGACGCGGAGATCACCTTCCTCCCCACAGATACATCAGAAATTCATCTACACGTGGAACAACTCCAACAGAACACCTACTGAACGCTGACAGAAGACCTCAGACCCCCCAAAAGGCAAGAAACTCCCCACATACCTGGGTAGGTCAAAAGAAAAAAAGAATAAACAGAGACAATAGGATATGGACGGGACCTGCACCAGTGGGAGGGAGCCGTGAAGGAGGGAAGGTTTCTACACACTACAAGCCCCTTCGAGGGCGGAGACTGCAGGTGGCGGAGGGGGAAAGCTTCGGAGTAGCGGAGGAGAGCACAGCAACAGGGGTGTGGAGGGCAAAGCAGAGAGATTTTGGCACAGAGGATCGGTGCCCTCAGGCACACACCAGCCCGAGAGACTTGTCTGCTCGGCCGCCAGGGCGGGCGGGGCTGGGAGCTGAGGCTCGGGTATCGGCTTTCAGTCGGAGCGCAGGGAGAGGACTGGGGCAGGCGGCAGGAAGAGAGCCTGAAGGGGTTAGTGCTAGCCCGGAGGGAGTCCGGGGAAAGGGTCTGGAGCTACCGGAGAGGCAAGAGACTTTTTTCCCTTTTGTTGCCTGGTGCGCGAGGAGAGGGCATTCCCCTCCCTCCCCTCTGCCTGAGTGAGCCAGAGCCCCCGAATCAGCGGCTCCTTTAAACCCGTCCTGTCTGAGCGAAGAACGGACGCCCTCCGGCGACCTACGCGCAGAGGCGGGGCCCGGTCCAAGGCTGAGACCCGGGAGCTGTGAGAGCAGAGACAGGGAAATCTCTCTGTGCAGCCTCCGAGGCAGCGGATTAAAGCTCCACGGTCCATTTGATGTGCCCTGCGTCTGTGGAGTGCATGAATGGACAGCGAATCATCCCAAATTGAGGAAGTGGACCTTGAGGACAAGATTTAAGACTTTCCCCCCTTTTTTTTTCCTCTTTTTACAACGAATTATCTCAAATTAAGGAGGTGGACTTAGCAAGATTTCAGACTTTTCGCCCTTTTCCTCTTTTTACAACGAATTATCCCAAATCGAGGAGGTGGACTTGGAGAGCAAGATTTTTGATTTTTCCCCCTGCTCTCTTTTTGTGAATGTGTATGTGTAATCTTCTGTGTAAGATTCTCTCTGTATAGCTTTGCTTCCACCATATGTCCCAGGGTTCTTTCGGTCCGTGTTTTTTTTCAATAATTACTTTTTAATTTTAATAACGCTACTATATTTCATACTTTATTCTATTTTACTTTACCTGCTCTTTCTTTTTTTCCTCCCTTCCCTTCCTCCCTCCCTCCCTCCGCTCCTCCTTTCCTTCTTTCTTTTTCTCTCCTCCATCCCTCCCTCCCTCCCACCCTTCTTCTTTCCACTTTCTTTTTCTTTCCTTCCTCCCTCCCTCCCTCCCTCCTGTCTTTCTTTCTTTCTTTCCTTCCTCCCTCCCTCCCTCTCTTCTTCCATTCACTCTTCCTTTTGCTTTCATTCCTCCCTCCCTCCCTCCTTTCTTTCCTTTCTTTCCATCCTTCCTCCCTCCCTCCTTTCTTTCTTTCTTCCTTCCTTCCTTCCTTACTTCCCTTCTTCCTTTCTTTCAATCTCTCTTTCTTTCTTCTACTAATTATTTCTTTCTACTTTTTCTCACTGTTATTCTGAGCCGGGTGGATGAAAGGCTCTTGGTGCTGCAGCCAGGAGTTAGTGCTGTGCCTCTGAAGTGGGAGAGCCAACTTCAGGACACGGGTCCACAAGAGACCTCCCAGCTCCACATAATATCAAGCAGCGAAAATCTCCCAGGGATCTCCATCTCAACACCAGCACCCAGCTTCAGTCAACGACCAGCAAGCTACAGTGCTGGTCACCCTATGCCAAGCAACTAGCAAGGCAGGAACACAACCCCACCCATTAGCAGAGAGGCTACCTAAAAACATAATAAGGCCACAGGCACCCCAAAACACACCACCAGACGTGGACCTGTCCACCAGAAAGACAAGATCGAGCTTCAACCACCAGAACACAGGCATTAGTCCCCCCCACCAGGAAGCCTACACAACCTACTGAAACAACCTTAGCCACGGGGGACAGACACCAAAAACAACGGGAACTACGAATCTGCAGCCTGCAAAAAGGAGACCCCAAACACAGTAACATAAGCAAAATGAGAAAGCAGAAAAACACACAGCAGGTGAAGGAGCAAGATAAAAACCTACCAGACCTAACAAATGAAGAGGTAATAGGCAGTCTACCTGAAAAAGAATTCAGAATAATGATAGTAAAGCTGATCCAAGATTCTATTTCCCAGATCCAAAATCTTGGAAATAGAATAGACAATATGCAAGAAACAGTTAACAAGGACCTAGAAGAACTAAAGATGAATCAAGCATCGATTAAAAACACAATAAATGAAATGAAAAATACTCTAGATGGGATCAATAGCAGAATAACTGAGGCAGAAGAACGGATAAGTGAGGTGGAAGATAAAATAGTGGAAATAACTGATGCAGAGAAAAATAAAGAAAAAAGAATGAAAAGAACAGAGGACAGTCTCAGAGACCTCTGGGACAACATTAAACGCACCAACATTCGAATTATAGGGGTTCCAGAAGAAGAAGAGAAAAAGAAAGGGACTGAGAAAATATTTGAAGAGATTATAGTTGAAAACTTCCCTAATATGGGAAAGGAAATAGTTAATCAAGTCCAGGAGGCACAGAGAGTCCCATACAGAATAAATCCAAGAAGAAATACGCCAAGACACATATTAATCAAACTGTCAAAAATTAAACACAAAGAAATCATATTAAAAGCAGCAAGGGAAAAACAACAAATAACACACAAGGGAATCCCCATCAGGTTAACAGCTGATCTCTCAGCAGAAACTCTACAAGCCAGAAGGGAGTGGCAGGACATAATTAAAGTGATGAAGGAGAGAAACCTGCAACCAAGATTACTCTACCCAGCAAGGATCTCATTCAGATTTGATGGAGAAATTAAAACGTTTACAGACAAGCAAAAGCTGAGAGAGTTCAGCACCACCAAACCACCTTACAACAAATGCTAAAGGATCTTCTCTAGGCAAGAAACACAACAGAAGGACTATACCTACAGTAACGAACCCAAAGCCATTAAGGAAATGGGAATAGGAACATACATATCAATAATTACCTTAAATGTAAATGGACTAAATGCTCCCACCAAAAGACACAGAGTGGCTGAATGGATACAAAAACAAGACCCATATATATGCTGTCTACAAGAGACCCACTTCAGACCTAGAGACACATACAGATTGAAAGTAAGGGGATGGAAAAAGATATTCCATGCAAATGGAAATCAAAAGAAAGCTGGAGTAGCAATTCTTATATCAGACAAAATAGACTTTAAAATAAAGACTATTAGAAGAGACAAAGAAGGACACTACATAACGATAAAGGGATCGATCCAAGAAGAAGATATAACAATTGTAAATATTTATGCACCCAACATAGGAGCACCTCAATACATAAGGCAAATACTAACAGCCATAAAAGGGGAAATCGACAGTAACACAATCATAGTAGGGGACTTTAACACCCCACTTTCACCAATGGACAGATCATCCAAAATGAAAATAAATAAGGAAACACAAGCTTTAAATGATACATTAAACAAGATGGACTTAATTGATATTTATAGGACATTCCACCCAAAAACAACAGAATACACATTTTTCTCAAGTGCTCATGGAACATTCTCCAGGATAGATCATATCTTGGGTCACAAATCAAGCCTTGGTAAATTTAAGAAAATTGAAATTGTATCAAGTATCTTTTCCGACCACAATGCTATGAGACTAGACATCAATTACAGGAAAAGATCTGTAAAAAATACAAACACATGGAGGCTAAACAATACACTACTCAATAATGAAGTGATCACTGAAGAAATCAAAGAGGAAATTAAGAAATACTTAGAAACAAATGACAATGGAGACACGACGACCCAAAACCTATGGGACGCAGCAAAAGCAGTTCTAAGGGGGAAGTTTATAACAATACAATCCCACCTTAAGAAACAGGAAACATCTCGAGTAAACAACCTGACCCTGCACCTAAAGCAATTAGAGAAAGAAGAACAAAAAACCCCCAAAGTTAGCAGAAGGAAAGAAATCATAAAGATCAGATCAGAAATAAATGAAAAAGAAATGAAGGAAACGATAGCAAGGATCAACCAAACTAAAAGCTGGTTCTTTGAGAAGATAAACAAAATTGACAAACCATTAGCCAGACTCATCAAGAAAAGAAGGGAGAAGACTCAAATCAGTAGAATTAGAAATGAAAAAGGAGAAGTAACAACTGACACTGCAGAAATACAAAAGATCATGAGAGATTACTATAAGCAACTCTATGCCAATAAAATGGACAACCTGGAAGAAATGGACAAATTCTTAGAAATGCACAACCTACCAAGACTGACTCAGGAAGAAATAGAAAATATGAATAGACCAATCACAAGCACTGAAATTGAAACTGTGATTAAAAATCTTCCATCAAACAAAAGCCCAGGACCAGATGGCTTCACAGGCGAATTCTATCAAACATTTAGAGAAGAGCTAACACCCATCCTTCTCAAACTCTTCCAAACAATATCAGAGGAAGGAACACTCCCAAACTCATTCTACGAGGCCACCATCACCTTGATACCAAAACCAGGCAAGGATGTCACAAAGAAAGAAAACTACAGGCCAATATCACTGATGAACATAGATGCAAAAATCCTCAACAAAATACTAGCAACCAGAATCCAACAGCACATTAAAAGGATCATACACCGTGATCAAGTGGGGTTTATTCCAGGAATGCAAGGATTCTTCAATATACGCAAATCAATCAATGTGATACACCATATTAACAAGTTGAAGGAGAAAAACCATATGATCATCTCAATAGATGCAGAGAAAGCTTTCGACAAAATTCAACACCCATTTATGATAAAAACCCTGCAGAAAGTAGGCATAGAGGGAACTTTCCTCAACATAATAAAGACCATATATGACAAACCCACAGCCAACATTGTCCTCAATGGTGAAAAACTGAAACCATTTCCACTAAGATCAGGAACAAGACAAGGCTGCCCACTCTCACCACTCTTATTCAACATAGTTTTGGAAGTTTTAGCCACAGCAATCAGAGAAGAAAAGGAAATAAAAGGAATCCAAATTGGAAAAGAAGAAGTAAAGCTGTCACTGTTTGCAGATGACATGATACTATACATAGAGAATCCTAAAGATGCTACCGAAAAACTACTAGAGCTAATCAATGAATTTGGTAAAGTAGCAGGATACAAAATTAATGCACAGAAATCTCTGGCATTCCTGTACACTAATGATGAAAAATCTGAAAATGAAATCAAGAAAACACTCCCATTTACCATTGCAACAAAAAGAATAAAATATCTAGGAATAAACCTACCTAAGGAGACAAAAGACCTGTATGCAGAAAATTATAAGACACTGATGAAAGAAATTAAAGATGATATAAATAGATGGAGAGATATACCATGCTCCTGGATTGGAAGAATCAATATTGTGAAAATGACTCTACTACCCAAAGCAATCTACAGATTCAATGCAATCCCTATCAAACTACCACTGGCATTTTTCACAGAAGTAGAACAAAAAATTTCAAAATTTGTTTGGAAAAACAAAAGACCCCGAATAGCCAAAGCAATCTTGAGAACGAAAAATGGAGCTGGAGGAATCAGGCTCCCTGACTTCAGACTATACTACAAAGCTACAGTAATTAAGACAGTGTGGTACTGGCATAAAAACAGAAAGATAGATCAGTGGATCAGGATAGAAAGCCCAGAGATAAACCCACGCACATATGGCCAACTTATCTTTGATAAAGGAGGCAGGAATGTACAGTGGAGAAAGGACAGCCTCTTCAATAAGTGGTGCTGGGAAAACTGGACAGGGACATGTAAAAGTATGAGATTAGATCATTCCCTAACACCATACACAAAAATAAGCTCAAAATGGATTAAAGACCTAAATGTAAGGCCAGAAACTATCAAACTCTTAGAGGAAAACATAGGTAGAACACTCTATGACATAAATCACAGCAAGATCCTTTTGGACCCACCTCCTAGAGAAATGGAACTAAAAACAAAGATAAACAAATGGGACCTAATGAAACTTCAAAGCTTTTGCACAGCAAAGGAAACCATAAACAAGACCAAAAGACAACCCTCAGAATGGGAGAAAATATTTGCAAATGAAGCAACTGACAAAGGATTAATCTCCAAAATTTATAAACAGCTCATGCAGCTCAATAGCAAAAAAACAAACAACCCAATCCAAAAATGGGCAGAAGACTTAAATAGGCATTTCTCCAAAGAAGATATACAGACTGCCAACAAACACATGAAAGAATGCTCAACATCATTAATCATTAGAGAAATGCAAATCAAAACTACAATGAGATATCATCTCACACCAGTCAGAATGGCCATCATCAAGAAATCTAGAAACAATAAATGCTGGAGAGGGTGTGGAGAAAAGGGAACACTCTTGCACTGCTGGTGGGAATGTGAATTGGTACAGCCACTATGGAGAACAGTATGGAGGTTCCTTAAAAAACTAAAAATAGAACTACCATATGACCCAGCAATCCCACTACTAGGCATATACCCTGAGAAAACCATAATTCAAAAAGAGACATGTACCAAAATGTTCATTGCAGCTCTATTCACAATAGCCCGGAGCTGGAAACAACCTAAGTGTCCATCATCGGATGAATGGATAAAGAAGATGTGGCACATATATACAATGGAATATTACTCAGCCATAAAAAGAAACGAAACTGAGCTATTTGTAGTGAGGTGGATAGACCTAGAGTCTGTCATACAGAGTGAAGTAAGTCAGAAAGAGAAAGAAAAATACCGTATGCTAACACATATATATGGAATTTAAAAAAAAAAAAAAATGTCATGAAGAACCTAGGGGTAAAACGGGAATAAAGACACAGACCTACTTGAGAATGGACTTGAGGATATGGGGAAGGGGAAGGGGAAGCTGTGACAAAGGGAAAGAGAGGCATGGACATATATACACTACCAAACGTAAGGTAGATAGATAGTGGGAAGCAGCCGCAGAGCACAGGGAGATCAGCTCGGTGCTTTGTGACCGCCTGGAGGGGTGGGATGGGGAGGGTGGGAGGGAGGGAGATGCATGAGGGAGGGGATGTGGGAACAGATGTATATGTATGACTGATTCACTTTGTTATAAAGCAGAAACTAATAAAAAATAAAAAATAAAAAATAAAAAAAAAAGAAAAGATCTAAGCCCTGAAACCAAGTCTGTCTGATTCCCGAGTCCACGTTCTTCCTAATCAGTGAAGTCAACTTGATTTCCTTTTTTCTCCTGGTCTTCTGATGATAAATATACTGGTTTCGAGTTCACACTCTGTTAGTGGCAATTGCTCTCAGGCAGCTCACATGTGTCCTAATGGTGTGATGTGTAACCATCAGCCAAACACGTAGGAAAACTGAGCAGGTGAAAAAAATCACATGAAGTGTGTTTCAGAGACACCAGAAGGGTTTCCATATTTACTCCTGGAATTCCCTCTGTAATTCTTCTGGGTTTTCCATCCTTTGTCCTCATTTTATAAGGGGGTAGGTCTTGATAAATAAGTTAATAGAAATACTATTTGCCAAGTTTCATTAATGGCTTTACATTTAATGGCAGAGATTCTGGAGCCAGATGGCCCAGCTTGCCTCCACTGGACACAGCCTTAAAGGAGGTCTTGGATTAAAATACTGGATTTTAATACACACCTCCCCATTTTCCATTATATTTAATTTTTGTGACTTAATATCCAAAACATGTTTTGATGGTCTTAATAGCTTGGGGTCTCAGCTCAGGGATTTTAAAGGCTAAACTTTGTATTATAATGGAAAACAATAATGGGGCAATAACAATAATGAGATAGGACTAGTTTTATGCCTTGGATACCTTATCATTTGCTATGAACTTGAGTTTCCACAAAGAACACTACATTAAATGTGTGCCTTAATAATTAAATTACTTAATACATTCTATAACTCTAAATGTTAGTTTTCCTTCTCTTTGCTCCCAAATTTCATGGCAGAATTATTACAGAATTCTAGAGCTCCTAGCAAATGGACCAACAGAACCTGGTGCTTATTACTTTTTCCATGTTTCAGAATCATTGATTTTTTTTCCTAACCTATGGATTAGGTAAATCAACAGTATCTTTCTCTTTGCCTGTCACCAAAGAGTACTTATTTGGAGGCAAGTTACAAATAGTAAGTCATCCTAATATACTGAGTCCAAAGATCTGCTCTAAGTTGTGTACTTGTCACAAATTCTGGGATTTCTAGCATGCCTAAAGAACAGTGGGGCAAGCAATTGGAGACCTACTTGCAGGAGAATACAAGACTCACCCTGGAAAAGAACTCAGCCAGTGTGGAGTGAGAGTTTGGATATACAGACTTGACTATGGGTCTGGGTTAGTGGGGAAAGTTAATGTACAATATGATGTCTGTAAACCATCCTGGACTCTGTCCCAGCTTCTACAGATCACTACCAGAGTACAGATCCCTATAGTGAGAGGAACACAATGAAGCTATGTGGTAACTGGAAAGTCCTTTTGTCACAAAACTTTATAAAGCTCTAAGAATACATAACATATAAGAGAAAAGAATTTGAAAAAAGTAGATATATATGTATGTATAACTGAATCACCTTGCTGTACACCTGCAACTAACACAGTATTATAAATCAACTATACTTCAATAATAAAAAGAACACATGATTGTGTTGCATATAAAACAAGATGGTACCCCAAGTGGAGATGACAACTTTTTTCCCACAAATGGGGGTTTTTTACAGTTTGTGGACATACAGAATAGGATCAGAAACCTAGTTATATATTGATAGCAGAAGACACCTGGCATTTGAGTGTCAGTGTATGGGTTACACTAGGAAGGATGTAAGGTAAGACAGCAGAGTAGCTGTTGGAACAAAAGAGGGAAAATATGGGAGATGCATGGTTGAGTGAACCACACTCACAAACCCACATGTGATACCCCTTTAAGATGTCTGCAACCAGAGGAGCTTGAGATGCTACAATATGAATGAAGATAGATACCTAGTTCCGTCTGTTACCATTTTTTTGATCCTGTTTATCCCCACATGGAAGCAGCCATAGAAATAAGTTTTCAAGAAGTTTATTGCCATCCATTTCCTTCCTGTGTGACCTTTCCCTTTGAAACTAAATTGATTCCTTAAAAAAAAAAAAAACTGCAGGAAATTTTTCTACCTGCAACAGGGCCTTAAATGGCTTGGAGCATGGGAGATATTTGGTCTCCTGAAGAGGTTCCTCATTTAATCTCTTTATGAAAGACATTTTGAAACACCTTTAATCCAATCCCACATTGGCACATAAGAAATGTGACCTCAACCCAAACATTGTGCTGGGTTCCCCATGCTGGCAACTCTGAGGGTCCACACCTGCTAAACCCAACTACATCCTTGGGGAAAAGGTTCCACAGAGACAACATCTCCTTCCTTGGATCAGGATGTAGAAAACAATCACCCATTTTCATTGCTATACTAGAGGGACATAAAGGGAAAATGGGCCAATCTATTATTGCAAAACATAGATAAATGTATCTCCATAGTCATTAGGAGGCCTGGGATTGCCTCTGGCTATGACACCATCTTTGGAACATCCTGACCCAGATTGCCTGGCTCTCATAGGGACACTATTAGCCCTTCCTTGTTCCAGATCTGACCCTGACTACATCCATCATCTGTCTCCAGAACTGTTCTCCTTATTTGACTGTAAACTCCTCTGCATGAAGGACTATACCTCACTTATCACTTGTTCAAGAATAAATGGTGATTCATCATTAATAAAATTAATGAATGGGCTTCAGCCTTAGTGTCAATGTAAAGATGAGCAAACTCCTAATTATAGATTTTGTATGAAAGCCCACGAGGACTTAAATATGGGCCAGCTGTTCCTCTGTGGTTCTATCCACTTACTTAGAACACATGGTTGATCTGGCCCCTTCAAATTCTAACTTGTATCAAACTATGTGTTCAAAACTTTTTAATTATCGCTCTGAATCCTTCTGTTTTCCACTTAGTGTTCAACAATGTAACTTGGAATGTGGAATGCCCCTGCCAGCTTCTCTCAAATTTTCTTCAGTTTTCAGTATTCACAGCTGCAGAGAACCCAGAGCTGTTCCTATTAACATGTCAATGACATCAAACAAAGAGCTTCCTAAGTAGATGCTTAGGGGAGATTTCTAGTGAAGGGAAAATTGCCATAATGTTGGTAAATGGGTGAGCTGCCACTGTCGAGGGGGTGAGAGCATACGCCTGACTAAATGCAAAGCCCATTAAGGCACATTGCAATGAAAGTTTATGCTGTAAAGACCACTCCTGGAAAATGAGCCTCCTGTGGGACGAAGCCAAGCACCCCATCGTGTCCCTAGATGGGTAGGAAGGACCACTGCTAGGTGGGGTTGCAGAGAGAGGAGAGTGAAATTCTATGCTGGCTTCTCTTCTCTCTCCTTTCCACTAGGGCCCCTTTCTCCACTTTACCTACTTCAGACCAGTACAATCAGTTCCAACACTCAGCTAAACCTCCTCAGTGTGGGGAGAAGGTATACATTCTCACTTGTGTTCACTCCACCTGATATAGGTTTTCAACTCCAGACCATCCTACTTATGTGTTGTTGGTTTCTTTCCCTGTATAGCTTCTGGGCTCAAACTTGTATTCTTGAAGCAAAGTTAGTGAAGAGAGTGACAGTCATGTCTATTGATCACTGACTCTGTGACTGATATTAAGGTAAATGATGTATGTGCAATCACATTTAATTCCAGAAAGAAATGTATCTACCTCCTCTAGAGAAAGTAAAGCTATTTATTTTAGGCCTCATATATGTCTACCATTTGTTCCCAAATGCACCCTTTAGTGGTCTTTTCTATAATCCAGTTATTTTTTTCTGTGGGAGGTTCTTCATCCTCTCACATTTTATTCAGCATCCTGCAACATCCCCAGTCTCCCCTTCAGCTTTTGACCCCACTTCCAATCTTAGTGTTGTTTTTTTGTTCCTATCTGAAGCATAACTATGTGGAAACTCCACTTTCTTTCCAATAGCCATCAATCAGATTTTCAATCAACAAAAATATATTGAACGACTGCCAGATCTTATTACATTAGGTGCTGGGAATATTAGGAATAATTAGATTTATTCCTTACCACCCAGGAGGTAACAGAGACACGTAATCAAGTAAAAGATGATACAGTGGAGTATATACAATGAAAGAAGCAAAAGCAGGTGGAGGTTTTGTGGGGTCAGAAGCTTAACAGTTTGGGATGTACTCTCCAAGAAAAAGAATACAAAACTCTAAATTAAAAAATCACTTTGAATGTCAATGATAAAAAAATTCAAATACAAATTACTTTAAAAATGAACAAATGTCATAAAAATCATAAAATCTAGAAAACAGCATAGCTTTAATTAACTAACTGACATAACTCTATAATACATACCTTTGTCTACATTTATAGTTGTAAATTTTTATTGCCTTTTTGTATGACATCAATTTTGTAACATTATAAAGAGAATAGAAAGATTATTCAATATTTCTTCTAGCAGCTTGATCCAAGTAATTTTTTTAAATTTTCTGATAGTTTAGAAAAGTTTTTTTTTATATTTCTTTCATCTACCAAGTTCTTATTGATAATACCACATACATTTTTAGTATGGCTTTCAAGTTAAGGGAAAAATAGATCAACCTTATTTGTTATATGAACTATGAGATTTGGGAGAACTTCCCTAGACTAGCCTCCTGTTCCTCATGGCTCAAACCTGGTTCCCACTTCGCTGCTTACATACTTCTTTTCTGGCACTAAAAGACACATCTATTTTGTGACATCCCTTGGGCACTGTGCCTTTTTTGCCACTTTGTCAATTGATCTAACATGGCGAGTGTCTGGGCTACTCATAGTTGCTGTTTTTATGCAGTATATTAAAGTGACAGTTGAATGATTCTAAATATACCAAACTATATGCATTTCTGACTCAACTTCCCCTTAGTTGGATCCTAAAAATGCCCATGTCACTCCAATTAGTAGGGGAAAATGTCAGGGGAAATTGGAATGCAAAGATACATAAGACCATGGTTAACACACCTCTTTCCTGTAAAAGGTGTTCACTGCGGGCAGTGCTGGGCTCCTGGCTTGGTGGGGCTCCTCCTTTTATGTTCCCAGCATCACCCTCCAAGGGCACAAGGGCATCATGTATTAGAGCAAGGGACGGTACCCTCTAAAGAGATGCAGGCAAGTGCATCAGTTGCCCTGCTACTGTAGGAGAAGGGCGATGCTCTTAGATTCAGGCTGTGGTGGGGTTAAAGCTGCGACCCGGGAATAGGAGCCTCTGTTGTTCATCTCAGCCTTCTCTCCATCCCCACCAGCCCCTCTGCAGGCTATAATTTCTTGTTCGATCTCTTGGGAAGTTTACAAAGCAAGACTTCTGTCTTGTGTGTCCAACAAAAAGGAAAACCTACAGTTCCCCAGCTCCCTTCCACCATCTTGCTATGATTCTTTCTTATTATTGTAACTTCTTCTAATATTGCTCTTTGATTTGTGGCCCTGCTCTGGCTTCCCTCTGAGGATTACTGCTGCTTTTGGTAGTTTTCTCAGTTTGAGCTTTAATTCTTCCTGTATTGGGAGGAATTTCTCTAAGGATCAGTTTCTGGAGCCGGTTTAGAGATTCGACAATTTTTTTTTCAGGGTTTGTTCTTTCTTAACACTCACAGGAAATCAGGGTATTTCTGTGTCCCATTCTCCCTGGCAAGGTAGCCTTGCTGGTTGTATTCTAGGGTTACCCCACCTCCCATCCCAGGCACCCAGCTCCACTATGCACAAATGACTATTTTCCACTGAAAATCCAAATTCAGTACAATCATGAAAAGAAGACTGTAGGAAAATGGAACAAAACCAAAGGGCATAAGAGGATCATTCCAAAATCAATAAAAGCAATAACAGGAAGTCAGAAACTTAAAGATTCAGCTCATGGCCCACCTCTTCTTTGTTGCTTTGCTGATCCTTCATCCTTAAACTACCCTCTCCACCACCACCCCCCCCCCCAAGCCTTTCCCCTGAGTATCACTCTTAGATGAAGCAGGTGATGCTGTGAGGAGTGTTAGAACACTGCCAACTTTTCAGCTAATACATTCACTGAGATAAGGGAAGGAATTCTCACTGTTAGCTCTACCATGTGTTGAGAGGAAGCCACTGCATCTGTTCAGATTGAAAAGACAGAACTCAGACCAACCAGTAGGTTAATGAAAAGTGCTCTGGGCCATCTCTGCAAGTGAGACACTCCCAGTCACTAGAGGGGATCAGGCAGAGCCTGGGCACTACTTGTCAGGAATACCATGGAGGGAATTTCTGTGGGTGGAAGTCGGACTAGATGATAGATATGGTCTATTTCAATGCAGAAATATTCTTTATTTTTCAAGGTGTCTTGAAATCCAATAGAAATATGAAAATAAATTTCAATGGAATGTTCTAATTTGCCAAACTACAACCAAACCCTAATATGTATGTTTTATTCAATTATTTGAAAAATTCAATGGTAAACACACACATTGTAGATAAACTAAATACTGAGTTGGAATTGGGACAAAACTTCATCTTTTCTTAAATGATTGAATTAAATAACATAAATAACTAAATTAAAATAAAAATCTTAGTATTCACTAAGCTGAATCTGAATTAAACCAACGTCCTTAATTGGATCCTCAGTTTACTGTAAAAGAAAAAATAAACTAAGACCTAAGTGACATTGTTAGTGTGCTTATTAAGTGGGATAAAGTATGTGAAAATTGTGACAAAGGGTCAGGTGCAAGGAAAGAGCACAATTAAGATTACTTCCCATCTCCTTTCCGTTCCTTGACTGTTTTCTTGGGATATGGGGTCTTTATGACCTCAGTCAATGGGTAAAGAATTTCTATAGTGTCCATCTCGTCTACGTTGGTAATGTCTTCTCAGAGATTTGAACTTCTCCTGTATAAAATATGTCCTGAAAATGTTACTTATTATTTGATAAAAATATCTTCTACACTCACCCTACGTATAGTAAGAACTTGTGAGCGTATTTTGCTGGTTTTCACGTAGCTCACATAGTTGGAAGCCCGTTGAGACCCTGTTGAGAGGTGTTTGGGCAGAAATGAGTAGGTTATATACATAAATGGTTGGACAAAGGGGAAAAATAAATCTCTGTACAGCAGCAGCCTGAAACAACCACAAAAGGGAAGTCTAGACACCATGGCTGCACAGTCCTATCTGACCTTTGACTCACCCATAGTGCCTGTCCTCAGACCTGAGCTCCATGTGGTGCCCAGGCAAGGCTGGCAGGTGTCTCCTACACAGAGGGTGAAGTGGTTGCCTGAGCATTGCTTCAGCACAGGCACTGATGATGCTCCAGGGTGACATGTTACAGAGGACAGAAGATGTCTTAGTTGGCATGTGATTCACTCAGAGTAGTTGACAAGGCTACTGCAGCCACATGGGTTGGTAGTAAGAGTAATAGTTAATATGTATCAGGCACAGTGGAACTCAGGTACTTACAAGCATCGCATCATTCCCATCATACTTGGTCCCATTGTTGTCCCATTTACAGATGAGCCCTCTAACGCTTAGATACCTCAGAGGATTTGTCTGAATACAGCATTAAAGGCAGAAGCAGATGTCAGATTCAGGTCACTATGTCTCAAGACTTCTGCTCTGTTCTATTAGACTGTGTTGTCCATGGGAACATTAATACAGTATAATAATTCAGCCTAAGCATTGAGAGTCCCTTACTGGAATTCTGCAATGCTGATTTACTTTCAGTTAACTTTTCCCCACATTGGAATGCAACATTATTTGTGCATATCACAAACCACCCTAAAATTGCATTTAGAAGGCTACTTCATCAGCTGACTGGTTGTCCCTTAGCTAAGAGAAGGTAACCTCAGGGCCTCTCTTCTATAAAGCAACAGGAGTTGGCCAATTTGCTTAGATGCAGCTAACTACCCAAAGTCTTTTCTTTTTATTATTTTTTTTCTTTTTTTAAAGTCTTTTTATTGAATTTGTTACAATATTGCTTCTGTTTCATGTTTTGATTTTTTGACCATGAGGCATGTGGGATCACCAACCAGGGATCAAACCCCCATCCCCTGCATTGGAAGGTGAAGTCTTAACCACTGGACTGCCAGGGAAGTCCTTTGCATTCTTCTTTCAAATAGTCTATGAAGAATTATTGTATGAGAAAATGATTGGAACAGCAGCAGAGATAATCTTGAAGTATGTCTTGGAATTAAGTTTTGGTAAATAATGATAATGATAATACTACTAACTAAGCAAACACTTGAATGCTTACTAAATGGAAAATTTTCATGGGTGTACACATATCCATTGAGCTATGATGTCATTTCACTTAAACACACTGGTTTTATAACTTTGTTTTAGTAAATGGAAAATAATGTAAAGTCCAAGGTTTTCATTACTTCATTTCCAGCTTTCCTTTTTCTTAACCTCTGTTTTGTCAACAGTAAACTTCTCCTATGACAAATATCCACAGATTCATCATACAATCCAAAGGTGGGGAGCCAGGAAAATTGGGCTATATATTGACTGTACTATTCACTTAGACTTCTGAATTATTGAAATCACTTAATCTCTGTGCCATAGTTATTCTTTTACACAATGGATACATATGTCCTGTCCTAACACTACCAGGGCTATTATGAGAATCAGCTGAAATGAAAGTGATTTTACAACTTAAAGGAATTATGCTAATATGAGGTGCTGTTCTTAAGCAAGATAAATGAGCAAAGACAAAGGACAGGGTCACATACTTCTAACCTCTGTTCTCTAGCTACATATAATGGTTATTAATAATTCAACAAGCCCAGAATTGTTATATTCTTTACTTCAGTATAATAGAGTGTAGAATAAGAATAAGGTCATCTTTTATTTGTTCTTGTAAATAAATGGAATTCATGGTTACAGTTGATTATTTCGGGTGAGTACTCCATTAAACATCTGCATGACCACGAATCCGTTCAGACCTCAAGCAATGTAACAGGTTTATCACTTTAAAAGCAACCTCATTTGAATAATTAGAAATGATATGGAAGGTTAAATGAAACACCAAGGCTTGAACATTTCTTTTCTATCAGTGGAACCATCTGTTATTATAAAGCATTTAATCATCAAATATAGGTGGGAATCTACTATGTGTCACACCTTGGAGCAGGTACTAGGGCAAATAATGATGAGCAAAAATTGCTTCTGACCTCATGGGGCTTATGATCTAGTGTACAACATAGATGTGAATCCTGTACTCTTATCAATTAAGGTAAAAATTACAATAGAAAATCTACTACAGACAGACGTGCATAGTATTATGAGAAAGACCACTTAACTGGAAGATTTGGCTCAGTTGGGAGGGCCAAAGAGTCCATCTCTGAAGAAGCGACAGCTGATTCAAGCTCTGAAGAAAGGGTTAGTGTGAACTATATGTAGAAGGGGGATGGGAACAGCACACCCTAAGCTCAGGTAACAGGTGAGGGCAGTGGGTGTGAAAATTCCCAGGAAGTAAAAGTCAGTATGTCTGGAATAAAGAGATTAAGTGAGAGAGAATAGTGTGTACAATGAGGCTGGAGATAAAGCAGGAGGCCAGATTATGCAGAGCTTTGTGGTTATAGTAGGAACTTGGACTTTATCCTACACATAATGGGAAGTCATTGAGGTCAGTAAAGGGCTATACTCTGAGGGATGGCATGATCAGATTTGCAGTTTTTAAAGTACATATCTGGTAGGATGACTACTGGATTAGAGGAGAACCAGTGTGTGTATGGAAGACCAATTTGGAGACTGTCGTAGCTGTCTGAACCTAAGATGATGGTTCTATGGAGTAGGGGGTTGTACCAGTTAAGACAGGTTTATGCTGAAATAAAAAACAACCCCCGAAATTCAAGGACATAAAAAATCAGACAGAAGTTTATCAGTCATTTATTTAGTATCTGCCATGGACCAGACAAGTGCCCAGGGCTGCTCTCCCCTGAGCACAATACTTCAGGTTGCTCTGACCTCATGGCAACTACCAGTGCTTCCACAAATCCTAGATAGAAGAGAAAGCCTGGAGAACTATATACTGACTTTTCAGTACTTCCTCAAGGAAGTGACTATGTAACTCCAGCTCATGTTTCATTAGAAAAAAAAATAAGTCACTTGCACCATGCCTTACATCAAGTAGGTAGGGGATGCTCCATGCAGGAGGCAATAAGCTAACAGCCAGTCTGTAGTCTTTCCTTGAACCCAGTGGTTCTCAAATTGGTGTGATTTTGCCCCCAAGGAGACATTTTGCAATGTCTAGAAACAGGTTGAGTTTTTACAACTGGGTGGTTGGTACTAAACATCTTACAATGCACAGGAAAGCCCCCTATCTGGCCAAATATCAGTAGTGCTAAGATTGAGAAATCCTGCTCTAGCCTCATGTATAACTGAAAATTTAATGCATAGTTGTATCTTCCTTGCCATTCTAAATCAAGGAATATGTAGAAGTGTATGGTACCCTGCTGAGCTTGCTAAGTACTAAAGCATCTGTATCTACGGTTGTTCAGTGAGGAACCTATATTAATGAGATGCAGCTGCACTGGGGCCTGGGTGCTAGTCACTTATTCCAGAAAGAGCTATATGCTTTTCAAGGGATAAAATGTTAAAAATGCCACAGTTGATGGCTTCCCTGAGATGAGGGTGAACATCCACACCTTCTCAGTACAATCTCTGATGAAACATTCATGCCAAGTTCAAAGCAACATTGAGAAATGGGAAACTTCCTGGAAGTTATGATCCCTTTGTTGGTGCTATACATGCTGTATTTTCCTTTCTAAATGCTATGTATATTTTGTGCTGGGTGAAGCCTATTGTATCTTGCGAGTGTGGTTATCAATCCAGGCCCAGGACCACTGCTCCCTTTTGGAGAGGGCACACTGTACTAGAACTCCAACTCTTGGTAAACAGCTATAGCATCTACCTCAAGAGTTTGGAATTAAGATGAAAAGAATGAGCAGTTTGAGACATATTTAGGAAGTGATACAGATACTGTTGTTCTCTCCCAGAATCTATTTTGCATCATCTTCTTTGCCAGCGCAGACTGGATTTTGTTCAGGTAACTTCTCTCCCCTCCGTGCTTCAGGGTAAGCTGGTTCCAGATCCCTTGCCAGTAATTGATTTAGGTATGGGCATGTAGTATATTTCAAATAAATGATATGTATGGGAGAAGCCAGAGAGGCTTCTGGGAAAATGTTTCTGCATTCTTAAAAAAGAGGTGCTTAAGAAGAGATGGCCTTTTTTTCCACTGGGCGTTGTTGAATTTATATGTGAAACTGAGATGCGCTTCAGCAATCTTGCAACTATAATAGAAATAGTCTGAGGACAAGGCAGACATGTTAATGATAGCAGAGAGAAAAGTGAAGGAAAATATTGGTTCCTGATGAATTACCTCTGACTTCACCAACCCTGGAGCTCTTTTACACTAGGGCTTATTATTATCTGCCATTTAAAAAAATTTTATTTTAAATAAATTTAAATTGACATATTTTTCTGTTAGGTGTAGCTAAAGCATCTGAAGTGATACAGAATTTAAAATCTATAGGAATATAATGGAATAGACATGAGGACTGAAGAAAAGAATATTTATATTTCTAGGTGGCGATGGGAGATATGGTGGTCTCAGTAGATATGTAAGGGAGATGCAAGGTTTAATTAGGAACATCAGAAATTTACTTTTGGATATGTTGAGTTTTAGCTGCCTTAAATGATATTAGAAGAGATTTCTAGTGGACAGTTGAATATTTATGCCTGTAGTTAAGAGATCTAGGGTGGAGATATCCATTTGTAAGTTATCTGGGCAAAGGTGATGATTCGTGAGTGTGGGTGCCTAGCCTCGAGAAAATGTACCAAGACAGTAGCCTAAGATGAAGCCTTCAAAACTTCAGCCTATAACAACATCCACCTAGAAAAGGAGGAGCATGTGACCATGGCTAAGAGGAGTAATCAAAAAAACAGAATGAAACCAGAAATATACTGTGTCACAGAAATCCAGAAAAGAGAGCGTTTCAAGGAAGGGGGAGAGGTTGACAATAGCAAATGTTATAAGAAATAAAAAAGGCTAAGAGTCAAACATTTCTTTTTAATTTTAAAAATATTGAAAATGAGAATTAGATTTATAAGATTTATCATATTTGTGTAGCGCAATTTTTTCACAAGTATTGTCTCTTTTGAGTCTCCTGACAACTGTTTGAAATAGTTAGAATAATTATTGTTGAATCAGTTCTGCACAGGGACAGTGATACTTAGATATGCTAAGTGATTTGACCCATGTAGTAATGGAGTAGTCAGACTGGAATTCAAACTCACAGCTGACTAACTCTTGGTCCAGGTCTTTTTCCATACTGCCCCAAAATCCTACTACAATTTACCACTTTGCCTGCAACAGTGAATTAATTCTGAGTTCCCCAGGAGGAAAAGAAGAGACAGACAGATAGACAGACAGGCAGTCAAAGTAGATATACATTAAACACATAATAGTTCAGGCACTCTGCAACCTGCATTACAGGAAGGAAAAATGTCCTGAGACGCCTTTCAACCATACATCAGCCATGTAAGGACAAAGCCAGCAGTCTGACAGGATAGGATTCTGAGAGACTGAGAGCTGAGGACAGGAACAGATGGAGTGAGATGTGTTCACCATTTGCGGTGGGGGGCAGGACTTTTATTGTTTAGTGAACCACATTATTCTCTTTGGAAACATTGTTTTTTTTTTATTAGTTTCTGCTTTATAACAAAGTGAATCAGTCATACATATACATCCGTTCCCACATCCCTTCCCTCCTGTGTCTCCCTCCCTCCCACCCTCCCTATCCCACCCCTCCAGGCGGTCACAAAGCACCGAGCCGATCTCCCTGTGCTATGCGGCTGCTTCCCACTATCTATCTACCTTACGTTTGGTAGTGTATATATGTCCATGCCTCTCTTTCGCTTTGTCACAGCTTACCCTTCCCTCTCCCCATATTCTCAAGTCCATTCTCAAGTAGGTCTGTGTCTTTATTCCTGTTTTACCCCTAGGTTCTTCATGACATTCTTTTTCTTAAATTCCATATATATGTGTTAGCATACGGTATTTGTCTTTCTCTTTCTGAGTTACTTCTCTCTGTATGACAGACTCTAGGTCTATCCACCTCATTACAAATAGCTCAGTTTCGTTTCTTTTTATGGCTGAGTAATATTCCATTGTATATATGTGCCACATCTTCTTTATCCATTCATCCGATGATGGACACTTCGGTTGTTTCCATCTCCAGGCTATTGTGAATAGAGATGCTATGAACATTTTGGTACATGTCTCTTTTTGAATTATGGTTTTCTCTGGGTATATGCCTAGTAGTGGGATTGCTGGGTCATATGGTAGTTCTAATTTTAGTTTTTTAAGGAACCTCCATACTGTTCTCCATAGTGGCTGTACCAATTCACATTCCCACCAGCAGTACAAGAGTGTTCCCTTTTTTCCACACCCTCCCCAGCATTTATTGTTTCTAGATTTCTTGATGATGGCCATTCTGACTGGTGTGAGATGATATCTCATTGTAGTTTTGATTTGCATTTCTCTAATGATTAATGATGTTGAGCATTCTTTCATGTGTTTGTTGGCAGTCTGTATATCTTCTTTGGAGAAATGCCTATTTAAGTCTTCTGCCCATTTTTGGATTGGGTTGTTTGTTTTTTTGCTATTGAGCTGCATGAGCTGCTCAATACAACTATATAAAATAAGTATTGATAAATGTATTAGTGTGCTAAGGCTGTCCTAACAAAGTACCACAAACTAGATAGCTTAAGTAACAGAAATGTCTTGTCTTACAGATCTAGGTGATCAGAAGGGTTGGTTTCTTCTGAAGACTTCAAGAGAGCGAATCTGTTCCATGCCTCTCTCCTACCTTCTAGTAGTTTGCTGGTAATCTTTGACATTTCTTGGCATGTCGAAACATCGTTCTAATTTCTGTCTTTATCTCCACATGGCATTCTCCTTCAGTGTGTTTCTCTGTCCAAATTTTCCCTTTTTATTGAAGGACACCAGTCATATTGAATTAGTGTCCATGCTTATGACTGCATCTTCACTGATTGTATCTGCAATAACTCTTTCCAAATAAAGTCACATTCTGAGGTACTGGGGCTTAGGACTTCAGCATATGATTTTTTCTTTTTTGAGAACACAGTTCAATCCATGATAAACTTCTCTTAACAATGAGTAAAAATGAAGTCTATGGTTATGTGATGATATGTGTACACACACATGCACACACACACATATATACACACATATATACACATATACACACAATGCACACACATACACATACATATATATACACATATATACACACATGCACACACATACACACATGCACACACGCATATACACACAGATACACATACACACATAAACATACTTACACACACATATACACATATATACACACATATACACATGCATGTGCACACATATACACAAACATACATACACACATATACACACATATTTACACACACATGCACACATATATATACACAGACACACACATGCACACACAGGTATGTATATGTGTGAGACCTCAAATCTCCCAGGTCAGAGGTACCCTGAAACCCATGGTGCTATTATTCATATGGAAAACAGTAGCCAGAGCATTATTGTGCTGCTGCCATGCCCTGATCCCCTCACGGTGAGGTACTAAAGTCAGGGTTTTAGCTGCACATGCATACACCTCAGAAAGGAACCATAAAATTTGGAGACTCTGAACTGTGATGGTTCTCCTTGCACATCTGCCCATCCCACCCCCTGGAGAAAGATTACTAGTTACCCTGAAATGTAAGAAATTCTTCTCTAAAGGAGAAGGCCAAGGCATCTCTAGGCTTCTTGTCCTGGAATATAAGCCAGTGTCTCTAGAGAGGGGAAGAAGAAGGTTTTACCTTCACTGCCCTAGGGCTTTTTGAGGCTCAGAGAGTCTCTGCATCTCTCTGGAGGGATACATTATCTATAGCTTCCAAGGGTATTTACTATTCAGACATGTCTTTTGTTCAGAAGGGCTGGATCATGCAGGAACATGAGAAATCCAATGAGAATTTTCTCCCAACAGTTCATTCTAAGAGCTCAATTGTGTAGGTGATGAAATTGATAACTAGGATAATGTTCGCACTGAATTTTACATACATGTTTTAAAGGACTTAACATATTGCATTTTAGTAGCTTATTTACACACGTGCCTCTTATTAGATTATAAAATTCTTAAGATCCTAGACCAAGAATTCTATTTAAATATTGCCAATGACTAGCAGAGCACTTGCTAGCTTATAAGCATTCATTTAGTTATTGTTTATTTATTTATTTATTTATTTATTTTGCATTACGTGGGCCTCTCACTGTTGTGGCCTCTCCCATTGTGGAGCACAGGCTCCAGATGCACAGGCTCAGTGGTCATGGCTTATGGGCCCAGCCGCTCCATGGCATGTGGGATCTTCCTGGACCGGGACATGAACCCGTGTCTGCTGCATCGGCAGGCAGACTCTCAACCACTGCGCCACCAGGGATAAAACAGAACTTTTCACATATTTTGCTCTGTAACATGTATATTTACTGTCACCTTTTGACCTTTCTAACTTGGAAGGTTAAATGTAATAATATATCCATTATTTGTCTTCCTTCAATGGCTTTATCATTGCACTCATTCAAATATACCTAAGACTTTTTAATCTTGAAGTTTCTTTCTTTATTTACTTTCCTTCCTGTACTGGGTCTACCTCTGCCTTCATTTTATCCCTCTTTAATCTCCTAGGCCAAACATTCATGTTTTTAGAACAAATGTTCTAGGTACTTAAAATTAAGTGAATTATTTTTGATTGAAGAAAATGGTATTTTGCAAAATCCAAATAACCTGCTTGTTTAAATGGTTCTTACATATGAAGAGATGTGTTTCTTTACCAAATGAAAAAGGATCGAAATTTTATTTCAACTCTATCACAAATTTTAAATAACACCCTGAAGCAATCTCATTTTTATCCATATTTTGGGCATTTCTAAAGCATTTGTGAGTTGTAATCCTCAATAGTATTTCATGTATACAGAGGTCCATATGGAAGTAACTCACTTGACAAAGTGAGTAACTTTTGGAAACAGCTGCTTGGGCTATATCTACCAACCCATTTGCAGGTGATAGCCGACCTCTGCTGATTTTCTTTGTATCATTAAGTTGCATGGAAATACAAGGAATGGAGGAATGAATCTTCACTCTTGCAAATGCAACTCCAAAATGCTAGTGAGCTTATTTATTTAGAAAACATCTTTTTGTATATTTCAGGTTTTGGACTGGGGCCCTTAAATAATCTAAATACTGCTCATTTAAAAAAATTATGATAATACTCTGTAACAAATCTAAGAACAAACATAAAGCCACTGAGGGCTACTATAGAGTGACTTACAAGTTAGCTAAAAGAGGAGTGAAATAATTGAAGAAGGTTTACAAGAGATATATGCTTGTGGACATTTTGCCAATGTCTCAAACTCAAAGAGCATATCTGAAACAAAAAATAAATTTAAAAAGATATATTGTTTTGAAGTTCAATTTAATAAGCTTTTACATTTACACTTATTCACTTATTTTGACTGAAAACGTTTTATTAGTTCACACACAATAGAGATCTTTTGTTTCCTAAACATAGCTGGAGAAGGACAAAATATTATATACTTTCTTCTCTATAGAGGCAGCAATTTTAACTCTGGTTATAGAGTAAACCTGTGTTTAACTCTAATGTCTGACTTGGAGAGGGACCATGGAATATTACATTTAACAACTCTAAGTGTCAGATTACATTTCAATCAAATGGCAATAGAATAAAATAAAATAGAAGTTATTAGATTATACTACAAAGCTACAGTAATCAAGACAATATGGTACTGGCACAAAAACAGAAACATAGACCAATGGAACAAGATAGAAAGCCCAGAAGTAAACCCATGCCCCTATGGTCAACTGATCTATGACAATGGAGGCAAAGATATACAATGGAGAAAAGACAGTCTCTTCAATAAGTGGTGCTGGGAAAATTGGACAGCTACATGTAAAAGAATGAAATTAGAACACTCCCTAACACCATACACAAAAATAAACTCAAACTGGATTAGAGACCTAAAGCTAAGACCGGACACTGTAAAACTCTTAGAGGAAAACACAGGAAGAACACTCTTTGACATAAATCACAGCAAGAACTTTTTTGATCCACCTCCTAGAGTAATGGAAATAAAAACAAAAATAAACAAATGGGACCTAATGAAACTTAAAAGCTTTTGCACAGCAAAGGAAACCATACACAAGACGAAAAGACAACCCTCAGAATGGGAGAAAATATTTGCTAACGAATCGTCAGACAAAGGATTAATCTCCAAAATATATAAACAGCTCATGCAGCTTGATATTAAAAAAGCAAACAACCCAATCCAAAAATGGGCAGAAGACTTAAATAGACATTTCTCCAAAGAAGACATACAGATGGCCAAGATGCACATGAAAAGCTGCTCAACATCACTAATCATTAGAGAAATGCAAATCAAAGCTACAATGAGGTATCACCTCACACCAGTTAGAATGGCCATCATCAAAAAATCGACAAACAACAAATGCTGGAGAGGGTGTGGAGAAAAGGGAACCCTCCTGCACTGTTGGTGGGAATGTAAATTGATACAGCCACTATGGAGAACACTATGGAGGTTCCTTAAAAAAAAAAATAGAATTACCATATGATCCAGCAATCCCACTACTGGACATATACCCAGAGAAAACCATAATTTGAAAAGACACATGCACCCCAATGTTCATTGCAGCACTATTTACAATAGCCAGGTCATGGAAGCCACCTAAAGCCCATCAACAGACAAATGGATAAAGAAGATGTGGTACATATATACAATGGAATATTACTCAGCCATAAAAAAGAATGAAATTGAGTCATTTGTTGAGACGTGGATGGATCTAGAGACTGTCATACAGAGTGAAGTAAGTCAGAAAGAGAAAAACAAATATCGTATATTAACACATGTATGTGGAACCTAGAAAAACTGTACAGATGAACCGGTTTGCAGGGCAGAAGTTGAGACATGGATGTAGAGAACAAACGTATGGACACCAAGGGGGGAAAACCGTGGTAGGGTGGGGATGGTGGTGTGCTGAATTGGGCGACTGGGATTGACATGTATACACTGGTGTGTATAAAACTGATGACTAATAAGAACCTGCAGAAAAAAAAAAAAGAAGTTATTAGAGTTCAGTACATGCAGTAAGTATTATTTTACGAATTATGTACACACACACCCTTATATATGTGTATATATATATATACATATATATGTAGCTGAACCATGATTTAAAATGTATTCATTCTCTGGATGTGTTTATCAAAAAGTTTAAAGGCCACTCTTCTGAAGGGCTTAATTAATGCAGAGCAAAAGTTTTTGAATAATTTGAAGTTATTTGCTGTTGGTGGTGATGGTTTTAGTTTTGATTTATAGGACATGGAACTATGGGCGCTGGAGCTACTTGGAAATATGATCTTAAAACACTGGGTAAGTTTGTAGCCAGAAGGTTAACACTTCCAAAAGGGTTCGTATATTTCCATTGGAAATACTGGTCCCTTTAGCAAGGATTTTTGGCTCATTCTGAAATCAGGCAGCATCCTTCTGCTTTAATGACACATAGCACTTAGCAAAGGTTTACCTATGAAAAAGCCATGTTGATTGGAGTGACTGCTTGTCTGAAAACAGACAGTTGGAACCACCTACAATTTTACTGCTTTACTTCAAGGAGCCCTGGATTACTTGGAACACACTTGGAAATAATTTTATTTCTTTCCTTGACACTTATTCAGAGGTGGATTTGCCAGACAACTAATAAGCTTAATTTTCAAGGTCCCTCACCTGATGGGCTTCATTTAAAGTCTTAAACCTAATTGTGATTTTATGATTTTGTTTTATTTTCATTAAAAGAGAGTCCTAGATTTGAACAAGCTTCAGGTCTTGCAAAAACTAGATCCATCTCTGTACTAATTATAGACTAACTGGCAGTATTATGTTATAAAGATCTTGCCTTCTATGTATTTGAAAGCCCCAAAATTTATACAGTTAGGGAGTTTTTTGGATATATAGTAAAGAGGAGATTTTTTGGAAATGGATCAACCTTGTTGATCTTGAGCAAGTCATTGACTTTTCTGAAAATCTATCAATATTTCCTTAACAACAAAACTCATAGGGTCATTTTGAGGATGAAATGTAACCTCCCACAAACATGGTGGTGACAAAATGTCAACATTTCCCTCCAACCTCAGGCCAGAAATAGATCCTGTGTAGAACTGAGTTGATTCACTGCTCCTCAACCTTCTTCTCTTAAAGACCCCAGTCCAGTAAAAAGTAGAACTGAGTGAGAGAAAAAAGAAAGGAAACAGGGGGGTGGGGTGGGGGCGTGGAGAATGCAGGTAAGGAAGGAGGAAGAGAGGAAAAGAAAAAAGAAAGAAACCAAAGGAACATGAATCACTTTTCCCCCTCTTAAATCCTGTCCTCAAAGCTCCTAATCCAGCGCTCTGTTCTCTGCTAACATGAAGGCATCAATAAATTTTGATAATTCTCTGACATACAAGTATGTAAAAGCATTGTAGTGCCTGAAATTACAAGTGTTCCATTGGCTGCATCCAGTGACACCAACACCATTTTAATCAATTCAGAAGGAAAAGCAGATACTTGCTATACCACTATATAAAATCGATGCCTACCACCATGAAGCTAAAACAATCACATGAATGACTGAAGTTCTCTCTCCTCACATATTTGTTTTGCCATCATATCAACCTCAACTCCATCTTTTCTATTGCCAACATAAAAAAGACCTTCTCAAAAACATTGGAACATCTTTCCCTGCAAAATTGGTTTCATAACATTAAGAAAATAGAAAACAACAAAAAACTGAATTTTATTGTGATAGATTCTGTAGGGCAGGCTTTCTCTCTCATTTTTCCAAATTCATCCCCCAAGCCATGAAATACTAACAGTTAAGGAAGGCAGGATAATGGAGGACTGCTAAATGTTTAGAGAGTGATCATCGATTTCCCATTATTGGCAGACAAGTTCCATGAGAGCCATGTCATAAATTCTCCCGCTCCCAGCAGCCCGAAGAAAGCTGCACCTGGACAACATTATAGCTCGACAACTACGAGGAGCCTGCTGTACCCTTTGTCACTGCTCAGGGAGTTGGCATGACAAAAGAATAATTGAATTGGTAATGCAACAGTACATGACATAGACCACCATTTTGAAACAGGAATGTTTAAGTCATGGATAATGAAGCGATTCCTTCCAGGGTAATTTAAGGCACAGGTACATTAGCAGAGCAGGCTTCCCTAGGTGTGTAAATTCACTGCACCTCTGACCCAGGAGAGCTCAGTCAGGTCTCGCAGCTCATTTAAATCCCTTCCTTTGCGACTTCCACTTACTGCAGTAGCAGGGGTGAGGGGAGACTTGCTTTTGTAAATTTTTGAATTTTATTTATGTTTTTACACAGCAGCTTCTTATTAGTCATCCATTTTATACATATTAGTGTATACATGTCAATCCCAATCTCCCAATTCATACCACCACCACCAACCCCCACCCCCCGCCACCACTTTCCCCCTTTGGCGTCCATACATTTGTTCTCTACATCTGTGTCTCTATTTCTGCCTTGCAAACCAGTTCATCTGTACCATTTGTCTAGGTTCCATATATATGCATTAATATACGATATTTGTTTTTGTCTTTCTGACTTACTTCACTCTGTATGACAGTCTCTAGATCTATTGACGCCTCTGCAAATGAGCCAGTTTCGTTCCTTTTCATGGCTGAGTAATATTCCATTGTATATATGCACCATATCTTCTTTATCCATTCATCTGTCAATGGGCATTTAGGTTACTTCCATGACCTGGCTATTATAAATAGTGCTGCAATGAACATTGGGATGCATGTGTCTTTTCAAATTATGGTTTTCTCTGGGTATATGTCCAGTAGTGGGATTGCTGGGTCATATGGTAATTCTATTTTTAGTTTTTCAAGGAACCTTCATACTGTTCTCCATAGTGGCTCTATCAATTTATATTCCCACCAACAGTGCAAGAGGGTTCCCTATTCTCTTCACTCTCTCCAGCATATGTTGTTTGTAGATTTTCTGATGATGCCCATTCTAACTAGTGTGAGCTGATACCTCATTGTAGTTTTGATGTGCATTTCTCTAATGATTAGTGATGTTGAGCAGCTTTTCATGTGCTTCTTGGCCCTCTGTATGTCTTCTTTGGAGAAATGTCTATTTAGGTCTTCTGCCCATTTTGGATTGGGTTTTTTTTTTTTTTTTAATATTGAGCTGCATGAGCTGTATATATATTTTAATTCTTTGTCCATTGATTCCTTTGCAAATATTTTCTCCCATTTTGAGGGTTGTCTTTTCATCTTGTTTGTAGTCTCCTTTGCTTTGCAAAAGCTTTTAAGTTTCATTAGGTCCCATTTGTTTATTTTTGTCTTTATTTCCATTACTCTAGCAGGTGGATCAAAAAAGATCTTCTTGTGATTTATGTCAAAGTGTGTTCTTTCTATCTTTTCCTTTAAGAGTTTTATAGTGTTCCATCTTAAATTTAGGTCTCTGATCCATTTTGAGCTTATTTTTGTATATGGTTTTAGGGACTGTTCTAATTTCATCCTTTTACATGTGGCTTTTTGTGTATGGTGTTAGGGACTGTTCTAATTTCATTCTTTTACATGTAGCTCTCCAGTTTTCCCAGCACCACTTATTGAAGAGACTGTCTTTTCTCCATTGTATATTGTTGAGTCCTTTGTCATAGATTAGTTGAGCATAGGTGTGTCGGTTTATCTCTGGGCTTTCTATTCTGTTCCATTGATCTATATTTCTGTTTTTGTGCCAGTACAATATTGTCTTGATTACTGTAGCTTTGTTGTATAGTCTGAAGTCAGGGAGTCTGATTCCTCCAACTCCGTTTTTTTTCCCTCAAGACTGCTTTGACTATTCAGGGTCTTTTGTGTCTCCATACATATTTTAAGATTTTTTGTTTTAGTTCTGTAAAAAAAAAAAAAAAAAAAAAAGTGCCATTGGTAATATGATAGGGATTGCACTGAATCTGTAGTTTGCTTTGGGTAATATAGTCATTTTCACAATATTGATTCTTCCTATCCAAGAACATGGCATATTTCCCCATCTGTTTATATCTTTAATTTCTTTCATCAGTGTCTTATAGTCTTCTTCATACAGGTCTTTTCTCTCCATAGGTAGGTTTATTCCTAGGTATTTTATTCTTTTTGTTGCAGTGGTAAATGGGAGTGCTCCTTAATTTTTCTTTCACATTTTTCATCATTAGTGTATAGGACTGCAACAGATTTCTGTGCATTAATTTTGTATCCTGAAACTTCACCAAATTCATTGGTTAGCTCTAGTAGTTTTCTGGTGGCATTTTTAGGATTCCCTATGTATAGTATCATGTCATCTGCAAACAGTGATAGTTTTACTTCTTCTATTCCAATCTGTATTCCTTTTATTTCTTTTTCTTCTCTGATTGCCATGCTTAGGACTTCCAAAACTATGTTGAATAATAGTGGTGAGAGTGGACATACTTGTCTTTTTCCTGATCTTAGAGGAAATGCTTTCAGTTTTTCACCATTGAGAATGATGTTTGTTGTGGGTTTGCCATAAATGACCTTTATTATGTTGAGGTAGGTTCCCTCTATTCCCACTTTCTGGAGAGTTTTTATCATAAATGGTGTTGAATTATCTAAAAAGCTTTTTCTACATCTATTCAGATGATCATATGGTTTTTATTCTTCAATTTTTTAATATGGTGTACCACATTGATTGATTTGCATATGTTGAAGAGTCTTTGCTTCCCTGGGATAAATCCTACTTGATCATGGTGTATGATCCTTTTAATGTGTTGTTGGCTTCTGTTTGCTAGTATGTTGTTGAGGATTTTTGCATCTATATTCATCAGTGATATTGGTCTATAATTTTCTTCTTTTATTTTGTACTATCTTTGTCTGGTTTTGGTATCAGGTTGATGGTGGCCTCATAGAGTGAGTTTAGGAGTGTTCTTTCCACTGCAAGTTTTTGGAAGTGTTTGAGAAGGATGGGTGTTAACTCTTCTCTAAATGTTTGATAGAATTCACCTGTGAAGCCATCTGGTCCTGGACTTTTGTTTGTTGGAATATTTTAAATCACAGTTTCAATTTCATTACTTGTGATTAGTCTGTTCATATTTTCTATTTCTTCCTGGTTCAGTCTTGGAAGGTTGTACCGTTCTAAGAGTTTGTGCATTTCTTCAGTTTGTCCATTTTATTGGCATAGAGTTGCTTGTAGTAGTCTCTTAGTATGTTTTGTATTTCTGCAGTGTCTGTTGTAACTTCTCCTTTTTCATTTCTAATTTCACTGATTTGAGTCCCTCTCTCTCCTTTTCTTGATGAGTCTGGCTAAAAGTTGATCAATTTTATTTATCTTCTGAAAGAACCAGCTCTTAGTTTTATTGATCTTTCTTATTGTTCTCTTTGTTTCTATTTCATTCATTTCTGCTCTGATCTTTATGATTTCTTTCTTTCTACTAACTTTGGGTTTAGTTTGTTCTTCTTTCTCTAGTTCCTTTAGGTGAAAGGTTAGATTGTTTACTTGAGATTTTTCTTGTTTCTTGAGGTAGGCTTGTATTGCTATAAACTTCCCTCTTAGGGCTGTTTTTGCTGCATCCCATAGGTTTTGGATTATCGTGTTTTCATTGTCATTTGTCTCTAGGTATTTTTTGATTTCCTCTTTGATTTTTTCAGTGATCTCTTGATTACTTAGTAACATATTGTTTAGCCTCTATGTGTTTGGGTTTTTTACGTTTTTTTCCCTGTAATTGATTTCCGATCTCATAGCGTTGTGGTCAGAAAAGATGCTTGATAGGATTTCAATTTTCTTAAATTTACTGAGGCTTGATTTATGACCCTAGATGTGATCTATCCTGGAGTATGTTCCATGTGCATTTGAGAAGAAAATGTAATATTCTTTTTTTGGGTGGAATGTCCTATAAATATCATTTAAATCTATCTGGTCTATTGTGTCATTTAAAGCTGTGCTTCCTTATTAATTTTCTGTTTAGAAGGTCTGTCCATTGATGTAAGTGGGGTGTTCAGATCCCCCACAATTATTGTGTTACTGTCGATTAACTCTTTTATAAGTGATAGCAGTTGCCTTATGTATTGATGTGTGCTTACGTTGGGTGCATATATATTTATAATTATTATATCTTCTTGCATTGATCACTTCATCATTATGTAGTGTCCTTCCTTGTCTCTTGTACCATTCTTTATTTTAAAGTCTATTTTATTTGATATGAGTATTGGTACTCCAGCTTTCTTTTGATTTCCATTTGCATGGAATATCTTTTTCCATCCCCTCGCTTTCAGTCTGTAGGTGTCCCTAGGTCTGAAGTGGGCCTCTTGTAGACAGCATATATATGGGTCTTGTTTTCATATCCATTCAGCCAGTCTGTGACTTTTGGTTGGATCATTTAATCCATTCACGTTTAAGGTAATTATCGATATGCATGTTCCTATCACCATTTTCTTAATTGTTATGGCTGTGTTTTTTTAGGTCCTTTTCTTCTCTTGTGTTTCCCACTTAGAGAAGTTCCTTTAGCATCTGTTGTAGTGCTGGTTTGGTGGTGCTGAATTCTCTTAGCTTTTACTTGTCTGTAAAGCTTTTGATTTCTCCACCAAATCTGAATAAGATCCTTGCTGGGTAGAGTAATCTTGGTTGTCAGTTCTTTCCTTTCATCACTTTATATATATGGCACTCCCTTCTGGCTTGTAGAGTTTCTGCTGAGAAATCAACTGTTAACCTTATGGGAGTTCCCTTGTATATTATTTGTCATTTTTCCTTTTCTCTTTCAATAATTTTTCTTTGTCTTTAATTTTTGTCAATTTGATTACTATGTGTCTCAGCATATTTCTCCTTGGGTTTATCCTGCCTGGGACTCTCTGCACTTCCTGGACTTGGGAAGTCTATTGGGAAGACTATTTCTTTGTCTATGTTAGGGAAGTTTTCACTCTAATCTCTTCAACTATTTTCTCGGGTCCTTTCTCTCTCTCTTCCCCTCCTGGGACCCCTCTAATGTGAATATTGTTGCATTTAATGTTGTCCCAGAGGTCTCTTAGGCTGTCTTCATTTCTTTTCATTCTTTTTCCTTTATTTTGTTCCATGGCAGTGAATTCCACCATCCTGTCTTCTAGGTCACTTATCCATTCTTCTGCTTCAGTTATTCTACTATTGATTCCTTCTAGTGTATTTTACATTTCAGTTATTGTATTGCTCATCTCTGTTTGTTTGTTCTTTAATTCTTCTAAGTGTTTGTTCTTTAATTCTTCTAGGTCTTTGTTAAGCATTTCTTGCATCTTCTTGATCTTTGCCTCCATTCTTTTTCAGAGGTCCCAGGTCATCTTCATTCTCATTATTCTGAATTCTTTTTCTGGAAGGTTGCCTATCTCCACTTCATTTAGTTGTTTTTCTGTGGTTTTATTTGCTCCTTCATCTAGTACATAACCCTCTGCCTTTTCATCTTGTCTGTCTTTCTGTGATTGTGGTTTTTGTTCCACAGGCTGCAAGATTGTAGTTCTTCTTGTTGCTGCTGTCTGCCCTCTGGTGGATGAGGCTATTTAAGAGGCTTGTGCAAGTTTCCTGATTTGAGGATTGTTGGTGGGTAGAGCTGGTGTTGCTCTGGTGGGCAGAGCTCAGTAAAACTTTAATCTGCTTGTCTGCTACTAGGTGGGGCTCGGCCCCTCCCTGTTGATTGTTTGGCCTGAGGCGACCCAACACTGGAGCCTACCCAGCCCTTTGTTGGGACTAATGGTGGACTCTGGGAGGGCTCACGCCAAGGAGTACATCCCAGAACTTCTGCTGCAGTGTTCTTGTCCTCATGGTGAGCCACAGCCACCCTCTGCCTCTGCAGGAGACCCTCCAACACTACAACGTAGGTTTGGTTCTGTCTCCTAGGGGGTCACTGCTCCTTCCCCTGGGTCCCGATGTGCACACTACTTTGTGTGTGCCCTCCAAGAGTGGAGTCTCTGTTTCCTCCAGTCCTGTCTAATGCTACAATCAAGTCCTGTTAGCCTTCAAAGTCTTATTTTCTAGGGATTCCTCCTCCCCTTGCCAGACCCCCAGGTTTGGAAGCCTGACGTTTGGCTCAGAACCTTCACTCCAGTGGGTGGACTTCTGTGGTATAAGTGTTCTCCAGTTTGTGAGTCACCAACCCAGCAGTTATGGGATTTGATTTTATTGTGATTGTGCCCCTCCTACCATCTCATTGTGGCTTCTCCTTTGTCTTTGGATGTGGGGTATCTTTTTTGATGAGTTCCAGTGTCTTCCTGTCAATGATTGTCCAGAAGTTAGTTGTGAATCCAGTGCTCTCACAAGAGGGAGTAAGCACACGTCCTTTTATTCTGCCATTTTGCACCAATCTCAATTTTTTTTATAACGTTTTACTTTTTCATGCTCCATGGCATCTGGCTGCAATAATAAGGGGATGTTTGCTAAAACAGCTCAATGTTGAGCATCAAGCTGATGAAAAGGAATCATAACATTTCATCATTTCTGAGCCCTATTGAATTGGAGTCATCACTTATGGTCACTTTGCTGAATCTGACCCACTCAACAGTGAGAGTTGCCAACAGGTTAGGAAATCTTGAAAAGATGTTTTTTTTCTTTCATTTACTAAATCTACACCTCTGAACTATTTATAACAGAGATTTGATTTGAGAAAAAAAAGAATTCTTACTTATGATGAAAAAAGTCCCAAGGAATTGCTAGTTACTTTTATATCAGTAAAGAAGAGTGTGCCAACAATATAGAAGAAAATGGGAGGCAATGAGGGAAATGGCATTGTCTTAGGAAAAGAAGATAATGATTAAATACAGACAAGAATGTTGGGGAGAATGTCCATTGGATTGTCTTGTCAACTAGGCTGTGTTGATGTCAATGGTTATGGAAAACAAAAGTGGATTAAAATAAAAGCTCACAATTCTTATACCACAGTGATAGTAATAGTAGCTGCTGTTTACCTAGTTCTCACTGTGTATCAGGTACTGCCTTAAGCATTTTGTATACATTTTCTTATTTTATCTTACTGATAACTCTGCAGGGTTGGTCATGTTTTTGTCCTCATTTTATAGATAAGGAACTAGAAGATCAGAAAAGTTAATTAACTTGATGAAAGTCTACTGTCTGAGCTGGAAAGCAAGCCCAATTGGGTTTTATCCCAAAGGATCAAAACATTATTTTTATCAAGCCAAATAAAAATCAAATTAAATACACTAAGGAGAAAAAATTTATTCTTTTAGCAAGCCTAAAGGGAGACTGTTTCTATACCAAGCACTAGTCCAATCACCAGCAATAAAAATAGAATAAACATTGTCCCTGCGTTCAAATTGCTCACAGCCTTCAAATTGCTCACAGCCTAGTGAAGGAAGCAGAGTCATAAACAAGTAATCATAGGTGTGCTCTAATCTTGGTGTACAATGGATGGTGTATTATCAATCTAGGTTCTTTTGGTACTAGCAAAAGAAATTGACTGTGGTAACTAAAGCATAAAATAATTTAACTAGAAAATAGAGTTATATTGATTGAAGTAATCAGCTCTAGATACTGCAAGCACAACTACCCCTAAATAACAGTGGCTGAACCCAAGGAAGGTTTGACTATTGCTTATGTCCTAGTCTGATGCAGGTGGGGTATCTGCCAAAGAGTGACCCAGAGATTTAGACTTTTTTTAAATTAAAGGACAGTTGATTTACAATATTGTGTTAGTTTCAGGTGTAGAGCAAAGTGATTCTTTTATATATATATATATATATATATATATATATATATATATATATATATATATATATATATATATATATTCTTTTTCAGATTCTTTTCCTTTATAGATTATTACAAGATACTGAATATAGTTCTCTGTGTTATACAATAGTTCCTTGTTGTTTATCTATTTTATAAATAGTAGTGTGTGTCTGTTAATCCTAAACTACTAACTTATCCCTTCTCCGCTCATTTCCCCTTTGGTAACCATAAGTTTGTTTGCTGTGTCTGTGAGTGGGTTTCTGTTCTGTAAATGAATTTATTTATATCATTTTTTTAGATTCCAAACGTAAGTGATATCATATGATATTTGTCCTTCTCTGTCTGGCTTACTTCACTTACTATGATAATCTCTAGGTCCATCCATGCTGCTGTAAATAGCATCACTTCATTCTTCTTTGTTTATGACTCAGTAATATTACATTGAAGGATATAGGAGTCACACTGGTTCTTAACTGCTTGGCCCAGAAGCTAAAAACATCACTTTTTCTCACAGTCCACTGGCCAAAGCAAGGCATATAGCCCTGAATTAACTGCAATGAAGTATGGAAAATGTGGAGGAGCATGTGGAAGACTTGGTGAGCACTAAGTCTCTCTGGTTTATATAGAACCGTTGGGAAGGCGAGAGTGGCAGGCATGGAACACTCTGGGGAGCTTGTCTGTCTCATCAGGAAACCACTGCTGTGGTGAATGAGCTCCAGTGGTTTTCCTTTCTTTATACTCCTCCACTCAAAAAATCTCAGTTCTTGCCTAGACAAAGATAGATCACCTTGATTTATAGCCCACCATGACTGCTTGTGAAGTAAGAGTTAATCCCAAAAGGAAAACAAGGAAGAATAGGAATTATGAGAGGAATAAGAATTATTAAGTGAACAGAAGGAAAGGGGAAAATACCAAGGCAGGCAAAGACACAGCAGAAATGTGTGGCGGACACAGGAAGTTCCCAGGAATTTTTGGCAATGCCAGAGTATTGAGTCCAAGGGAAGGGAGGTGTCTGGAGAAAATGGGCAGTGGCTGATTCTAGTGAGTGTCCTTTGAGCATTTAACTCAATCAGCTAGTAAGAGAATGGGTGCAATTGATGTTGGGGACCCCAGGTCAGTGCAATGCCCACTGCACAAACTAGCACCACTTTGTTGTTCTCACAATCTGAGGATTGGACAGAAATCCAAGGAGAACAACACCTCTGACCATTCTTTGCCAAAACACATCACACATTTACACACACACATACACACATTCACACACTCACATCTGCCACATACATACTTACATATGTCCCTCACTGACACATCCACATATGTGTACACACACTCATCCATGCTCCCCCCACACACACTCATGTCCACATAAACACACACTCAGATGTGCCACACACACTCCCATATGCTTCCACACATGTGTTTACATACACACTTCATCTGCTCATACACACATAAGCATTCACACAGTTACACAGTCACATATACCCACACACAAATTCTTGAAAGGAAAAGTGGAAGCAAAGTAGACATGCGTCTCCAATTTTGTCACTACATTCATAACTTCATATGGACAGTTGTGGAGATTTTGGAAAGATTTAAAAGGAGATGCAGATGATTGAAATAACTCTGGAATCAGCATTTAATGATGTATGGAGGGTGGGGGGAAGCCCTGGACTAGAGTCGACCTACGTGGGTTCACTTTTGTCTGTCACTACTCATGGTGTTTCCTCTGATGAATTGCTGGGATTTTCCTAAACTCAGTTTCCTCACTGTTATCAGTATGTGAACAATATTATCTTTTCCTAGTTGTGGACTCTAAATGTGATTGTGTGCAAATGATTGAAAAATAGTGTGCATTCCACAGAAGTTCACAATATAAGGGAAACCCTCATCCATTTGTCCTGAACCCTAAAATAAAATTGAACCTCTAGTCTAATAGACATGGTTCTGAGATAGGGTGTGGGAGGGAAGGAGCAGCCTTGAGAAGACAGAGTTCCTGTGTCTACTTCCAGGCTGCACTTGCTTACTACCTAGCAGTGCCAATCACATAAGGTACTGGTAATTGGCATGATGTCCTCAGACTCATCAGTAGTAACTCATCAGTAATTACTCATAAGTAATAATTCATTGATTCACTCAAAGTGAATCAATTTGTAAACATATCATTTTTGAAATGAAACTTCAAAGTGCTATAATGGCCCTTACTAATGGCAAAGGTGTTGTTAATTCAAACTAGGTTCAACTAGATATTATGCACAGGAAAAGATAAAAATGAATAAGACTGTTTAGCCTAAGGAAAAAATATAAAAGTGTCAATTATGCATTATCATTAGGTAAAGGATCTATCTCTGTGTTAAGGGAAGAATAAGATAAAATTAAAACTTACCTTTGTTTTACTTAAAAAAGAATTCAAGTTAGACAGAAGGAGGAATTGTAAACACTTGCTAATCAGAATAAATACTAAAGAGAAAAAAGGCGTCAAGCAGAAAGTACTGTGGACTGGGGGAAAGCAGGTTATGTTCTTGCTTCACTAGAGGAAATTGTGTCTTTGGATAAGTCATTTGATTGTGCATGGTCTCAAATCCTTAAATAATTAAATTTAAGGGCTATATGAGTATCATATTTCTTCTCACAACCTAGTCTTTATCCTGCATTATTAATTTTCACTAACTGCACGTCATCTACCCAGTCAGCCAGATTCAGATGTCGGAGCCACTCTACTTCCGATCTCTTCCTCATTCCAGCCAAGCTGATGATGGTCTAGCCCTCTCTCTCTTCCTCTTTTTAATTTTAAACTTCTCAATTTTAAATTGAGATACAATATTAGTTTCAGGTGTACAACATAGTGGTTTGATACTTTTACATATTAGGAAATGATCACCACAGTAAGCTACTTACCATCTGTCACCATACAAAGTTATTACAATATTATCAACTATATCACCTGTGCTGTACAGCAGGGGTCCCCGACCCCCAAGAACTGGGCTGCACAGCAGGAGGTAAGAGGTGGTTGAGCGAGCCAAGCTTCATCTGTATTTACAGCCACTCCCCATCTCTCACATTACCACCTGAGCTCCACCCCCTGTCATTTCAGAGGCGGCATTAGATTCTCAGAGGAGCACGAACCCTACTGTGAACTGCACATGTGAGGGATCTGGGTTGCACGCTCCTTATGAGAATCTAATGCCTGGTGAACTGAGGTGGAGCTGAGGCGGTGATGCTAGCGCTGGGGAGTGGCTGCAAATACAGATGATCATTAGCAGAGAGGTTTGACTGCACAGAGGTCATAATAAATCATTTGCTTGCAGACTCATATCAAAACCCTATCAGTGAGTGGCAAGTGACAATTAAGCTGCATCTGGTGGCAGACTTTAAGTCAGAATCCAACACTTACTTTAGTCCACACGTGGCCCGCCCATTATTTTATTTACCACTTCCCTCTTCTCCTCTTTCCTGCGCTATGCACTTGTCTCAGTCACAGTTTTGGTAAGCCCACAAGCTAACCCTAGCCAAAATGAGTAAAAAACAAACGTCACTGGAGAGTTTCTTTGAAAAGGTGGAGAGACCCAATGATGAGACAACAGAAGACTCTAAGACTGCCAACAAAAAGGAAGCTTCATTTAAAAGAAAATACCAAGAGTCCTACTTAAATTAAAAGTCCATTGCAACAGGTGCTTCACATTCTCCAAGCCCACTTTGTATAATATGTGGCGACCGGCCATCCAACGAAGCCATGACACCTTCAAAACTGCTTCGCCACATGGAGACAAAGCACCCTGAATTAAAAGACAAGGCTCTGGAGTTTTTCAAAAGAAAGAAACATGAACAGAAAGAACAAAAGCCATTATTGAAGGGCACGACTTCATCAAGTGTGTCTGCATGGTGAGCATAATTTTTAGTGGCTAACCACATTGCTAAAACTAAGAAGCCCTTGGCTATTGGTGAAAAGTTGATCCTGCCTGCTGCTAAGGACATTTTTTGTGAACTTTTAGGAGAGGCTGCAGTTCAAAAGATGGTACATGTTCCTCTTTTGGCTAGCACCATAACTAGACAAATTGATCAAATAGCAGAGGATATTGAGGTTCAATTGTTAGAGAGGATTAATGAGTCACCGTGGTGTGCAATCCAGGTTGACGAGTCTACTGCTGTTGACAAGGCAACAGTGCTTGTTTTTGTGTGATATACTTTTCAGGAGGATGTTCATGAAGCTATGTTATGTGCACTTTTGTTGCCAACCACACCACAGCGGCAGAACTATTCAAGTTTTTGAATGATTACATATCAGGAAAACTGAATTGGTCATTTTGCATTGGTATATGCACGGACGGAGCAGCTGCCATGACTGGATGGCTTTCTGGTTTCACTACTTGGTCAGAGATTGCTTCTGAATGTGAGTCTATGCACTGTGTCATCCATAGAGAAGTGCTGGCTAGCCGAAAAACGTCACCTGAACTTAACAACATTTTGCAGGATGTGATTAAAATTATCAATCACATTAAAGTACATGCCCTTAACTCACATCTGTTCACACAGCTATGTGAGGAGATGGACACAGAGCACACATGTCTTCTCTGATACACAGAAGTGAGATGACTTTCTAAAGGTAGATCACTGGCCAGAGTTTCTGAGTTACGAGAGCTGCTCCAGAGATTTCTTTTAGAAAAACAGTCACCATTGGCAGCATATTTCAGTGACACAGAATGGGTCGCAAAACTTGCTTACTTGTGTGACATATTCGGTCTGCTCAACGACATCAATCTGTCACTTCAGGGGAGGATGACAACCGTGTTCAAGTCTGCAGATAAAGTGGCTCCATTCAAAGCCAAACTGAAATTATGGGGGCGACAAGTGAACACTGGGAGTTCTGACATGTTTCAAACACTAACAGAGATTCCGAAAGAGGCTGAGCCAGGGCCTTCTTTTCCCAGCTGGTGCATGATCACCTATCTCAACTTTCAAAAGAGTTTGAGCATTACTTCCCAACCATAAAAGACCCCCAAACTGTGAAGGAATGGATTCATGACCCATTTGTGGATAAGCCAGGTGAATCGACTTTCTCCGTGCTAGAAGAGGATCAACTGCTTGAGATCACAAATGACGGTGACCTTAAAAGTATATCTGAGACAACTTCAAATCTCCATACATTCTGGATTAAAGTCAAGGCGGAATATCCTGAGATTGCCACAAAAGCACTGAAAAGCCTGCTTCCATTTTCAACACCCTATCTTTGTGAAGCAGGGTTCTCTGCAGTGACAGCCACCAAAACAAGATTACAGAGTAGACTGGACATAAGCAAAACACTTCGGGTGTCACTATCTCCCATCCACCCCCCCCCCCCCAGATGGGACCATCTAGTTGCAGGAAACTAGCTCAGGGGTGCCAGTAATTCTGCATTATGGTGAGTTGTATAATTATTTCATTATATATTATGATGTAATAATAATAGAAATAAAGTGCACAGTAAATGTAATGCACTTGAATCATCCCCAAACCATCCCCCACCAATCCCAGCCCAGTCTGTGGAAAAATTGTCTTTCATGAAACCGGTCCCTGGTGTCAAAAAGGTTGGGGACCACTGCTGTCCAGTACATCCCTGTGACTTATTTATTTTATAACTTAATCCCCTTCACCTAATTCACCCATTCCCCTACCTCTTCCCTCTGGCAACCATCAGTTTGTTCTCTGCATCTGAGTCTGTTTCAGTTTTTTGTTTGGTTCCTTTCTTTTATTTTTTAGATTCCACATATAAGTGAAATCATACAGTGCTTGTCTTTCTCTGCCTGACTTACTTCACCTAGCGTAGTATCATCTAGGTCCAACCATGCAGTCAAAAACTGCAAGATTTCACTTTTTTTATGGCTAGTTAACATTCCAAGGTATATATACCACAATTTGTTTATCTATTTATCTATCAAAGGACACTTAGGTTGCTTCCATATCTTGGCTACTGTAAATAACACTGCAGTGAACATATGGGTACAAATATGTTTTCAAATTAGTGTTTTCATATTCTTCAGATAAAAACTCAGATGTGGAGCTACTGGATGGTATAGTAGTTCTAATTTTAACTTTTTGAGAAACTTCCATACTGTTTCCCATAGTGGCTGCACCAATTTACAGTCCCACCAACAGTGTAGAGGGGTTCCTTTTCCTCCACATCTTTGCCACTACATGTCTTTGTTGTCTTTTTGATTATAACATTCTGACAGGTGTGAGGTGTTATCTCATTGTGGTTTTGATTTGCATTTCCTGGATGGTTAGTGATGGTGAGCATATTTTCATGTGCCTGTTGGCCACCTGTGTATCTTCCTTGGAAAAATGTCTTTTCAAGTCCTTTGTCCATTTTTTAATCTAGTTGCTTGTTTGTTTGTTTCATGTTGAGTTGTATGAGTTCTTTATATATTTTGGATATTAAAACTTTATCAGATGTATTGTTTGCAAATATCTTCTCCCCTTCAGGAGGCTGCCGTTTCATTTTATTGATGGTTTCCTTCACTGTGCAAAAGCTTTTTACTTTGATGTGATCCCATTTGTTTATTTTTTGCTTTTGTTTCCCTTGCCTGGGGAGACAGATCCAAAAAAATATGTCAAAGAGCATACTACCTCTGATTTATTCTAGAAATTTTATGGTTTCAGCTCTCACATTTAAGTCTTTGATCTATTTCGAGTTTATTTTTTGTATACAGTGTGAAAAGGTAGTCCAGTTTGATTCTTTGGCATGTAACTGTCCATTTTTCCCAACACAATTTTTTATTTATTTATTTTTGCGGTACGCGGGCCTCTCACTGTTGTGGCCTCTCCCGTTGCGGGGCACAGGCTCCGGATGCGCAGGTTCAGCGGCCATGGCTCACGGGCCCAGCCGCTCCATGGCATGTGGGATCTTCCTGGACATGGGCACGAACCCGCGTCCCCTGCATCAGCAGGCGGACTCTCAACCACTGCACCACCAGGGAAGCCCCCAACACAATTTATTGAAGAGACTGTCTTTTCCCCCATTTGTCATACATTAATTGACCATACCATATAAGTGACCATATCATACCTTTTCCCTCCATTGTCGTACATTAATTGACCATATCATATAAGGTCAATTCATTGACCTTATCATATCAATAAGGTTTATTTGAAGGCTCTCTATTTGGTTCTATTGATCTGTGTATCTGTTCTTGTGCCATTACCACAATGTTTTGATGACCATAGTTTGGTAGTATAATTTGAAATCAAGGACTGTGATACCTCCATCTTTGTTCTTCTTTCTCAAGATTGTTTTTGCTATTCATTGTCTTTTGTGGTTCTGTACAAATTTTAGGGTTATTTTTTCTAGTTTTGTGAAAAATACTATGGGTATTTTGATAAGGAATTCATTAAATCTGTAGATAGCCTTGGGTATTACAGTCATTTTAACAATATTAATTCTTCTAACCCAAGAGCACAGTGTACCTTTCCATTTGTTTGTGTCACCTTCAATTTCTTTCAGAAGTGTCTTACAGTTTTCTGAGTGCAGGTCTTTTACCTCCTTAGGTAGATTCATTCCTAGATATTTCACTGCTTTTGATGGGATTGTAAATCAGATTATTTTCTTAATTTCTCTTTCTGATTGTTTATTAGTGTATAGAAATGCAACAGGTTTCTGTATATTAATTTTGTATTCAGCATCTTACTGTATTTTTTGATGAGTTCTAGTAACTTTATGGTGGTTTCTTTAGGACTTTCTGTATATAGTATCATGTCAGCTGCAAAAAGTGACAGTTTTACTTCTTCCTTTCCAGTTTGGAGTCTCTTTCTTTTTCTTATCTCACTGCTGTGACTAGGACTTCCAATACTATCTTGAATAATAGTGGTGAGGGTGGGCATCTTTCTCTTGTTTCTGATCTCAGAAAAGATGCTTTTAGGTTTTCACTGTTGAGTATGATGTGGGCTTGCCACATATGACCTTTATTATCTTCATGTATGTTTCTTTTATATACATGTTGTTGAGAGTTTTTAAAATCATAAATGGATGTTGAACACTACCTTTACTATTTGTTTACCTTTTCTGGTGAGATTTTCACTTATTATTATTATTTTTTTATTATTAATTAGTGCCTTTTCTTTTTAGCTTAGGATGTCCCTTTAACATTTCTTATAAAGCCAGTTTAGTGATGATGAGCTCCTTTAGCATTTGCTTATCTAGAGAACTCAATCTTTCCCTTAATTCTAAATGAAAACCTTGCAAAGGTAGACTTCTTGGTTGGAAATTTTTTCCTTTCTGCACTTTGAATATGTCATATCCTTCCTTCTGTCATGGACAGTTTCTGCTGAAAAAATCTGCTTATAGCTTTTTGGAGTTTCTCTTGTACATAATATGTTGCTTTTCTCTTACTGCTTTTAAAATTCTCTCTTTAAACTTAACTTTTGTCACTTTAATTATAGTGTCTCTCAGTGAGCATCTCTTTGGGTTCATCTTATTTGAAACTCTCTGGACTTCCTGGACCTGGATGTCTGTTTCTTTCCCCAGATTAGGAAAGTATTCAGTCATTATTTCTTCAAACAATTTTTTTCTGGCCCTTTCTCTTTCTTTTCTCCTTCTGGGACCCTTATAATGTGATGTTATTTCACTTGATGTTGTCCTAGAGGTCCCTGAAGGTATTCTCACTTCTTTTAATTCTTTCCTCATTTTGCTGTTTTGTCTGTGTGTTTTCCATTGCTTTGTCTTTTGGCTCTCTGATTTGTGTTTCTGTTTTATCCACTCTGCTGTTGAACCTCTCTAGTGTATTTTTCAGTTCACTTATAACTTCTGTTTGGTATTTTCTTGTATTTTCTATCTCTTTTTTGAACTTCTCACTGTGTTCACCCTTTCTTCTCTGAGATTGATAGCATCTTTATGACCATTCAATTGAATTATTTATCAGGTACTCTGCTTATCACCATTTCATTAAATAAAGATCTTTATCTGAGGGTTTGCCTTGTTCTTTGGTTTGTAACATATTCCTCTGTCTCCTCATTTTGCCTGTTTCTCTGTGTTTGTCTGTAAGTATTAGGTGAAATGGTGACCTCCCTTAGTCTCCAAGGAGTGGTCTCATGTAGGAACTGTTCTGTGTGTCCCAGAGTGCAATCTCCTCAGGCCACCAGTGCCAGGAACACTATGGGCATAGTGTGGGCTGTGTGGGCTGTATGTGCCCACCATTTGTAATAGGGCCATGGCTGCTGCATGAGAAGGGTGGGATTTAAGTGACTTACCCATCCCAGTTGAAGCTTGGTCTCTGTGCAGGTCAGGCAGAGGTCAGGGCACCCAGTCCTGATGAACCGGGGCTCAGCTGCTTCCTGGGGAGAGCAGGGTGCAGGTGCAGCTCAGCTGCTTTGCATAGAGGGTACAGCTCAGGGCACTGGTGCTGGCAGTTGCTGCTTCAGTTCTGCCAAGGTGATGGGGTGCAGAGCAGTCGACCAGCCTGGCTGTGGTCCAGGGTTGGCAGAGCACACCCTCCAGTGCAGGATCGGGGGAGGGCACTAAAAATTGTGTCCATTGGCTCCATCTCCTGAAGTTAGGATGAGATTGCAAAAATGGAGTCTGGCAGTGCTCCCATCTCTGGATAAAGTCCCTGCAGCAACTGTTTTAAAATTAGTAAATGGGTCTCCCTCATTTATGCTATAGTAGGTTTTCAACCTATCACTTCTGCACTGGGTCTCAGGGAGAGTAGGTTTTCAAGCAAGACCTTTAAGAGTGGGATCTCTGTTTCCTACATTTCAGTACTTCTCCTGGTCTGTTCCCCTTTGATTTTCAAAACCAGACGTCTGGGGGGCACATCTTTCCAATGCTGTCCCTCAGAGTCAGGATGCCTGATGTGTGGTACAATCCCTTCACTCCTCAAGGGTTCCAGATTTGGGGAATCCCTCCAGTTGTGAGGTCACCACACCTGGGGTGGGGTCCTGGGCAAAGCTGTGTCTCCACCTGTCGCATCCTTCTCAATGCTTTTATTTGGTCTTTTGTTGTGGAGAGGCTGTTCCTCCAGTTCTCAGGTCCTTTTCAGAGGAAAATTATTTGTAGCTGTAGATTTATTGTGTCCATGGGAGGAGGTTTTCTATTGTGTTTAGGTCTTCCTCTGCTGCCATCCTGAACTGCACTCTTAGCTCCCTCTCTTGCTTCCTCTCCCACATTCCTGCATTCTCACCTCCACTTAGGGTCTTTATAATCTCTTTCCGGGCCAGGGCCAATGTCTTGGGGGGCAGGTCTCCCTTCTGTGTTGTTCTGCAGTTCCGTCTCCCTCAATCACTGCTTTCTGGAAGTGTAATCTTCTACCACAGAGCTTCAGTTATATTCACTTACATGAGAGAAGCTTTCCCTGGCTTTACCAAATAAAACACTGCCTTTTTACTGCTAAATTTGGGGCTATTTGAAAACTTGTTCCATCGTATCTTTCTAGCAGCATATCTCAATTCATCTGCTTTTCTTCACATTCTCTATGACTCAAGGAAATTGATCTATTGACCGAAGGGAGGGAGAGAGGAAAGAAGGAAAAAGAGAGAAAGAAAGAAAAAAGAAAGAAAGAAAAAAGAAAGAAAGAACTGAAGAAAAGGGGTATAGAATTGATGAACTGTAGGAGAACTTCAAGCAGCCTAATATTATCGGAATCCCCAAAGAAGATGAGGAAGAGGGGGAACAGGAGAAAAATATTGGGAGAAACAATGACTAAAAATGTCCCAAATTTAATGAAAACAAAAGCCCATAGATTCAGAAACTCAGTGGATTCCAAGTAAAAGAAACATGATGAAAACTACACAAAGGCATATCATAAGCAATTTGTTGAAAACTAGTAATAAATAGAGAAATCTTAAAATCATCCAAAGGAAATTATATAGTATGTGCAAGGAACAGATATAAGACTGACTCCTCATCCTTTTCTTCTGAGAACCCTGATGTCTTACTTTAACTTCCAGTCATTTCCCAGCCAAATATGGTCCTTTCCTGTTCCCCCTCAGACACTAAAAGGTGAAGAGTAAAAATTAACATCACATTTAGGGGTTGAAATGAAGTCCAAACTGGTTTTCAAAGCGTGGTTCATGATTTAAAGGGGTATGATGATGATTTCATGATTTTTATTTTAGCATGTCTTTTCTGCCAACCTGAGCATTTCCTTTTATTAGTGGTCTGTTTTCTCATCACAATGTCATTCACTCAGTAGATGTTTTATGAATGTCTGTTCTGTGCACGGGGCTCATCTAGGGCTTATTACAATTTTCAGTTTAATCTGAGGCAAGACCAACATGAGAGGGAAAGAGACTGGGCACCAAATCTCAGCTTTACACTTGGTTCTGCTGGTCACTTAACTTGCTTCCTACCCATGTGGTCAATGAGCAAAGAGGAGCTAAGTGGTATCTGAGGTCCTCCTGGTCATGAGTATTTTACAGGTCCTGACTTATTCCTATTGCTTCACTCTACATTTTTCAGAGGTTTATAAATAAAAGTTAAATGCACATAAAAGAATAGTAGCAGTAATTTTAAAACCTTTTTCCAAAAATTGCTAGGCATCTGCATGTATAGGACATCATGCTGAACACTGGAATGCACAGATGAATAGAGCTAAGACCCTTTCCTCAAGGAGCTCAAAGTTTGGAGAAAGTGGTTTGCCAGTGTACAAAAGGAAATAAATAAAGCAGCTAGAAACTTGGGAAAAAATGGAAATGAATTAAAGTCAATTTTGGACTTGAATCAAAAGAGATGTGTTTGTGTTTGGGACCAAAAAAACAAAACAAAACAGGTTCAGGTTTATATTTAGAAAGAATACCCTACCTTCATGACCCTGAGCAAGAAAATAGAAGATTATCCAAACATGAGTCCCTGACTTCAAGTCATGGATTCAAGACACAGTAAAAAGAAAAAGCCCAACATACAATGTTTGTCAAACCAGTTGATGTGATCATCTAAAAACCTGGTAAATTATGGAAGTCTATGAGGATTTCACATCCTTCAACACTGTTGTTATGTAACATTAAAAATCTACAATGTAGATTGGGGTTCAACTTCTAAAGGAATCAAAATGTGTATAAGATAATGATAGGCATACCCTGAAATTCATCATAGGATGGTCCCTGGGAATCTAGTCTCAAAAATGGGGTACTGAAATTCATCTTCTTATGCTTGCTATTCATGCTCCAGAGCCTAATTCCTTTGTCAGATACAGCAGGACACAAAAATCATTAATTGAGCATCTATTTTCCACAAGGTATTGGGGATACAAAGGTGAAGTAAGTCTCCTTTCCAGAAGTTCAGAATCTATAAGCATGGCATGTAAGCATTACAATTCCGTGGTTAAGTGCAGGCCCATAATCTATCTGAAACCTTCACATCAGATTTGTTTTGGAATCCAAAACTTTTCAATTTTTAGAAAAGGTAATACAGTGTTTATATGACATAATGTATCATACTCATGTCTAAAGCAGCACTCAATAAGCAAACATGCTGGCAATTCTTCAGGGAATCTATGAATATTCACACAAAATATGCTAAAGACTAAAAATAGACTCACATCTGTTCAGATCATATTGGCTCCCAAATGAGTCCAGGTCAGCTTGAGTTTCACCACCCAGTCAAGAGCTTCGGGAGACTTTAGACATGAAGATAAAAGAATGAAGATCTGAACTGGAAAGTCCAGTGGGAGGGACTGATTAACGTTGCTTGGGAATGTTAAAAGATTTTCCTTCTGGAAGCTCTCCTGGAGTTTGGACCCTCATCTGCTCATCTGCATTATATATTCAGGACTCTAAATTTCTTGACTTCCATTTTTCTTATATCTTTCTCAGCATATAGATTGATTTGGAACAGACTGGGTGCTTAAGAATTTTTTTAATTAACAAATCTAAGCACATACATGACACAGGCCCAAACGTAAATGCTTGTGAGAAACAGTTATTATATTAAGTGAATAAACCAGAAATAATTCCACCTTTTATAGTATATTTAAAACAACTTTAAAATGCAGAGAAAGAAGTGTAGAGCCATGAAAATATTTCTACTTTTTTGGATGGTTTTCCCTAATTTCTTTAATAAACACGCATCTTTAAATAAACTTGGAAAATTTTGGAGTCCTACTGAACTTGAAATGACTTTATTTTTGTATATCTCCACCATGATTTTCTTTAGATTTATTTGGTGACAGAAATTTGTTTTTAGGAATCTCATATTTTCAATAAGGTGATTAACAGCCTCCAGAGCCTTATGCAAAATTCTGAGCTTCAAAATTCACAAGGTTTCTCATGCTGTACTCTGGCAAAGGGGAACACGTTTCCCATGTATTTTATACAAGACAGAGTGATGAATGCTGTTTCTGGTAAGACTGAAATGTGTGGCAACATCCAAATCTTCTCACTCCACATATTTTATACAGTGAAATGGGAGTGAAGTCCATACTTCAGAGAAGTCCATACTGCTTCCTTATTGTGGTTGTTACTAGCCTTGAATTTGGTGTAAAGCAAATGTCTGTCTTAACATGATTGTAGGAGTTATGCCAGACACATGTTTTAAACCCTGGTCTTATCACATGAAGGTTTTTTATGATGATTTTTTTTTGTTTTCTTATTGTGGTAAAATACTCACAAATTTACTATCCTACCCATTTTAAAGTGTACAGTCCTGTAGTATTAAGTACGTTCCCACTGTTGTGAAACCATCACCACCATCCATCACCAGAACTATTTTTCATCTTGCAAAACTGAAACATTGTATCCATGAAACCATAACTCCTCATAGTTATATTAAATTTTTTTAAATTTTATATGTGGTAACATACACATAACACAAAATTTGTCATCTCAACCATTTTTAAGTGTGTAATTCGTTGTTACTAAGTACACTCATGTTACTGCGTTCTGTATATGTCTTTTACATCTAGTTGGTTTATTGTGTTGCTCAAGTCCTTATTTCCTTACTTATCTTATGTCTGGTTGTTCTGTCCTTTATTGAAAGTGGGATGTTGAAATCTCCAACTATTATTGAAGAAATGTCCATTTTTCCCTTCAGTTCAGTCAGTTTTTCCTTCATGTTTTTAAAAATTAATTAATTAATTAATTTAATTTTTTTTGGCCGTGTTGGGTCTTCGTTTCTGTGCAAGGGCTTTCTCTAGTTGTGGCGAGTGGGAGCCACTCTTCATTGAGGTGCACGAGCCTCTCACTCTCGCGGCCTCTCTTGTTGTGGAGCACAGCTCCAGACGCGCAGGTTCAGTAGTTGTGGCTCATGGGCCCAGTTGCTCTGCGGCATGTGGGATCTTGTCAGACCAGGGCTCGAACCCGTGTCCCCTGCATTGGCAGGCAGATTCTCAACCACTGAGCCACCAGGGAAGCCCTGCTTCATATATTTTGATGATCTGTTACAAGGTGAGTAAATGTTTGCAATTGTTGTATCTTCTTGCTATATTGAATATTTTATTAAGATATATTGTCCTATTTTGTCTCTTAAGAATGTTTTATTTAAAGTCTATTTTGTCTGATATCAGTATAGCTACCTCTGCTGTCTTTTGGTTACTATTTGCATGGAATATCTTTACCAGCATTTCACTTTCAAACTACTTTTATGTGCCAATCTAAATTGAGTCCCTTAGAGACGGTATGTAGCTGGATCATGAGTATTTTTTACCCATTCTGAAAATCTCTGTCTTTGATTGGAGAGTTTACACTTAAAGTAATTACTGTTAAGGGAGGACCTACTTCTGCTTGATATAATATTCTAAGTGTGTGTACACATATGTGAATGAGAAAAAAAGAAGGAAAATCACAAAAACTTTGATAAAATGTTTGCATTTTTAAAAGTACTGAAAGTCTTTGTACTATTAATTTCACTAATGCTACTTGCATCTTCAACGTAATGTAAAACTTAAAAAACACACAGACCTTGACTTGCTAAAACAGTCATTGAATTCATTTCTAAATCACATTTATTTTAATATTTTACTTAAAGAACTGACTTTAAATATCAGCAATGAAGAGAATAAAATTTTCAAAGCAAACTAACAATGAGAATAGAAAATAGCAACACATTTTATGATTGGTATAACATTTTCTGGTATCATATGACTAACATATTGACTCTTTCCACTGTAAATTTCAGTTCACCCTTATGACAAAAGCTCTTTGATGATCTCTGCCCTTGTCAGATGTTCTTCAATGTTTATAAGAATATGTATCTTATTAATTTTATTTTTTTTACATGTCCAGTATAGAGAACGAGGGCAATTCTAACCTTGTATGTTATTATATGTTATAGAAGGATGATCTCACAAGTAAGTGAGTTAGGTATTCTTCTCTATTGTGAGACTTAGGAGCCACATTTACCCCATAATATATATATATATATATATATATATATATATATATATATATATATATATATATATACATACATATACATATATATCTGGCTTGATTTTGTACCTGAAATTCCCCACCATTATATAAATATTTTTTTCCTCTCTCTGAGTAAAATGTCTCTTTAAAAGTATCACTTCCCATGGAGTGGTAAGGAATCAAACTCTTGTCATCCATCTTGTCAATTGAAGGAAAGGGTGTAAATGATAAGAGAGATTCCATTTTATCACAGAGGAATAAAGAAAGGCTTACAGCTTAGATCTAGGTGATAAATTATGCTCCAGCTTTCTGCATAGTCCTTCACACCAAGCCTGGAGACACTAGAGAAAACACAGGGGGTCAGAATGGATTCCTGTAGGAAAAAAACTTAAAGGAAAACTTGGAAGACTAAAGATAGTTGGATCTCACTGTAAGGAAGAATGGTGTCTGGAAGAGGGACAGAGATAGGAGACTGAGCCCAGCTCAGTAGGACACCTGTTAAAATTTGGAACAACAAATTTTGTCTCTGACAGAGTACTCTGGGCAAGAGCTGATTAGAACCCCTTTGGTGGCATGTAAGGACACAGGCTGGTGTTGCTGTCCAGGTAAACACTCAGAATAGGGGGACCTACAAACAGGTACATAAGTGTGCCAACACTTGAAGGTCCACCTTGTCCTGGTCCCTGGTGAGAGAGCAGTAGCAGGAAGACAATGGCAGGAAGGAGGAAGGAAGACAATGCCAAAATCATGCTGAGAACAGGTGCACATAGACTAGCTAGTGTGCATCTACACCCCTTCCCCTTGGACCAGGCTCTTGAAACTAAGGTTGAGTTCATCAGACAAGAGTGGTACCTTCAGACATGGGAGGAAGTTGACCTGGGTGCAAAAAATGTCATGAACAAAAAGAGATGTTTGAGTCCACACTACAGTACTGAGTTCAGACATCTGTTTTGCTTTCTGGCTGTAAATTTTACCAAAAGGAGGACAAGCCTAGACAGCTGACAGTCTAGAGAGAACAAACCTGAGCTTGGGGCAAAACAGTTAAAGTATTGATGAAGGTCAAACATTGGGAAAAAAAAGCAAAAAGTGACCTATCTGTAACAGAAGAGACAAGTGCAATATGGCAGTTTGAGGAGGGATTTTAAACAACTATTATTATTATCTCAGAAATTTTTTAAAAGGCATTTGCAAGCATGAAATAAGAACAAGATGTGTGCATGAGAAATGATTGGTGATATTGCCTTAAAAATAACATTTTCAAAAGAATTATAATACCAATTAGTGGCCTCCCTAACATCGCCACTCCCATTTCTCAATGGCCCATAATTTACACTGGGACATGTGTGGTTCTCAAAGAGCCTATGGTCTTGAAAAACTGAACAATATGTGTTGCTTCCCTGTCCACAGTGACTGATCTGTGTGTTGGCGTGTAACCTAAGGTGGTCAAATTCAAGTGACTGTCAGGATTCTGTGGGGAAGTTGTGGGACACAGATTCTTCTAGATTGCTCTGGATGATGTTGTTTGAAACCTAAAACCGTCTTCCTTTCATAATGGAAGTGAGTCTGAGCATCAAGTCTACATATAAAGATCAGAGCTAGCTAGGAGCCCTGTTCATACTATAGCTGAAGACATATTTGTTTGCATATGCCATTAAATTCCTTTTAAGATGAAACTGGATTTTTTTCTACCTGCAAATAAAGTTCTCAAAATGATAACAATGAGTTAAATGATAGAATAAATGGATTCCGAGAGCAAATTAATAAACCAAACATTGAAGGAGGTCTTTTCAAAAGTAATATTACTTTTCAAAAGTAATATCAAGAGATAGAGAATGAAATTTTTAAGTGATAAGCTAAGAAAAATGTGAAAGCAAAAGAGCCAATCTGTCTAAAGAGGAGAGGAAATAGGGGCAAAGGAAAAACAAAATATTTTTAAATTAATATATGTGTTTTTAAATGACACTAGATTTCTGTTGAAAAGGGTTTATAGAGTGCCAAGCTTTTCCCCTATAAAGTCATCAAACTCACCAAGAATATCTGTAACAATCTGAAAATCAACATGATGGTTTGGGAAGGTTAAAGATACGTGAGTGACAAAGCATGATAAAAACAATTGCTGTTTCCCATAAAAGAGGATACAGGTATTGATAATCTTAAACAATTAGGGAAAATGTGGGTGCATAAAGGCCTTAAAAATTAAGTGTTACTATAAAAAAAACACATAGAGCTTACAAATCAGCAGTAGAAAAAGAAAAATATCATCTTTGCAATAATAATTAGAAAAAGAAATCAAAACCAAAAAAAGCATGATAATTACAAAATATGAAGGGAGATGGCAAAATAAGTTCATTTTTATCTGTTATGTTATACACAAATGTATTTATTTATTAAAAGGATGCAGTCATAGGTTTTAATAAAATAGAACAAATGATATGTATTTAAAAGATGAAGAAAAAATATCACAAGAAATTTGATTTAAAAGGATTAGAAAACAAAGGACTAGCTAACAATTGTTAAAATAATGCAAGCTGGTCATTTTAATATGAAAAAATAGCATTCAAATAAAAATGAAAGTGTGATAGAAAGGCAAGTTGCATACTGATTAAAGGAAAAATCTATACTAAATAGAGACAATAAATAAAATCATATATCATATAAATATATAGCCTTGAACTATGTAATATATCATATGACAAAGTATTAGGAAAAATATGTAATTTACAAGTGTAATTGGAAGTTACACACACACCTCTCAAAACACAGTATCCTCAAAATTATCCTAGGTTATGGGGGACTTGACTAGCATGCTTAACAAGTACAATTTAATTGATGTGTTTCCATTTTTTTGTAATATTCATTAGGACTCTAGATTCCTCTCCAAAGCATGGGGAACAGTAAAATAAGCCACAGGGGACATCTCAACACATTTCAACATCCAAATATTTTCTCTGACCACAATCCAATAAATTTGAAAATTAGTAGCAAATGGATAATTAAAACAGTTTATAAAACTTAGAAGCATACTCCCTTTAAACAATAGATTAAAGATGAAATGACAAAAAAACTCTAAGGTACTTAGTGCTAAATAGCAGTTAAATTTCAAAATATCAAAATGTTTACTTAGAGGGAAAAATAATAATTTTAAATGTGTCAGAAAACAATGTCAAAAATGAATGAGCTTACATATTGGCCTCGAAAAATTAAATAAATTAAAAACATAAACTTAAAGAAATAAGAAAATGAATCAAGAAAGATATCACAAATCCACAAAACAGAAAACAATAAGAATGATTACAAACATAAAATATGATAAACTTCTGAAAAGACAGATCAGTAAAACACAAGTAAACATTCACAGCAGAGAGAGGGAGAAGTTACAAAAACAAGAGAGAAGGGATGGGGAACTAACCACAAATACAGAAGAGATTCAAAAATATTAGAAGAACGTTTTGGAAAAGAATAAGCAACAAACCGAAGCTCTATTTAACATTGATAAATATATAAGATCAAAGACACACTAACTGCCAAAATTGGCACAATGATAGAAAAATTAAACAGAAAAGTAACTATTAAAACAGAAATTGTCAAGAATTTCCCAACTTCCCACATTCCCAAGCCTAAATGGCTTACTGGTGGATTTTCCCACACATCAGAGGACAAAGGCACACTCACAAACAATTCATTATCAAAATTAGAGAAAGGGGAAAACTTCCCAGATTTTTAAATAAAAATAATATATCATTTTTTTATTGGAGTAAAATTGCTTTACAATGTTGTATTAGTTTCTGCTATAATATGAAGTGAATCAGCTATATGTATACCTATATCCCCTCCCTCTTGGACTTCCATCCCAGCCCTCCCCCCAATCCCACCCATCTAGGTTATCACAGAGCATGGCGCTGAGCTCCCTGTGCTATACAGCAAGTTCCCACTAGCTATCTGTTTTACACATGGTAGTGTATTTATGTCAACCCTAATCTCCAAATTCGTTCCACCTTCCCCTTCCCCCAAAGGCGAAGGTGTCCACATGTCCATTCTCTATGTCTACATCTCTATTCCTGCCCTACAAAGAGGTTCACCTGTACCATTTTTATAGATTCCACATATGCATTAATATACAATATTTGATTTTCCCTTTCTGGTTACATCACTCTGTATGACAGACTCTCATCCACATCTCTATTAATGACCCAGATTCATTTCTTTTTATGGCTGAGTAATATTCCATTGTATATATGTACCACATTGTCTTTATCCATTCATCTATCATTGGACAGTTAAGTGTTTCCATGACCTGGCTACTGTAAATGGTGCTGCAATGAAAAATGGGGTACATGTGTCCTTTTGAATTATGGTTTTCTCAGGGTATATGACCAGTAGTGGGATTTCTGGGTCATATGGTAGTACTATTTTTAGTTTTATAAGGACCCTCCATACTGTTTTCCATAGTGACTATATCAATTTACATTCCCACCAACAGTGCAAGAGGGTTCCCTTTTCTCCACACCCTCTCCAGCATTTATTGTTCGTAGATCTTTTGATGATGGCCATTCTGACCAGTGTAAGGTGATACCTCATTGTAGTTTTGCTTTGTATTTCTCTGATAATTAGTGATGTTGACATCTTTTTATGTGCCTCTTGGCCATTTGTATGTCTTCTTTGGTGAAATGTTTATTTAGTTCTTCTGTCTTTTTTTTTGTGTGTGTGTGGTATGCGGGTCTCTCACTCTTGTGGCCTCTCCCATATCAGAGCACAGACTCCGGACGTGCAGACTCAGTGGCCATGGCTCACGGGCCCAGCCACTCCGTGGCATGTGGGATCTTCCCAGACTAGGGCACAAACCCATGTACCCTGCATCGGCAGGCGGACTCTCAACCACTGTGCCACCAGGGAAGTCATTTCTGCCCATTTTTTAATTGGATTTTTTGGTTTTTTGATATTGAGCTCCATGAGCTGTTTGTATATTTTGGAGATTAATCCTTGTCTGTTGCATTATTTGCAAATATTTTCTCCCATTCTGAGGGCAGTCTTTTTATCTTGTTTATGGTTTCCTTTGTTGTGCAAAAGCTTTTAAGTTTAATTAAGTCTCATTTGTATTTTTGGAAGAGTTTGAGAAGGACTGGTGTTAACTCTTCTCTAAATGTTTGATAGAATTCACCTGTGAAGCCATCTGGTCCTGGACTTTTGTTTGTTGGAAATTTTTAATTATGGTTTCAATTTCATTACTTGTGATAGCTCTGTTTATATTTTCGAATTCTTCCTGGTTCAGTCTTGGAAAATTGTACCTTTCCAAGAATTTGTCCATTTCTTCATGGTTGTCCATTTTATGGGCATAAAGTTACCTGTAGTAGTCTCTTATAATGCTTTGTGTTTCTGCGGTGTCTGTTGTAACTTCTCTTTTTTCATTTCTAGTTTTATTGATGCGTCCTCTCCCTTTTTTTCTTGATGAGTCTGGCTAAAGGTTTATCAATTTTGTTTATCTTCTCAAAGAACCAACTTTTAGTTTTATTGATCTTTGTATTCTCTTTGTTTCTCTTTCACTTATTTCTGCTCTGATATTTATGATTTCTTTCCTTCTACTGACCTTGAATTTTCTTTGTTATTCTTTCTCTAGTGGCTTTAGGTGTAAGGTTTGATTGTTTATTTGAGATTTTTCTTGTTTTGTGAGATGAGGTTAAATTGCTATTAACTTCCATCTTAGAACTGCTTTTGTTGTGTCCCATAGGTTTGGGGTCATCGCGTTCTCATTGTCATTTGTTTCTATGTATTTTTTAATTTCTTCTTTGATTTATTCAGTGATCTCTTGGTTATTTAGTAGTTCACTGTTTTGGCTCCATGTATTTGTGTTTTTTACAGTTTTTTTTTCCTGTAATTGATTTCCAATCTCATAGCATTGTGGTCAGAAAGGATGCTTGATATGATTTCAATTCTCTTAAATTTTCTGAGGCTTGTTTTGTGACACAAGATGTGATCTATTCTGCAGAATGTTCCATGTGCACTTGAGAAGAAAATGTATTCTGCCAGTTTAGGGTGGAATGCCCTATAAATATCAATTAAATCTATCTGGTGTATTGTGTCATTTAAAGCTTGTGTTTCCTTATTTACTTTCTGTTTGGATGATATGTCCATTGGTGTAATTGGGGTGTTAAAGTCCCCTACTATTATTGTGTTACTGTCAATTTCCTCTTTTATGGTTGTTAGCATTTGCCTTATGTATTGAGGTGCTCCTATGTTGGGTGTATAATATTTACAATTGCTATCTTCTTCTTGGATTGATCCCTTGATCATCATGTAGTGTCCTTCCTTGTCTCTTGTAACATTCTTTATTTTAAAGTCTATTTTATCTGATATGAGTATTGCCACTCCAGGTTTCTTTTGATTTCTATTTGTATGGAATATCTTTTTTCATCCCTTCACTTTCAGTCTGTATGTGTCCCTAGGTCTGAAGTGAGTCTCTTGTAGAGAGCATATATATATATATATATATATATATATGGCTCTTGTTTTTTGTATACATTCAGCCAATCTGTGACTTTTGGTTGGAGCATTTAATCCATCTGCATTCAAGGTTATTAATATGTATGTTCCCATTACCATTCCCTTATTTGATTTGGCTTTCTTATTGTGTGTCTTTTTCTTCTCTTGTGTTTCCCACCTAGAGAATTTCTTTAGCATTGTTGTAAAGCTGGTTTGGTGCTGCTGAATTCTCTTAACTTTTGCTTGTTTGTAAAGCTTTTGATTTCTCTGTCGAATCTGAATGAGATCCTGGCTGGGTAGAGTCATCTTGGTTGTATGTTTTTCTCTTTCATCACTTTAAGTATATCATGCCACTCCCTTCTGGCCTGCAGTGTTTCTGCTGAAAAATCAACTGATATCCTTATAGGGATTCCCTTGTATGTTAATTTTTGCTTTTCTCTTGCTGCTTTTAATATTTTTCTTTGAATTTAATTTTTGTTAGTGTGATTAACATGTGTCTTAGTGTGTTTCTCCTAGGGTTTATCCTGTATGGGACTCTGTGCTTCCTGGACTTGGATGACTATTTCCTTTCCCATATTAGGGAAGTTTTCAATTATAATCTCTTCAAATATTTTCTCAGATTCTTTCTTTTTCTCTTCTTCTTCTGGGACCCCTATAATATAAATGTTGGTGCATTTGATGCCATCCCAGAGGTCTCTGAGATTGTCTTAATCTCCTTTCATTGTTTTTTCTTTATTCTGCTCCTTGGCATTTATTTCCACCAATCTTCTTCCAGCTCACTTATTCATTCTTCTGACTCAGTTATTCTGTTATTGCTTCCTTCTAGTGTATTTTTCATTTCAGTTATTGTGTTGTTCATCTCTGTATTTTTTGTTGTTGTTGTTCTTTAGTTCTAAATCTTTTTAAAACATGTCTTGTATTTTATCTGTCTGTGCCTATATTCTATTTCTGAGATTCTGGATCATCTTTACTATCATTACTCTGAATTCTTTTTCAGGTAGGTTGGCTATTTCCTCTTCATTTATTTGGCCTTGTAGGTTTTTACCTTGCTCCTTCATCTGTGACATAATTTTTTGTCGTCTCTTTTTTTATTTTTTGATGGGTGAGATTGTGTTCTTGTCTTACTCGTTGTTTTGACAGAGGCTTCCAGCACTGGAGTTTGTAGGCTGTTAGGTAGAGCTAGGTCTCAGTGCCAAGAAGAGGAGACCTCACTCCAATGGGAGAACTGGGAGAACTCACTCCAATGAATATAAAATACTCCCTGGGGTCTGAGGTTCTCTCTTAGTCCAGTGGTTCAGACTCGGAGCTCCCACCACAGGAGTTCTGGCCCAACCCCCAGCTTGTGAACCAAGATCCCTCAGGCTGCATCAGGCAGCAAATAAATAAATAAACAAAGGGAAAAAATGATCAGAACAATAACAAGAGTAAAAAATAAAATAAGATTAGAAAACTAACAGATATGTTAGGAAGAATAAAAAAATAAACATATAGATGAAACATCAACTGAAAGTTAAAACAGAACCACAATAGTAAAAAAGAGGAGGGGAAAAAAAGCCAGAAAAGGCCTTGGCTGAGGGCGGCGGGGCTTAGGCACGGGTGAGATTTAGGCGGTGAGTGTGGCCTATGCCTGGGACCCACAGGGCCAGAAAAGGGCCTGGGGGGTCTGGAGCATGGGGCTTAGGCTCAACGCAGCAGGAGGGGCCCAGGAGTGCCTCTGGCCTTGGAGGGTGGAGGACCAGGTCCAGGGCCCCAGCAGGCTCACTGGGCCTGAGTGGGCGGGGGAAATGCTAGGCACATTCTCCCCAATCCTCCGATCCCAGAGGACCCCTCTCTGTTGGCCTCTCTTTTTCTTCCCCTCCTCCCTTCTTCTTATGCCCCTAAGACCCACGTGACCAGAGGGGACCCCAGAACGCAGAGAACCAGACCCAGAAGCCCAACAGTCTTCCCAGGGCCATGAGTGGGGGAAAAGCTCACATCACTTACCCTAATCCCCTGGCCCCAGAGGGTCCTCTCCATCTTCCTCTCCTTCTCTTCCCCCTCCTCCCTCCATCCTATGTCCCTAGGATCCCCACAGCCAGAGGGTGTCTCAGAGGACAAAGGATCAGGCCTGGGATCCCAGCAGGCTTCCTGGGCCGTGTGGGTGGGGGAAATGCTAGGCGCACTCAGCCTTGATCCTCCGAGCCCCCAAGGTCCCTCCAGGCATGGGAACCCCTCCCCCCTCCCAGCCACCCCTCAGAGGCACTGTCCAGCTTCCACTTCTCCTCCCTCCTTGCTCCCCCTTCGCTCCCCCCACGTCCAATCCAGTTGCTCAGGGGCTCCTCTCATCTCCATGGGGGTCAAGGTCACCCACCAGCCTCTGGCAGGTGTCCTAGTTGTGGGGAGACGTGAACTCTGCATCCTTCCCTGCCACCATCTTGACTCCACCCGAGAAATTAGTATATCATTGACACAGGTCAGATAATGAAATTCAAAGAGATCAAAAAATGTGCACTCATTTTCCTTTTGAGCATAGATGCAAAAATCTTAAATAATATATTATAGTTGATGCAACACAAGAGTATATTAAGCAAAACGTAATTTCAAATTCATATAGATTTACCTTAGGAATGCAAAACTAAAGAAATAATTACATGCCTATCATTTGTCTCACCAAATTAACAGATTTAAGGAGAAAAACAACATCCCAACATAGAGGGCAAAAGGCATTTGACAAAGTATATATGTCATATATATATATATATATATATATATATATTTGTTAATATATATTAATGAATTTAAAATACCTATAGGTAAGGAGGAATATAATAAAATTTCCTTAATCTGACAACTGTATTTACAAAAACTTTACAGCAAACGTCAAGTTTATATATAAACTGAAGAAACATTTTATTTAAAGTAAGAAAACAAGAATTCCTGCAGTAAGATAAAATAATTATTAAGATTGAAACAAAAGAAGTAAATTTCTGTAGGTGCAGATGATATGATCACTTACAGGAAAGCAAAACTGACAACACATTAAAACTAGTAGAGTAAGTTTAGCCAAATTGCTATATAATGGAACAAAATATCATATTCAGCAGTGTTTCTCAACACCAATAATTTTTTGAAAAGGAAATGTCCAATATCAGCAACAAAATAAACAATATGGTATTAAGGAATTAACCTAAAAATGAGAAAAAAGTGGATAGAAACTCTATAAAGAAAAAAATTTCAATCTATTAACATAAAGGAAAACCTGGATAACTAGAGAGATTACACTGGGTATATGAGAAGGCTTAATGTAAAGATGTCAACTTTATTCCAAGTTAATCTATAAACTTAATGTTCTTCCAATAAAAATCACAATGCGACACATTGTGGCTTTGAAACACTTAACTTTGAAATATATATGAAATAATTGAACATAAAAAATAAAAAAGTGGGCTTCCCTGGTGGCGCAGTGGTTGAGAATCTGCCTGCTAATGCAGGGGACACGGGTTCGAGCCCTGGTCTGGGAGGATCCCACATGCCGCGGAGGAACTGGGCCCGTGAGCCACAACTACTGAGCCTGCGCATCTGGAGCCTGTGCTCCGCAACAAGAGAGGCCATGACAGTGAGAGACCCGCGCACCGCGATGAAGAGTGGCTCCCGCTTGCCACAACTAGAGAAAGCCCTCACACAGAAACGAAAATCCAACACAGCCAAAAATAAATTAATTAATTAATTAAAAAAACCTCCTACTCCCAACATCTAAAAAAAAAATAAAAATAAAAAAAAATGTAACAATGTTTCCAATACTGTAAAAAATAAAAAATAAAAAAATAAAAATAAAAAAGTAATTTCTTCACACTGTCTCTATCAAATTATCAGACTCATTTTTAGGCCATGATAAATTAAACAATACATTTTTGGCACAGAATTTTTTTTTAAATAAGACAAAATATCAGACATGTGTGTAAGCAAACTTGCTTTTTCCCTCCACTTTTACTGAGATATAATATACATACAACACTGTATAAGTTTAAGGTGCACAGCATAATGATTTGACTTATATACATCATGAAATGATCACAATATATTTACTGAACATCCATCCTCTCATATAGTTACAAAATTAAAGAAATAGAAAACAAAAATTTTCTTTGTGATGAGAATTCTTAGGATCTACTCTCTCAATAACTTTCATATATAATATACACCAATGTTAATTATGTTTACATCACATCCCTAAGACCTATTCATCTTATAACTGGAAGTTTGTACATTTTGACCACCTTCATCCAACTCCCCCTCTTCCCAACCACCACCTCTTGTAACCACAAGTCTGATCTCTTTTTCTGTGAGTTTCTTGATTAGTTGGTTGGTTGGTGTCTGAATTATAACTGACCTACAACTTTGTGTAGTTTCTATTACACAACATAGTGATTTGATATTTCTATACATTTCAAAGTGATATATATACCATATCTTCTTTATCCATTCATCTATTGATGGGCACTTAGGTGGCTTCCATATCTTGGCTATTATAAATAATGCTGCAATGAACATAAGTGTGCATAGATCTTTTCAAATTAGTGTTTTCATTTTATTCAGCTATATACCCAAAAGTGAAATTGCTGAGTCATATGGTAGTTCTATTTTTAATGTTTTGAGGAATTTCCATACTATTTTCTATAGTCTCTGGCTGCAGGGCCCAGGGGTCCCAGAGCTGGTGATGGCCCACTAGTGAGTGGGGCTGAGGCCCAGGGTGTCCTGGGGCTACTGCCAACTCACCAGTGGGTCGATCTGGATCCCAGGGTCTCTGGGGCTGCTGGGGCTGCTGAGGCTAGTGCCAGAAAACTGGTGTGTGGGGCGAGATCATGCACCCTCTTGTGGACGTGGCCAGGTCCCAGGACAGCTGTGGGCTCAGGGGGTCTTAAGACAGACTGCTTGCTAGTGGGTGGGACTGTATTCAGTTTTATGCCTATGAATTGGAGAATGTAGATGAAATTGACAAATTCCAAAACGGTGAACTACTGAAACTGATTCAAGAAGAAATAGTCATTCTGAAAAGAAAAGTTTAAAAATTTAATTAATAATCAAAATGGTACCCATAAAGAAACGCCTAGGTATAGGTAGCTTTACTGGTGATTTCTACCAAACACTTAAACAATCATTAACATCAGTTCTTCACAAACTCTTCCAAAAAAATTGAAGAGAAGATAAAACTTCTCAACTCATTCTATGAGGCCAGCATTTTCCTGATTCCAAAAAATCACAAAGACATAATGAGAAAAGAAAATGACAAACCAATACCTCTTATAAAATATGGACCACAGAAATCTACAACAAGATACCAGAAAATCAATTTGGCATTGTATAAAAAGAATTACATACTATTACCAAGTAAAATTTATCCCAGGGATGCAAGCACAATTTATCATCCAGAATCATCTTAACAAAATAAAAATCAAAAAGCATATGATTACCTTAGTAAGCTCTGACACAACACAACAGACTTTCATGATAAAAACACTAAACAAATTATGAATAGAAAGGAACATTCTCAATCTGATAAAGATCATCTATGGAAAGCCCACAATTAATATCCTACGTTATAGTGAAATTCTTGATGATTTCCCCAAAACATCAGAAACAAAATAAGGAAGTCCATTCTTGATGCTTCTGTTCAACATTGTACTGTAGGTTCCAGCCGGAGCAGTTAGTCAAGAAAAATAATTAAAAAGCATCCAGGGGGCTTCCCTGGTGGTGCAGTGGTTAAGAGTCCGCCTGCCGATGCAGGGGACATGGGTTCGTGCCCCGGTCCGGGAAGATCCCACATGCCACAGAGCGGCTGGGCCCGTGAGCCATGGCCACTGAGCCTGTGTGTCCGGAGCCTGTGCTCCGCAATGGGAGAGGCCACAACAGTGAGAAGCCTGCGTATCGCTCGCAAAAAAAAAAAAAAAAAAAAAAAAAAAAGCATCCAGACTGAAAAAGATGTAAAACTATCTCCATTCACAGATCACATGATAATATATGCAGAAAATCCTAAGGAATCCAGTTAAAAAAAAAAAAACTATTAGAACTAATAAATAAGTTCATCAGCATTGCAAGATACAAGATCAATATACACAAATTGACAGTATTTCTATAACTTGCAGGGAACAACCTAAAAACAGTGTTAAGAAATTAATTCCATTTTAAATAGCATCAAAAAGAATAAAATACTTAGGAATAAATTTAACCAAAAAAATGCAAGATCTGTACACTGAAAACTACAAATGTTTTTAATAATAATTTTTAAAAGATCTAAATAAATGGGAAAGTATCTTATACTCATGAATTGGAAAACATATTATGGTGATACTCCCCACATTTACCTACATATTTAATGTAATTCCTATCAGAATCCTAGCTATCTTCTTTGTAGAAATTGACAAGCTGATTCTAAAATTCATATGGAAATGCAAATGACCCATAATTGCCAAAACAACTTTGAAAAATAAGTAAAGCATTTCATAATGATAAATTAGTAATTGAAAAGAAAATACAAATAAATCTCAAATATTCTTTGATTGTTTAGCAAGTGGAAATGGCACTAACTGAAGAGAGACATCAGTCAAGGATATGTACTGAAATCTTTACAGTGAATACTAAATATATATATTTATATGTTAGAATTATATTAACTAAAATTATGGAATTAGCTAGATTTATAAAGCTAATTGGAAGATGATATGAAATAATAAAACATTATTTGATTCATCTGAAATAGAAGGTAGGAACAAAGAAATAAAGGCAGAAAATACAAATAAGACAAATAAAAGACAATTAGTAAGATGAAAGATTTAACCTCAAATATATAAGTAATTACACCAATGTAAATGTACTAAACATTGCAAATGAAAGAACAAGATGGCTGGCCTGGAATAACTAAAAGATACACAACTCTATATTGTTTACAAGAGATCCACTTATATAAAGACAGAAGTATGCTGACAGAAGTATGTTAAAAGCAAAAGGATTGAAAACCATATACTGTGAAAACAGTAAGTTTATACTTCTGGTAAAAATGTAAAATGGTACAACCACTTTGGAAAATAGTTTAGCACTTTCTTGAAAGCTTAAACATTCATCAGCCATATTAAGAAGGCATGTCACTTACCTATTTACTAAAAAAATAGAAAGCTTATATCAATACATATTTTACACATATATTTATAGAAGTTTTTTGGGTGATAAGCAAAAACTGGAAACAACATAAATATACATAATAATCAGTGAATGAATACGTAAATTGTGGTATATCACTACAATGGAATACTACTTCTCAATAAACAGGAATGAACTATTGATACACGCAATGACATAAATAAATTGCAAACTAGTTAAGCCAAATGAAAAAAGACAAAATAATCATACATACTGCATATATATACTGTGTGATTTATACATGCTAAATGATTTCATTTATATAAATTTATATAATATTCTAAAAATGTTTTTAAAATATCTGTAGAGACAGAAAGCAGATCAGTGGTTGCATGAGAATAGGGTGGGTGAAGGGAGGTGAGCAGGGCGACCCTGGAAGGTGGGATTACAAAGGGGCTTGGGGACTTTTGAGTGTGATGGCTATATGAATTTTCTTGATTGTGTTGTTAGTTTCATGGATACTCATAGCACCCACTTCAATAAGTCAACATTTATCAAATCACATAATTTAATTATGTGCAGTTTATTGATGTCAATTACACTTCAGTACTGCTGTTAAAGATTTCTGATTAAGAAACACAAACATAGTTAAAGGAGTAATAACTTATAAAAAGAATATATTTGTCATGCTTCCTGCTGACAAATCATAAAGAATATGTGTCAGGTGGGGCCATGTATGTATATCTGTGTATGTAGATCTTAAATTATTTAGGGAAAAAAGAGAAGGTAACCAAATTTTAAAAATTTGAGCAAAAAAGGTGAACAGATATTTCAATAATAGTGAAAACCAAATGGCTACAAAGAATATGAATTAAAAAGTTCCACCTCACTAGCTAAGAGAAAAATCTACTTAAAAGGAATAACAAGCAACCACTGTACAAGAAATCAGAAAGGTAAACATTTACAAGTAAAATAATTTCACATGTTGACAATGTGGGAAACCCTCAACTATTGCTTATGGGAGTGAAGATTGGTGCAGCCATTTTGCAGATAAATTTGGAAGTATTTGCTTAAAATAAGATAAACTTTATCTTACAGAAATTTCACTCCTGATATATACTCTAGTAAAACTTCTCATTTGGTACAAAAAGAGTTATTTATGTGGATATTTATCAGAGCCTGATTTGTAATGATTATAAGTAGAAAGCAAGTCAAATGGGAATGAGGGAATAATATTTTTAAACTATCATATGCAAATGGTGGAATATAATGCAACAGTCTAAGGAAAGAACTAGGTCTAAGTAAGTATCAGGGATGAGTCACAAAAACATTATAAGCAAAAAAATCAGAATTACAGTACTCCTCAAACAGATTAGTAAAACATGCCCCCCCCAAGATACTATAAATAGCTCATAGATGCCTAAATGCAAATAATTTTATGAAAAGTGGAATGGAAGGAAGGACACACATTAAATACCAACCGCGGATGCCAGTGGAGAGGAGTAAAATGTAGAGGGTTTAGAATAGGAAATAAGAAGTACAGAGAACCAAATTTTAAGAATAAATTAAAAGAAAATAAATAGAAGAGAGTATGAGCTTAGATCAGTGATGATGATGAATCATAATATGAGATGTATAAACTACTGTGAACCTGATATCCAAAATTAATACATTAATTTGCTGAAAATATGATGATATATGTTTTCTTTCTTTTTTCTTTAACGTGAAGTATTAGTTTTGTAACAGTATTACTATGTCAAGGGCATAGTGGGCATGAAGATGGTGGGTAAATCAACATGAGATGTAACAAGGCAATCAAAAGACTCCAACTTACTTAAAAGAGAGCACTTTAAGTTTTTTTTTATTGAAGTATAGTTGATTTACAATGTTGTGTAGGTTTCAGGTGTACAGCAAAGTGATTCAGTTCTATATTTAGAATTCCTGAAAAAAAGAAAAAGGTGATAGAACCCAACGTAAAGAGAAAGAGATTAGCCTTAGATAGGAGGATTATGCATTGTTTATGTTGCGTGGTGACTTTTAACCATTTCTGCCAGGTTAATGAATACACTTTGAGATTATTCCCAATTATCACCATAAATCCACCAAGATATATTATTAGTTTTGCAGATGATGAAACCAAAGCCAAGAAAGTCTAACTAACCAACCCGGTGACACACAGAGGAAAATTAGAACAAAAATGTGTTTCTGGCCAAAAGCCCAGTATAAGTTCTCTACACAAGGATTGGAAATACTTTTCTATAAAGGGTCAGACAGTAAATATTTTAGGCTTTGCAGGTCATGTGACCCTGTCACATCTATGCAATTCTGTTGCTGTAGCTATACACAAATATGGCTGTGTTTCAGTTAGATTTCAGTTATAGACACTGAAATTTGAAAATCACATAGTTATTATCACTGTGAAATATTCTTTTTTTGATTCTTTTCTGTCATCTAAAATTATTTCACCTATGCTTGACTTTTTAAAAAATAATAAAAATAGTAACATACAGTTTAAACCTTAAAAAAATTAAAATATTAAAACTAGTCATAGCTCCTGGGCCACACAAAAACAGGCAGTGGGGTAGAGTGACTCATGGTCATAGTTTGCTGACCCCTGCCCTGGGCCATATTGTCATCGTGGTGACTTCGAATTGTTTGTTTCATCCTTTAGCAAATCCCTTTGGTCTTTCTAGATTCTAATCACCTATGCATTTTTGCAGTCATGTCTGTATTCATCCCTCGCACATATCTGTACTAATATTTTTGGCATTCTAAATCAACTCTTCTTTCTCTCTCCCTTCCGCTCTCTCTTTCCCTGTATTTTCCCTTATTCTCTGTCCCTCCCTTCTCAGGTCTTTCTTACATCTTTGCCTTTCTGAGCACATTCCACGATCCTCGGGGGTCCCATTACACCCCATGCCAAAATGACTTCCGACTGCACAAGAGTGTTGTGTGCTCATGTGTTGTTTGAATGTCTTCCTCCTGCTCATAAGCTTCTTTTTTCACTTATTAAGATAACTTTCCTTTGCACATACCTAGTCCCAAAGTTCAAAGCAGGGGGAAATATGTAATTATAGCATGCCTCATGTCCCATCTCAGCAATATTTCTGATCTCAGGAGTTCACTTGTCATATTGCTGACCAGGAGGGAAGGTGTGCCCCCTGGTACCAAGGCTTTGATAGATCTCAACAGACTGCTATATTCCTGGGGGCCGTTTCATCTCAAGTGTGTGACTGAATTAGTATCCAAACTCTCCCTTTGACACTTAGGTATAAATATTATAAGATACACATTAAAAAGAACTTTCCTTTAAGCTATGATATTTCTGAAAACTGACTTGATTCTGGATTTTCTTTCATCCAGAAACATCTTAGGGAAACCTTTTGTTCAGGACTTAAGGGCTGAATGGATGCTGCTGTTTTTTTGGGCTCTTGCCCTGAACTGGGTCTCTCTCTTAACTCTCTCTTAATTATCTTTCCACTGAGCTGCAGGCTCATTCAAAATTCACTAGTTTATGCAACCACTTAATTCCCTAAGGCTTTGATTCCTTGAAAACATACATTTAATACCATAAGTATAATGTCTGTAAAAGTAAATCGTGCCAGGATATGAAAAGGAGCCATGAAATCAAATTTGATCCATCTGCATAAAGAACTTGTATCACATTTCGGATGAATGAGTCCACTGCAGTATTCTAAGAACTCAGATTTTTTTAAAAATCATTTTATTTCTATCTCATATGCAAGTTTTGAGAAACTGCTACTCTCCATACATTGAGACAGATAGAGGAAACACAGAAAGAGAAAGATGGATGTTGAATGGGCACAGGAGACTGAACGGTGAGAACAGTTTTGTTCCCACATGACAGCTTGGAAACCCGTGGACTCCTGACATATTTTTAAGTCGACATCTGAAAATTTTTATTATAATTCTCATAATTACCAAAGATGTGTTTTCCAACGTATTACATGTTTTATAATGCTTTAAATATAATTTGATTAAAATCTGCAGATTTAGTCCATTAATTCCCGTCCTCACTGTCAAACCAATCAGCCTAAGAGGCTTAAATTCTGAGAGAAAAAGCCTAAGTTCATTTTTAAAATTTAAATAAACTTGTGAATACACATCCCCTCCATGAAATTCTCACTGCTGAGTTTTAATTCTAAGATGCTAACTAGCTAGCAGTGGGATGTAGTGTTGCCTGGGTGCTTCCTGGCTGAACAAGCTCTCTTTCTTGAGAGGGGAACAGTTTTGAGGTGTCCTTTTGTTGAGTGCTCAGGAGGTTTTTACGCTCTGAATCATAACACTTTAGTAAATTCCAGATAGTTGAGGGAGATGCTTCCTTATTTTCCCTGGAAACTGGAAAAAGCATTTAGTAAAGGGGAATGAAGAAAAGAACGGGCAGATGGGTTCCCAGGCAGAATAATCTTAGAGAAGGGTGCAAATGGAAGCTGAGTATGCAGAAATTGATTTTCCTTCATCTATACATGCTCCTTAGAAAATATTTCTATGTCCATAGGGATATGTGTGCCCAGTTTAAAGATTACTGATTATAAATCTCTAAAGAAGACAGCAAGAAATAATAAAAAGGCAAGATAAGAGATAAAATACCAATCACCAAAGAAGCCACCAAGTTCCTCAGCCTTCCAAGTACCACCAGAGAGCACCTAGGTGATATGCAGGTCGCCCTATTCCACAGCAGATGGAATTTATAGTGGGGAGTGAAGCTTCTCCTAAGAACCAAGCAACTGGGAGAATGAGGCTGGAACCAGCAGAGGGAGGAGTGAGAGAATGCTCCTGAAGGATTCTTGGAGATAACAAGAATAATAATACATACCTAGTGAAGAATTGGTGCTAAGTTATCAGTGGCTTCAATTATCCAAGTTCCCTCCCCAAGTTGCCTGCAAGAACCTCCCATACACCAGCCAGGATGAGAACAGAACCTCCCACACACCAGTCAGGATGGTAGTTTTACTTTGGTCTGCTTACCGGAAAAATCTTGGTTTGCTCTCGGTCCTGGTTCTGGGTCCCTGCTTTGGGTTCAAGTAGAAGATAATGAGTGGGAAGGGATCTTGTAAACACAGAAAAAAGAATAAATAAACCTGTCAGGAAAAAGAGTACACTCTATTAAAGGTCTTGATTATCCTCTTTGTCACAGAGAAATAACAGATACATAGTGCACACAGCACTTATAATTCAGAGATCATCGTTACATCAAGTGACAAATGATGGTACTATAATTTATCATTTGGCTTTTTTCACATAGTTAAAAAACCAAAATTACAAGAAATCATGACAACTTGACAATTAAACAGACTCACTCATCCACAGATGAAGCATGTATCTTTGCATTTTACAAATTAAGGTGGGGTGTGGGGAAAGGATGGGAACCAAAGTGTGCCGTACAGTGATTTATTAGCCTCAACAGGTGTATGTTCAAAGTAGAACAACTTCCTTCTCTTTTCTAGAGCATCTAAGCCACTTGAAAAATATTCCCAGTTATAAAAAACAATAATCTTTCAGTTTTCTTCTTAAAGATTTTCAGACTTCACTATAATCCCACTTGTAAGGTTAATTCAATCTCATATTTCTTTCACTTTTATTGTGCTAGTGGACAAGCAAATCTAATATAAGTAAAAGGAATGGGTTAGTCTTATACTACATGAAGAAAAAATTGAATTGTAAATGTGTATAAAACTGCTAGGCACACCATTTTGGAAAAAGGGAATGAGATAGAGCATCTCCTTATGGAAAAATGGGGTAAATAGGGAGAAAACTTTCCAGGATACGGCAACAGCCAGCCAGTTTGGAGCATGAAAGGAATGAGGAGAAGGACTAGTCAGGGCCAGTTGATATCTAGTCCTGATAAAAACAAAGGTTTTTGCAAGCTTGAAGGCGTCTCTGGTCTGGGTAATTTGGGGACCCAAGAGGATGAGGGGAGCCCTCTTAGCAGGTGGAGTTCAACTTTGTTCACATTTTCACAAGCTCTTATGGAGCCTGGAACATATGTCAATCACCAGAAGTAGAAGCTTCCATGTATCTGTAGACAGATGACTCCTTTATTTGGAAGATGCCACCCTTTGGTTATGCAATGTAAAATGAAGAGCCATTTCTTTTCCCATCTCTTAAGAAAAAAATGGTGAAGTAATCCTAATGCAAATATTTTATGTTTGTTTAGTAAGATAAATTCTGGTGTGAGTTAATTCTGGGCCCTAGTAGGGAGTATGGTTAAGTGCACAGGTTGTGGAAAGAGCAGGTAGAGATCCCACTCCAGTTCCCACATTCTAGCTGCCGTTGTTGGACAACTTAAACTCTCTCTACTTACATGTTCTCATCTTAAACTGAGGCTAATAACAGTACTAATTCATAGGGCTATTGTGAGGTTTCATGAGTTAAGACATGTAAGTGCATAGCACAGTCTCCACTCCACTCAGGGTTGATGCTTAGTGAGTGTTAGATGTTTTGTTACTGGGTTGGAAGGGATAGTTCTTCTCTTTGTGTTTAGACAGCAAAATGCTAAAGCTGGTGCCCGGTTCCTTGGAGATGAATCTGATGTGCAAAAATAATTTCAAGACAGGTAGTTAGCGGAAATGCAGCCTTGTTATCTGCTGGAGTGTGAGATATGCCAGCTACAAGTATGAAAAGGCTAATTAATTTTAGAATGGATGAAAACCAAAATGCAGTCTTCCTTTGCAAACAAAATTGTGTTACAGCTAAAGCACTGACACAGAAAAGTCCAAATACAACAAACCCATATTCGTATTTTGCTAGGGCAGGATCATCATTGACAGCAAAATTTTCTACTTCTTTGACGGTGATGAAACTTTAAATGATCATTTAAGCAGAGAGCACCAGCATATAAGGTGGTAGAAGTTTCATTTGTACTAGCTATACTTCTCTTTACAGAGTTGTTTGAATTTCCTTTGAGGAGAGATACAATACAGACTCACTTTGAAATTTGGGCTCCTTGGCCAAAATATGCAAGTTTGTTTCTTTTTAGTTTGTCCAAATGTATCATCAGTGTACAGTTGTTACTGGGCTAATTACCAAGAATAAATAAATACTTGATGGAAAATAAATTTGCTGTTTAGAATGTGTTTTGCCATTTTTGGTGACATATATTCAAATATTCCATTTCTAAACAAGGGGAAGTCAATGCATGACATGGATGGACATATGATCCTAATCTACCATATTTCACCAAATCTTACTCAGTGCTGTAAGAGGAAATGCTACCTTGACAGAACCTTAGTACTGTCCCAAAAGGAGAAGGTTGGGAGGATATTTATAGAGATTTGGAGTTTCTGCTCAAGTGGTATTAGGCAGATCTTTCTAGGCAAGGAGTCGATCGTTATTGGAATTTGTTCCAAGTAGCACCGTGAGGTGGGGTCTTGAAGTGAGTCTGAGGAATAAATTATGTAGAGTCGGTGAACTAATGAGCAAACCATTTGCCCAGACATATTGATTTGTAGAAATTTCCTGAAGCAACAGCAAAGTTATTTATTGGTTTACATCCTTATCATTCCAAGTGATAATTTCCTGGAAGGTACAGTTAAATTGTGTGGACACAGGAGTCCCCCGTCCTTCTTCCTGATGGTGAAGCCCTGTGGACACAGGCTGTCTCCCTTCTCCCCTAATACCAAGTCAAGTATCCTTTCCCTTGACCACCTTCTGCCTTCTTCAATATTATAATTCCCTGGAGAGCTTTTGTTTCCTCCTAGAACCCTCCATTTTAACATACTTTTCTAGGAGACAGGCACAGTGAGGGTTGTGAATCCCTAAACCAGGGAGCAGAATTGAGTAATAATTCAATGTTTCTGAACCTGGTTAAGGTCACAGAAGACCTAAACACCTCTCTGTTCTTTCCATGACACCATGAGAAATGTCAGAATGCAAATATTTGTATTTGAAATTACTCTATACGGAATCTGGGACTACATTTTTACTAACAATAAGCAGTAGCATGTAAAAGAGATTTAAATGCAATTCATGATGTAACTTTTTTTAATTAAGAAAAATTATTCCCATTAACTTTTTCACATTGAAAGTTGAGAAGAAAAAAAAAGCTGTTTAAATCTGACTGTAGCTTTGGACCACCAGGCTTATGCAAAAACAGAGGATGAAAACCACTGGGCTAGAAAGAAACACAGCTGGCAAACTCTATCTGTGTGGCTGCCTAATTAGCAGCTGCAGGGGATCATATTTGCATTCTAACAGGAAGCATTTGGCCAAAACTTAAAGGAGACAGAAGAAGGGGGGATTACTGGGTTTTTGTGATCACATGGTAGGGGAAATCATTTTTTAATTAAGGGGATTCTGAGACTCCCCTCATCCTTGTGGATAGGTAGACATCGTCTTTGCCCTTCATTAGGCTGGTCCCTATTATAATTGTCATTTGTCTTATGCTTCCAGTTCTGGCAGAATGGTCCAGGTTATGCCTCAGTAACAAACAGCCCCAAAATGTCACACAAAATCTTAATGTATCAAAAATGCATCTCTCCGGGCTTCCCTCATGGCGCAGTGGTTGAGAGTCCGCCTGCCAATGCAGGGCACATGGGTTCGTGTCCCGGCCCCGGAAGATCTCACATGCCGCGGAGCAGCTGGGCCCGTGAGCCATGGCTGCTGAGCCTGTGCGTCCGGAGCCTGTGCTCCACAACGGGAGAGGCCATAACAGGGAGAGGCCCGCGTACCACAAAAAAAAAAAAAAGTGCATCTCTCCCTCCCACATTGTCCAATACAGATTGGCCAGTAGCTTTGGTCACTAGAGACAGAGACTGAGGGCAGTTCCATTTTGACACATGCTTGTATGTTTGTGATGGGAGAAGCGTCATGGAGAATCACACCCTTACTCTCAGCTTTCATCTAGAAGTAACACAGTCCACTCGCATTCAAATTTCACTCGCCAGAGTTAGTCACGTGGGCACACACAGCACCAAAAGAAGAAAACTCAGTTCTACCATGTGCCCAGAAAGAAGGAAACAAGAACACAATATTTACCATTAGCCCTAATGCTTACTGCAACCCCCGAACACAAACTTAGGTCTGGGAAATAGACATTCATAAACTCAAGTCTCAGCTCTAACAACTGGTAAGCAACATGAAAAGTACTGAGACCCAGGGAACACTTTGAATTACCCCTCTGATGGTTTTTACCCATGGGCTGGGTTTATGTAAAGGCGCCAAACCAGGAAAGACATCAGCATACCAATCTGTCCCCTCCTTTAGTCAATGCTCGATCTCTCTCTCCTCTGTGAAATGTCCTGTGGCTATTTCAAGCTACATTGTTCACTCTGCTTTCTTCACTTACAGTCCAGTGCACAGCCATACCATCAATTGTCACTCTTTGATAACTATGTGTTACATGAATGATGTCTGTTAAATCAATATGCCAGAGCTCACTATTTTAATTCCCTGTTTAGTTAATAAATATAGTTCGTTTCTTCCCAATTAGATGGCAAGTTTCTCAGAGGCTTAAAACAGCTCTCTACGGAGCTCCACAACATGCCTAAGCTAAGGATGAGCATACAATAGAAGAACCAAAAGTCTCTGGCAGTTTACTGAATGATGAAAAGCAAACAAACTTTGTCTGTCAAAGAATAGTTGCTATTGCCATCAAGAGCACATAGCTTCACCTTCCCATTCAGCCTTGCCACACAGAGTGAGTTGGAAGACTACTGAATAGAAATAACCTTTGGCTGGGCCCGTTTGAGGACAGTTATTAACATTGCTAACAGTCCATGTGTTAGACTTGGCCCAATATGGGCATCAGATGCATCCTCCCAGGCAACCTGTGGGCCCTTCCGATGGCTCCTCCAGGCCAGGCACTCTGCATCTGCTTCCATTCAGGCAGCCTGGCTGCTTGGCACAAGACAGAGCATCCATGGCAAGAATGAACACTCTCTCAGCGTGACTCCACTTCATGATAAATGAACGTAACTGGGGGTTGAGTCCTGCTGTCAGATCTGGACAACAGATGGTACGCTGCTGATGACAGGTGACAGCCAATAGAAAGATAACTTAGACCTACCTCTTCAGTCCCAGCTGAGTTAATTAAATTCAACAAGGATTTATATGTAGTTGTGTGCCTACCTTGTGTCTAGCCCTGGGGTCTGGAACATGGGAGAAGTAAGGTAACTTTGGCAGACATCATATTAGAGTTGGGCAGTGTGTAATCAGATCAGGAAATAAATTCCCTTCCGGGGTCAAGAGTTAAGAATTTTTTTTTTAACTTTCTGCTAAGGGATTCACAGACATCATTTATTTTAATACTTGCAGCCATCCTATAAGTAGATACTAATAACTACATTTTCTGGATGATGAAACCAAAGCTGAGAGGTTACATGACCCAAGGTCAGACAATTGATAAGATCAAGATTTAAGCCTTTGATTCTGAAGAACAAGTTGTATTTGACATTAGATGTTGAGGGTTATTGAGTTCAGAAAATGCAGGCTTATTGCATAGACCTCACAGGTAATCTGACACCTTTCTAATAATAACTCATCTAACCTTCATAGCAACTCCATAAATTATTAGTTACTAATATATTTTCACTTTACAAATAAGGTAACTAGTGTGCAGAGAGTTTAAGTAATTAGCCCAAAGTCCCACAACTACACTAGAGTGGGGATTTGAACACAGATGAGGATAGTTCTTCTGGCCCACTATACTGTATTAAATAGTACTGGTAATATTCACTCCTCCTTTCCCCAAAATGTGGTTAGACCTTTGTTTGGGTGGATAATTAATTATTTTTTTCTGTCTTGGTTCAAAGCAGAAGTTCCCAAACTTCTGATAATCCTCTCTGGCCTTTGTTTTCAAAATCTAGAAAGCTATATTTACACCTGATCCCCTAGATTTGAGGACAGGAGTCTGCATTGTCCTGTGCTAGGACATACCAGAGTCCCCAGGGAAAGGTGGGGACACCAAGTTTCCCCTGCTGAGAGCCAAGCCTTACTTAGGTGTGGTCAAAGTAGAGAGATGATAGATAGGTAGGTAGGTGGGTAGATAGATAGATACATAAATAGATAGGTAGATTGTAGATAGATAGTACACAGATTGTAGATACACAGGTTGAGGACAGATAGGTAGATAGATAGATAGTAGATAGATGGATTGTAGATATATAGATGATAGAGAGATAGATGGATTGTAGATAGATGATAGAGAGATAGAGAGAGAAAGATAGATAGATAGATAGATAGATCGTAGGTGGTTAGACTGTAGATAGATAGATAAATAGTTAGATAGATAGATAGACAGATGATAGATGATAGATAGATAGATGATAATAGATAGATATTTTTTAAATTTCTGCACAAACTAGAAAGACTCTGTAGAAGTGGGGGAAAATCCCATAGGTGAAAGAATCAACCACTCTGCTCCTAATTCGGCATGTGGGAAAGATGGTAGGACTTCGGAGAACAAGACTTCACTGTAGAAGGACAAGGCATGAGTAAAGTCTCCTAGCCTCATGAATAGCCTCTTTGTACAAGTATGACACAAAAGTGTGCAGTGCTGTCAACTTCAAGGAATCACATAGATTTGGACACAATACATTCCTGCTGACCATTGTGGACAGACCAGAAGACCTGAACCAAATTTTCTGGAATGTGGCAGGCCCTAAGAGCTCTGAAATGATTCCCAAGTGGGTAAGAGTTCTTCAAAACAAAAAGACATTACATTTCTTAACTACTTTGACAAATAAAGAGTTGGAGTCAGATTTAATTTGATTTGGAAGAAATAAAGCAATGAAATATTCTTGGATGTAAGTAAATTAAAACCCTTTCTGTGAATATATATAATCTTGAAAATATGCAGTTTCAATATTTGGTACAGTATTAGCTTGAGTATCTGGAAAATATTTACCTTCTCTTCTCTTTAATACACACACACACACACACACACACACACACACACACACACATAATGAAAGTTAAAAAATACAGAGGAGGAAAAATAGCAAAGCTAAAAGATTTTTGGTGGCAGATGTAAAAATGAATACCAGCTAGTAACAGAATCAGATGTTTAGTTTAGCAGGAGTCTGTTGACCATCTAATTTTTCCATTAAGATTTTCATGAACAGAGACACTGTAATCACTTTTGCAGAGAATACTGACGAAGTGTACTTGCTTGGTTGAAGGGGAAGAAAATGAATATGTACATTTAAATTTTTTATGATTACATTTTTACTGGAGGGAGGAGGATTACTGTAGTTTCCTAACAACTTTAATGAAATCGTTTCACTTAGAGGAGATGACATGTTCAAATGTGATGTGTAAAGATATGTAGAATGCTTCCCCAGTAACTGGATTCCAGCAAAAATACTACTGGGCATTGTCAAATCCTTTATGGCTTTTTTCAAAAGGTCTCCTTCCTTCCTCTAGGAAAATAATGTACATATTATAGAGCATCATGACCTTACCCAACAGTTAAAAGGTAAATTAAAAATTATTTCACCTAAGTGCATCTGCATTTGAATCAAACATATGATAAAATTTATGCAACTTCTAATTGCACAGTGATTTCTCCTCACTTCCTCCTGTTATAAAAGCACAGGATTTTAGAGCTGAATGGTATATTTTAGGAGTAATTTTAGTGTAACATCCCCATTTTGGAGATGAGGAAATAAAGGCCTAGGTAAAGTAACTTACCTATGGGTGTACTATAAGTTAATGGCAAAAACAGGACCAAGCTTCTTCTGCAGTCATAGGGAAGTGTGTATGTTGGTGGTGGCCACCGGGGTGGAGGGGGGAGGAATAACAGAGGTCAAGTGAAGAGAGAGTGTTATGGTCTAAATGCTTGCATTCCTTCAAACTTCATATATTGAAATCCTAGCCCCCTGAAGGTAAGGTCTTTGGGAAATGATTAAGTCATGAGGGTGGAGGCCTCCTGATTGAGGTTAGTGTTCTTACAAAAAGAGATCCCACAGAGCTCACAAACCCTTTCCATCCTGGTAAGATAAATTAAAAGTCTGTGACCTGACCACGTTGCCTCCCTGATCTTGAACTTCCATCCCCCAGGACTGTAAGCGGTACATTTCTATTGTTTACTAGCTACCCAGTCTGTTGAATTTTGTTCTAGTGGCCCAACCAGACTAAGACAGAGGGCTTCAGGGAACCAGGGACCAATCATCCTTGGGAAATACCAAGAAGAGCTGAAGAAGAGTGGTAGCTGATGAAAGGTCATTGGTTGTTGTAAGCAGATTGTTGATAATCTATTTAGTCGGGACTCTTTTGGTCACAGGGGCAGAAAGCTATCTAAAATGATCTCACGCTAAAGGAAAAATTATATCCTTATGCAACCAAGAGGCTTGAAATTAGAGGTGATTTCAAGTACACCTGGATTCAGGTCACCAAATGACAATCTGTGCTTTCTCTCGAGCTCTGGATCTTAGCTCTCTGTGTTGGTCTCATTCTCTTCTATATGTAGTATCTTCCCCTGTGATGAGGAAATGGCCCACCTGTATTCATATCCTCTCAGTTTAGCAACCTCCGTTGAAAAAGAAGCCTCTCTTCCAATGTTCAGATGTTAATCATGGGGCAAAACTTTAATTTGCCCTGCCTGGGTCATACGTGAAACCTAGATTCAAGAAATTGATTAATATGATTGGCCGTATTTAGGTCATATTTCACTATTATACTGGATGTGATACAGAGGGATTTTATGATTAATTGACTAATAGGAGCATAGAAAAAGATAATAGTATCTTAAAAGGAAGGGAACATGTAAATGGAAGAAACAGGGAAGAAACATGCTAAAACACAAAAACAATAGCTTGAGTTTTCCTTTACTGACCAGCAAGCACACACACACCCTTCTCAAACATTTATTTCCATTTCCACCTAACAAATTACAAGTATCCACAGGCAGTTAAATCCTGCTCAACACTTCCCAAAGAGTTATAGTCTCAAGTCACTTCCAGACATTACACAGTCATACCATGTCATGAGTCCATTGGGTTTACAATCCAAGGAATGTTCATTATGCCTCTATGCCTGTTGAAATCCTATTTCAATATTCTGTGGTCTATGCACAGAACACATAACCAATTTAATCATCCCAAACATACCAATTTATTTTTTTATTTTTTTTTCTTTTTTCTTTTTTTATTTTTTTTATTAGTTTCTGCTTTATAACAAAGTGAATCAGTCATACATATACATCTGTTCCCACATCCCCTCCCTCATGCATCTCCCTCCCTCCCACCCTCCCCATCCCACCCCTCCAGGCGGTCACAAAGCACCGAGCTGATCTCCCTGTGCTCTGCGGCTGCTTCCCACTATCTATCTACCTTACGTTTGGTAGTGTATATATGTCCATGCCTCTCTTTCGCTTTGTCACAGCTTACCCTTCCCCTTCCCCATATCCTCAAGTCCATTCTCAAGTAGGTCTGTGTCTTTATTCCCGTTTTACCCCTAGGTTCTTCATGACATTTTTTTTTTTAATTCCATATATATGTGTTAGCATACGGTATTTGTCTTTCTCTTTCTGACTTACTTCACTCTGTATGACAGACTCTAGGTCTATCCACCTCATTACAAATAGCTCAGTTTCGTTTCTTTTTATGGCTGAGTAATATTCCATTGTATAAATGTGCCACATCTTCTTTATCCATTCATCCGATGATGGACACTTAGGTTGTTTCCAGCTCTGGGCTATTGTGAATAGAGCTGAAATGAACATTTTGGTACATGTCTCTTTTTGAATTATGGTTTTCTCTGCGTATATGCCTAGTAGTGGGATTGCTGGGTCATATGGTAGTTCTATTTTTAGTTTTTTAAGGAACCTCCATACTGTTCTCCATAGTGGCTGTACCAATTCACATTCCCACCAGCAGTGCAAGAGTGTTCCCTTTTCTCCACACCCTCTCCAGCATTTATTGTTTCTAGATTTCTTGATGATGGCCATTCTGACTGGTGTGAGATGATATCTCATTGTAGTTTTGATTTGCATTTCTCTAATGATGAATGAAGTTGAGCATTCTTTCATGTGTTTGTTGGCAGTCTGTATATCTTCTTTGGAGAAATGCCTATTTAAGTCTTCTGCCCATTTTTGGATTGGGTTGTTTGTTTTTTTGCTATTGAGCTGCATGAGCTGTTTATAAATTTTGGAGATTAATCCTTTGTCAGTTGCTTCATTTGCAAATATTTTCTCCCATTCTGAGGGTTGTCTTTTGGTCTTGTTTATGGTTTCCTTTGCTGTGCAAAAGCTTTGAAGTTTCATTAGGTCCCATTTGTTTATCTTTGTTTTTAGTTCCATTTCTCTAGGAGGTGGGTCCAAAAGGATCTTGCTGTGATTTATGTCATAGAGTGTTCTGCCTATGTTTTCCTCTAAGAGTTTGATAGTTTCTGGCCTTACATTTAGGTCTTTAATCCATTTTGAGCTTATTTTTGTGTATGGTGTTAGGGAATGATCTAATCTCATACTTTTACATGTCCCTGTCCAGTTTTCCCAGCACCACTTATTGAAGAGGCTGTCCTTTCTCCACTGTACATTCCTGCCTCCTTTATCAAAGATAAGTTGGCCATATGTGCGTGGGTTTATCTCTGGGCTTTCTATCCTGATCCACTGATCTATCTTTCTGTTTTTATGCCAGTACCACACTGTCTTAATTACTGTAGCTTTGTAGTATCGTCTGAAGTCAGGCAGCCTGATTCCTCCAGCTCCGTTTTTCGTACTCAAGATTGCTTTGGCTATTCGGGGTCTTTTGTTTTTCCAAACAAATTTTGAAATATTTTGTTCTAGTTCTGTGAAAAATGCCAGTGGTAGTTTGATAGGGATTGCATTGAATCTGTAGATTGCTTTGGGTAGTAGAGTCATTTTCACAATATTGATTCTTCCAATCCAGGAGCATGGTATATCTCTCCAACTATTTGTATCCTCTTTAATTTCTTTCATCAGTGTCTTATAATTTTCTGCATACAGGTCTTTTGTCTCCTTAGGTAGGTTTATTCCTAGATATTTTATTCTTTTTGTTGCAATGGTAAATGGGAGTGTTTTCTTGATTTCATTTTCAGATTTTTCATCATTAGTGTACAGGAATGCCAGAGATTTCTGTGCATTAATTTTGTATCCTGCTACTTTACCAAATTCATTGATTAGCTCTAGTAGTTTTTCGGTAGCATCTTTAGGATTCTCTATGTATAGTATCATGTCATCTGCAAACAGTGACAGCTTTACTTCTTCTTTTCCAATTTGGATTCCTTTTATTTCCTTTTCTTCTCTGATTGCTGTGGCTAAAACTTCCAAAACTAGGTTGAATAAGAGTGGTGAGAGTGGGCAGCCTTGTCTTGTTCCTGATCTTAGTGGAAATGGTTTCAGTTTTTCACCATTGAGGACAATGTTGGCTGTGGGTTTGTCATATATGGCCTTTATTATGTTGAGGAAAGTTCCCTCTATGCCTACTTTCTGCAGGGTTTTTATCATAAATGGGTGTTGAATTTTGTCGAAAGCTTTCTCTGCATCTATTGAGATGATCATATGGTTTTTCTCCTTCAACTTGTTAATATGGTGTATCACATTGATTGATTTGCGTATATTGAAGAATCCTTGCATTCCTGGAATAAACCCCACTTGATCATGGTGTATGATCCTTTTAATGTGCTGTTGGATTCTGTTTGCTAGTATTTTGTTGAGGATTTTTGCATCTATGTTCATCAGTGATATTGGCCTGTAGTTTTCTTTCTTTGTGACATCCTTGCCTGGTTTTGGTATCAAGGTGATGGTGGCCTCGTAGAATGAGTTTGGGAGTGTTCCTTCCTCTGATATTGTTTGGAAGAGTTTGAGAAGGATGGGTGTTAGCTCTTCTCTAAATGTTTGATAGAATTCGCCTGTGAAGCCATCTGGTCCTGGGCTTTTGTTTGTTGGAAGATTTTTAATCACAGTTTCAATTTCAGTGCTTGTGATTGGTCTATTCATATTTTCTATTTCTTCCTGAGTCAGTCTTGGTAGGTTGTGCATTTCTAAGAATTTGTCCATTTCTTCCAGGTTGTCCATTTTATTGGCATAGAGTTGCTTATAGTAATCTCTCATGATCTTTTGTATTTCTGCAGTGTCAGTTGTTACTTCTCCTTTTTCATTTCTAATTCTACTGATTTGAGTCTTCTCCCTTCTTTTCTTGATGAGTCTGGCTAATGGTTTGTCAATTTTGTTTATCTTCTCAAAGAACCAGCTTTTAGTTTGGTTGATCTTTGCTATCGTTTCCTTCATTTCTTTTTCATTTATTTCTGATCTGATCTTTATGATTTCTTTCCTTCTGCTAACTTTGGGGGTTTTTTGTTCTTCTTTCTCTAATTGCTTTAGGTGCAGGGTCAGGTTGTTTACTCGAAATGTTTCCTGTTTCTTAAGGTGGGATTGTATTGCTATAAACTTCCCCCTTAGAACTGCTTTTGCTGCGTCCCATAGGTTTTGGCTCGTCATGTCTCCATTGTCATTTGTTTCTAAGTATTTCTTAATTTCCTCTTTGATTTCTTCAGTGATCACTTCATTATTGAGTAGTGTATTGTTTAGCCTCCATGTGTTTGTATTTTTTACAGATCTTTTCCTGTAATTGATGTCTAGTCTCATAGCATTGTGGTCGGAAAAGATACTTGATACAATTTCAATTTTCTTAAATTTACCAAGGCTTGATTTGTGACCCAAGATATGATCTATCCTGGAGAATGTTCCATGAGCACTTGAGAAAAATGTGTATTCTGTTGTTTTTGGGTGGAATGTCCTATAAATATCAATTAAGTCCATCTTGTTTAATGTATCATTTAAAGCTTGTGTTTCCTTATTTATTTTCATTTTGGATGATCTGTCCATTGGTGAAAGTGGGGTGTTAAAGTCCCCTACTATGATTGTGTTACTGTCGATTTCCCCTTTTATGGCTGTTAGTATTTGCCTTATGTATTGAGGTGCTCCTATGTTGGGTGCATAAATATTTACAATTGTTATATCTTCTTCTTGGATCGATCCCTTTATCATTATGTAGTGTCCTTCTTTGTCTCTTCTAATAGTCTTTATTTTAAAGTCTATTTTGTCTGATATAAGAATTGCTACTCCAGCTTTCTTTTGATTTCCATTTGCATGGAATATCTTTTTCCATCCCCTTACTTTCAATCTGTATGTGTCTCTAGGTCTGAAGTGGGTCTCTTGTAGACAGCATATATATGGGTCTTGTTTTTGCATCCATTCAGCCACTCTGTGTCTTTTGGTGGGAGCATTTAGTCCATTTACATTTAAGGTAATTATTGATATGTATGTTCCTATTCCCATTTCCTTAATGGCTTTGGGTTCGTTACTGTAGGTATAGTCCTTCTGTTGTGTTTCTTGCCTAGAGAAGTTCCTTTAGCATTTGTTGTAAAGCTGGTTTGGTGGTGCTGAACTCTCTCAGCTTTTGCTTGTCTGTAAACGTTTTAATTTCTCCATCAAATCTGAATGAGATCCTTGCTGGGTAGAGTAATCTTGGTTGCAGGTTTCTCTCCTTCATCACTTTAATTATGTCCTGCCACTCCCTTCTGGCTTGTAGAGTTTCTGCTGAGAGATCAGCTGTTAACCTGATGGGGATTCCCTTGTGTGTTATTTGTTGTTTTTCCCTTGCTGCTTTTAATATGATTTCTTTGTGTTTAATTTTTGACAGTTTGATTAATATGTGTCTTGGCGTATTTCTTCTTGGATTTATTCTGTATGGGACTCTCTGTGCCTCCTGGACTTGATTACCTATTTCCTTTCCCATATTAGGGAAGTTTTCAACTATAATCTCTTCAAATATTTTCTCAGTCCCTTTCTTTTTCTCTTCTTCTTCTGGAACCCCTATAATTCGAATGTTGGTGTGTTTAATGTTGTCCCAGAGGTCTCTGAGACTGTCCTCTGTTCTTTTCATTCTTTTTTCTTTATTTTTCTCTGCATCAGTTATTTCCACTATTTTATCTTCCACCTCACTTATCCGTTCTTCTGCCTCAGTTATTCTGCTATTGATCCCATCTAGAGTATTTTTCATTTCATTTATTGTGTTTTTAATCGATGCTTGATTCATCTTTAGTTCTTCTAGGTCCTTGTTAACTGTTTCTTGCATATTGTCTATTCTATTTCCAAGATTTTGGATCTGGGAAATAGAATCTTGGATCAGCTTTACTATCATTATTCTGAATTCTTTTTCAGGTAGACTGCCTATTACCTCTTCATTTGTTAGGTCTGGTAGGTTTTTATCTTGCTCCTTCACCTGCTGTGTGTTTTTCTGCTTTCTCATTTTGCTTATGTTACTGTGTTTGGGGTCTCCTTTTTGCAGGCTGCAGATTCGTAGTCCCGTTGTTTTTGGTGTCTGTCCCCCGTGGCTAAGGTTGTTTCAGTAGGTTGTGTAGGCTTCCTGGTGGTGGGGACTAATGCCTGTGTTCTGGTGGTTGAAGCTCGATCTTGTCTTTCTGGTGGACAGGTCCACGTCTGGTGGTGTGTTTTGGGGTGCCTGTGGCCTTATTATGTTTTTAGGTATCCTCTCTGCTAATGGGTGGGGTTGTGTTCCTGCCTTGCTAGTTGCTTGGCATAGGGTGACCAGCACTGTAGCTTGCTGGTCGTTGACTGAAGCTGGGTGCTGGTGTTGAGATGGAGATCCCTGGGAGATTTTCGCTGCTTGATATTATGTGGAGCTGGGAGGTCTCTTGTGGACCCGTGTCCTGAAGTTGGCTCTCCCACTTCAGAGGCACAGCACTAACTCCTGGCTGCAGCACCAAGAGCCTTTCATCCACCCGGCTCAGAATAACAGTGAGAAAAAGTAGAAAGAAATAATTAGTAGAAGAAAGAAAGAGAGATTGAAAGAAAGGAAGAAGGGAAGTAAGGAAGGAAGGAAGGAAGAAAGAAAGAAAGGAGGGAGGGAGGAAGGATGGAAAGAAAGGAAAGAAAGGAGGGAGGGAGGGAGGAATGAAAGCAAAAGGAAGAGTGAATGGAAGAAGAGAGGGAGGGAGGGAGGAAGGAAAGAAAGAAAGAAAGACAGAAGGGAGGGAGGAAGGAAAGAAAGAAAGACAGAAGGGAGGGAGGGAGGGAGGAAGGAAAGAAAAAGAAAGTGGAAAGAAGAAGGGTGGGAGGGAGGGAGGGATGGAGGAAAGAAAAAGAAAGAAGGAAAGGAGGAGCGGAGGGAGGGAGGGAGGAAGGGAAGGGAGGAAAAAAAGAAAGAGCAGGTAAAGTAAAATAGAATAAAGTATGAAATATAGTAGCGTTATTAAAATTAAAAAGTAATTATTGAAAAAAAACACGGACCGAAAGAACCCTGGGACATATGGTGGAAGCAAAGCTATACAGAGAGAATCTTACACAGAAGATTACACATACACATTCACAAAAAGAGAGCAGGGGGAAAAATCAAAAATCTTGCTCTCCAAGTCCACCTCCTCGATTTGGGATAATTCGTTGTAAAAAGAGGAAAAGGGCGAAAAGTCTGAAATCTTGCTAAGTCCACCTCCTTAATTTGAGATAATTCGTTGTAAAAAGAGGAAAAAAAAAGGGGGGAAAGTCTTAAATCTTGTCCTCAAAGTCCACTTCCTCAATTTGGGATGATTCGCTGTCCATTCATGCACTCCACAGACGCAGGGCACATCAAATGGACCGTGGAGCTTTAATCCGCTGCCTCGGAGGCTGCACAGAGAGATTTCCCTGTCTCTGCTCTCACAGCTCCCGGGTCTCAGCCTTGGACCTGGCCCCGCCTCTCCACATAGGTCGCCGGAGGGCGTCCGTTCTTCGCTCAGGCAGGACGGGTTTAAAGGAGCCGCTGATTCGGGGGCTCTGGCTCACTCAGGCAGAGGGGAGGGAGGGGAATGCCCTCTCCTCGCGCACCAGGCAACAAAAGGGAAAAAAGTCTCTTGCCTCTCCGGTAGCTCCAGACCCTTTCCCCGGACTCCCTCCGGGCTAGCACTAACCCCTTCAGGGTCTCTTCCTGCCGCCAGCCCCAGACCTCTCCCTGCGCTCCGACTGAAAGCCGATACCCGAGCCTCAGCTCCCAGCCCCGCCCGCCCTGGCGGCCGAGCAGACAAGTCTCTCGGGCTGGTGTGTGCCTGAGGGCACCGATCCTCTGTGCCAAAATCTCTCTGCTTTGCCCTCCACACCCCTGTTGCTGTGCTCTCCTCCGCTACTCCGAAGCTTTCCCCCTCCGCCACCTGCAGTCTCCGCCCGCGAAGGGGCTTGTAGTGTGTAGAAACCTTCCCTCCTTCACGGCTCCCTCCCACTGGTGCAGGTCCCGTCCATATCCTATTGTCTCTGTTTATTCTTTTTTTCTTTTGACCTACCCAGGTATGTGGGGAGTTTCTTGCCCTTTGGGGGGTCTGAGGTCCTCTGTCAGCGTTCAGTAGGTGCTCTGTTGGAGTTGTTCCACGCGTAGATGAATTTCTGATGTATCTGTGGGGAGGAAGGTGATCTCCGCGTCTTACTCTTCCGCCATCTTCCTCCGGCTCAAACATACCAATTTAAAAGTGAAAGGGAAATAAGTTAATAATCCAAAATGTTCTCATTCAGAATTCAGAGAAAAGGGAGTAATCTAGAGAGGTTCTTGATCTATAGCACACATGAAATACTAGACAAGAAGAGTAGTATCTCTCTCTGCTAGTGGGGGAACGAAATCCTTGATTAGTCAATCTGGCTGCCCCAATTCTATTCTCTGGCATGTTCTCCTCTATGCCTGACAGAGACACAGAAATAACTTACACTCTAGAAGTTCTATCAGTTTAGAAGCCCACTTTCTATAGGTACAACTGTAGGGAACTTGGGGGTGCCTTAGAAATTAATAAAATACATTTGACAAGATTGCATTTCTCTGCCAATACAACTACTTTAAAACCGCAGTCAACTGAAAGGATATTACATTCCTATGAAGTCTTGTTAGTAACCTACACCAGAATATTTAAACAGACATGATCCATGAATGTTGATTTCAGCTGGTAGATTGTTTCTGATAGCAATAGACCTTTATGCTAGATTGTAGTGGATGCCATGGGGCACCTCCTAGAAGCCCTGTCCAAGATCGAAACCCTCATTTTCCTACTGCTGAGAGATTTAGCAACTAATGACTCTCTACTGTCTTTCTCTAGAACTTTCCTTCAGGTAAAGAAAGCTGCCTTGTTCAAGTTTTACCACTTTTCTTGGTTTAGTCTACATCCAATGACTGGTCAGTACAGAGATATAAATGCCCAGCTTCCTTATCTAGCCTCAGACAACTCTGAAGAGGCAACCAGCTCCATAACTACAGATAGGATTGACTAAAGACTTATTTTTACTGTATCACTCTGTCCCATGTTTGCTCTGCCCATTTCTGCTTCCTTAATTCCCCCAGAGGTGTTGATTCAGAAAGCACACCTCCCAACACACCCACTGCTTGCAAATCCTCATCTCAGAGCCTGCTTACCAGGAAACCCAAGATATAATAGATGGCACCAGGAGTGGCCTAAGAGAAAAGACTCTAAACTGAAATTCTGCAGCTAAGCTAGATCACCTACAGGCTGTCAGGCAAGGAGGACCCCAAAATGGTGGTTGGTGGAGCATGGATAGTCCTTGGCATGTAGGAGCAGTGTAATTGTTAACACATTCTCCAGTGATAAACTAGGATGGCATACCAGGAAAAGGGCACTGAAAGGATGTTGCTCTGGTCAATGAATGCTTTGAAGATAAAAATGAAATGAAAGAATGAGGTGATTAATTTCCAGCCATAGATTAAGGCTAGAGGATCTCTTTAGCAGTATATAAAGAGATTCCCATCTTCTACAATGAGAGAGAAGAAAAAGCTGAGAGTGGTGCTCAAGGTTTAATTATAATAGCAACAGAGGTAGAGAGGATATTGAATTTTCAAACTTAACAGGTCTGCTATGGCAAGATAAGGACTTTTATTAGAAAGAAATGGACTCTGGGACAACCAAAAGCTGCCACATTTTAGTAGGACTTTCTATCAGTCGGGGCTCCACCTGCAAAGCAGATCAGTAAGATATACACACATACATACATCACTGTGTGTGTGTGTGTGTATGTATATATAGACACATACATACATGTAAGTACATTCATATATATGAAATTTATTGCAAGGAATTGGCTTATGAAATTAGGAAGCTGGCTAATCAAGTCTGACATCCATCTGGTAGGCAAGCCATCAGGAGGGACAGGCTGGAAACTCTCTCACATCTACAAAACACCTTCATAACAATACCTTGATTCATGTTTTATTGAATACTTAGGGACTAATAGCCTGGCAGAGTTGACACGTATAACTGATCCTCACAGGCCTAGAACAGGAAAGGACTCTACAGCAGCATCGGGTTGTTTTAATTACAATTTATTACCTCATAGTTTCTGTGGAGGAATCAGGGCACAGTTTATAGGGAACCTCTGCTTAGGGTCACTTGAGGTTACAATCAAGAACTTATCTATGGTGGGAAAATATGCCATGTGAAATTTATGGTGTTGACCCAATAGAAGAGACACATCATAAATTTTGCCCTTAAGCCATCATACACTTTTCAAGAACATTTCCTGATGTGCTGTTGGACTCTATTAGAGATGAAGTCCCTAACTATGGGACAAGTGAGTATGTGGCCAGAACCCATCATAAGGTAGGATCTGTTAGACATCCAAATCAGAAGACCCGAGAATTTCAGGTAAGTGGAATCCAAAAACAGCCACACCAAGACACATTATAATTAAATTGTCAAAAGTTAAAGACAAGGATAAAATCTTTAAAGAAGCAAGAGAAAAACAACTTGTTACATACAAGGTAACCTCCATAAGACTATCAGCAGCTTTTTCAGCAGAAATTTTGGAGTCGAGAAGGGAGTGGCATGATACATTCAGAGTGCTGAAAGAAAAACAACAACAACAAAAGCTACCAATCAAGATTACTCTACCTGGCAAAGTTGTCCTTCAGAATTGAAGGAGTGATAAAGAGATTTCCAGACAAGCAAAAGATGAAGGAGTTCATCCCCACTAATCTGGTCATACAAGAAATGTTAAGTGGACTTCTTCAAACTGAAATGAAAAGATATTCATTACAAGAAAACATACAGAAGTACAAATCTCACTGGCAAAGATAAATACATAATTAAGTTCAGAATACTCTAATTTTGTAACAGTATTAGATAAATCTTTTATAAATCTAGCATGTAGATTAAAAGACAAAAGTATTAAAAATAGGCCTTCCCTGGTGGCACAGTCATTGAGAGTCTGCCTGCTGATGCAGGGGACACGGGTTCATGTCCCAGTCCGGGAAGATCCCACATGCCACGGAGCGGCTAGGCCCGTGAGCCATGGCCACTGAGCCTGTGTGTCTGGAGCCTGTGCTCTACAATGGGAGAGGCCACAACAGTTAGAGGCCTGTGTACCACCAAAAAAAAAAGTATTAAAAATAACTATAACTACAATAATTTGTTAATGGATACACAAAATAAAAAGATATAAATTGTGACATCAAAAACAAAGTGGAAAGAGGTAGTGTATAAAAGTAAAGCTTTAGTATGTGTTTGAAGTTAAGTTGTTATCAGCTTAAAATAGGCAGTTATAAATATAGATATTTTATGTAAGCCTCCTCATAACTACAAAGCAAAAACCTATAGTAGATACAAAAAAATGAATAAATAAAGAGAAAGGAATCTAAAGATACCACTACAAAAAAATCATCAAATCACAAAGGAAGAGAACAAGAGAAGAAAGGAACAAAGGAATACAAAAGAAAAGGCAATAGTAAGTACCTATGTAAAAATAACTACTTTAAATATAAATGGATTAAATTCTCTAATCAAAAGACATAGAATGGCTGAATAACTTTTTAAAAATAAGACCCAACTAACGTTGCCTACAAGAGACAAAACTCAGCTTTAAGGAAACATACACAGAAAGTAAAAAGATGGAAAAAGAGATTCCATGCAAAAGGAAAACAAAAATAAACAGTGATAGCTACACTTACACCAGGCAAAATAGAGTTTAAGCCAATGACTGTAAATAGAGAAAAATGAGGGCATTATATAATAATAAAAGAGTCAATCGAACAAGAGGATATAACATTTGTAAAATTTATGCACCCAACATAGAAGCACCTAAATATATAATGCAAAATTTAACAGACCTGAAGGGAGAAATAGAAAGCAATAGAATAATATTATGGGACTTCACTACCCCACTTGCAGCAATGGTAGATCATGCAGGCAAAAAATCAATAAGGAAACATTGGAGTTAAATGGAACATTGGACCAGATGGACTTAACAAGAATTTACAGAATATTACATCCAACAAGCAGAATAATATATATCCTTCTCAAACGTACATGGGACATTCCTCAGGATAGATCATATTTTAGACCACAAAATAAGTTTTAAAATTTAAGAAGGTTCTCCACCAGAAGACTACTAAATCTCATCAATGAATTCAGTAAAATTGTAGGATACAAAATTAGTATACAGAAATATGTTGCATTTCTACATACTAAAAACAAACTATCAGAAAGAGAAATTAAGGAAACAATCCAATTTACCATCACATTAAAAAGAATAAAATATCTAGGAATAAATCTACCTAAGGATGTAAAAGACCTATACTCAGAAAACTATAAGACACTGATGAAAGAAATTGAAGACAACACAAACAGATGAGGAGATATACCGTGTATTTGGATTGAAAGAATTGATATAGTTAAAATGATCATATTACCCAAGGCAATCTACAGATTCAGTGCAACCCCTATCAAAATAATAACAGTGTTTTTCACAGAACTAGAACAAATAATTTTAAAATTTGTATGGAAACAAAAAGACCCTGAATAGCCAAAAGCATCCTGAGAAAGAAGAACAGAGTTGGAGGAATCATGCTCCCTGACTTCGGACTATACTACAAAGCTACAGTAATCAAAACAGTGTGATATTGGCACAAAACAGACACATAGATCAATGGAAGAGAATAGAGAGCCCAGAAATAAACCCACACACTTATGGTCTACAACAAAGGAGGCAAGAATATACAATGGAGAAAAGACAGTCTCTTCAATAAGTGGTGTTGGGAAAACTGGACAGCTACATGTAAAAAAAATAAATTAGAACATTTTTTAACACTATATACAAAAATAAACTCAAAATGGATTAGAGAGCTAAATGTAAGACCAGATACCATAAAAGTCCTAGAAGAAAACGTAGACAGAGCACTCTTGACATAAAACATAGGAATATTTTTTTTAGACCTGTCTCCTAAAACAAAGGGGAAAAAAGCAACACTAAACAAAGGGGACCTAATGAAACTTAAAAGCTTTTGCACAGCAAAGGAAACAACTGACAAAATGAAAAGACAATCTACTGAATGGGAGAAAATATTTGCAAATGATATGACCAATAAGGGATTACTATCCAACATATATAAATAGCTCATACAACTCAACATCAAAAAAACAAAACACCTGATTAGAAAATGGGCAGAAAAACTGAATAGAAATTTATCCAAAGAGGATATGCAGATGGCTAATAGGCACATGAAAAATAGAAATCAGTTACAAGAAGAAAACTAGAAAATTCACAAATATTTGAAGACTAAACAGCATGATCATGGATAACAAATGAGTCAAGAAGAAATCAAAAGGAAAATCAGAAAATATCTTGAAACAAAAGATAATGGAAATACAATATACCAAAACTTATGGGATGCAACAAAAGCACTTCTAGGAGGGATGTTTATAGTGATAGCTGCAAACATTAAAAAAAAAAAGTCTCAAAAACCAACTTAATTTTACACCTCAAGGAACTGGAAAAAGAACAAACTAAGCCCAAAATTAGTAGAAGGAAGGAAATAACAGTAATCAGAAGGGAAATAAACAAAATAGAGACTAAACAAAATAGACAAAACACTGGTTAGAATTACCAAAGAGAGAGAGAGAGAACTTAAATAAATAACATTAGAAATAAAAGAGGAGATATTACAACTGAAAATACAGGAATACAGAGGATCATAAGACTACTATGAACAATTAAATGCCAACAAGTTGGGCAACCTACAATAAATGGATAAATTTGTTGACATATACAACCCACCAAGACTGAATCATGAAGAAATAGAAAATCTGAATAGACCAATTATCAGGAAGGAGATTGAATCAGTAATTAAAAACCCCCTATCATAGAAAAGTCAAGGACCAGATGGCTTCACAGTTGAATTCTACTAATCATTTAAAGAAGAATTAATTTCTCAAAAATTTGAAGAGGAGGAAAGAATTCCAAACTCATTTTACAAGTCCAACAGTAAAAAAGCCAGACAAGGACACTACAAGAAAAGAAAATTTCAAGTCAACATCCAAGATGAACATAGATGCAAAAATCCTTAACAAAATATTAGTAAACTGAATGCAACTATACTGTCAAAGGATTATACACCATGATCAAGTGATATTTATTCCAGGGATGTCAGGATGGTTTTGACATATGTGAATCAATCAATGTAATACACCACATTAACAAAATGAAGGACAATAATCATATGATCATCTCAATAGATTCAGAAAAAAACATTTGACAAAATCCAGCATCCTTTCATAGTAAAAACTTTCAACAAACAGCGTATAGAGGGAATGTACCTCAATATAATAAAGACTGTATATGACAAGCCCACAGCTAACATCAAATTTAACAGTGAAAAGCTGAAATCTTTTCCTCTAAGATCAGGAGCAAGACAAAGATACTCACTCACCATATTCAACAGAGTACTGGAAGTCCTAGCCAGATCAATTAGTCAAGAGAAAGAAATGAAAGATATCCAAAATTGAAAGGAAGAAGTAAAGATAGAGTATTATAGAGTATTATAGAGTATTATGTCTCTGTTTCTATATGACATAGTATTATATATAGAAAACCTGAAAAACTTCACCAAAAACTATTAGAACTAAAAAATGAATTCAGTAAAGTTGTAGGATACAAAATCAATATACCAAAATCAATTTAGTTTCTATACACTAACAATGAACTATCAGAAAGAGAAATTAAGAAAATAATCCCACTTACAATTGCATCAAAAAATTAATGCTTAGAAATAAATTTAACCAAGGAGGTGGAGATTTGTACATTGAAAACTGAGACACTGATGAAAGAAATTGAAGATGACACAAATGAATGGAAAGATATTCCATGTTCATGGATTGGAAGAGTTAATATTGTTAAAGTGTCCGTGCTACCCATAGCAATCTACAGAGTCAATTCAATTCCTATCAAAACTCCAACAGTATTTTTCACAGAAATAGAACAAACTATCCTAAAATTGTATGGAACCAAAAGACTCTGAATAGCCAAAGCAATCTTGAGAAAGAAGAATAAATCTGGAGTCATAACACTTCCTGATTTCAAACTACATTACAAGCTATAGTATTCAAAATAGTGTGGAATTGGCATAAAAACAGACACAAAGGTCAATATAACACAATAGAGAGCCCAGAAATAAACCTATGCATATATGGTCAATTAATGTGGGAGAAAGCAGTCAGGAATATAAGTGGAGAAAAGGCAGTCAATAAAGGGTGTTGGGAAATTGGACAGCACATACAAAAGAATGAAATTGGACTGCAATTTTACACCATCATAAGTGTCAAGTCAAAATGGATTAAAGACTTAAATGTAAGACCTGGATTCATAAAACTCCTGGAAGAAAATATACAGGGTAAGCTCCTTCACATCAGTATTGGCAACGACTATTTTGGATCTGACAACAAAAGCAAAAGCAACAAAAACAAAAATCACTCAGTGGAACTACATCAAATTTAAATGCTTCTGCACAGCAAAGGAAACAATCAATAAAATAAAAAGGCAACCCACTGAATGGGAGAAAATATTTGCAAATAATATATCTGATAAGGAGTTAATATCCAAAATATTAAAAAAAAAACAACTCATACAATTCAATAGCAAAAACCCCTAAACAATCCAATTAAAAAATGGGAAGAGGAGCTGAATAGACATTTTTTCCAAAGAAGATATCAAATTGCCTGCAGGTATATGAAAAGGTACTCAGCATCACTAATCATTAGGGAAGTCAAGCCACAGTGAGCTATCACCTCACACCTTTTATAATGCCTATCATCCAAAAGACAATAGATAACAAATGCTGCAAGCATGTGGGGAAAATGGAACCCTTGTGCTCTGTTCGTGGGCATGTAAATTGGTGTAGCCACTAAGGTGAACAGTATGGAGGTTCCTTAAAAATTTAAAAAAGAATTACCATATGGTCCAGCAATCCCACTTCTGAATATATACCCAAAGGAAATTAAAACAGGATCTTGAAAAGATATTTGCATTCCATGTTCATTGCAGCATTATTCACAATTCACAATAGCCAAGACATGGAAACAACCTAATTATTCATCAATGGTTGAATGAATAAAGAATATATGGTGTATATATATATATATATATATATATATATATATATATATATACACACACACAATGGAATATTATTCAACCATGAGAATGAAGGAAATCCTGCCATTTGAGACAACACAGATGGGACTTGGGTGCCCAACATTTAGTAAATGTTATATAGGTGTCTGTTATTTTTAACCTTTATCAAATGCTTATTAGGTCCAGACTCTGTGCTAAGAGCTTTAATACATCACCCCACACAAAGCGTCTAACCCCACTCACAGAGTGTGGGCACTTCTCCTAGCATGTCAGAGGGTGAATCTGCAGCTCCGCAGGATTAAACAACATCCCTAGCTGCTCAAGTGTAAATGGCAGCGCAAGATTTTGAACTCAAGCCTACCTAACTTTCTAGTTCATGTTTTCTTCCTATGATATGAGTGGTACACTTCCTATTCCATGCCAAGTACTTTGAAAAATAAAGAGAAATATCATTTGCAGCTCCTGCCCTCATGGGTGTGGAAACTCCAGGAGTGAGTCAAGGCTGCCAGCAAATGCTCAGTTTGTTGGACCACTGGAGAGGCGGCCAGAGGAGCAGCAAAACACCTGAATCAGTCCAAAGTGCTGAATTTCGAACGTTAAGGAAAGCAGCCGCCTTGGATTTCCCTGAAGAGCAGTGAGCTGTCAGGTGCTGAGATTTCATCTGACAAAGGGCCCAGGTTATCTCCCTGCAGGGATCTGATATTTGACCTTGGTTTGCTTTTATTCCAAAGTCATAATGAAAGGCTGCGAGGAGTATAGCCAGACATGTCTGGCGTGGAAGGTTGGTGCCACTGAATAAATTGCAGTGATTAAGGAGTGAATATGTTTGGCAATCTCTAAAATAGCTTCCATTTTAATGATACTTTATTTCAAACAGGCTCTCTCTTCAACCCTGACCTTCTTTATGATATTCAATTCCACATTTTCAACTGTTTCTTTGATGGCCCCACAGGTAAGAACAATAATACCTTCAGAAAGAGAAATCCAAGTAAAATGGAAGTCATTATCCAAGCTTACCTTCCTACATAGACCTTATTGTCCTAGATACTGTCATTCACCTGGTGCAGGCTTAACACTTGGAAATCATCCTTGACCCTCTCCTTCAAGATAATCACTGGGTTCTACTGAATTTTCCTCATTCAAATTTTCCTCTTATTTTTAAACTACAGCTATCTCTCTAGCTCACACCCACATAAGCACACACTCAAGATTATGACTACTTTTTATTTTTATTATTTAAAACATTTTTTTTGATGTAGACCATTTTTAAAGTCTTTATTGAATTTGTTACAATATTGCTCTGCTTTATGTTTTGGATTTTTGGCCGCGAAGCATGTGGGGTCTTAGCTCCCCAATCAGGGATCGAACCCGCACCCCCTGCACTGGAAGGCAAAGGCTTAACCACTGGACCACCAGGAAAGCCCCTCTCTCATTTTTTGTTTAACTGTAATTTTTTAATTGGAAAACACATATACAACTTGGAATGGATTTGAGGCAAACTGTGCCATAAGCAGATTTCCTTTAAGTGGCTAACACAAAGTTTAAAAAGCAAGAAACAATAAAAGAAAGTGTTTCTGGCACAGGACCAGCCATACAAAAAAACAGTGTACGAGTACTGGATAAAACACCCATATCTCAATAGTGCAACTTTTAAGTGCGTATTGCTGACTGTCCATAGTTCACTTAGAGTTACAACTCCACACTTCACCAACAGCATGCTGACAGTTCCTAAAGAAAATTACTTTTAAAAAAAAGAAAAAAGCATAGCCCAGATGTTCCCTCATTTGACCCACTCCATCTCAGTGTAGATACGCAGAAGGGCTTAGATATATCCAGAGTATTTTTTAACGAAACTCCCTCCTTTCACTTCAAATTCTTCCTACCCAGTATGCAAAAATGTCATTTAAAATACTCTTTAGTATTTAGCATTTTAGTGTATCCTTTAGTAAGAAAAGGAAAAAACAGTAGCCTCATCAGATATGTCATATGGATACCATGACCCCATCATATAATGTGACCATAGAGACCTTCATCCGAGTCTAACCATGAGAAAAAAATATCAGACACAGCCAGGCTGAGAGAAATTCTGCAGGATACTTGGTCAGCATACCTTAATACTGCCAAGGTCATGAAAAGCAAGTAAAAGCTGAGAAACTGCCATAGACCAGAAGAAACTCAGGAGGTATGACAGTTAAACACATTATGGTACCCTGGTCTTCATCCTGAGATAGCAAGAGGACATTAATGGAAAAATAGGTGAATTCCAAATAAAGTCTGGAATTTAGTTAGTAGTAATGTACCAATGTTGATTACTTAGTTCTGACAAATGTACCATGCAATTGAAGATGATGACAGGGAAAAATAGCAATCACACATGAACAATAGCATTTATTCTACACGTATGTGGATGTCTCTGCCATGTCTAGATATTTTATCTGTCAATGTCAGAAATTAAAATATTTTCTTGAGAAATAAATTAGCATAAGATATCTTTTCCTAAATCAGTTAACCCTGAAGATGAGATTATGTCCACAGATGCTAAGGGGAAATGAGTTCTCAGCACAGACATTATCTAATTAACAGCCAATGCTGGCATCTACTTAGCACTCCTCTGCACTAGCTCCATCCTTAAAGGCCAGCCCTCATTTACAGAAATGTTCACATTCAGTTCTGATAATATTTATCTTGTCAAGCCATGAAAAATTGTTGAAACATTATTTTGCATATCTTTGGGCATTTGATCCTGAGAGAAAATATTCAAGCCCAGCGTAGGGTCCATTTGCCAGACACCACTTTACCAGAGGGAAAGTAAAGTTTGCCAAGTTCTGTGTTTCTCTCAACATTTTTTAAGTAAGTAATTTCTCCTGAATCTTCTGAGACTCTGATGCACCACTTTTCAGGCTGCTCGAAAGCTAAGACACCGAAACAAGAGAAATTTAGTTAGAGGAAAAAAAAATGTTGTTTCAAGATCAGAAGCTGGTAAGCTACTTTCACATCAGAAGTTCAATTTAATCTGAAAGGAAAACAAATCCATCAATGTCCATTCAACTAGCTCACAGACCTGTGGGACATTCCGTTTCCTCCTAGTTGAATCTGTGTGTTAGATGTTATTTGGGTCTTTCTATTCCTGAAACACTTACTTTAAGTTGTACTACATAATTGAATTTTGCATTCTTTTTCTTAGTCTGCATATGTCTACATTTTTTTCAAATTCTCCTTAGATTTTATTTTAATATCTTTATTGGAGTATAATTGCTTTACAATGGTGTCTTAGTTTCTGCTGTATAACAAAGTGAATCAGCTGTACATATACATACATCCCTGTATCTCCTCCCTCTTGCATCTCCCTCCCACCCTCCCTCTCCTTAGATTTTTAACTGCAGATAAAATTTACTTAAAATGGTAGAGTGATTTTTTGTTTAATTCAATGACATTAAGTAATATCAGGGAATCAGGCCATTTTGAGTGGGCTATAACAAGATGATCTGCTTCTGATTCAGTGGCCATTCCCTTTCATTATGCGCTGCTGGCACCTTGGCCATGGTGGCATCCCTCATCAATGCACCGCCATGTTTAGGGGATAATAGTCTGATGGAAACACATTCCAAGGAGAAGTAATTTTAGTGATGCTTCACACAAAGACCAACCTTAATAACCAAGCTTGAATGTAACTATTTCCATTAAAGTTATAAGACTACTTATGAATACAGCTTGGAAACTTCCATTTGATGAAGGAATCTAGGCAAACCCTCAGAGGAGCACTAAATGTTTAAACGTCCCTTACTCCAGAGGAAGAAAGCAATTTCCATGTGTCAAACACCTGCTCTTCCTAGGAACAACACACTGATGGGTGCTTTTAACTCCACTTTACAGATGAAGAAATTGAGGTTCAGAGAGTTTTAGTAACTTCATCAAGGTCACACAGGTAGTAGAAAAAGGAGTTAGGATTTGAACTCAGGTGTACCATGCTCCGGAGCCGTTGATTTACTGAATTTCCCTCAACATACTGAATGAGCATCACTAGCAGTGCCAGCCCCATCATTTATAGCAGCAATAGCAGTTATACTAGTAACAAGAAAGGTGAAGAAACATGAGCCTGACTTCTAAGTACAAGCCATCCAAGGGTATGAAGTGTTTTGTTTTTGTTTGCTTGCTTGTTGCTTTTGATACTATAAGCTCAGCTTCTCTGTACACTGGTGCCAAATCGAATCTTGGAGACAGAATTTTGGGTGAAGTAGAAAAGGAGAGCTTTATTAAGTTGCCAGGGAAAGGGGGAACACAGTAGGCTAGTGCCTCAAGAACTGTGGCCCCCTCCCTGGGGAATAGGGAGAGGTCTTATCCTTGGGGCTCGTGGTCAGGAGTATGCGATAAGAATCAAGGCAGAAACAGGCTTTGCATTCTTCTGATGAGTTGGTGGGGAGGTAAGTAGGAGTCAGCATCACCAACCTTCAGGTCCAACTGGTCTGGGGTCTACATGTTTGTGGGCAGCATACCATTGTAAATGGCTAACTTTTCCCCCACTGGAGGGGGTTTCAGTATCTGCAAAATAGCTCAAAGATATGGTTGTGTGCATTGTTGATGGGCAAACAGGACCTTGCCCCAAGACTACTCTTGACCGTTTGTTTCTCCTTGGTCTCACATCTCCTTCCTTCCCTAATTAACAACTGCTTGGATCTGCCCACTGGAAGTCAGGGAAGGTCGTGGAGGCTGAATGAAGGCTGTTTCCTGTAGGCAAAGAAACGGGGGACACAGAAAGACTTTGTGCCCAGGAGCCCCACAGGGCCCTGCTCAGTATCACTTTTGTGATTATGTTCCCCAGTGAAGAATACAGACATGCCATAGAACAGGGGCTCTGGAGTCAACCAGGCCTGCACCAAGCCTTTGCCCTTGCCCCACCTGTGGCCAGAGAAGCCTTGAGCAGCTGACCTAACCTCCCCAAACCTCACTTTTGACATTTGCCAACTGATGATAATAACTCTGGTTATGCATAGTGTTTGAAGGTGTTAACTGAAATAATGACCTGAGTGCTCCTTGAACATTGCTGGGAGTGTAGGAGGTGCTCTTAAATGACATTTCAATTTTGCACTCTAAAGCACGTCCCTCCTGTCTACATATAATAGGTTAAGACTGAAAGCTTGGGCAAAATCTTAGGAGTCCAGAAACCCAGAAAAATTGGTTACCGTTGCTGACAAAGTCTTCTTAATCAGCCCCAGTAAACCCACTTAATTCTCAATAAAGAATCTGATTTGAACTCTATGTCTCCTTTATCCATTCAGGAATTAGTAGGAGCTGAAAAACACAAACGCAAAATTAAGATGAACAAATGCACTGTGACCTGAGATTATGCAGAACATCAGCAAGGGAACCAGAGAGGGAGGAGACGCCGTTCCATTCTGCAGGAGAACTGTGGCCCCCTTCCCTCTGTTAAAAGCCAGGCCCTGGGGCTTTCCTGCAGGGTTAACAGAACGGCAGTGCATCCCTGATGGCGCTGTTTTGGAACCCTTCATCAGGCACCATGCCTCACACACACTGTGCGTGTCTCCTGTCCCTGCTGGCATGTTTGTTTCCCACGACAGACAAGTGCCTGGAGGGCCTGGCTCAAAGGATCCAGGACCCCACCTCTTCAACTCTCCTCCCATAAGTTTTCTCAGAGATACAGAACATTTGTCAAGACAGCTTCTTAGTCTGGGGCCAGTAAATTGTACCAAGTCTTCTGAATAAAGTAAGAGTCCACACTGTGGTTAAGTAGCCTTTATGTGGCCCCCAGGATCCTCACCTCCTGGAATTTATGCCTTCATCTACTCCCCTTCCTTTGATTGTGCACTTGACTTATTGACTTGCTTTCAATTAATAAAATACAGCAGACGTTATAGGATGTCAAGCTAAGATTAGCTTACAAAAACACTGTGGCATAAGCTAGGGACAACCTCTCTCTCTCTTGTTGGCACTGATAGACGCCAACTACCACATGTGAGCTGCCCCTTGGAGAGGCCCACATGGCAGGGAACGGAGCGAGGCCTCTGGCCAGCGGTAATCAGGGAACTGAAGCCCTCAGTCCAGAAGCATACAAGGAACTGAATCTTTCCAACAACCATGTGAGTAAGCTTGGAAGCGGATCCTCCCAGAGTCCAGTCCTCCAATGAGACCATACTGCCCATGGGCACATGCAACCTTGTGAAGGACCTCGGGTCAGAGGCACAGACATAGGCCATGCCCGATTCCTGACCCACAGAAACTGTGAGATAATAAATATTTGTCATTTCAAGCCATGAAGTTTTGGGTCAATTTTTTACACAGCCATAGAGGACACGCTCAGCAAATATTCCCAAGAGTCTGATGAGACAAAACAAGAGAACTTCCTTCAAATAAGGAAGCACTTAGGAGCAACACTTTCCTCATTACCAAAAAAACAACTCTGAATATGGATGGGTGTATATCACATCCAATTCCAGGATGTATGTTTTCTGAGGCAGGTATAGTATTAATACAATAACTAGTTGCTCAGATTTTCTGGTTTTAAATACTGACTCCACTACACACTAATTCTGTGGATTTGAGAAAGTTGATTAGCTCATCTGTGCCTCAGTTTCCTCCTATGTATAATGGGAATGATAACAGTTTCTACTGCATAGAGGTGTTAAGAGGATTAAATGAGTTGATTCCTTAAAGATTTTAGAATAGTGCCTTGTTCACAGTAAGAGATTAATAAATGCTACCCATTATTATTTACCAAGTTCAATGAATTGTTATCAAGATCCTTGAATAGTTGACTATGTCTATAGGTCTCTAGGATGATCCCCTGGCTGGATCCCTCAACTTCCTTCGTTAGTTATTTATACTTTTTAAAAAAACTTTATTGGAATATAGTTGATTTACAATCTTGTGTTAGTTTCAGACATACAGCAAAATGATTCAGTTATACATATGCATATATCCATTCTTTTTCAGATTATTTTCCCTTATAGGTCATTACAGAATATTGAGCAGAGTTCCCTGAGCTATAATTTCCATCTCTTCACACTCCCCATTAGCTGAGTCGCTCTGCTTACTCCAAAAGGAATGGGCCTCCTCAAACAGCCAGGAAGACCTTCCTGCCCCTCTGGCTCCAGGGTGGCACCCACCCAATCTAACAGTTATTTTTGAGCTTTTCACTTTAATTTGACAGGCATTCATTGGTGTATTTTTTTTCTTCAAACTCTAAGTTAAAGGTCACCCTCCTCCACCACCTGGCACAACACACATAAAGTGGCCATCCTTCACGATCAACAAAAGCACCTATGACGGGAGGTTTCAGTAATTACAATCCAAATAGAGCATCGTCCGTGTAGAGCATGACTCAGCGTAAAGTCCACATTCTTTAACACAGCATTTAACAAAACCATATTATACACGTGAAACTTGCTGAGACACTAGATTTTAATGGTTCCCAACACTAGAAAATATATAATTATGTGGCGCAATAGAGGTTTTAGCTAGCACTGCTACGGCAATCATATCGTGACACGAACGTATCTAATCAATACGTTGTACACCTTGAACTTACACAGTGTTGTATGGCTAATATAACTCAATTTAAAAAATTAAAGCATTAAACACACAGCATTCAGGGCCCTTGTTCATCTATCCCTTGCCTACTTCTCTAGCCTCAGGCTTCAGTCATACTGAACGACTCATAGCTCCCCACTGTCCCATGCCGTGTCATACCTCTCTGTAGGAGCGAACGGTTCCTTCTGCCCAGAATGTCTCCCTGTCCATCAAACTCATCCACCTGGTGACCTTCCTTTAGGATCCAATGAAGGCATTATTTCTTCCTCAGATTTTTGCTAATCTTCATCACTGTTACCACTTCATCTTTGCACAATCATTCTACTTCAACTTATATTTATTTTCTCATAAATCACTGCCTCCTTCACTGAAATACAAAATCCTTTAGGGTAGGGACCCTGTGTTGTTTAAGTTTGTGTTCCCAGAATATAACACAGCTTCAGGTTTACAATAGAGGCAAAATGAATGCATGAATGAATAGATGTCACCTGATCCTTTTATCTAACTATATACTGCAATCTATTTGAGGCCATGGGCCACCTCTCACGTTGCTATTCTTTTCATCATATCACACCATGCTACATACAGAGAGGTAGCTGAAGAAATATTTTTGACTACTTTGAAACTCACAGAACAATATTGATTCATTAAATGGTAACTGGTTGCAAATTCTTATTCAAACTCTTCGCTGTAGAGGGATAAATTAGTCATTCTTCCCAATTCTACTATCCACGTGAATTCTAGGTAATCTGTAGATTTTATAGAGTGTATTATGTTCTATTTTAATTACCTTCAATCATCATGAATTAAATGTGTTTCTAGTTTTTTCTTTCACTAAAATCATTCAAAATCCAAATGTACTTAGTTTATAGCATAGACTAAGTTTTGACAGTGAACATGAATGCTCTTTGGATGAGAGAATTTATGGGGTTGTGGTTTTGATACTTCTAAGTAAGATACATCATGAAGAAGCCTGTAGTTCCTCAGTAGGGAATCCCCAGGGGAGTAAAGATGGCTTGGTATAGTGTGATTTTTACTTCCACATCCCAGATGGTGCTGTCTCAATTCTTTCCTGCTCCTTCACGTACTCATCCCACTGATTGGTAATCCCTGATCTGCTTAGTTGTCCCTTTCTCCTAGAGATCTATGGTTTTCAAAGTGGTCTTCAGACTAGTAGCATCTCATTACACAGGAATTTGCTTTAAATTCAACTTACTGAGCCCTACCCCAGACCTAGTGAATCGACATCTCGGGCCTAAGGCCAGCAAACTTGTGTTTTACCAAGCTCTCCAGGTGATTCTGAGGTGCCTTAAAGTTTGGGAATCATGGCTATAGAGCATAAGTCTTTTGAGGGCAGTGTCCATGGATTACTTAAGCTGATATTTCCAGTGTACGTATTTGACCTAAGTAATCACTCAGTGAATGTTTGTTAAAGAATGACTGGACACATGTGTTACTTTTGAACCTTCTGAATTGTTCTATGGTGCTCTTCTGGGTCATCATGGGAAGATGGAATTATGAGCTGCCAGAATCCATATAACAAAAAAATGTTCAGGAAGGGGTGATTGACAAACTCATGCTACTCACCTTTCAAGTCTCACCTCAAGCCATACCAGCTTTGTTGACCTTTCTAACTGTATCAAGCAAGCTTATCTCTTGCCCTGCTATCTCCCTGTATGTGTCCATTTCTTATTATTTAAGTGACCTATCCTAACTGAACACTGACTATCGTTATTCATATTTGTATCCTCAACCCATAGCATGGCACACATAGCACACTGCTTAGGACATAGCTAATGCAGAACAACTATTTATCCATTAACAAGCATTTATGGCATGTCTAGGTTTCCATTGAATTAAATCCCTGTTGAAAATATTATCAAAGCTATAACTGTCAGATTTGGTCCCTAGCATGAGCCAGGTCTTAGAAAGGTGATACCTTCCATTATTCCCAAACAGATCAGAGCAGAGTCCAGGAGCCAGGTTTTCTCTAGTACCTGCCTTCTCCCTTAACACTATTTTTTCTTTTCTCTAAGTCCTGATCAGGGCATGTCTTTGTTTCCATTTCTTTCAAGATCGTTCTCAAACCTGTCATCAAAGATGACTATCAACTAATGTGATAGCTAGTAAGTTTTAGATTTTCCTGACACTATAACCTTTAAAAGTCAAAATTTTAAAGATTAAATGATTGTCAACAGAGAAATTAATAAAATCCCCATTTCTTTCTTTCATTAAGGAATATTTCTTTCATTAACAAAAAATGTATTCAGTACCTAGCATCAGGCACCATTTTAGGTGCTGGGAATACATTCCTGAACAGGCACACCGTGACCCCTGCCCTTAAGGAGCTTGGGTCCAGTGGAGGAAGGGGCAGAAAAACAGAAAGAGAGAGACTATGAACAACAAACACAGACCAATATGTAAAATAGTAAAGTAGGAGGGGATAGGTGCTATGATAAAAGAAGGAGTGGCATGAATGGGATAACGGTAGTGAACTGACAGCCAGTTAATTGATTTACAGGTCAGGACAGAAGATTTTGCCCAGAGGGTCCTCAAAACCTATTATTTTACCTTTTCTATGTTCACCTCCTTTATTTTTTAAAGTCTCAGGGCTTCAAATATAATTTATATACAAATGACTCCAAAATTTATACTTCCAGTCTAGAGCTCCTCCATGGACTCCTGATATATACATTCGTCTGCCTCTCGGCATCTCCATTCAGATATCTAATAGGCATTCCCAATTCAGTTTTTCCAAAGCCCTGTCTTCTCCCCTGCCCTCTCCCCACACACAAATTTGTCCTCTCACAGTGGCTCCTGTCTCAGTTGACCTCTGTCCTCTACTTGCTCAGGCTAAAACACTTGGGGTCTTCATTAACCCTTCCCTGCCCCTAATGCCCCCTAATCTGATCTCACAGCAAATCCTGTCATCTGTACCTACAAGAGTTCTTCCAGAATCCATGCCTTATCACCACCCTGTGATTCAAGCCTCCATCCATTCTTGCTTGGATTATCAGAACTTCTCGTGAGAGTCATTTGCTTTTACTCTTAACTTCATCTGTTCATTACACAGCAACAACAGTGATGCAGTTATTGGTAAGTCAGGCCACATCCCTTCTCTGATTCAATCTCTCTACCATTGGCTCCCCATCTCACTCCTAAAATCCAAGCCCTGTGCTCTGGTCTGCAATGCCCTTCAGACCCTGACTCCACTGTCTCTCTGACTTCATAGCTTCCCCTTTTCCACTTCTCATCCTTCTCCAAACACTAGATTCTCTTATAATCCTGAAACACTCCAGGCACGTTCTCACCTCAAGGACTTTGCACATGCTGCCACCTCTGTCAGGTATATTTCCCCCCAGGTAACCAAGCATCTCTATCCCTCGCCTTTCATGTTACACAGTGAGGCCTCTCCTGACTACCCCTTATACATTGTAATTTCCACCTCCCAACACTCTCTGCCCGAATGTTGCCAATGGCATTTATTGTCAGCTGACACACTACATATTTTACTTATTAACTTACTGCCTATCACACCATCTCCAGAATATAAGCTACATGAGAGGGGGGCTTTTGTCTGAATGTTTCATTGCTGTACCCTTAGTACCTAGAAGAGTACCTGGAATATAACAGGCACTGTGTTCCCATCCGTTGTTCCAGTCATTTGTCCTGGAATCAGTACTGCATCAGGAAATGTACATCCTTCATATCATTTAATCCTCAAGACAGTCCTAGGTAGTAAGTCTGTTTTGCCCTTGAGAAAACTGAGGTTCAGAGAAACTGCATAACTTGTCCATGGTCATGTATCTTCTACCAGTTAGATCTAGAATTTGGATTTATAGTCTAAATCTCTAGGATATGACCTTGTAATTACCATGTTTTCTAGTTTCTGTCCTTGATGTTTTAACATCTGGGACCTTGCTGACCCTGGAAAGACTGCCCCTCCAAGGGCTAGCTGATGCCTAGAGACAGCAAACAACTCACCTGGAGGTGTACCTTTCATATGCAAACCAACCAGTCCAGAGCCTTCACCCCAACGACTTCCTTTATTGTTTGTGTAGTGTAAGAACTGAATAAAGAACTCAGACAACTATCCACCAACCCCTATTCATCCCAGGGCCAAGAACCAGACAACCAGGGATAGCTTCCATGCCCCAGAGACCACTGAAATTACCAAAACTCACCAGTCTAAGCATGCTTATCCTGCATTGCCAGGTCCTTCCTGTGGAAAACGTAATGAAGGTCCTTGCCCACATTTTCCTCCCACTCCTTCCACCCCCTGACCCACCCTGATGTTTGCCTTGTGGCCCTGCATGGGGTGGCACGGTGTGCCCCTCTTCTTGGTGCACCCCTCTTCTTCCCAATAGTTGGCCTCACCATAGCTGAATAATAATAAAATGGTTACAAACGCATCCTGAAAAATGCTTGAATGGCAGAGTGTCTGGGAATCCTGTTGTAGCAGGAAGGTTAAAATACCTGAAAAGAAAGAATATCTCAAGTACACACCTAACCCTATTCTTGAAGTAAATTTTATATGGGGAAACCTAGGAAGCTCATCATTATGTACATCAGGGAGCCAAAAAGTGGAAAAAGGTGGGATAGTAGTGACATAGGCATAAGCAACGAGTGCATACTTTACAAAGTCAAGACATATGGGTGAAGAGGGAAGCAAATCTCACTTACCAAGCACCTAGGGCACATTGCCATATAGTGCACTAGAAGTTTTCCATTATGTTAATTAAGCTCCATAAAAACCCTTGTAAGCAAGTGTTATTATTTCCATGTTACAGAAACTGAAACTAGGAATCAAAGAATTTAGGTAACTTGCTCAAGTTCATAAAGATAGGCAGAGGCCACTAGGCATCTATCAGGTTTCGACATGTATGTTTTTCCTTTCACTTCACTGAGTTCTAGGGATATGGCTGAACGAGAGGTTAGCTGGGCCCATCTAAGTTTTGCTATCTACTGATTTTCTTTGTTTCTTCAAATGACTTCTCATCCATTCTTTCCCTCTGCGTTTACTGGGGTTCTTCTATCCTCAAATAATGGAAAACTTGTCTCTCTGCATCTCAGTCATTTCTGATTAAATACCTTGTCATTTTCTTTCTTTTCATTTACAGACCTAGGATTGTACACCACTCTGTTTAATTGACAGACCCAGTTAGGTTGGGAACTGTCTTAAAAGAAAGTTTCTTTTGACAAATTACATTTGAGTGATTGATTGGCTCCTGCGCTAGAGATGCTGCCACTCCTCCTTCCTGACTTAGATAAAACTAAGTGGTTTAATACAAAGCTACTTCCTGTTGTCAGCCTCCTTATCAGCAGCCTGCAAAACTACTTTCAATTGTAGGCATTGCCCTGCCCTATTTGATAATGTAAATTTATTTAGCAGGCAAATAGACCTTTGAGAGTCAGGCAGATTGATAGGGACATAAATACAACAAGGCTTGAAGTACAAGAAAACAGAAAGGATTTGGACTTTCAGAGTATAAAAACAATCTAACAATCTCCATATATTAGTCATTTGATCTGGTTTTATTGCTTAGGTATAGCTGCATCTTAGTTGGATATAGCCATAGACAAGATTACCACTCTTCAGCCTAACTTTTCTCATCTCATAAGCAAGTATAGTTGTATCATGAGGTTCTTGCTAGGAATGAACAGGATACCATAAAGTACTCAATACTGTGGCTTTCTAGAGTGGGCTTCCACAATTGTCAACAGAATGGACAATGAAATTGGACCACTGGTCTTCAAGTCCTGACTTCACCATTCATAAACTGTATGACCTTGGGCAAGTTTCCTTTTTTTTTAAAAAATAAATTCATTCAGTCAGTCATTTTTGGCTGCGTTGAGCCTTCATTGCTGCGTGCCGGCTTTCTCTAGTTGTGGCAAGTGGGGGCTACTCTTCGTTGTGGTGCACGGGCTTCTCATTGTCATGGCTTCTCTTGTTGTGGAGCACAGGCTCTAGGCACGCGGGCTTCAGTAGTTGTGGCACACGGGCTTAGTTGCTCCGTGGCATGTGGGATCTTCCCTGGCCAGGGCTCAAACCCATGTCCCCTTCATTGGCAGGCAGATTCTTAAACACTGCACCACCAGAGATGTCCCTGGGCAAGTCTCTTAACTTCTCTGTGCTTTATCTACTTCAATTTCCCCATAAGGAAAATGGGGGGAAATATAGAAATACTCTTTAGGATTATTATTATGATAAAAAGAGTTAATGCATATAAAGGGCTTGCACTGGAGATCTATATGGATATCCATATATGCATATATTTGCATTTTTAAGTTGAGATGTAATTCACATAAAATTCACCACTGTAAAGTGTACAATGCAGAGATTTTTAGGATATTCACAATGTTGTGTAACCATCACCATAATCTATTTCCAAAATACTTCCATTACCCCGAGAAGAAACCCTGTAATGTTACCAGTCACTCACCACACTCTTCATCCCCTGGCAACCAATAATCTACTTTCTGTTCCTATGGATTTACTTATGTGGTCATTTCATATAAATGGAATCATACAATATGTGGCCATTTGTCTGGCTTCATTTACTTAGCATAAAGTTTTTAAGGACCACCTATGTTGTAGTATGAATCAATATGTCACTCCTTTTTATGGCAATAATATTCTGTCATATGGATATACCATGTAGTTCACCTATTCATCAGTTGATGGACATTTGGGCTGTTTCCACTTTTGCTTATTCTTTCCTGCTTAAATAATCTTGCCACCATTGTTGAAAAATGAAATGACCATAGATATATGGGTTGATTTCTGGACTCTCAATTCTATTACACTGATCTATGTATCTATTCTTCTGCCATTTTCTTAATCACTGTATCTTTGTAGTAAGTTTTGAAGTCAGAAAGTGTCAGTCCTCAAACTTTGTACTTCTTTTTCAAAATTATATCAATTCAGAGTCCTTTGTATTTCTCTATTTAGGATTATCTTCAAGGCAGCAAGAATTATGATAGGAATTATATCTATAGATCAGCTGGCGGAATATCACCATGTTAACAATATTAAGTCTTCCATGAATACAAGATACCTTTCCATTTACTTAGGTATTTAATTTCTTTCACAGTGCTTTATAGTTTTCAGTGTACAAGATTTGTACTTTGGTTAAATTTATTCCTAAGTATTGTATGCCTTTTGATGCTATTGCAAATGAAATTATTTTCTTATTTCATTTGCAGGTTATTCATTGCTAGTGTAGAGGGCTGAAACTGATTTTTTGTATATTGATCTTGCATCCTGAAACTTTGTTAAACTCATTCATTAGCTCTGGTGGTTGTGTGTGTATGTGTGTGTGTGTGTGTGTGTGTGTGTGTATTCTTCAGGGTTTTCTATATATAAGACCATGTTATCTGAAATAGAGTGTTTTATTCTCCCTTTCCAATATGGATGCATTTTTCATGTCTAATTTCCATGGATATAACCTTCAGCACAATGTTAAATAAACTGGGTGAGAGTGGAAATCCTTATTCCTGATCTCATGAAGAGAGCTTTCAGTCTTTGACCATCAGGTATGATATAGCTGTGAGTTTTTCATAGATGCTTTTTATCAGGTTGAAGAAGTTCCCCTCTCCTAGTTGACTGAATGTTTAAATTATTAAATGGTATCAGGTTTTGCCAATTTTTTCTCTGCTTAAATTGAGATGATCATGTAGTTTTTGTCCCTTATTAGTACGTTGTATTATGTTGATTGATTCATATATAATGAACAAACTTTGCATTCCTAGGAAAAATCCAAGTTGGACATGGTGTACAATACTTTACATACGATGTCAGATATAGTTTCTACTGTTTGTTGAGGATTCTTGCATCTGTATTTATAAAGGGTACTGGTCCCAGTTTACATGTCTTGTAATATCTTGGTCTGACTTTAGTATCAAGATAATGTTGGTCTCTAGAATGAATAAGGAAGTATTTCCTCCTCTTCTATATTTTGGAAGAGTTTGAAAACTACTGTTGTTCACTCTCCACTAAACATTTGGTGGAATTTACCAGTAAAGCTGAGGTAGGAGGTAGATGAGCTCCTGGGCTGGACAACTGGTGTTTGTCAAGTGGAGTAAAATTGGAGCTTTGTCTTCCCCCAGACACTGCAAGGACAAAGCAGAAGCTGAGCTCTGCTGGAATAAAGAGATAAGATGACCACTCCTGAGGTCAAGGAAACTTCCCTGACTACACAGACACAGAAAGACTCCTTGGGGGTCAAAAAGGAGGGGGTGCCACACCATGATAGGTGGAATCCATCTTAGCAAAAGGTTGCACGTGCATGCTGGGGAAGCCCTAGGACAGGTCAGCTGTGAAAAAAGAAACAAGATAATTGGCCAAAGACTTCTCTGTTGGCACAGTGGTTAAGAATCTGCCTGCCACTGCAGGGGACACGGGTTGCAGCCCTGGTCCGAGAAGATCCCACATGCCGCAGAGCAACTAAGCCCGTGCGCCACAACTACTGACCCTGCGCTCCAGAGCTGCAAGCCACAACTACTGAGCCCGCGTGCCACAACTACTGAAGCCTGCGCACCTAGAGCCCATGCTCCACAACAAGAGAAGCCACCACAATGAGAAGCCTGCACACCACAACGAAGAGTAGTTCCCATCGCTGCAAATAGAGCAAGTGCACACACAGCCAAGGAGACCTAACACAGCCCCCCCAAAAAAATTAATTAATTGATTTTTTAAAAAGATAATTGGCCAAATGTAAACAAAGACCTGGAAGGAATGTCTTGTATAAGTGATTTAAATCACCTCTTCAGTGTGCTTCTCATTCAGGATGTACACACTCCTCCCCAGGTATTTCTGCCTTGCTTCTGACTTAAATAAATAAACTGTTTCTCTGTGTGCTCACCCATACATTGTGCTGTGTACCTGTTTTTGCAGTTTTTACCTCCGTGAAATATTCTTGCTTTCAAATGGGGCAAGAGCCAGGGAACTTTGCTTCTAGCCTCTAGCCTCAGGTGGACTAGCATCTAGGTTCAATCCCTGGACAGGGAACTAACATCCTGCTTCAAGACAGCTGTCCCTCCAAGAACAAAGCCATTTGTGTCCTGGCTTTCTTTGTTGGAAGTTTTCTAATTAAAAACTCAATCTCTGGGCTTCCCTGGTGGCACAGTGGTTGAGAGTCCGCCTGCTGATGCAGGGGACACGGGTTCGTGTCCCGGTCCGGGAAGATCCTACATGCCGTGGAGCAGCTAGGCCCGTGAGCCATGGCTGCTGAGCCTGCGCGTCCGGAGCCTGTGCTCCTCAATGGGAGAGGCCGCAACAGTGAGAGGCCCACGTACCGCAAAAATAATAATAATAATAAAAACCTCAATCTCTTTATTTGTTATAGATGCATTTAGATTCTTGATTTTTCTTGTCACTTTTGATCATTTCTGTGGCTCTAGAAGCTTATTTCACCTATGCTGTCCAATTTTTTGTTTGGATACATACATACACTTACTTGTTTATAGCACTTCCTTTGAATCCCTTTTATTTCTCTAAGGTTGTTATTAACGCCCTCTATTTCATCCCAGATTTTATTAATCTGAGTTTTTTTCTCTTTTTTTCTTGATCAGATTAGCTAAACCTTTGTCAATTTTGTTGCTCTTCTTAAAGAATCAACTTTTGGTTTTGTTGATTTTCTCTATTGTTTTCTGATAATTTCTTTCTACTGTAATCTTTAATAATTCCTTTCTTCTGCTTCTTTTGGGTTAAACTGGTTCTTCTTTTTCCCTTGAGAGGAAGGATTAGAATTTTATCTGATATCTTCCTTTTTTTTTTTTCATTTTGAGGCATTTGCAGCTGTATATTTCTCTCTGATCACAGCTTTCACCGCATTCTGTATGTCTTGTTATGTTGTGTTTTGATATATTCATCAAAAAACACCTTCTAATTTCCACTGTAATCTCTTCTTTAACTTGTTGCTTATTTAGGAATGTGCTGTTTAATTTCCGTGTTTTGTGAATTTTTCAAATGTATTTGTTATTGATTTCAAATTTCATTTTGTTGTACTCAGAGAACATACTTTGTATGATTTCAATCATTTTAAATTTATTAATATGTAAGCTTAAAATATGGTCTATCCTGTGAAATGTTCCATATTTACTTGAGAAGAATGTGTATTCAGCTGCTGTTGGGTAGAGTGTTGCATAGATTTCTGTTAGGTCTACTTGGTTTATAGTGTGGCTCAAATCTTCTTTTTCCTTGCTGACTTTCTTTCTAATTTCATTATTGGAAGTAGGATATTGAAATCTTCAACTATTATTATTGAATTGTCTATTCCTCTTTTCAATTGTCAGTTTTTCTTCATATATTTTGGAGCTTTATTGTTAGGTGTATATGTGTTATAACTCTTATATCTTGATGCATTGTTATATAAAATACATATACTTCTTTATCTCTAGTGACAACTTTTATTTTAAAGTCTATTTTGTTTGATATCATCATAGACACTTCAGTTCTATTTTAGTTTCTATTTGCATAGTATATCTTTTTTCATCCTTTACTCTCAAATATTTGTGTCTCTTCAAGATAGCATATTGTTGGATCCTGTTTTTTAATCCATTCTTTCATCTTTACCCTTTAATTGGAAAGTTTACTTCATTTACATTGATGTAAGAAAGGATTTATTTCTTCCCTTTTGCTATTTGTTTTCTACATGCCATGTATTTTTTGTTCCTCAAATATACTGCCTTATTTTGTGTTAATTTTAAACTTAAATTTGCTAATATACCATTTTAATTCTCTTGCCATTTCATTTACTATATACATTTTAGTTATCTTCTTGGTTGTTGCCCTGGGGGTTACAACTGTCATCTTAATCTATTTCAGATTAATACTACCTTAACTTCAATAGTACACAAAATTTTTTTCTATGTAGCTCCATTTCCCTCACATTTTAATGGTGGTGTTAATATTTTAAATTACATCATTTTACATTGTGTGCCCATCAACATGGATTTATAATTACTGAGTTATGTAACTATCTTTTGAATCATATAGGGAAAAGGAGCTACAATAAAAAAGAATGAGTTCACACTGTCTTCGATATTTATCCATATAGCTACCTTCACTAGTGTTCTTATGTATTCATGTGGATGTGAGTTACTCTCTACTGTCCATTCACCTTACCTTGAAGAACTCTCTATAAAATTTCTTCTATGGGCTTCCTACTACCTTAACATTCTCTCAGTGTTTGTTTATCTGGTATGTCAGAACTTATCCTTCATTTTTGAAGGATAGCTTAGCAAGATACAGAATTTCTTGTTGATTTTTTTTTCATTCAGTTATTTGAATATGTCTTCACAATGCCTTCTAACCCTGTCCTTCCTGATGAGAAATGAGCTGTTAATCTTATTAAGGATCCCCTGTATGTGATTAATCACTTTTCTCTTGTTGAGTTGAAGATTCTGGTTTGGCTTTTGGTAGATTGATTATGTTGGGTCTGGGTGTGGATCTCTTTGAGTTTACCCCAAGTTAGAGTTTATTGAACTTCTTGTATGTATAGATTAATGTTTGGGAAGTTCGGGCAATTATTTCTTCAAACATTCTTTCTACTTCTTTTTATCCCCCTTCTCCTTCTGGGACTTTCATTACACATAGTTGGTACATATGATGATGTTCCATAGGTTTCTGAGGCTCTGTTCATTTTTATTCATTTTTGACTTTTTATTCCTCAGACTTGATAATCTCAACTGATGTATCTTCAAGTTCACCAACTCTTTCTTCTGCTTGCTTGCAAGTGCTGTTGAACCACTAAATTTACTAAAATAAATGTTTCATTTTTATTTCAGTTATTGTATTTTCAACTCTGTAATTTATATTTTAAAAATAATTTCTATCTTTTTGTTAAGACACTCTATTTGGTTGACATTGTTCTTGTCTATTTCTTTAGTTCTTTAAAGATGGTTTGCTTTTATAATTTGAATATATTTAAAATAGCTGATTTAAAGTCCTTGTCTAGAAATTTCCAGGTCTAGGCTTTCCTCAGGAGCAGATTCTATTCACTGTTTTGTTTTGTTTTTCTGGGTGTGTGTGTATGATTCACACTTTTTTTTTTTGCATTTCTGTAATATTTGTTGAAAACTGTAGGTATTTTGAATATTATAATGTACAACTCTGGAAATCAAATCACACCTCCCAGTTTTTTGGTTGGTACTGTTTACTATACTTGTAGTTGTTTGTTTAGTGTCTTTCCTAAATTAATTCTATGAAGTCTGTACTCCTTTTCAAGTGAGCCATTGAATTCCCTGTCCCTTACCTTAGTGGTCAATGAATGATTGAACAGAGAATTCCTCTGAAACCAAAAAACACTCAGTCTTTCTCAGGAGGGTTCTGTGTACATTTGGAGCACTCCTTTGACACATAGCCAGGGAGTTAGAGCTATGACTTAGCCTTCATTTTCCATTTGCACCAAGACTCAAGGTCAGCAAGAGGTGAGAGTCTCAGGACTTTCCTGAGCATGTGCACAGCCCTACACATACACGTGGCCTTCCAGGTTCCCAGGAATATGTCAGAGATTTTCAAAGTCCTTATGGCCATCTCATTCCACAGTTTTTCCCCATGAGCTTCTTGATTAGTCTAATGTTTGTCCCAACTGTTTTCTATTGCCAGCAGCAGCAGCAGCTAAAACATTTGCCTGTAAATATTTTCAGCAAATACTCCCTAGATGGTGGCTTTAGCACTGGGCAAGTTCTGAATCAGACAAGACTTTCATGCCAGTTTTCCAGGGAACTACCAGACAGTTCAGATTGTTGCAAGCCTTTGGTTGATTTCCAGAGATTAAAAAAAGAAAATGATTCTAAGTGCTTTTGCCAGCTTTTTTATTGCTTATGGAAGTATGGATTTTCAAAGTTCCTTACTCTGCCATTTTCACTGACATTACCCCACTATGTAAATTAATATAATTGTTGTTATTATCGTAGTTATTCATTTTCCATTTCCCCTATAGTACTGAGTCCCTCAGGTGAGATTTGTGATGAGATTTATTTTCTAATACTAACAATTTCACATTGTAAAACCAAAGACTATGTCTACATATTATAGTCTCCAAACTGGCCTATACCTAGCCCTTCAGTTCTTAGGTCCTGTGACATAAACCTCATGTCACATAGTTTCCCAATTGAGTGAAGAAACAGTCTTAATTGGGACTCTGATTTTTTTTCTATGGATTGGTTGATAGGCTTTCTCCTCAACTTGAAGAAATTGTAGCGATCCTGTGGCTCTTGATTCATTCTTCACTCAGAAGAGTTGGACTGGCTAGTTTATCCAGATAGAAGCACAGCATATAATTACAGGGTTCAATAAGGAGCAGTCTCTAACTTGACCCACCTGCTTGGAATACTAAAATTGTTTTTAATAAATATTTTTGAAGTACAATATGAATATAGAGAAGTACACAAATCAGGAGTGAACAGTCTGAACAATTTATGCAAAGTGAATGCATCTGTGTAGCTAGCCCTCAGATCAAGAAAATAACAATAACAAGTATCTCAAAAGAGTATTTGGTGCCCCAGTAGCTACCACCACTCTCCATGCAAAGGTAGCCATTTGACTGATTTCTAACAGTACATATTAGTTTTGCCTCTTTGGGGACTTTTGATATAAGAGGACTCATACAATACTTGTTCCATTCTGTCTGGCTTATTTATTTATTTATTTAACCAAAAGTTGGTGTTTGGGTTTTTTTAAAATTAATTAATTTATTTATTTTTGGCTGTATTGGGTTTTTGTTGCTGCGTGCAGCCTTTCTCTAGTTTTGGCCAGCAGGGGCTATTCTTCATTGTGGTGCATGGGCTTCTCATTGAGGTTGCTTCTCTTGTTGTGTAGCATGGGCTCTAGGCATGTGGGCTTCAGTAGTTGTAGCAGGTGTGCTCAGTAGTTGTGGCTCACAAGCTCTAGCATACAGGCTCCGTAGTTGTGGCATATGGGCTTAGCTGCTTTCCATTTTTTTGTATCTTTTTCAAAACCCGTCTTCTGTTTTTTTAGTTTTCAGATTATAGGTCTTTCACCTCTTTGATTAAGTTTAAGGTATTTTATTCTTTTTAATGTGATTATAAATGGGACTGTTTCCTTAATTTCTCTTACTGATAGTTCATTATTAGTGTATAGAGCAACAGATTTCTATATAATCTTGTATCCAGAAACTTTGCTGATTCATTTATTAGTTCTAATAACTTTTTAGTGGAGACTTCAGAGTTTTCTATATAAATTATCATGTCATCTGCAATAGTGTTTTAATTCTTCAATTCCAATTTGAATGTCTTTTATTTATTTTTCTTCTCTGATTGCCATGGTTAGGAATTCAAAACTTTGTTAAGTAGAAGTGGAAAGAGAGGCCATCTTTGACTTGTCCCTGATTTTAGAGTTTTTCATCATTAAGCCAATTAGTCTCAGGGATGGCATAATACATTTAAAAATTTTAGTTTTCAGTTTTCTCCCATTTGTCCTTTCACAAATGTAAAATGTACAACTGATGTCTATTTCTCCTAAAATTAAAGTATGTTCCAAAAATATCTACTCTGGGAATGAAAAGAAGGTAATAGAATATGAAAGTAGAGCAATATAGCATCTCTTTCATAGTAGTTTTACCTGAGTTTTTTCATACCAGCCTAAGAGTCTTACTTTACCACTCACTGTAGGTTTGTCATAAATGATCTTTATTATGTTGAGACATGTTTCCTCTATACCAATTTTGATAAGTTTTCATCATGAATGAATGTTGAAGTTTGTCAAATGCTTTTTCTGCATCTATTGAAATAATTATGTGAGTTTTATACTTCCTTCTGTTAATGTGGTATATCACATTGATTGACTTGCAAATATTGAACAATTCCTGCATCCCTGGAATAAATTCCACTTGATCGTGGTGTATGATCCTGTTTATATATTATTAAATTCAAATTGCACATATTTTGTTACCAAAGTTTGAGCAACCTCTAATAGCTTTTTTTGCTTGGATTGTCTATGAGGAAATGCTCCACAGACACCCAATAGTATTTCTCCTCACAGCTCTCCCACTAACCATAGGACTTGATGGCTCCACTCTACCCAGAATTCCTTCTTCTAGAGCACTCTAGAATATGGAGACATACACATCCTCTCTTAGTATCATATTAATAGTAACTAACAATCATGTTTATTAAATGTTGTGTTAAATGTTATACATGTGCAGCCTCATTTAGTCTCCATAATCACAAGCACTCAATCTGTAGGTGGGAAAAATTAAGGATTCACCTATCATTATCAATGTTAACATTGAAGGATACAATGACAACAATATACTTTCTCTTTCCAAGGCTAAGTTGTAAAGCATGTACCTTAACGGCTGTCATCCAAGCAGAAATTACTCCTTTTTACATGAGGACTTGAGTTCCAGCAATATTAAATTCTTCATCCAGAATCACAACCAGTTCACACATCTTTGGACTCCCATATGGAGTTCTTTATCCTACAGTATTTGGCAATCAATCCTCTTCACTATGTAACTTCTAAAACATTTCTTTTAAGTATTGTCTTCTTGCTATCGGCACCCTCCAGTAGTAGCAAAAGGAGTTAATGCTATAGAATTACAAAAAAAAAAAAAATCAACAAAGGTAGAGCACCCCATGATTTCTGCCTTGTCGTTGGGAGTATGGTGTAACTTAGTCCACACATAGCTCTGAATTAAAGCAGTGTTTCATCCCATTACCTTCAGTGGGATTCTCATTGCCCTTCCTGGAATAATTTCTCTCACTTCTCAAATTAAATGATACCTGAAAGGTTTAGCTGATGAACAGCTCCTGTTCTGTGGTAGGAGGTCTTCCTTCAGGAACATGGGACATGTATCTTTTACTCTTAGTGAAGACCATTAGCTTCAATAGAATGCCCTCTCTCTGACGTCTGCTACAGTAGTAATACTCTCAGCCCCATAATGCGGTTCATTTCCATGGCTCTGCATAAATAAGAATAGGATATCTGCAATATTTTTTCGACCAGGCTTTTAAAGAGACTGCATTGATGAAAGGGCATTAGAGATTATAGAATTGGCTCATTTATGGAAATGGTTTTTATTATTGTTGCCTACATTAGTAGTACAATATTATATTAATGGTGACAATGAGACAATCCAAATATTATACACGAAAAAATTCAGAAACTTATAGCTAGTTAGAAACTCACATTTAAAAAATGACATCAACATTCTCAGTAATATTAGCTAACACTTGTTGAGTGCTAAGCATTAGTCTAAGTACTTTGGCAGTCTTACCTAATTAATCCTAATGAGGTGAGCAACTTGCCCAGTGTCTCATGACTAGTAAGTGGTAGAGCTGGATTCAAGCCTGGAGAACACAGAGCCTGTGCCCTGAATATGGGACGTATTGCCCTGTGGAGCCCAACTCAAGACTGAACCCTGCACCACACATTCTATCACATTTCCTCAGCTAGGGGAGAGGAGCAAGCCTCACCTGTGCATGCTCATTAATACAGACAGTTTAAAATGCATGTAATGCAGTCATGGTTTCTCTCAGACTATAGAAACACACACACGTTACCAAACCAAATTTGGGTCTGCTCACCCATGCACAGTAAAGCCAGTCTACTGATCTACTGGGTCGTGGTGAAGGAAAGTACAGCATTTATTTCAGGGCACCAATCAAGAAATCCAAGCAGCTAGTGCTTAAAAGGCCCAAACTCCCCAAAGGCTTTCAGGAAAAGGTTTTTAAAGACAGGGTAAGGGACGGAGGTTTGGGGGGATGTGCTCAGCTCATGGATATTCTTCTGATTGGCTGGTGGTAAGGTAATACGGAGTCAACATCATCAACCTTCTGGTTCCAACCAGTCTGGGGTCTATGTGTTTGTGGGCAGCATACAGTTAATTTCTTCCACCTGGTGGGGGTTTCAGTATCTGCAAAACAGCTCAAAGGACATGTCTCTGAATATTATCTATAGCCCTTGAGGAGGAACTAAGGTCCTTGACTTTGTTTAATAGGTAAGGAAATGACCTCAGGTTTAATGACCTCAGGAAAATGTAAACAGGATCAGTGATTTCTTCTTCTTTCAGATAGTCAATCAGTGATCAGTCAAAAAGTATTTGCTGAGTACCTGCTATGTACTATGATAAGTTGCTAAGTCTCTCCAGAGATCATACTTCTTGCCTTTCAACTTGAATTGATAAGTGCATCACATCATTTTTGGGCTATGGGATAAAGATATAAGTATGCAAAAGGTTATAGTTGTCACTGTAGTAGGTTATAGATGTTGGAGGTTGCAGGTGTTAACTACTCACTTGCACTCTCTGCCCGAAAACATGCAAAAGGTCCAATGGGGATTTAATTTCAGCATAAGATGTCTTAAAGGGTTGGCTGATGCCCCACTTTATAGGGTTCTCTTGTAAAGTCGAGTTGGAAAATGGGATTTGGATCTGAAGGCAACGTGAGGTTTTTTTGTTACCTTGGCCCCAAGTCCAGCTTTGGGCACTATTTTTTGAAAAAGTTCTATTCACAAATCCAAGTAGTGAATGCACTGATTCATGCAAGGGGTCACAGTCACTCAGCACACACCAGGGGCCAGCAGAATGGGGAACAAAGAAGAGGAAGCTGGGCCTCCCAGTCTGCTCTAAGAGATGGAGGCTGGCCCCAGTCCCTGGGCTTTTCTGAACTTTGGGCTGGATTTCCTCACCAAACCCAGATACAGGCAGCAAAAGAGGGAACAGTGGGCTTGTTTCCTGCTTTTTAGCCAATTTCTGGTGGTATATGGACCATCTTCAGTCTCTCACCACCTTCTTTAGCCAGAAAAGAAAATCCCTAGTCCTCCCTGTTGGGGAGAGTGATTGGAGAAAACCCTCTAATCTAGAGAAACAGAGGACTTGTAAGGGAAGGTGGTCCCATGAGCCTGTCATTGCCAAGCACAGCAGACAAGGAGGAACACTGCAGACAGACCAGCTCTCGCAGGGTGGAGGAGGCTGCCTAGTGGAGTCCTAGAAGATCTGGTAAGAAAAGACGACCTTCATTGACCGGGCAGATGAAGCAGGAAAGATTATTCTAGAATGATTGCAGGATGAGAAGAAGCTCATGAGTCAAGGGGTGTCTAGGTTACAGCCAAGGTTCACACGGTTCTTACCCAGGAGGGTGACAGGGAGGAGAAGAACAGAATGACAGGCAGAAGAGGCTGACAGGAACCAGGAGCATCCTCTGGGGCAGCAGGCTTTGTGCTGAACCCCAGAAACCCATGGTTTCTTGGGAAGTAAGTCCCTCCAGGGGTCCAGGACCTGCAAGTAGACAGTGATCAGAGCCCTGCCTGCTTTCATCCAGGGCAGCTCCTTTTTATTGTAATTAAAAATAAATTTTCATGGGTACAAAGTGTTCTGAAGCCTGGAAAAAAAAATGGCAACCAGAAACTACTACTGCATAGACCAAGGATCCCTAGCCCTGTGTATAGCTACTGATTTTATAGGCATGTTTTGTGGTCATGACTAGAACGTCTGCTCCCTTGCAGGCAGGTGTACTCTCTGTTCACAGTATAGAAAGCTTGTTAAAGAGAAAAGGGCAGTCAGCGCTGCTCCCTGATTCAGGGGGCTCCCAGGACCAAGCCCAAGCCCATCCCTGGGCTCCAGAGGGTGAGGCTGCAGCAGGGAGGGGAGTGACCGCTAAAAGCCACAAATGCACTCTAATCCCCGGTGACATCCGGGCAGCCACACGATCAGGGAAGCTGGCTCGGGGGCCAGCTGGTGAGCCCTGTGCCCACGGGTTGGGGGAAGGAAGGGAGGCAGTGGTCCCCCCCCCCCAACAAAAAAGAAAAAAGAAAAGCTTGTTAAGGCAGCCACTTTCCAATATCATGGTGCCCTACCTAGGATCACTCAGTGACAATTCTCTGTTTCAACAACACTTCCTAGTCCTTCCTTCTTTTCTTCTCTTATATAGGCTCTGGCTTCCCCTCCTTTTCCTCACTCAAAAACTCCATCTCAGGCTTTTCCCTCTTGGGGAAATAAGCGAGCATTACAATGCCGGCGTACCAGTGCCAGCTCATGCCCTGCCCTCAGCCTCTAAGTCAACGTTTGTGTTGCTCAGAGAAGACTAATGTCAAGGAGCAACAGGCATCTTCTGTACTCTGGAATCAGGAGGAAGACGAACCAGCCGTGAATGGAGTGAGAAAGCACATAAAATAAAACCAGAATACTGCTGCAAGTGAGGTAAAGGTCAATGGATTTCAAAATGTCAAATGAAAAAAGGATAATTTCCTGTCCAATTTTCAGTTAGCACAGTTTAGTTGATGCCAAGTTTTAAATGTTTCTGACTTCATGGACATTTTTAGTCTCATATTATCAGTTTATTCAAGTTTATATTAGTAATCTCATAAATGTCTATCAACACCTTAAGTGATGTGAAAAATTTTGGTAGGGAGGTTATGTCTTGGACATAATGATTGTACTCATTGTACTGTATTGTACTGTATTGTACTTCAGATATACAGATGCTCAAAGCTCTATTGAGGGGCAGTGTGGAGGTGGGGTTACTGGAAGGTGAGGGTGGCAGATGAAGACTAAATTTTTCAACATCTCTGCTCACTGATTCTTTCTAGATAATGAAAATGTCCAAATCACAAATGATGGTGATGCTCTGAATATTTAACAAACTTTTATTGAGTTTTTGCATATGGCAGGAATATATATGTGTGTGTGTATATATACAGGGAGGGGGATAAGGAGGGAGAGACAGAGAGAAAGGCTGGCTCTTTAGAGCCTTTGGAAAAACACACTACAAAAGCTAAGTACACTTATGAGTGCTCAATAAATTGTGTATTGACTTTATATTGCTGCAATCACTAATAATAATAATAAATGGCAGGGTTCATGTGCCAGATACTTGCCATGAATTTTTTAAATCTTGGAGCAGTTATCACTATGTTTATTTTAGAAATGAGAAAATTGAGGGTCAAATTGCTTCTGAGGCTACACAGTGAATTAGGGGAGAAACTAACAGTTTAACCAGATACTGTCTGACTCCAGAACTCAAGCTCTGTGCACTACATAGTGATACCTGCTGAATACCAATAAAATAATACTCAGTTATCACATTTTCAAAATGAACTAGACCCATGAAGCAGCCTATCTAAACAAGTGAGCAAATAAGACCATAACATATATTCTCTCAAATTTTGCCTAATTTTCTCTTCAATGTCCAAACAATGCATCATTCTTGAGTTCTTTAAGGAATGAAGTCTATGTTATAGACTTGACTGATTTATTAAGTGTCTTCTTTCCCTTTGTTCTCATGTTTTTCTTCTTTATTTAGCCCCTAGTATAGCAACAGTTGCACTAGTGGCTCCAAAGAGCTGAGGATTCTTAAAGCATTTCCTGCACTGAATGTAATCCCGCCTTCTCTCTTTTCTCTCCATGCAAGTCCACATACTAAGCTTGCAGGGCATGGAGTTGTAGAGTAAAGAATGCACAGTCCTTGCCCTACAGATGCTTAAAGGCCAGAGAGAGTGAAAGGAGGGAAAATGACATGGAAACAGCCTGCTTCATCATGTCAGTAATGTGGTAAAAGTGCCAGCAAATAGAACAGGAGACTGAGAGATTTGAATATCTATAGAAGAGTTGGAAAACCTTCAGGGAAGGTAGGCACTAGACGGCCCTAAAAGGAAAGCAGGGAGCGGGGTCACGTTTATTGTGAGCTGAAAGTATACTACACACAGACACTAAGTGTGAAACTGTGTAATGTGTTTGGCCAAGTAGGTAGTTCCCTTTCACCAGAATGAAAAGAATGTGAAGAGGCATGGAGGAAACTGGGGTCAGAGGGAATGAATTCTATGCTGTCAAGTTTAAATTTATATTCTGGAAGAAATGGAATACAGGGAAGGTTTTTGATAAGAAATTCAACATGGTCAGACTTGTGTTTTAGGAAAATAACAACTAAGGAAAAAATTAAGGGAGGTAAGATAGTAGAAGGGTTGGGACTACATTTTGGCAAAAGCATATAGTTAGAGATGATTAAATTGGGAGGAGGAGTTGGGTGCTTTGAGGTTTTCCTGCTCTCTCCTTCTGTCTGCAAAGAGTGTAACAGAAACCTGCTTCCCTATGATGGTGGAAGATGAAGGGGTTCATCTATGTCATGCTCTTCTCCAGTACAGAAATTCTCCCTTTGTCCCTTTTCCTGTTTTCCCTTTAGCAGGTCTTAGTGTTTTCTGAGAAGGGTCAATGGGCTCGAATGAATAAAGCCCTTGGTAATTCCCCTCAAATGTTGAATGAATACCTCTCTGAGACAAAATGGACCAGCCTTCAGAATGATTTGAGAAACTACAACTATGGCCTCGTAAACAATAGGGAGATATTCGGGAACTGAAGATAAACAAAACATCTTCTAATATAGCACTCATGTTATAAACATCTAGCACTATCAGTGGAGACTAAATTCAACATTCCCTACTCATTGACTCTTTCTGAATAATGAAAATGTCCAAATCACAAATGATGGTGATAATCTGGATATTTAACAAGCGTTGATTGGGTTTCTGTTTATGGCAGGCATTGTGCTATGTATAAAATAGATAGATGTTGAGAGAGAGAGTACATAACATTTGCTGGGGTTTTTAAAAATAATAAGACATATACAGCTTTATTTAATAATCTGTACAAAGTTGTACTCTGGCAAAGTTACACATTCCCTATCTCAGCAGAAATAGAGTACATTCATATGTGTGTATATAATAGTTTACAATATTGTTGAAATTTGAACTTACAATAATTTGAATTGTATGCATTAATATTATTTATTATGTGTAATTCCATGTGAACTCACAAAGCCTCATGTATAAAGTTTGCACATATTAATGGAAGTATGTGATTATATTAAAACAATTTCACAGCAAGTACTTCAAATAGCAATATTTTAAATAATCAAAATCTGTGAATTTCAGTCCTTTTGTTCCCTAGAAATGCAGTTTAGCAATTCAGCTACTCATACAATGCTTCTAGCAATTTGAATGTGGAAAACTCTACGGCAGATTGTTAGAATTATAATGGGCTAAAACCTAGGCCTCAGAGGAGAAAAAAATTTTTCTTGCTTAGACGGAACTTCCCTCAAGAGAAGAAAAAAAGAAACTACAAAAAAGGTTTCAGGGGATCCAGGAGAAGATGGCGGAAGAGTAGGACGCGGAGATCACCTTCCTCCCCACAAATACATCAGAAATACACCTACACGTGGAACAACCCCTATAGAACACCTACTGAATGCTGGCAGAGGACCTCAGACCTCCCAAAAGGCAAGGAACTCCCCACGTACCTGGGTAGGGCAAAGCGGAGAGATTCCCGCACAAAGGATCGGTGCCGACCGGCACTCAACAGCCCCAGAGGCTTGTCTGCTCACCCGCCGGGGCAGGCGGGGCTGGGAGCTGAGGCTCGGGCTTCAGTCAGAGCGCAGGGAGAGGACTGGGGTTGGCGGCATGAACACAGCCTGCAGGGGGTTAATGCGCCACGGCTGGCCGGGAGGGAGTCCGGGGAAAAGTCTGGACCTGCCGAAGAGGCAAGAGACTTTTTCTTCCCTCTTTGTTTCCTGGTGCATGAGGGGAGGGGATTAAGAATGCTGCTTAAAGGAGCTCCAGAGACTGGCGCGAGCCGCGGCTAAAAGTGCGGACCACAGAGAAGGGCGCGAACAGCGGCTACAAGCGCGGACCCCAGAGACGGGCAAGAGATGCTAAGGCTGCTGCCGCTGCCGCCAAGAGGCCTGTGTGTGAGCACAGGTCACTGTCCACACCCCCCTTCCGGAAGCCTGTGCAGCCAGTCACTGCCGGGTCCAGGGATCCAGGGACAACTTCCCCGGGAGAGCGCACGGTGTGCCTCAGGCTGGTGCAACGTCACACCGTCCTCTGCCACCACAGGCTAACCCCGCATCCATGCCCCTCCCTCCCCCCAGTCTGAGTGAGCCAGAGACCCCGAAGCAGCCGCTCCTTTAACCCCGTCCTGTCTGAGCGAAGAACAGACACCCTCGGGTGACCTACATGTGGAGGTGGGGCCAAATCCAAAGCTGAACCCCAGGAGCTGTGCGAACAATGAAGAGAAAGGGAAATCTCTCCCAGCAGCCTCAGGAGCAGCGGATTAAATCTCCACAGTCAACTTGATGTACCTGCATCGGTGGAATACCTGAATAGACAACGAATCATCCCAAATTGAGGAGGTGGACTTTGGGAACAAGATAGATTATTTTTTCACGTTTATCTCTTTTTGTGAGTGTGTATGTGTATGCTTCTGTGTGAGATTTCATCTGTATAGTTCTGCTTTCACCATTTGTCCTAGGGTTCTGTACGTCCTTTTTTTTTTAACCTAAAAATTTTTTTCCATAATACTTATTTTTTATTCTAATAACTTTATTTTATTTTATCTTATTTTATTTTATTTTTCCCTCTTTCTTTCTTTCTTTCTTTCTTTCTTTCTTTCTTTCTTTCTTTCTTTCATTTCTTCTCCCTTTTATTCTGAGCTGTGTGGAGGACAGTCTATTGGTGCTCCAGCCAGGCATCAGGGCTGTACCTCTGAGGTGGGAAAGCTAAGTTCAGGACACTGGTGCAAAAGAGACCTCCCAGCTCCATGCAATATCAAACGTCAAAAATCTCCCAGAGATCTCCATCTCAACACCAACACGCACTTTCACTCAATGACCAGCAAGCTACAGTGCTGCACACCCTATGCCAAACAACCAGCAAGACAGGAATATAGCCCCATCCATTAGCAGAGAGGATGCCTAAAATCATAATAAGGCCACAGACATCCCCAAACACACCACCAGACGTGGACCTCCCCACCAGAAAGACAAGATCCAGCCTCATCCACCAGAACACAGGGACTATCCCCTCCACCAGGAAACTTACACAACCCACTAAACCAACCTTAGCTACTGGGAAGAGACACCAGACACAACGGGAACAATGAACGTGCAGTCTGCAAAAAGGAGACCCCAAACACAGTAAGATAAACAAATGAAAAGACAGAAAAACACACAGCAGATGAAGGGGCAAGGTAAAAACCCACCAGACCTAACAAATGAAGAGGAAATAGGCAGTCTACTTGAAAAAGAATACAGAATAAAGATAGTAAAGATGATCCAAAATCTTGGAAATAGAATAGAGAAAATGCAAGAAACATTTAACAAGGACCTAGAAGAACTAAAGAAGAAACACGCAATGATGAACAACAAAATAAATGAAATTAAAAATACTCTAGAAGGGATCAATAGCAGAATAACTGAGAAAGAAGAACGGATAAGTGATCTGGAAGATAAAATAGTGGACCTAACTAATGCAGAGCAGAATAAAGAAAAAAGAATGAAAAGAGCTGAAGAGAGTCTCAGAGACTTCTGGGACAACATTAAATGCAGCAACATTCGAATTATAGGGGTCCCAGAACAAGAAGAGAGAAAAAAAAAGGGCAGAGAAAATACTTGAAGAGATTATGGTTTAAAATTTACCTGATATGGGAAAGGAAATAGTTAATCAAGTCCAGGAAGCCCAGAGAGTCCCATACAGGATAATTGCAAGGAGAAACATGCCAAGACACATATTAAACAAACTATCAAAAATTAAATACAAATAAACATATTAAAAGCAGCAAGGAAGAAGTAACAAATAACACACAAGGGAATCCCCATAAGGTTAACAGCTGATCTTTCAGCAGAAACTCTGCAAGCCAGAAGGGAATGACAGGACATATTTAAAGTGATGAAGGAGAAAAACCTACAACCAAGATTAATCTACCCAGCAAGGATCTCATTCAGATTTGACGGAGAAATTAAAACCTTTACAGACAAACAAAAGCTGAGAGAGTTCAGCACCACCAAACCAATTTTACAACAAATGCTAAAGGAACTTCTCTAGGCAAGAAACACAAGAGGAGGAAAAGACCTACAATAACAAACCCAAAAAAATTAAGAAAATGGGAATAGGAACATACATATCGATAATTACCTTAAATGTAAATGGAGTAAATGCTCCCACCAAAAGACACAGACTGGCTGAATGGGTACAAAAACAAGACCCGTATGCATGCTGTCTACAAGAGACCCATTTCTGACATAGGGACACATACAGACTGAAAGTGAGGGGATGGGAAAAGATATTCCATGCAAATGGAAATCAAAAGAAAGCTGGAGTCACAATTCTCATGTCAGACAAAATAGACTTTAAAATAAAGACTATTAGAAGAGACAAAGAAGGACACTACATAATGATCAAGGGTTCGATCCAAGAAGAAGATATAACAATTGTAAATATTTATGCACCCAACATAGCAGCACCTAAATACATAAGGCAAATACTAACAGCCATATAAGGGGAGATTGACAGTAACTCAACAATAGTAGGGGACTTTAACACCCCACTTTCACAAATGGACAGATCATCCAAAATGAAAATAAATAAGGAAACACAAGCTTTAAATGATACATTAAACAAGATGGACTTAATTGATATTTATAGGACATTCCATCCAAAAACAACAGAATACACATTTTTCTCAAGTGCTCATAGAACATTTTCCAGGATAGATCATATCTAGGGTCACAAATGAAGCCTTGGTAAATTTAAGAAAATTGAAATTGTATCAAGTATCTTTTCCAAGCACACTCTATGAAACTAGATATCAATTACATGAAAAGATCTATAAAAAATAGGAACACATGGAGGCTAAACAATGCATTACTTAATAACAAGGTGATCACTGAAGAAATCAGGGGATTCAAAAAATACCAAGAAACAAAAGACGATGGAGACACGACAACCCAAAACCTAAGCGATGCAGCAAAAGCAGTTCTAAGAGGGAAGTTGATAGCAATACAATCCTACCTTAAGAAACAGGAAATATCTCAAATAAACAATCTAACCTTGTACCTAAAGCAATTAGAGAAAGAAGAACAAAAAAATCCTAAACTTAGTAAAAGGAAAGAAAACATAAAGATCATATCAAAAATAAATGAAAAAGAAATGAAGGAAATGATAGCAAAGATCAATAAAACTAAAAGATGGTTCCTTGAAGAGATAAACAAAATTGATCGACCATTAGCCAGAATCATCAAGAAAAAAAGGGAGTAGCCTCAAATAAATAGAATTAGAAATGAAAAAGAAGAAGTAATAACTGACACTGCAGAAATACAAAGGATCATGAGAGGTTACTACAAGAAACTCTATGCCAATAAAATGGACAACCTGGAAGAAATGGACAAATTCTAAGAAATGCACAACATGCCGAGACTGAACCAGGAAGAAATAGAAAATATGAATAGACCAATCACAAGCACTGAAATTGAAACTGTGATTAAAAATCTTCCAACAAACAAAAGCCCAGGACCAGATGGTATCACAGGCGAATTCTATCAAACATTTAGAGAAGAGCTAACACCTATCCTTCTCAAACTCTTCCAAAATATAGCAGAGGGAGGAGCACTCCCAAACTCATTCTACAAGGCCACCATCACCCTGATACCAAAACCAAAGAAAGATGTCACAAAGAGAGAAAACTACAGGCCAATATCAGTGATGAACATAGATGCAAAAATCCTCAACAAAATACTAGCAAACAGAATCCAACAGCACATTACAAGGATCATACACCATGATCAAGTGGAGTTTATTCAAGGAATGCAAGGATTCTTCAATATATGCAAATCAATCGATGTGATACACCATATTAACAAATTGATGGAGAAAAACCATATGATCATCTCAATAGATGCAGAGAAAGCTTTTGACATAATTCAACACCGATTTATGATAAAAACCCTGCAGAAAGTAGGCATAGAGGGAACTTTCCTCAACATAATAAAGGTCATATATGACAAACCCACAGCCAACATCGTCCTCAATGGTGAAAAACTGAAACAATTTCCACTAAGATCTGGAATAAGACAAGGTTGCCCACTCTCACCTCTCTTATTCAGCATAATTTTGGAAGTTTTAGCCACAGCAATCAGAGAAGAAAAAGAAATAAAAGGAATCCAAATTGGAAAAGAAGAAGTAAAGCTGTCACTGTTTGCAGATGAGATGATACTATACATAGAGAATCCGAAAGATGCTAACAGAAAACTACTAGAGCTAATCAATGAATTTGGTAAAGTAGCAGGATACAAAATTAATGCACAGAAATCTCTGGCATTCCTATACACTAATGATGAAAAATCTGAAAGTGAAATTAAGAAAACACTCCCATTTACCATTGCAACAAAAAGAATAAAATATCTAGGAATAAACCCACCTAAGGAGACAAAAGACCTGAATGCAGAAAATTGTAAGACACTGGTGAAAGAAATTTAAGATGATACAAATAGATGGAGAGATATATCATGATCTTGGATTTGAAAAATCAACATTGTGAAAATGACTCTGCTACCCAAAGCAATCTACAGATTCAATTCAATCCCTATCAAACTACCACTGGCATTTTTCACAGAACTAGAACAAAAAATTTCACAATTGGTATGGACACACAAAAGACCCCGAATAGCCAAAGCAATCCTGAGAACGAAAAATGGAGCTGGAGAAATCAGGCTCCCTGACTTCAGACTATACTACAAAGCTACAATCATCAAGACAGTATGGTACTGGCACAAAAACAATAGAGAAATATAGATCAATGGAACAGGATAGAAAGCCCTGGGATAAACCCATGCATATGGTCACCTTATCTTTGATAAAGGAGGCAAGAATATACAGTGGAGAAAAGACAGCCTCTTCAATAATTGGTGCTGGGGAAACTGGACATGTACATGTAAAAGTATGAAATTAGAACACTCCCTAACACCATACACAAAAATAAACTCAAAATGGATTAAAGACCTAAATGTAAGGCCAGACACTATAAAACTCTTAGAGGAAAACATAGGCAGAACACTCTATGAAACAAATCATAGCAAGATCCTTTTTGACCCACCTCCTAGAGAAATGGAAATAAAAACAAAAATAAACAAAAGGAACCTAATGAAACTTAAAAGCTTTTGCAAAGCAAAGGAAACCATAAACAAGGCCATAAGACAACCTTCAGAATGGGAGAAAATATTTGCAAATGAAGAAACTGACAAAGGATTAATCTCCAAAATTTACAAGCAGCTCATGAAGCTCAATAACAAAAAATAAAAGAACCCAATCCAAATATGGGCAGAAGACCTAAATAGACTCTTCTCCAAAGAAGATATATAGATTGCCAACAAACACATGAAAGAATGCTCAACATCATTAATCATTAGAGAAATACAAATCAAAACTACAATGAGATATCATCTTACACCTGTCAGAATGGCCATCATCAATAAATCTAGAAACAATAAATGCTGGAGAGGGTGTGGAGAAAAGGGAACACTCTTGCACTGTTGGTGGGAATGTAAATTGATACAGCCACTATGGAGGACAGTATGGAGTTTCCTTAAAAACTACAAATAGAACTACCATATGACCCAGAAATCATACTACTGGGCACATACCCTGAGAAAACCATAATTCAAAAAGAGTCTTGTACCAAAATGTTCATTGCTGTATTGTTCATTGCTGTATGCTCATTGCTGTATACAGCAAATGTTCAGCTGTATTTACAATAGCCAGGACATGGAAGCAACCTAAGTGTCCATCAACAGATGAATGGATAAAGAAGATGTGGCCCATATATACAATGAAATATTACTCAGCCATAAAAATAAACAAAATTGAGTTATTTGTAGTGAGGTGGGTGGACCTAGAGTCTGTCATACAGTGTGAAGTAAGTCAGAGAAAAACATATACCGTATGCTAACACATATATATGGAATCTAAGAAAAAAAATGTCATGAAGAACCTAGGGGTAAGACAGGAATAAAGACACAGACCTACTAGAGCATGGCCTTGAGTATATGGGGAGGGGGAAGGTTAAGCTGTGACAAAGTGAAAGAGTGGCATGGACATATATACACTACCAAACGTAAAATAGCTAGTTAGTGGGAAGTAGACGCATAGCACAGTGAGATCACCTAGGTGGTTTGTGACCACCTAAAGGGGTGGGATAGGGAGGGTGGGAGGGAGGGAGATGCAAGAGGGAAGAGGTATGGGAACATATGTATATGTATAACTGATTCACTTTGTTATAAAGCAGAAACTAACACGCCATTGTAAAGCAATTATACTCCAATAAAGATGTTAAAAAAAAAAACACACACACTATGACTCACATAGGAAAAGTGAACACCAAATCCCAGAATATGATGAGCACCCCCTTAAAGTTCGAGACAGGTAGTTTAGAGCAAATTAAAGGAATTCTTCAGCCAACAGTGAAAAACAAATTTATCCACCTCAAGTTACCCCACAAGAAGTAATACAGGCAGAAAATGTAAATATATTTTTAAAATAAAAAAAAGTTTCAACTCAGATTAATGAGATTAATAATAAGAAAAACATCAACAACAGTTATAAACTATTAGCCCATTTGGAAGAAAAGAGTATAAAACATGCAGTTTCTAAGTGTCCTGGGCCCTGTAGGATGCAGGAAAGGAAAAAAGTATAAACAGTTTTTACTGTGGATCAGAACTGAATTAAGTCTTTTCATCATATATTATCACATCCAATGTTCACAGAAGCCCTATGAGATATTGTGTCATCTATCTGCAAAGTTACCTGGGAACTGTCTTTATAAAAATTGCCCAGAAATGCATTAGAGGGAACCAGAAACAACTACCCTCGCCCAAGAAGGAGAAGCTGCGTTTTCCTACAGCTGTACCCTAGGTCTCCAGGTACTAAGCCGGTGACATTTCCCATCAATCCCCTAAACAGTGGCATCTAAGCTGTTATTACATTATAATTACATACAATACCAGGTGAACTCACAAATCATCATGTCACCCACTGTCAATGTCTTTCTGGTGCTCATCCCATTAAAGGGAGAGCAACAGACGGCAAGGTCCATTCCCTGGAACACAGCCACAGTAAATCCAGCAAGCACCATCCCCAGCATACATCTCTGCAGAAAGCCAGGCAATCTGAGTAACTATGTACCTTTTCTTGTTGACCTTCACTTATAAGTTTCCCTAGAATGACCTGATCCTTGTATCTATACTATGTGTCATCATGGGCTTGGTGAAACTAAATAACATTAAAAACCAATGAGAAGTATGAGAGCTAGATTTAAAATTTTGGTTAGTAAATTAACATATCCAAAGTCATGCTTTTACTAAGTTGTAGGGCTAGAAATTCAACCAGGTTTGTCAATTCACAAGCCAGTGTTTGTCATCAGAGTGCAATCTTCCTCAAAGCGTGAACTCAACACTACTTGCACTGTAATGACCATTATTACTAGATCAGTTTTAGGAGACATACCTCAGATTTACAGAGTCATTATCTCTCATGACAATGATCCCAAGTCTGCAATTCTTAATAAGCACCCCCAGGTGATCCCAAAACACTCAAAAGTTTAAGATGTGTTGCCTTTATAAAAAATTGCCCTGAAGTTGCCACAGGAACCTATGTGAATATGAGGCTTCTGGATCTGTTCATGCCAAAGGCCAGACCACCCATCTTGTCTCTGAGTTGAGGAGGTCATGAAGAAGATAGTTATGTGTCAGGAAGGATAGAACTACCATATGATCCAGCAATCCCACTCCTGGGCGTATATCTGGGGAAAACCATAATTCGAAAAGATACATGCACTGCAAAGTTCATTGCTGCACTATTTACAATAGCCAAGATCTAAATGAAACCTAAATGGCCATTAAGAGACGAATGGATAAAGAAGATGTGGAACATAGAGACAATGGAAAATTACTCAACCATACAAAGACAAATATCATATGATATCACATATATGTGGAATCTAATAAAAATGATACAAATGAACCTTTTTACAAAATAGAAACAGACTCACAGGTCTCAAAATTAAACTTATGGTTACCAAAAGGGAAATGTGGGGGGAAGTGATAAATTAGGAGATTGGGTTTAACAGATACACACTACTATACATAAAATAGATAACTAACAAGGACTTACTCTATAGCACAGGGAACTCTACTCAGTATTCTGTAATACCTTATAAAGGAAAATAATCTGAAAAAGAATGGATATATGTGTGTGTGTGTGTGTGTGTGTGTGTGTGTGTATGAAGTGATTCTGTTATATATATATATATATATATATATATATATATATATATATATATATATATCAGCTGAAACTGTACACCTAAAACTAATACAACATTGTAAATTAACTATACTCCAGTAAAAAATTTAAAACAAAAAAGGCTAACCTTCTGGCATCAGTAGTGGAAAACAAGAAAATGGGAAGTTTTTATATCACAGGGCTTTTTAAACCTCATGCAGGAGGGTCTACCTGCAGCTCTTAAAATAAGTGATTTCTGATGCATGAATTCAGGGAACATCCTTGACTTTGGTCAAGAGAATCCAGGAAGTATATATCCCCTCCGAGAAGGTTGACAAAATTACCGTGGGCTTTTCTGAGCCACACTGAGACAGGGAGGGAGGAGAACCAGTAAAATCTTTAAGGGAAAGAGCCATAGTTCTCTTCCTTCCCTGAAAAAGTAAGCAAAGTTGTTAACCTGCTCCAACAATCCAGGGAGAGTCAGGGATTAACTGACAAAAATGTAGACCAGATGTGTATTAAGGCAAAATAAGGTATAGATGCTACAGCCAAGATGTGGGTAGAAGCTTTGCTAGTCTGAGGACGGTGCTATTTAATTCACCTGCTCCTTCCTCTCTAGTCTCCCCAGAGAGAACTTGGGCTTCACTTCAGAAGAAGCTTGCAGAAACCTGTGATTGAGAAATATTTCACCTAATTAATCAGTGTTAAACATGTCAAAAATCAAACCTTCCCATGCACTGTTATAAATCACTCTGCCTAAAACAATAGGAAATATGCTATTCAAATGCAACAACAATTTCTATGAATTCCAAACAACCAAGCAAAAGTCAAATAGAACTTTTGGAGGGAGATATAATTTCACGGTACTTTTTGAGGACCTATAAGTTTTGAAAAAGTAAGTGTGGCGTACCTAACATGGTGGAAAAAAACAAATGAAAAATGATTAGACAACAGAAAAGAGTCAAGAACATATTTCACTCATTCTGTACAGTGCATGGAACGTAGAAGATGTTCAGTAGTTTTTCTAATGAGTCCATCAATAAATTCCAAGGCTCCGACAGTTATTCCTGCCAATCCTGAATATAATTAGCCCCACCTTCAGCATCAGAAGAAAGTACAAAACCAGTGACATCTCCTAGAGTTATCTGTCCTTATCATTGGGCTAGTCAAAAGCTCCCAACATTGCCTGTATATATTCAAGCGTTGGTGATTAGCCAATTTACTTCCATATTAATTAGTGGATTTTTTTTTAATTCCATTGCTTAAAAAGAAGAATATGACATTTTCTCCCTGAAGTGAGTCACTAACTCAGAGTGAGAATGAGAGTGGCAGTGGCTGTGTCTATGACAGTTTGTGGTAATAAAATTTCAGTAAATAGTTTAGTGAGACTTCTCCTAGGATAGCTCTCATAGTCTTGCAGACTTTGGATCAAGAACAAGGTTCATTCTAAATAGGGAGCCTGTAGATGCTTAAATGAGGTCTCAACATCAATAAGGAAATTTTGTTCCATTATAATTTTGTTATCAAATTGAAAGATGGCTTAGTGAGAAATGGCCATAACAATGAATTGCTAGAATTATGTATTTATGAAAGAAGATATATATTGATTTATTTGTTTATTGACAGTAGGAACAACATTGAATTTCTATTTTGCAACCTTTAAAATCCTTCAATTGTAAAGGATCTTTCCCTTAATATCATCTTTGGCAGAGTTTATCAGAAGAGCTCATAAATGTTTCCTTGACCAGGTCATTTTGGTCAAGCTTCCAAGTTATTAACTCATCCAAAACAAGATTGCATGACTACATTCTTTGTGGCTCCTTTTTCCTCCTTTGATCTCTTTTTAGAGATGGCAATTAATATTCATATGCTAGAAACCAATGGATGTTTGTTAACATGTACATGCATATACACAGACAATTATTTTCTAAGCAATGCTAATATCATCATCTCTGGCGATAAAGAAACAAATAAATAGGTCAACATTTAAAAAATTTTTTAAGGTTTTTTTAACTTTTTATTTTATATTAGAATATAGTTGATTAACAACGTTGTGTTAGTTTCAGGTGTATAGCAAACTGATTCAGTTATACATATACATGTATCTATTCTTTTTCAAATTCTTTTCCCATTTAGTTTGTTACATAATATTGAGCAGAGTTCCCTGTGCTATACAGTAGATCCTTGTTGGTTATCCATTTTAAACATAGTAGGGTATACATGTCAATCCCAAACTCCCTAACTATCCCTCCCCCTTCCCCCTCCCCATAACCTTCAATTCATTCTCTAAGCCTGTGCATCTGTTTCTGCTTTGTAAATAAGTTCATTTGTATCTTTTTAAATTTAGACTCTGCAAGTAAGAGATACCATATGATATTTCACTTTCTCTGTCTGAAAGTAGACTCAAAATTTTTAAAAGATTTTAATAATGTCTGCAGGAGGAAAATTCAATCTTGTTCTTGTATATAACCGGGCTCCAGAAATTCTGGCATTTCCCATCTTTTCCTAGTAACATTCAGAACGTGCTTCCTTATATTTTTTATAAAAAATAAGTAGCAAAGTTCTCCCAATTCTCCCCCCAAAACCATAAGCTGTCACTTCTACATAAAATATAGACATGTATGTTTATAAGTATGTATGCATATGTGCATGTATATGTGTATGTGTGTACACATATATGGGTGTATATGTGTATATATACATACACATATATAGACAGAAAGAGAGAATATCTTAAACTCTGTTTTCCACACAGCAGTCAGGATGATTATCTAAATCAGAAAACCAGAGCCTATCACTGCCCTAACATGGTTTTTGGCTCCTTCCAAATACATTATCATGACCCTCAACATCACCATCTTCCCTCACGACCGGTATCATCTGGTCATCGTGGGTTCCTTTCTCATCCTCAAAGATAAGAAACCTTTTCCTTCCCTGAGTCTCTGACTCAAAAGTTCCCCCAATCCCTGCTTGGCTAGCTTATTCCCAAACCTGTGGTATCATCTTAAATGTTACCTCCCCAGACCCCTCTCTGAAACTACAGATTTCCACTTCCACCTCATCTAAAGCAGCCTCCCTGGCTTTCTATTATTTGAATATCATTTTAACAACCATTTAATTGCCTTATTTTTTGTTTCTATTATTGTTTACTCTCTGGTTTCCCCACAATATGAAAGTAGGGGCAGTGCTAATGTTACCTATGATTATATTATCATGTATCCTTGCACATAGTAGGTGTTCAATAAATGTTTGGTAAGTGAATAGATGGATAGAAAATGAGTTCATAATTCACATTATCATGGAATAACTTGCTTTTTCACATGAAAAAAATGAATCATGGAAAAAGTCCTCTGTCGGCACATAAAGAGCTCCCTGTTTTCTAGTTGCTGAATTGTTGTCAGAATATGGATCCCTAGGGACTTCCCTGGTGGTCCAGTGGTTAAGACCTTGCCTTCCAATGCAGGGGGTGTGGGTTTGATCCCTGGTTGGAGAGCTAGGATCCCACAGGATTCCTCGCCAAAAATCCAAAACATAAAAAGAAGCAATATTGTAACAAATTCAATAAAGACTTATAAATGGTCCATATCAAAAAAAAAAAAAAACTAAAAAAAAAAGAAAAGAAAAGAATATGAATGCCTATCATAAAAGTAAGTATGTTCCTACTGATAAATGTTCAGGTTCTTTTAAATTGCTCACTATCAGACTCTCCTCTGAAATAGACAGTTTTGTACTTGTATTTGAATACAAGTTTTTCTTCAGGATAGATTTCTAAGGATGAAACTGTAATATCAAAGGATTTTAAATTCATAGATACATTCAAATTACTCTCAACAAATGCTGTCAAGAACTGTGAAGAGTCTGAGATTTTACCCTAATAACAGGTCATCCTGCCACAGTTTCATAGATGCTGGAAGAAGACATGAAACTCTTGAGTCAGAGACAAAGGACCTATTGATCACATCACAACAGGCAGTATGGGTTTCATGTTCAAGTTGGTTCCCCTGACCCGCCTCTCCAAAAAAGCCCACAGGGGCAATGCAGAGTGGCCCAGGTAAGTTCTAGGCATGCAGTGGAACTTTGAGCTTAGGAAACCCCCAAACTTTTAAAAGGCTCACAACAAACTTGCTCAGTCTTTTTTTTTTTTTTTAAAGAAAATGTTGGGGGTAGGAGTTTATTAATTTATTAATTCATTTTTGTTGTGTTACGTCTTCGTTTCTGTGCGAGCTCTTTCTCTAGTTGTGGCAAGCAGGGGCCACTTTTCATCGTGGTGTGCGGGCCTCTCACTATGGTAGCCTCTCTTGCTGCAGAGCACAGGCTCCAGACGCGCAGGCTCAGTAGTTGTGGCTCACGGGCCTAGTTGCTCCATGGCATGTGCGATCCTCCCAGGCCAGGGATTGAACCCGTGTACCCTGCATTAGCAGGCAGATTCTCAACCACTGCACCACCAGGGAAGCCTCCCTGCTCAGTCTTTGAGCTGAAAGGAGATAATATCTTTATTATCTCAGACAGTAAACTAATCTGGCATCTTCCCATTTTCCAAGTTTGCTCTATAAGTATCCTTGAAGAAATTGTCTGAAACAGAAGCCAGCAATGCCTCTGTTCACAAAAGTTACAGAAATGCAAGAAGCCCATAAAGAATTGTCCCACAATATTGCATCAGTTTATACTTCTACTAACAGCAGAATCCAGGGTTGGGAGTAAGGATGACTAAAACCAGGTGTAAGAGGAGGTGAGCAGCACTTTCAACTGTCCATACAGGCAAATTGAGAGGAAATTGGGATTTTGAGTTGTGGATTTGGTCAAGGTATGCAATCAATTTGATTATGACACCAGCAAATGGAATACAGAAAATTGCATGCAAGATTTTATAGTATAGAAATAACATAACTCACATCTCCCCATATCCCATTGGTCAGAATTCAGTCACAGGGCTTCCCCTCACTGTAAAGGAAACTGGGAAATGTAGCTTAACCAGGTTCTGAGGAGGAACAGGAAACAGAATTTGCTGGACATGAGTCTTCTCAGAGAGTCCATGTGATTAAAGCCCCATATGATCCCCTCACTTTCTCCTCCCTCTTTAGGTTTTGTCCATCAGGGCAAATCTTTCTTCACATTTCCAGCACCAGAAGTTCTCCTCTTCAGCAGAAATTAACACAACATTGTAAAGCAGTTATACTCCAATAAAGATGTAAAAAAATAAATAAATAAATAACATAAATGAATAAACAAAATGAATCTAAAGGATAAAAAAAACTTTTCCTCTTCAAGCATCCATTAGTAAGGGGTTAGGATATGTATGCCACCAAGAGAAGAACTATAAAAAAAATAAAGAGATTCCCCAGGCAATAAGGGTTGCATAGTGACATCACTCAAAACTGAATTTTCCAGCCAACCAATCTTAAGACTTTCCAGAACTTGAAAATATTGATTGGAAATTATTTTTTATACCAAAGAGAAACTGAAGACATTGCAAGACAGAGTCCTTGTCAAGTTCACCTTTAGCACTTCCTGCTAAAGTCTTCTAAAGGAAATACAAATGGGGCTGCATATCTCAGCCCATTTATTAACGGGTACCTATCTACAGAGATATTTTTAATTGTCAGGTCACATCTGTGTCTTCTTTGTAAAATAAGAGTTTTCTCCACCTGCTTATTTAAATCTTAAGGATGTTTTCATCCCTCTAAACTCTCTACTGTCTTCCCTGGGAGATCACAGCAATTTCTTAAGTATGTTTAACATTTTAATTATTTTTAAAATGCTTCTGTAAATATACTATCTAAGTTACCTCAAGCTGCTATAACAAAATACCATAGACTGGGTGGTGTAAACAACAGACATTTATTTCCTACAATTCTGGAGGCTGGAAGTCCAAGGTCAGGGTGCCAGCATGGTTGGTTTCTAGAGAGGGCCCACTTCCTGACTTGCAGATAGCTGCCTTCTTTCTGTATCCTTATCTGGTGGAGAGAGAGAGTTCTGGTGTCTCTTCCTCTTCTTATAACGACACTAATTCCATCCTGGGGATGGGGGTGTCCACTCTCGAGACCTCATTTAAAGCTTATTGCCTCCCGAATTCTCCACCTTCTAACACCATCACATCAGGGGGTTGGCTTCAACCTATGAATTTGAGCAGTGCACAAGCATTCATTCATAACACATGTTATATGTAACAGGCTGGTGGCATGAATGTGGCATATGAGCTGGTTTGAAAATAACTGATCATGTCTCCGATTGCTTCCTGTGTGCTGTCTGAGATAATTCTTTCACTTCTTTCTATATGTATGGATCCAGGGTTGAGTGAGTAGCAGAGGAGGTGCAGGATACTGACCCAAGTGGGCAGCAATTTCTGTGATAACCAAGTTAGAGTTAGATTCTCATGTACAGCACTCACAACCCACCCCCACCTTGTGGTCACGGGGATGTATATAGAGTTCTATTATGAGCAAGACCTCAGGTGAAAAAATCCAAGATAACTGATCTGAACTCAGTTCCACGGGACCTCTGGGTAGCAGCTGTGTGACTCTGGATAATTTTTGTAATTTCTCTTGACATCCTTTTCCCTCATCTATTAAAAAATAATTGATTCATTTGCATAAACCCTAAGGTTCCTTCAAACTATGATCCATGTTTTTATTGCTAATGAATATTTTTATAGAAAGAAAATAAGGGCATTAAAAAGAGGAAAAATAAATCTTAAAATATATCAAGTAATCCAAGATAATCCTCCTTCAATTTGCAGTTGTTCCAGATACCCTTTTCAAAAAGATTTGCTTTTCCCTGCTGCTCTATCCCCAGCCGTCACCCAAATCTGCCAGCCAAGTATGATTCTATAAGAAAGAAAAGAGTGGAGAGGCCCACCACAAGCATCCCATAAGCTCTTCCCTTCATGGATGTCAGAGTTAGGTGGAACTGAGGTTCAGATACACACTCAGTTATCACACATCAAATTTTTAATCCCTCTAAAACATGTTTTCCTCCTATAAAGGAGAAAATATAATTTTGGGGCTAACAGAATCTAATGGGGGAATCCACATTAATGAAACAATCATGCCAAATGATTGTAGAATGATAGTTCCGATAAACGCTAAGAACACTTTGAACAACAAGCCTTGATTTAGGTTGGTAAGCTCAGGAAAACTTTGGAAGGATTTCAGAGCTGAGATAGGAAGGTGAAGAAGACAGTGTGCAAGGCTAAAGGAACATACACCAAAAGGCCCCAGAAAACATGAAATGATCCAAGGGAACAAGAGAAAGTGCAGCAAGTAAAAAGAAGTAAAGTGAAAGATGAGCTTGGAGAGGTGGGTATGGTTCATATCACGCTGGGTGACTATACAATTATCATCCAAACCAAGACACGTCTGAGCAAAAATGGGAACAATTTTAATAATTATGCTGGGGTAACAGGCATAAATCAGCACTGTCTCTAGCAAACAAGAGAATTGGAGAGAGGAAAGCTTGTTAGAAGATTATTGTGGAAACTAGATGAGATACAACTTTAGAAGAGATTGATGTTTCACAACTAAATGCCAGAAGGCTTTGGTGGGAGGGGGAAGTAGGTAAAAGTAAACTTCTCCTGCCTCTTTGTCAGGAAACATGCCTTACCTTCTAGCAGGGAAGAGGTGAATCATCTCTGCGATCCAGCCTAATTAACACATGAGCTCTTTCATTAGAGAAGGAAAATAGACATTAAGCATCAACATTGGAAGACCTAAAATTAGTATTTCTGTATGTGTCGATTTTACTGTAAGAAATATTTGTCCAGGATATGTAATTAGTGGGGCTCCCTGCAGGTTTCAGATGCTCATAATATCCCTCCAATTTTCAAGAAATTGCAGCTTCCTTTAAAATAGGGATCAACAGTCATTCACACCCAGAGTTGATGTTAATTTCAAAGGCAAAGACAGCCTCCAGGTTAATGTCTCCAATCTGTTTTGCTCATCTGCTTCGACCTAAATCTTAGCTCCAACCTGAGAGTTGAAAAGGAAAAGAAAGGAGAATAAGGCAGGAGGGAGAAAGGAAGGGAAGGAGAGAGAGAGAAGGGGAGGGATTCATCCAAATACATCAATGTGTTTGCCCTTGTGTTTCCATAAGAAAAGCTAAGCTAGGAACCAGACTGATGTGACCTCAAAATGAGCCCTTTGTGCTTGGCTTCTATAAGGAAATCAGAATGCTCCCGTGGGATTGAGTTGCATAAAGTTGGATTGGCATCTTTTCTGGAGTCAGACTCCAAATTATGGGAAAGAAATTTTAAATAAGCTTGAGAAAAATAAATGAGCATGTTAGTGAGACTGGATATTTTTGGTAAGTGGAAATAACAACTGGGAATACACTTATTTCAGAACAATTTTTAGGATGAAATTGAGCTTTGTTACAATCTCTATCTCTTTACCTCTCTGTCCCTTTCTATCTCTTTCCCCACTCACCACCAGCATGTGCCTTCTTTTTCTCTTTCACAGACATCTGCAGACAGGGTTAGCCCCCAACCAAACTGGAGAAAATAAATATCTGCTTTGACCCCTTCCATCTTCCCTTTCTGGCCACAGTTCTTGGGGCTGCTTGGCTTCCCTTGGCAGGGCCCAGTTGTGTCTGAGGCCATCGGGGCAAACTTGAAGTCCAGTAAGACCCCTTCCTTGTATCATCAGAGTGGTCATTTCTTTAATAGCTGAATACCATTTACCAGGAAAGAAACTTATTGAGAAAATATTTCCTACTAAGGTATAAGTAACTATGTCATGTATTACCCTACCCATCCACTGTTTATCAGAGGAATGTACTTTTTTTAAAAAAAAGCTGTAAAGAAAAGTAAAGCAATGAAGTAAATCTCAAATTTCAAATATGAAATATCAGACACTGTGGAACTGAGTGGAAAATTATATATACATGTGTGTATTTATATACATACAAATACATATGAAATACATGGAGAGTACAGACTCTATCAGCTAATGTAATATAGAAAATACTAATTTACTGAGTGTCTACTGCTCCAGGACCAACCAGGACAAGCCCCCAAATAAATGGTAGTAAGTAAAGCAGAGGTGTTCCTCATCTTAAGAAGCACAGTTTTCAAAAAGTGAAACCTATTATATAAGCAAATAAACAGGTACTTTTCTTTTTATAAATGAAAAGAACAGTGCTCTGAAGAGTAAAATTGTTGCCAGAGTTGCTGCACCAGGTCCTTGCTCAAAACCCTCAACCCACACCTTTAGCAGGAATGAACATAAATCTTTAAGTCACAGGGTCCAGAGAAAAGAAAGGAAGCTATAGGGAGAGACAAACAAACAAACAAAAAACAGGTGGAACCAGCTGGGACCAAGATAGTGATGAATCTGACCTCCAACAGAACCTGAGTCTCATTATATGATGATTTCACTATATTAGCAAATTAAATGACACACTTATGGGCAGCCAGGACCAGAAATTAAGACCAAAAAAGATAAAAAGAGGGTGGCACCCACTCCCTCAAAATGCCCTGCCCTTTCCCCAGTAGACTAATGCATATGTCTCCCCATCATTAGCTTCACTCCTCCTCCTTTTGTCTTTTTTTTCTTTTCTTTTCTTTTCTTTTTTTTTCTATTGAAGCGTAGTTGATTTACAATGTTGTGTCAATCTCTGCTGTACAGGAAAGTGACTCAGTTTTACACATTTATACATTCTTTTTTTAATATTCTTTTCCATTATGGTATATCTCAGGAGATTGGATATAGCCTTTGTCTTTACTCTTTAAAATCAAATCCCTCTCACCACGTGGTCCAGAAGTTGATCTGTGAACTTAGTTCCCACTTCTCCAATTCTCCATTCTTTGACCATTGAGCAAAGATTGCAAACTATCTCAAATTTGGTTTCTTTATTTGGCTACACAAACCTGAACAGAAAAGGCAGAATCCATACAACTTAATTCAGTAACAAAATCAGGGTAATGCTGGGAACTTACTACAGACAGAGGGATAAGTGTTGTCTTCTCTGAGGCTATATCAAGGTGAGATCGATGGGTGAGAAAATGTCACCATGTCAAATTTGAAGAAAGTCATCCCTTGGCATTTTTTGGCATATTTCTTCCAATCATTTATCTGTGTGCGTGTGTGTGTGTTCGTGTGTGTATGTGTGTGTGTCTGTGTCCTCACATGTTTGTGCATGTGTGTATGTCCGTGTGTGTGTGTATCTGTGTGCATGTCTGTGTGTGTCCGTGTGTGTGTGTATGTGTGTCCATGTGTGTGTCGTGTGTGTGTGTATGTTTGTGTGTCCATGTGTGTATGTGTATGCGTGTCTCTGTGTATATGTGTGTCCATGTGTGCATGTGTGTATATGTGTTTCTGTCTATGTGTGTATGTGTGTCTGTGTGTGCATGGGCACATGTGTGTCCGTGTGTGTGTCCGTGTGTGCATGTGTGTGTCCGTGTCCGTGTGTGTCCATGTATGCATGTGTGTGTGAGTGTGTGTCCATGTCCATGTGTGCATGTGTGTCCATGTGTTTATGTGTGTTTGTGTGTGGCTGTGTGTGTGTCCATGTGTATATGTGTGTGTCCATGTGTGTGTCCATGTGTGTCCGTGTGTTTATGTGTCCGTGTGTGTTTGTGTGTGTGTGTGTTACAGTCTAGAGTGCTTTCTCATCTGCTTTTTTCTTCTTTTACTCAGCATGTCACGATCAATTTCTCATATCCTATATTTTAATAAATATTTTTAGTGGTTTTTGGTATTTTCTCATAGAGCACTCCTCAATTTACCAAAGAATTTAGGACATCTGTTTCCATTATTCCAGTGTTATGAATAACATTTTGGAGAATATCTTAGTACATAAATATTTGTATTTCAGCTTCTTTCCTATGGTAGATTCTAGAGTTGGATTTACTGGTTAAAGAATACGAACATTCAGTATCTGGTACATAATGATGTGAGTTCTTATTGTTATGATTTTTAAGTGTTTTTAGTTAAAGAAGTTAACATGAAAGTTTGCATTTTGATTTGCATTTGTTTGATGTCTTTGACTATTGACTAACCCTTGCTTCCAACTGAAATACCTTGGTAGCAGATATTTGCAAAGGGACTGGCCTAAGAAAATGGAAAGCAGCTCTACATAGTGGCCACAGCTCACCCCCACAGGCCACACCCTTAGAAATTCAACCCTCCCACACCTGTTCCATTGGCTCTAAGAATCAAACAAAGGCTCTCCTCTAGGGTGAGATACTGGACTCCCCAAATCTCTCCTGCCACAGCTGGGGAACTACAGAAAGTATGATTCTCTACTGGCCTTTGAGAGACATTTCTAGGACTCTGACATGTTTCAGAGGGAGCAGGGCCTGAAGGCAACACAGAGGGTCATGAGTGGGGACTTGTACACACACCTCTCACAAATTCATGAACCCTTACTGTCCCCTCCCTCCAGGAAACTACCTTCCGCATTTAGTCCTTACCTGAGAGGTGCAGTTAGAGTCATTAGCAACTAGAACTCCATAGAAGACTTGCTCGTGGCATCCTCTTAGAAGAGTATCACTTCCCCGACCTCCAGACCTACAGAATCAGAATGTTTTAGGATCTGGAATCCTGAAACGTGCACTTTAAAATACTCCCCATTTGAGGCTGATGCGTATATCTGCTTCAGAATCATTGATTTAAGAGTGCCCAGTTTACTCCTTAGGGCTTGGGGATGTTTGTCCCAAGACTCAACTCTGTATCCAGCCTCTAAGCAGCAAGTTAGTTGCTCTTCTTTGCAGCTCTTGAAGCCCTATGTAAACAGACCCACCAGCAGACCCAAACACCATCATTCTACACAACCCCACACTTGCGATGGTACTGAGTTTAGGATCTCAGGAAATCCCCTTTTCCATGTTCAAATGAAAGTGAGAGGTTAACTATCACCCAGGGAAAGTAGAGTCCAAAAACCTTTTTATCCCAATTATTGGAATAACTAATACAAGGCAAGCTAGGATATGATTGTATTGTCCTCAATTGAAAATATGTGTTATCAAAGTTAATCCAACCCTGGTGTTATAAGAACACAACCAAACCAACATAACCCCAAAAGACATGATGGATGCCACTAAAATAACTTTATGTGCTCTGTCAATAGTTTTTTCTTTAACTCAATTTCTCCATCAAAAAAGAAGAAGGTTTATTAGGCAGCACATAACTTTTATAAAGTGGTTACCGTATTTGTGATTGTGTGCCCAGTTGTAGAAAGTTCACAAAAACATTTAGACATTACCTTTTATTGGTGCTGGGTCCCATCAGAGAATTTCACATTGACACTAGGGGGTGTCTCTGTTGCCTTATTAACATGCCAAAGAACCATTTTTAAATCTTACTGAAAAACACATCAAATGTGGAAGGGCATTACTTGAGACACCATGTAAGTAGCAAATCAACACTTGCACCCTAAACTAAAGAGAGGCTGTGTTAACAATTAATACATGTGATCTTAAAGACAAACTATTTTGTTTCCAACTTTCCAGTTAATACCCATTACCAAATCAGACATATCTCTTTGCTCTATTTTGAGCATTGTTAACTCGTTCAAAAGGCTAACCCGTGGGTGGTGGGTAACTCAGTGTTCCTGCTGTGACCTCTTGTGGTTGGACATTCAGGACAAAGTCCAGAGGCCTCACAACACACTTCTTAGCCTTCCCTGTTTGGACCTACATTCCACCAGTATCTTTATTTTTCACCTTCTCTACACAAACAGTATCTCTCATACGAAACAATCTGAATTTTATTTAGAACCTGTGTGTTTTCTTTTCCTTCCTTTGCATCTTTTTCTACAAAGGAGTTGAAGCAAGTCAGGGTATATACTAAATGCACCAGTCTTCCCTAGCTGCTCAACTATAAGCTGTCTTCTCCGTCAACACTGTCACTTATTACACATGCCCTGATTTACCTTGTATCAAACGCTATGTCCCTTCATTAAAGAAACTTTCATAATCTAAGCCGTAAATCCTGCATCTTGATTACAGATTCTTTGTTTTTGTACTGCATCTTTGCAGTGCCTATTCATCTCCTCCAGAAAATGAGCACATCGACTTTTGTGTATGTAGTAGGTGTCCATATATGAAAAGATAGTAAGGACAATATTGATAATAATGAAATAATAGCAATTACCATTTTATCATGCAGCTATTAAGTGCCAGACACTTTCTTAAGTATGTTGCATATGTCATTTTATTTTGTAACCACAAAATGCTCTTTAAATATTATCCCCCCCCATTGTCTTGGTGAGGAGCTTCCATATAAATAACAGAGAGCTTTTGCATAGCAGACACTCTCAGCTTGATGAGATGTTATGCTGTGGAAGGGTTCTGGAGCCAAAGCAAAGTTAGGAAGAACCAATGCCCACATCCCCACTTCCTTTCCCTGACCCTCCATACCCCAATGGCCCATCTTCCTTCTCTCTCTCCATCTTCATAGATGGGAGTATTTATAGCCAATTGAAATTGACTATGTGATAAGTCTGAGATTTAATAGATGAAGAAAACGACAAAGTTCATTAGCTCCATCAAGGAGCCCACACTTAGTTGTATATGCGTCTTCTTAAACATGGAATTATAATGAAATACAGTACAGAAGTATACATACATGAGATGTGCTTCTCCCCATTCACAAGTTGCTTGTAGGAAGCACACAAGAAAATAAGCATGAAGCATAAAGAAAGCACTAGATGAATACAGGCTGTTGCTGAAAACCCCTGACATGCACCTTCTCATGACACCTTGCAAATCAACCAGACCTGGGTAAGAAAAAATGCTGCCTCTCATGTGAAGGGCCTTCCCTTACAGTCTCTACTTCCAGCATCTGCCCCAGTGAAGACATTCACCTGCTCCTTAAGGAAACCTTAAGATATTAAGGCATGCTTGTTTTTGGATGACTTCTGACTCTACTGCCTTCCAACCCACACTGCTGGCAAAACCTTACTTGTAACATTCAGCTCAGTTCCTCTAGGAAGCTTCCCTGCTCTTAATCCCTAGTCCACTTTGGTTGACCCTATTCTGTTCTTTGTCACAGCTCAATCATTCTGTATGGTGGCTAACTCCCCAGCTGTTCTCCTCACTTGACTATGAACTCCTCAAGCGGAGGGCCTATGACTTACTCAATATTGAGCCCCCAACACGATGGCCTGGTGGTAGCAGTCATTCAGGAAATGCCTGTTGAACAAGTGGATGAATGTATTCGGCTGTCTTTTGATTCTGATGTTTTGGCATCTGGAGCCTTACCCTGAGGAGACTGCCCCTACTAGAGACAGCAAATGACTAACCTGTGGGTGTGACCTCCATACACAAACCAACAGGTCCAGAGGCCACATCCCAAATACCTCATTTATTGAGCTCTCACTCTGGGTTGCCATCCACCTGCCCACCTTATCACCCTGGAGCCAGATACCAAGGTACCAGCATCCCAGAGGCTGTCGAAATTGTTCAAACCGTCTAACACTTAACCTATTTACCCTGCCTCACCCATACTTTCCTGCAGGAACCATGATAAACGCTCCTACACATGTTTCCCCCTCCCTCCCTCTCCCTCCTGGCTGACCCTGGTGCTTCACTGTGTGGTTCTGCTGGTGCAGGACACCCTCTCCTCCTGGGAACTGTGAGTAGGAAATTACCTTTTCAATGATTATCATCTTTTCATCTGTAGGCCTTGCAATACCTGAATAATAATTTTTAAAAACTTACATAGTCGGGTTTCCCTGGTGGCACAGTGGTTGAGAGTCCGCCTGCCGATGCAGGGGACGCGGGTTCGTGCCCCGGTCTGGGAAGATCCCACATGCCACGGAGCGGCTAGGCCCGTGAGCCATGGCAGCTGAGCCTGCGCATCCGGAACCTGTGCTCCACAACGGGAGAGGCCACAACAGTGAGAGGCCCACGTACCATAAAAAAAAAAAGAAAAAAATAAACTTATATAGTCATAAAATCTATATAAGAAAACCATGAATGAGTAAATGAGGACAACTTACTGGGCCTATAAAACATACCTGAACTCAGGTAGCTCTCTCTGCCGTGTTCAAATCAGTTTTGCAGCATTTTCTTCAAGCAGACACTGTGCAAGTCCAGAGCTGAATTACACCCAATCACTGCCCTCAAGTGGCTGATAATCCAGGGGAGGAGTTTATACACTAGCGTAAGCATGCTGATACAGGTCAATCATCTGGACTCAAAACTCTCCACTGAATCAAAATGTCTTTGAGATCCTCAAAGAGGAACAATGTGACAGTCAAGACACATTAGTCTAGGGCTGCAGGGCAAGACAGAGGAACAGAAAGAAGAAAGAAGGCAGACTCTTCAGTTGAGAGTTAATATTCGTGCTCATTCTATAAATCTTTCTACCTTTGCCATGCTCCTTGTTTGTGTGCTGGGGAAAAGTCTTCACTAACTGTTGAGTTCAGTTACATTTTCTCTCCCATGTCTACTAGAGTTGCATTTCATTTGTTCCTTCATTTATTTCTTCATTCAGTAAATTTCAACTGAGCACCTACTATGCACAAGGTTTAATGTTAGGCATGATTCTGCTCTTCCTGGGGAGACAAACATGAAAGAAAGTGAAATTTCATCGAAGTCTTTTGTTCAAGGACTGGAGGAAGAGAAAGGAAAGGGTAAGTCAACACTGGTAAAAACAAGGAAGTTCCAAGAAGAGGTCATGCCTAAGACAGTCCTTGAAGGATAGTAAAAGTTTGCCAGGTAAAATTTGCAGGGAAAGGCTTTCTGGAGAGAAATTTCCAAGCCCAGATGCTACAGGTATGCTGGCCACCAGTGGGATTCAGTGGAATACTCATATCCAGGTATTTTCATCACTTCTACTCATAAGACAGGGTGCTTTCTTTGGCTTTTTGTGACTAAGTACTATTAAAAGTATTGTAGGACAAACATTTATATTTATGCTGTATTTAACTTTTCATTAATAATAAATTCAGGTGAAGTAGAATTGTTATTAATATTGATCAACATTCCAAATGAAAGCACAGATGTCAAGGATTTTTTTTAAAATGAGTTCAGTTATATTTAAAGTGCTGTTGATGAGAGAAAACCTAATGAAAACCAACAGATGGTCTATTTAATATTGCTCTCAGCTTTGAAACATGTGCCAAATGTGATACACACAAGGACTTGACAGGGTTGTTACTGGAAGCCTTTAATTACAACTATTTGCACTCCTGGGTCTGCTGAAATTGCTAAAATAACACTGCAACTCTAACACTGGCCAAGCCAGAATTTAAATAATATCCATTTTATGATATTGTTTGTGGCATTGTATTTCCAAATGACCTCTATAGAGAATTTTCTTGACAGGTTTTCTTTTTTAGGGGGGTGAGGGGCATTGCTTTGTTTGATTTTTGTCAAGGAACTGGAGCCAGCAGCCAGGATAAGGTCAGATGCTTCCCTTTCCACATATCAACACATTTAGTCTGGAATGTTGGACAGCATTTCCAAGGGCAAGAGGAGGTATGGATCCTTTATTATTAGGGTTAGCTCAATTACAGAGACAGCTCAACCGAGGCAGACTTCCAAAGCAATGACTAAGTAATTGATAATAATAATGACACCAGCAACTCCCCTTTATGAACCTTGCTAGACATGTGGCAAATATCACTACTACTTCTCACAACTGGAAAAGTGGAGATGGGGATACTGAAACCTAGGAGGGTTCAACATCTGACTCAATGTGACACAGCATATAAGCGTAACCCAGGCAGGCTGATTAGCCAGAAAAATAGTGAAATCGACCAGTCAATTCAAGCAGGATAGCATGTCAGAAAAAGAAGAAAAAGAGGGATGAAAAGGAAGAGGGTGAGGAGAAGAAGAAGGAGGGGAGGAGGGGGAGGAGGGGGAGGAGGGGGAGGAGGGGGAGGAGGGGGAAGAGGAGGGGGAGGAGGGGGAAGAGGAGGGGGAAGAGGGGGGAGGAGGAGGGGGAAGAGGAGGGGAAGGAGGGGGAAGAGGAGGGGGAAGAGGGGGGAGGAGGAGGGGGAGGAGGGGGAAGAGGAGGGGGAAGGGGGAGGAGGGGGAAGAGGGGGGAGGAGGGGGAAGAGGAGAGGGAGGAGGGAGAGGGGGAGGGGGATGAAAACAGGGAGGAGGGAGAGGGGGAGGAAGGGGAAGAGGAGGAGAAGGGGGAGGAGGAGGAAGAGGAAGGGGAGGAGGGGGAAGAACGGAAGGAAGAGGAGGAGAAGCTATTCAACCAGGATGTACACCAAAGGACAAAATTCCCCATTTAAATTGCTTTAGAATGAAGATAGCAGGAGATGCTCAGGTATCCCTTCATCCACCTCCCTATTGGGCCATCTCCACCCTATGGCTGCCTGCTGGAATCTAAGCAAGAGCCTGCTGGTTCATGTCATCTAAGTGGGGAGACATTTGCCTCTAAGGTGAAGATGCCTCAGCTGCCCAGAAGGTCAGATGGGCTCATGGGGAGCCCTCAGAGTAGAGATACCTGCAGGTGGCACCAACAGTACTGAGAGGATTACATTATTGGGCTTAGAGCACATGACCGAACAGGCCTCTCTCTATAAGCCACATGAGAAATAATGCGGGTTCCAAATCTGACCCTCCCTGAGCACTCTAGAAAACAGTCCTCCCTCCCTGGCCCTGTTCTGATTGGCTTCTTATCTGAAAAGGGTAGCAAAACAAGGACTAAGTCTATAGGGTATTTTAAAAGAAAGAAATTATAAAGCCTGTCTTTTTTACACATAATAAACCAAGAAATCCTCAACAGCAACAAAAAATAATCAAAGCAAATCTTCCAGTTGGAAACAAAGAAATATTCTTCTAAAAAAACCCAGTCTCAAAGAGGAAATTTAAGGTGAAATTACAGATTTTTTTCATTAATTTATTCATGCCCCCCAAAAGTATACCAGAACCTGGGCAAGTCAAGAAGGAAAATTTATAAAGAAGAGATTGTTTTACATACCAACATGTGGGATAAATAGTACTCAGACAATCTGTAGTACTAAAAGTATTTACTATTTTCATAGGTATGCAATTAATAAAGAGGAGGAGGAAAAGCTGGAAAAAATAATCAAACTAATATAATCTAGGAAAAGGAATTAATAGTGATAAACTTGAAATTAATAAAAGAAACAAAATGTTAAAAAGAAAGATTTTATAAAACCTAGCCTTTTTTTCATCAAACTAGCAAATATTTTATTTTAATATTTTTATTGGAGTATGGTTGCTTTACAATTTTTTTTAGCCACCATTGCACAACAAAATGAATCAGCCATACACATACAGATATCCCCTCCCTTTCTGCTTCCCTCCCATTTAGGTTACCACAGTGCACTAGGGGAGTTCCCTGTGCTATACAGCATGTTCCCATCAGTTGTCCATTTTACACATAGTATCAATAGTGTATATGTGTCAATCCCAGTCTCCCAATTCCTCGCATCCCACCCATTTCCGCCTTGGTATCCATACATTTTTTCTCTATGCCTGTGTCTCTATTTCTGCTTTGCAAATAATATCATCTATACCATTTTTCTAGATTCCACATATATGCATTATTATACAATATTTGCTTTTCTCTTTCTGACTTACTTCACTGTATGACAGTCTCTAGGTCCATCCACGTCTCTACAAATGACAATTTCCTTCCTTTTTACAGCTGAGTAATATTTTATTGTATATATGTACCACATCTTCTTTATCCATTCCTCTGTTGATGGACATTTAGGTTGCTTCCATGCCCTGGCTATTGTAAATAGTGCTGCTATAAGCATTGGGGTACATGTGTTTTTTTGAATTATGGTTTTCTCTGAGTATATGCCCAGTAGTGGGATTGCTGGGTCATATGGTAATTCTATTTTTAGTTTTTTAAGGAACCTCTATACTGTTTTCTATAGTGGCTCTATCAATTTAGACCCCAACCAATAGTGTGAGAGGGTTCCCTTTTCTCCACAACCTCTCCACCATTTATTGTTTGTAGACTTTTTGATGAGGGCTATTCTGACTGGTGCGAGGTGATACCTCATTGTAATTTTGATTTGTATTTCTCTAATGATTAGTGATGATGAGCATCTTTTCATGTGTTTTTTGGCCATCTGTATATCTTCCTTGGAGAAATGTCTATTTAGGTGGCCCACTTTTTGATTGGGTTGTTTGTTTTTTTGATATTGAGCTGTATGAGCTGCTTGTATATTCTGGAGATTAATTCTTTATCAGTTGCTTCGTTTGCAAATATTTTCTCCCATTCTGAGGGCTGTCTTTTTGTCTTGTTTATGGTCTCCTTTTCTGTGCAAAAGCTTTGGGTTTCATTAGGTACTATTTGTTTATTTTTGTTTTTATTTCCATTACTCTAGGAGATGGGTCAAAAAAGGTTTGTCGTGGTTTATGTCAAAGAGTGTTCTTCCTATGTTTTCCTCTAAGAGTTTTATAGTGTCTGGTCTTACATTTAGGTCTTTAATCCATTTTGAGTTTATTTTTGTGTATGGTGCTAGGGAGTATTCTAATTTCATTCTTTTACATGTAGCTGTCCAGTTTTCCCCACGCCACTTATTGAAGAGACTCTTATTTCTCCATTGTATATTTTTGCCTCCTTTGTCATAAATTAGGTGACTATAGGTGTATGGCTTTATCTCTGGGCTTTCTATTCTCTTCCATGATCTATATTTCTGTTTTTGCACCAGTACCATACTGCCTTCATTACTGTAGCCCTGTATAGTCTGAAGTCCGGGAGACTGATTCCTCCAGCTCCGTTTTACTTTCTCAAGATTGCTTTGGCTATTTGGGGTCTTTTGTGCTTCTGTACAAATTGTAAAAATTTTGTTCTAGTTCTGTGAAAAATGCCATCGGTAATTTGATAGAGATTGCATTGAAGCTGTAGATTGCTTTGGGTATTATAGTCATTTTCACAGTATTGATTGTTCCAATCCAAGAATGTGGTATCTCTCTCCATCTTTTTATGTCATCTTTCATTTCTTTCATCAGTATTTTATACTACTCTGAGTACAGGTCTTTTGCCTCCTTAGGTAGGTTTATTCCTAAGTACTTTATTCTTTTTATTGCAATGGTAAATGCGATTGTTTCTTTAATTTCTCTTTCTGCCCTTTCATTGTTAGTATATAGGAATGCAAGAGATCTCTGTGTATTAATTTTTTATTCTAGTAGTTTTCTTGTGGCATCTTTAGGATTTTCTGTGTATAGTATCATGTCACCTGCAAACAGTGACAGTTTTACTTCTTCTTTCCAATTTGTATTCCTGTTATTTCTTTTTCTTCTCTGATTGCCATGGCTAGGACTTCCAGAACTATGTTGAATAATAGTGGCTAGAGTGGAGACCCTTGTCCTTTTCCTGATCTTAGGGGAAATGCTTTCAGTTTTTCACCATTGAGAATAATGTCTGCTGTGGGTTTGTCATATATGGCCTTTATTATGTTGAGATAGGTTCCAACTATGCCCACTTTCTGGAGCGTTATTATAATAAATTGATGTTGAATTTTGTCAAAAGCTTCTTCTGCATCTATTGAAATGGTCATATGGTTTTTATTCTTTAATTTATTAATATGGTTTATCATATTGATTGATTTACATATATTGAAGAATCTTTGCATCCCTGGAATAAATCCCACTTGATCATGGTGTATGATCCTTTAAATGTGCTCTTGCATTCTGTTTGCTAATATTTTGTTTAGGATTTTTACATCTATGTTCATCAGTTATGTTAGCCTGTAATTTCTTTTTTCGTGATGTCTTTGTCTGGTTTTGGTATCAGGGTCATCTGGTAGCCATGTAGAACGAGTTTGGGAATGTTCCAACTTCTGCAATATTTTGGAAGACTTTCAGAAGGATAGGTGTTAGCTCTTCTCTAAATGTTTGATAGAATTCACCTGTGACACTATCTGGTCCTAGGCTTTTGTTTGTTGGAAGATTTTTAATCACAGTTTCAATTTCATTACTTGTGATTTGTCTGTTCATATTTTCTATTTCTTCTTGCTTCAGTATTGGAAGGTTGTACTTTTCTAAGAATTTGTCCATTTCATCCAGGTTGTCCACTTTATTAGCATATAGTTGCTGGTAGTACTCTCATATGATCCTTTGTATTTCTATGGTGTCACTTGTAACTTTTCCTTTTTCATTTCTAATTTTACTGATTTGAGTCCTCTCCCTTTTTTTTCTTGATGAGACTGGCTAATGGTTTATCAATTTTGTTTATCTTGTCAAAGAAACAGCTTTTAGTTTTATTGATCTTTGCTATTGCTTTCTTTGTTTCTACTTCATTTATTTCTGCTCTGATTTTTATGATTTCTTTCCTTCCACTAACTTTGCATTTCATTTGTTCTTTTTCTCTAGTTGTTTTAAGTGTAAGGTTAGGTTGTTTATTTGAGATTTTTCTTGTTTCTTGAGGTAGGATTGTACTGCTATAAACTTCCCTCTTAGAATTGCTTTTGCTGAGTCCCATAAGTTTTGGGTCATCGTGTTTTCATTTTCATTTGTTTCTAGGTATTTTTTAATTTCCTCTTTGATTTCTTCAGTGATCTCTTGGTTATTTAGTAGCATATTGTTTAGCCTCCATGTGATTGTATTTTTTACAGTTTTTTTTCCTGTAATTGATTTCTAATCTCATAACATTGTGGTTGGAAAAGATGCTTGATACAATTTCAAATTTCTTCAATTTACTGAGGCTTGATTTGTGATCCAAGATGTGGTCTATCCCAGAGAATATTCCATGAGCACTTGAGAAGTGTATTCTGCCCTTTTCAGGTGGAATGTCCTATAAATATCAATTAAATCGATTTGGTCTATTGTGTCATTTAAAGCTTGTGTTTCTTTATTTATTTTCTGTTTGGATGATCTGTCCATTGGTGTAAGTGGGGTGTTAAAGTCACCCACTATTATTGTGTTACTATTGATTTCTCTTTTTATGTCTGTTAGCAGTTGCCTTATGTATTTAGGTGCTCTATGTTGGGTGCATAGATATTTACAATTGTTATATCTTCTTCTTGGATTGCTCCTTTGGTCATTATGTAGTGTCCTTCCTTGTCTCTTGTAATAGTCTTTATTTTAATGTCTGTCTTGTCTGATATGAGTATTGCTATTCCAATTTTCTTTTGATTCCTATTTGCATGGAATATCTTTTTTCATCCCTTTACTTTTAGTCCGTATGTGTCCCTAGGTCTGAAGTGGGTCCCTTGTAGACAGCATATATACAGGTCTTATTTTTGTATCCATTCAGCTAGTCTTTGTCTTTTGGTTGGAGCATTTAGTCCATTTACATTTAAGATAATTATAGATATGCATATTCCTGTTACCATTTCCTAATTGTTTTGTGTTTCTTCTTGTAGGTCTTTTTCTTTTGCTAGAGAAGTTCCTTTAGCATGTGTTGTAATGCTGGTTTTGTGGTGCCGAATTCTTTTAGCTTTTGCTTGTCTATAAAGTTTTTGATTTCTCTGTCAATTCTGAATATGATCCTTGCTGGGTAGAGTAATCTTGGTTGTAGGTTTTCCCTTTCATCACTTTAAATATGTCTTGCCATTCCCTTCTCTCCTGCAAAGTTTCTGCTGAAAAATAAGCCGATAACCTTATAGGGATTCCCTTGTATGTTATTTGTTGCTCTTCCCTTGCTGCTTTTAATAGTTTTTCTTTGTATTTAATTTTTTGTTAGTTTGATTAATATGTGTCTCGGCGTGTTTCTCCTGGGTTTATCCTGTATGGAATTCTCTGTGCTTCCGGGACTTGGTTGACTATTTCTTTTCCCATGTTAGGGAAGTTTTTGACTATAATCTCTTCAAGTACTTTCTCAGGACCTTTCACTTTCTCTTCTTCTTCTGGGACCCCTATAATTCGAATGTTGGTGCATTTGATGTTGTCCCAGAGGTCTCTGAGACTGTCCTCAATTCCTTTCATTATTTTTTCTTTATTCTGTTCCTCGTCAGTTATTTCCACCATTCTGTCTTCCAGCTCACTTATTTGCTCTTCTGCCTCAGTTATTCTGCTGTTGATTCCTTCTTATGTGTTTTTCATTTCAGTTATTGTTTTGTTCATCACTGATATTTTGTTGTTTAGTTCTTCTAGGCCCTTGTTAAACATTTCTTGTATTTTCTCCATTCTATTTCCTACATCTTTTATCATCTTTATTATCATTAGTCTTAATTCTTTTTCAGATAGCTTGCATATTTTCTCTTCATTTATTTGGTCTTGTGGGATTTTACCTTGCTCCTTTGTCTGCAGCGTATTTCTTTGTCATCTCATTTTGTGTAACCTACTGTGTTTATAGTCTTCTTTCTTCAGGCTGCACCGTCATAGTTCCTTCTGTTCCTGTTGACTGGCCCCTGCTGAGTGAGGTTTGTGAAGGGGCTTGTATAGTTTTCCTGGTGGGAGGGCCTAGTGTCTGCACTTTGTTGGGTTGAGTCTTTTCCCTCTGATGGGCAGGGCTGCAACAAGTGGTGTGTTTTGGGGTGTCTGTGAGGTTAGTATGACTTTAGGCAATGTGTCTGCTGGTGAGTGGGGCTGAGTTCCTGTCTTGCTAGTTTTTTGGTGTGAGGTGATTAGCACTGGAGCCTGCAGGCAGTTGTGTGAGGCCAGGTCTTGGCATTGATATGCATACCTTCAGGAATGCACATGTCAAATAATATTCCCTGGGCCTGGGAATTCTCTGGTGTTCCAGCTTCCTGGACTCTATGTTCCCACCCCAGAGGCCCAGGCCTGACCCCTGGCCAGGAAGCCAAGAACCTGCAAGCCTCACAGTGTGGCCCGATAAAAAATAGAGAAGAGAAAAGAAAAGAAAAAGGAAAAACAAAACAAATTGTAAAACAAAAACAAAAACAAAACAGACAAAAAAAGCTCAGGGCAAATAGCTAGAACTGCAGCAGCAATAGCAACACAACACACACTCACACACACATACACACCTACACAGAGAAAACAAACAAAAAAACCCCAAAAAAAACAAGGGAACAGACAACCAAACAAGGGAATTCTAATATGAGAACAGTTGATAAGGATTATACTAATGAAAACAATGAAAAATAAAACAGATATGGGGGCAAGCAAACAACATCATCAACATCAACAAAGTGAATAAAACATAGAATATACACCTCTAGGTAGGTCTCTGGACCTGCTGTGGACACTGTGGGGCCAGCTTAGACTCTGATCTGGACCAATTCCTGTGTGTATTTGCCCACAAAGTCCAGTGCTGCGAAAGCTAGACTGGTCTCAGATGTTGAAAGGCTCATTGTCTCTTCAAGTATTCCACAAATGCAGTTTACCCAGCCGATCTTGGGGATTTAATTCACAGCTTGTGCAGTTGCATAGAAAGATTTGTGTCTCTATTCCTTAGTTGCACTGCCCTTTGGGCTCAGTTTTGGTTTTAAGTCCACCTCTGCATGTGTGCCACCCTCAGGCGTCTGATCCTTGCCCAGATGAGTGGGAGCAAAAGTAGTGGCTGCTTGGAGCACACTCAGGTACTCCCAGTACCTGCAGCAGCAGGAGCTGTCATATGGGAATGTTGTCCTCCCCGCCACCTGCGTGTCTCTCAACAATGGTGCCTCGCTTTCCAGGCAGACCTCATTTCCTCCAGGGGCACTCCTGCCCACGCATCCCCTCACTCTCATTCCTTCTATTGTATCCATGCAGCCAACTGCGTTTCTCTCCCTGCATCTGTTCTTCCAATCCCATGCTTTAGCCCTCTGACCCTGCTAGCTTTGGTGGACTCTCGTTCCAGGCAGGGGCACCCAGGGCTGATTCCCAAGGAGGTTTTGGGATGACTGGTGCACAAGCCCCCGGAGACTACACAGGCAGAGTCGAGTCTGGCCCGAGGGGCGGGTGGGTTCGTTCAGGTGGGAGCCCCTCCCTGTGCCCACAAAGGCAGAAGAAGCCAGTGGGTGGGGAAGGGGTTTATAAGTGAGGCTCCTCCCCGGCATGCTGCTCGACTATGATGCTTTGCTATGGTGTCTCAGGCTTTTTCCACAGACTTTCCCAGTTGTGGCACCCCTTGCTCCTGTCCATTCAGGCTGTCTTTTCTCAGCCAAGAGCCGTCCTCTCCCTGGGTCTGCATTCCAAACCCCTCTTTCCAGCACCCAGCTCCCCTTTGCAACAGGCAGCTCACAATTCAGGCTGGAATGCACAGAGCTGTGTTATAGATCATGCGTGAGGTTTTTACTTTGTCTTGCCTTCCACAGACCATCCATCTGCTACATTCTCCTTTGATGTCCCAAAGTTCCTTTGCTGTTCCAGCTGATTTCCCCTCCATGAGGGAGTCTTTCTTAATGTGGATAGCTCTCCTCGCCTTCAGCTTCCCACCAGGGTTTTTGATCTCTTTTTTGATTTCTCTTTTCTTTTTTCTTCTTTCTTTCATTCTTTTGAGAGTCCAAAGTCTACCACTACCATTCAGCAGGAGCTCTGTAGGAATTATTCCATTTGTAAATGCGTTTTTGATGAACTTGTGAGGAGCAACAAATTCTGCCTCCTCCTATTCTGCCATCTTGACTCCTCCCAAACCTAGCCCTTTTTAAAAGAGGGGGGGGAAACCCCTATAACCTCCTGGCAATTCTAATAGAAACAAAAAGAAATTTAATATGTTCAACACCAAGAATGAGAAAGTCCCACAAGTGTATCAAAGTCATAGTCATAGAAGAGTATACATTCAACTTTATAGAGAAAATTGTTATTTTTATGCAAAAATAAATTTCTAAGATTAATCTATTTTAAGAAAACATTAACAGATTATAAAGATCTGCTACTTAAAAAGGTACAAAATACACAAGGTTTTATAGCTGAATTCCATCCAACTTTCTAAACATCATTATCATCATCATTGCCATCACCAACATTTTCTTTTAATTATCTTAACTATCCCAGGATATAGATTAAGATATCAAAACTTGACATAGGACAGAAAACTGCAGCAAATTTCTCTTATGGATAGTAAAAAAAAATCCTGATAAATTATAGTCACACTAAGCACAGCACCATATTTTTAAATGTCACATTTTAACTAAGAAAAGTTTATCCCTTGACTACTGATTCAATATTCAGCAAATTTATCAATATAACTTTATATCAACTAATTAAAAAGAAAAAAGCAGAATACATGATTTTGTTACCATGTGATAAAATAACATTTAACATGACTTAGAAGCCATGTGTCATGAAAACTATTAGCAAAATAGGAATAAAATGAAATTCTCCAAACACCACAAAGTCTAACTAACAATATCCAACAAGAAGCATAGCAATAATAGTGAAATAACTTGTCATGATTTACAGCAGCTATTCCAGCAGTCACTAAACAAAAATATCTTTATTTGTTGGTTTGCCAGAAAATACAAAAGGCTACTAAAAACATATTTGAAATAATAAAATAATTTTGTAAGTGGGCTGAATACAAGTTCAATAGAAAGATTTTAATGCTAACAACTCCATGCTAGAAAGGTGTATGTAAAGAGGAAAATCCTGTTATCAAAAGTTGTAAAAACCACAAAATGTAGATTAAATTTAACTTAAAATTACTGGGCCTATATGAAGAGCTATAAAATTTTATAAAAGGATATAAAGTGAAACATAAGTAAAAAGAAAGGCTTAGTACTTTCCTGGGTTGGAAGATGCTTAATATCATAAAAAGGACAATTCTACCAAACCAATAAGTCACCTTACTAGAATGGCAATAAGGATTCCAGTTTTTTTAACTGGAAATTTTTTTAAGGTTTATGTGGAAAAATAAGGTATAAAAAATTTCTTCCTAGAAAAATTTGAAAGTTAACAGTCACAGATAATTTACCTTTCATGGTTTTACATCTACACAGAGGTAGTATAGTAGTGGTAATGACCCAGGAATAGATAGACCAGTGAATGAAGATAATAGTGCTGGTAAAAACAAAATATGTAATTAGAAATTAATATATGGTAAACATGACATTTTAATTAATAAGACAATTATGATTTATTTTTAAAAAGTAATGACATTGAAATAATCACCTTTCCATCAGCTAAAAAAAGCTATTTTGGGTAAATAGCCAGATAGTAAATACTTTCAGCTTTGCAGCCCATCTAGTACTTTTCACAAGAACTCTGCCATTGTAGGAAGAAAAGAACCATAGACAATATGTAAACAAATGGACTTGGCTGTGCTCCAGTAAAACTTTAGAAAAATGCAGTGGACCAGATTTGGTTTATGGCCCATAGTTTGCCAAACCCTGACCAGAAAAATTTAAGTGAAGTTCTAATCTCACAAAACTAAATTAAAGATGACTTAAAGATCTAATGCCAAAAATGAAAACAAAGAATATGAATCCCAACGATATTAAAAGGAGAAAAGTTTCCTCATCTCAGAGTGAAGAGGTCTTCTTGAACAAGATGGGAAACCCAGATAATAGAAGGGAAAAGACTTACATATTTACTGCATAATTATATAAAAGCAGAGTATAAGAAAATATAAACAAATTCAAAAGACAAGCCACAGAGAAGATATTTGCAAGAGTATGTGACACGAAAGGGATAAATATATATAATATATAAAGAGTTCTTGCAAATTGATAAGTAGAATAAAAATGACCCAATTGATACATCTGTGAAGGACATAAGAAGACAGTTTTCAAAAGAAGAAACTCTAAATACCAATAAACTTAAGAAAGTGTGCTCTTCAAAAGTAAGGTCACTTAGATTCCACATATGATTATCGCTTATATGTGGAATCTTAAAAAATGGTACAAATGAACTTATTTACAAAACAGGAGTAGAGTCACAAATGTAGAAAACAAACTTATGGTTACCAGGGGGTAAGAGGGGGGGATAAATTGGGAGATTGGGATTGACATATACACTCTACTATATATAAAATAGATAACTAACAAGGACCTACTGTATAGCACAGGGAACCTCTATAGGAAAAGAATCTAAAAAAGAGTGAATATATGTATATGTATAACTGATTCACTTTGCTGTACAGCAGAAACTAACACAACATTGTAAATTAGCTATACTCCAATAAAAATTAATATAAAAAAAGTAAGGTCAGGAGCTTCCCTGGCGGCGCAGTGGTTGAGAGTCCGCCTGCTGATGCAGGAGACATGGGTTCATGCCCCGGTCCGGGAGGATCTCACATGCCGTGGAGCGGCTGGGCCCGTGAGCCATGGCTGCTGAGCCTGAGCGTCCAGAGACTGTGCTCCACAATGGGAGAGGCCACAACAGTGAGAGGCCTGCGTACCGCAAAAAAAAAAAAAAAAAAAAAAAAAGGTCAGGTCACTCCTCAGCTCCCCTGGTGAAGGCTCCCACTTCACTTAGAGAGGAATAGAGCTTACACTAACCATCAGAACCCCTTGTCTCTGGGACTTCTCCCCTGTTAACCTCTGTCTTGCTCATTCCACTTCAAGCACAGCACCTGCTTTACTGATCCTTAGAAACCCAGACACACTCCTAAATAGGGCTTTTGCAGGGAGGTATCCTCTACCTTGACTGCTTCCCTTCACACTTGCGGTGTCCCCTCATTTCCTCCACACAGGCTCCAATGTCTTCTTGAGCCTCTGACCACTTTATGTAAAGTTGCATGCCTTCCCAACACACACACTCCTGTTCCCCCTTCCCTCATTCTACTGTTCATTTTTCTGTAATATTATTATCTTTTAACCTACTCTATAATTTGTTTATTTTCTGAATCATCTGTCTCCTCTCCAAGAATGTAAGCTCTGTAACAGCAGGGATGTTTGTTTGTTTGACCACTGATGTCTTCAAATCACCTGGAACAGCATTTGGAACGTACAATGTTATACTAGTAAACGTTTAAGAAATGGAGGAGGGGGGGAGTGGAAAGCATTTGATGATGATAAGGTTCAAACTCTCCCAGCTTGGCATATTTCAAGCAACCAAATTAACAAGGTCACTTCATGGAGTTGGAAAGAGTTATGTCCAATCAGCTGTCAGAAGCCACTAGGAGCCTGCTCCAGCACACCACTGAGCATATAGTAGGTGTTCAGTACATATTACTTGAATGAAAAAGTACTAAACCTCATGTGCAAATGAAGACGTTCAAGTTAAAATAAGTACAATTTTCACAAATCAGATTGGCAAAAAGTGTTAGAGACTGATGATTTCAGAATCAATGATTCAGCAATTTCAGTTTAGGAACTAATTCTATAGAAATAAAAATATCAGTACCCAAAGGAGGTATGTATCCAAATACGTTCATTGCAGCACTATTTATAATGGCAAAAAAACTGAAAATAATCTAAACACCCCATAAATAGAAAAATTATGACTAAAGTACGAAACATCACTTAAATCATTTGAAGCCATTAACATAATGAATTATATCTTTAAATACTAATCTGGAAAGCTGTTTATGCTATATTTTAAGTGAAAAATGTAAATTGCAGAGCAATGAGTATAATAAAATCAGTTTTGTTGGAAAATAATTTTAAATGTTTATTTGCAACATCACAAAAAGTACTTAGAACAGTTAATTTAGAATTAAATTTGAAACAGATTTATATGAATCTTTATATTCTTTTCCTTCTATGCCTTAAAGAAGTTAGAAAACCTTTAATAATAGTTTCCTATGATATGCATAGCAGAACAGTTTCATATCTATTGAGAATTTCACCTGTAAATTCTCTTCTCTAGCAAAAGATCTTGTTGAATTACCTCCAAATTATTCTCCAAATATCCTATTACATAGTAGTGTTATCTTAGCTCCCTTTTCACTACATCAACTGCACAGCCCAAACCTTCCATGCTTAAGCTTATAATACCAAAGAGCTGAGAACAAAATGGACCTTGACTTCAATTACCCAACATCACCTAAAAATATGATTCAAAACAATGTTTCCAAATGAAATTGGAAAGTGGATATATATATGTAAATTAATAATAATATAGTGGCCATTTTTGAGATCCCAAATATCTATAGGTAAATAAGTTGATGCAAAGGCCAAAACTTAATCAGCTTGGTGAGTTTGAGAATCAGAAGATCAGTATGGCTGTAACTTGATGGGTGAGGACTGAGTGATATAAGGAAAAGGGAGAACTGAAGTTATCTCAGCCATGTTAGGGAGAATGGGTTCTATTCCAAAGACAATAGAAAGTCACAGGCAGCATTTGTGTAAAGGAGTAAAATTCTATAACTTATGATTTTAAAAGATCATTTTGGTTGATGGGTGAAGACCCAGTTTCAGAAGAGCAAAATTGAGACAGTGATCCCCATCAGGAATTGGTTGCAGTAGTGCACCAGGAGATGATGATGGTTTGGATTAGGGTGGAGGTGGACCTGCGTAGTAGATAGATGTCTGATATACCACAGAGCACTTACAGTATTTAGTGATAGATTCAACATGGTGGTAAGAAAAGGAGCAGAATCAAGGAAGACACCTACGTTTTACCATGTTATTCTCAACTCCTTTGACAGCCGGCAGAGAAAGAGAATCCAGCAGCAGAGACAAAGAAGATAGTGCTACCTTCAACAAACAATGAATGGAGAAAGTCCAAAATGACATAAAGAAAACTAGAAGAGCTTAAGGACACAAAAGACAAGAGAATAGAGTGCTTCCACCATAAGCAGAATGAAAAGACAACCCACAGCATGAGGGAAAATATTTGCAAGTGATGCTACAGACAAGGGATTAATTTCCAAAATATATAATCAGCTCATACAGTTTCACATCAAAAAACAAACAAACAAACAACCCCAACAAAAAAAATGGGCAGAGGAGCTAAATAGACATTTCTTCAAGGAAGACATACAGATGGCCCACAGGCAATTGAAAAGATATTCAACATCGCTAATTATTGGAGAAATGCAAATCAAAACTATAATGAGGTATTACCTCACGCCAATCAGAATGATCATCATCAAAAAGCTTACAAATAACAAATGCTGGAGAGAGTGTGAAGAAAAAGGAACCCTCTTACACTGGTGGTGGGAACATGAATTTTTGCATCCACCATGGAGAGTGGTGTGGAGGTTCCTTAAAAAACTAAAAACAGAGTTACCATATGATCCAACAATCCCACTTCTGGGCATATCTCAGGAGAAAACTGTAACTCAAAAAGATACATACACCCTAATGTTCACAGCAACACTATTTATAATAGCCAAGACATGGAAGCCACCTAAATGTCCACTGACAGATGGATAAAGAAGATGGATATATAAAGTAAAAGAAAAATGAAATAGTGCCATTTGCAGCAACATGGAGGGACCTAGAGATTATCATATTAAGTGAAATAAGTCAGAGAAAGACAAATATCATATGATGTCACTTATATGTGGAATCTTAAAAAATGATACAAATGAACTGATTTACAAAACAGAAATAGACTCACAGACATAGAAAACAAACTTATGGTTACCAAGGGATAACAGGGAGCCAGGAGGGAGAGACAAATTAAGATTTGGGGTTTAACATATACACACTACTATATATAAACTAGATAAGCAAAAAGGGCCTACAGTATAGCACAGGGAACTTGTAATAACCTACGTGGAAAATAATCTGAAAAAGAATATATATACATATGTGTGTGTGTGTGTGTGTGTGTATTACTGAACCACTTTGCTCTACACCTGAAACTAACACAACATTGTAAATTAATTATACTTCAACTTAAAAAATGGTAATAAATAAATAAATTAAAAGATGCTGTAATAAAGAGAGAGAGAGAGAGAGAGAGAGAGAGAGAATAGAGTGTTTCCAAAGGGGATGGTTAATTATATTAAATGCTGCTAACAGGTCATGGAAGATAACAGCAAAAAATGTCCATTGGAATTGTCCAGAGGGAAGTTAAGGATACTTTCGACCCAGGAGTTAGAGTAGTAAGGCTATAAGTCATACAGAATAGAGAAGAGAGGATATAAGAGAAGAGAGAGGGCAGTGAGTGTATCAACTCCTTTGGAAAGATTAGTTGTAAAGGACAACAGAAAAATGAAGCAATCGATACAGGGGGACATTGGATCACTGAAGGGTTTATTCACATTTAGATTATTATTATTATCACAGTTAGTTACTTATTTTTACACCAATGAGAATGACACATGGAGAAGAAATGGAAGATGCAGGAAAGAGAGGGAATCTGAAGGAGCAGAGACCTTGAGTGTGGAGGAAGAACTGAGTCAGGTGGTGGGGGGGATGTCGGCCCTCTTGGTCCAGGTCACAGCACGAGAGACCACGGAGGGGGAGGTGAGAATATGGATGTAAGCGTGTTGGGAGATTGAGCAGGGGAGAGGCTGGGGCTTTGCAATCGGAATATTTATTTTTCCACTGAAGTGTGAGGCAAGGTCCCAGGTTGAAAACAGAGGTGGGACAGCAAAGGGGAGGGTTGAGGACTCATCTTGGAAAGAAGGTCAGATTCTTCTAACAGGAAACTGCCGATCTGAGATAGAAGCAACTGGACAGTTGTGATCATGAATGGAAGTCTGATTAGCCAGCACTCTTGTTTTTCTGCAGGTGCATTTGGCCCTCTAGGCACTGGATGAAGAGGTATTACTATCTCCATTTTACAGGCGAGGGATATAAGTCACACAGATGCTGAGTAACTTAACAAGTCCATCCAGGTCTTAGGTGATGAAGCCAGGATTAAATACAAGTATGTTGACTTCAAAGCTCTTTTCATAAAAATAACAATAGTAACTGCTACCTGTCTTTCCACGAAACTACTTAGAAACGTATAGGAACGGTAAATGTTTTTAAGGATAATTCCAAGGTCATAACAAACATGCTTTGTCAGAAAGATCTGAAAGCAATCCATTGATACTTTTGAAAATCAATGATCCTATTACATGTTGATGACTGAAATCTTTGTTCAAAGTTTAATTTTTAATAGACTTTCTTATCTTAATTGCTTAGTAGAAACCAGATAAGATGATAACCTACAAAATGACCTAGAAGGAAGACATATGTTCTAACAAGCTTGGCAGTATTTATTCAAAATAAATCCTTATGCATCAAACAATTAATAAAATCAGCAATGATCATGGTCTTGGGTAACAAAAACACTCAGAGTCTAACAGCAAAACTATGTCAAAGAAAACAAATGTCCTGTGGGAAATGTCTTTAAAAGCTCATCACCTTAGAAATCAACCCGAGGAAATCAAATATAGCAATTAACACGCAAAAAGCCTAGATGTGGTTCTTGGGGGGAAAATGCAAGAAAATAACAGATTTTTTTCTACTTGAACTATACAGAGGAAAACAGAAATAGTGGATTGTGTTAGTCATTTGATGCCAAACAAATCCAGTTGCTTTCTAGATAAGATGGTAGGATTTGCAGATGGGGGAAAAGGCAAAGGATGTGCACATTTGTTTGTGATTGTGGGTATGTGTGTACATATATATTATAGACAACTCCATATAATCTTATATGCATACATATTTGAAATGTGATTTAGAACTATGAAAACTCACAAAATACTTTATTAAAATCAGTTTGATAGACACACAAGTTAATTTAAATATGTTTAGAAGACCACTATCTTGGGACACTGTCACTCAGGGGAAAACCATAGAGATACTTAATTTGGTCAGTATGATGTGAGGTTTTTACTAATAACCTAGAAACTTGGGATAAACACTATATTTTTAATTTTCAATATGAAATAGGGGTTTTCTTAGGAGTTAGAAACTTTACACTGAAATAATTCAAGTAAATTGAAAAATGCTGACAAGCAATAACCGTTAAAGACACACAAAAGAAAGAGTAGATGTATAAATGCATAAATTTATAAATGTTCTCGGTCAACTGTCTTGATGATTCCAGGCTGCTTGTTAAATAAAAAAAAAAAAAAAAACTTAGATATAATGTGTCTATAGCATTTAAACTTATAGCAATAATAATAATAATAACAGCTACCATTTATCAAGGTCTTACACTGACAGATGCTATTAGGCTCTTTATAATACCCTAACTCTTGTAATAAAAACAACTGCATTATCCCCATTTAACAGATAAGGAAACAGGCTCAGAGAATTTGGACTTAAGTTGCTGAAGTCAAAGATCTAGAAAGTGGTGAGATGAGATTAAACTCTCCCCAAACTCTTTTTTTTTAATGAGGTATAGATGTACAATATTATATGTTTCAGATTTACAATATAGTGATTCACAATTTTTAAAGGTTATATTCCATTTATAGTTATAAAATGTTGACTATAGTCCCTGTGTTGTACAACATATCTTTGTAGCTTATTTATTTTAAACATAGTAGTTTGTACCTCTTAATCCTCTACCTCTATTTTGCCCCTCCTCCCTTCCCTCTCCCTACTGGGTAACCACTAGTTTGTTCTCTATATCTGTGAGTCTGCTTCTTTTTTGTTATATTCACTAGTTTGTCGTATTTTTTAGATTCCACATATAAGTGATATCATACAATATATGTTTTTCTCTGTCTGACTTATTTCAAATAGCATAATGCCCTCCAAGTCCATCCATGTTTTCCGAATGGCAACATTTCTTTTTTATGGCTGAGTAATATTTCATTATATATATATATAATATATATGTGATATATATTATATATATATAGATATATAGATATCACATCTTGTTTATCCATTCATCTGTTGATGGATACAGGTAAATTCTATATCTTGGCAATTGTAAATAGTACTGCTATGAACTTTGGGGTGCAAGTATCTTTTCAAATTAGTGGTTTTGTTTTGTTCAGATATATACCAAGGAGTGGATCATATGATAGTTTTATTTTTATTTTTTTGAGAAACCTCCATACTGTTATCCATAGTGGCTGTGTCAATCTACATTCCCACCAACAGTGTACAAGGATTCCCTTTTCTTCACATCCTCACCAACATTTGTTATTTGTGTTATTTTTTAATGGTGGCCATTCTGACAGGTGTAAGGTGGTTTTAATCTGCATTTCTCTGATGATTAGCCATGTTGAGCAGCATCTTTTCATGTGCCTGTTGGCCTTCTGTATGTCTTCTTTGGAAAAATGTCTATTCAGTTCCTCTGCCCATTTTTTAATTGAGTCATTGGTTTTTTTGTGTGTTAAGTTATATGAGCTGATAATGAATTTTGCATGTTAACCCTTCCTAGGTCATGTCATTTGCAAATATTTTCTCCCATTCAGTAGGTTGTCTTTTCCTTTGCTGTGCAAAAGCTTTTAAGTTTATTTAGGTCCCATTTGTTTATTTTTGCTTTGTTTCCCTTGTTTTAGGAGACAGATCCAAAAAATATTGCTATGATTTATGTCAAAGAGTGTCCCTCCTATGTTTTCTTCTAATAGTTTTATAGTATTCTGTCTTACATTTTGGTCTTTAATCCATCTTGAAACTCTCCTTAAACTCTTGATTATTTCTACCATTCTCTCTGCAAAGGGACCATCTGCCAAAGGGCAGGTGTCAAGGAAGCAGATTTGGTCACCCCCGGTCACCCCTGACATTGCCCCCGAGTTCTGAGCTGAGCTACTGCTTCCCCATCACCACGGACACAGAGCTGCTGTCTTCTCCAGGGTTTGGGACTGGTTAAGAAAAGAGTGAAATCTCCAAAACAGAACCCCAGCCGGCCTTGCACCTCTGCCTCCCCTGCCCTGCCCTCAACACACAGCTCACTTACCAAAAGCCTGACCCCCACACTCACTCCCACGGAGCTTCCTAGTGTCCTATAGGTTCCATTTTAATCTAGGTTATATCTATGTGTGGGTGCACATGTGTGTTCTTGCATGCAAGTTTGTACTGGTGTGTGCATATGCACATGTGTGCATTATGCATGTGTGCTTGTGTTCATAGGTATGTGTGTGAGAACATGTGTGTTTGTGTGCATTTATGTGTATACATGTGCAGGAGTGCTGGCAGTGAGTGTTGAGGTGGGAGAGACAGTGTTGACCTTTGGAAACGCCCTAGCCTCTTACATTTAGAAGGGTCCAGGTTTGAATCTTAGCTCCACTATTCACTCCTGACCTCTTGGACTGCTTCTGGATCCATTACTCTGGTGGTTCTCAACTGGGGACAATTTTGGCCTAAGGGGGCATTTGGCAATGTCTGGAGACAACTTTCGTTGTCACAGCTGGGAAGGGTACTACTCACATTCAGTGGGTAGAAGCCAGCAATGCTGTTAAACATTGTGCAACACACAGAGCGAAAACAGAGAAGCAACCCCCAAAGATGTCAGTAGTGCCAAGGTTGGGAAACCCTGCTTTAACTCTGACTCTGAAAAATGCAGGCATTCTGCAAGGGTCTTTACTTACCTCCACTCTCTGGTGGCCACCCCTTCCAGTCTCCAATGCCTCCTTCCATGCCAAGTTTCATGAAGCATAACTTTAGCCAAATAGTTTTCATTCTGAAAAACTTGTGTGAAATCTAAATACTTCAGCCTGATAGTCAAGGTCTCCACGTTTTTTTCTCCAATGGACTTTTCCAAACTTATTTCCTATTACTTTTCTTCCTACATGCTATGCCCAGGACATATCAAAAAAACTCACTGTTCCCCTTATCCAGTCCCTGCTTTTCAATTTCCCTGCTTTTTGTCCATACTGATTTCCCACCAGTAATCTTCCTTTTTGCTAAATGTCAAAATCATCACATTCCTCAAAGTCCAATACAAACATTACCCTTTTGCAATCCTAACCTGATTCCCTCACTCTGTAACAATGCTTTCATCACTGGCACCCCTGCAGCACTTCATCTGAGCCTCCTTTTTCTCCCTTGTCTTAGAGTCACCCTGTTCATGACCCTTCCGACTCATGGTTCTTGATCAAAAGATCCAAGAATGTTTTCATTCTTCACATGGTAGGTGGTGATAAGTTATTTCTGAACAAAGGAATGAAGAAGTTAATTATTGTAAAATAATTTTTAGAATCAGACAGGAGTATCAATATATCTTAGTTCCCAGCACAAAGAAAATGCTCAACAAATATCCACAGAATGAGTGTGTAAGTGAATTAATCAATTGAATGAATTGCTTGATTGCTAAGAATACCCATTACAACTCATTTGGTGAGTTGATTAAGTCACAATGTATGTCAACTTCATTTCAGATAATTCCGTATTAATTCTTTGAACTGATGGGTGTAAAAAGTGCTGGTTGTGTGTTGGGAAAAGGTCACGTGCTATGTGAGCCTGCTCATGTCACAGGTGCAAGGCCAACCCCTGGACATTATCCAGTGCACATTTTTCTACACTGTTAAATGTCTTTGAACTTACAGGTAAACCTGGTCTACATAATTCTTACAGTGCCCAATAGGGAAACCTCTATTGTGAAAGAGGTGAACATCCATTTGCTCAGCTTCACTTGAGAGATGGCTTTAATTCAGGGACAGGGCAAGTAAGTTCTTGCTTCCTAGCTGCTGTGGTTGTTCAGGACCCTGAGAAGTGAATGCTGTCTCCTCACCTCCCTAGCCTGTAATTCCCTATCCTCAGCATTCAGTGGGGTGCCTTCTGAGAATGTTAATGAAATTCCTAGTGGTGATAAAATTCACCCTAACAAGTCATTTCAACCAAGCATGGTTGAGTCTGCAGAGAAATGCTGGGTGGGCTAGATCTGGCTGGACCCTATCCCCTTCCTAACTCATTTCATGCACACCTTCATCCAGCCCTCTGCTTTTCAGACTTCAACATGTTCTCTCAATGACTCGGGCTCCAAAAGATACTGCTCACATCATCACACTGCTGAAACTCAACATCCCACCAAGCCACCATTTCTTCTAAGCTTGGGAGAATAGCAGAAGGATGGGACCCATTTACACTAAGATCTGAATGATGGAAAGTTTTGAAAGTCATCCCAGATGTTGGTTTGTTAAAAAAAAATCTACAAAATTTTGCCTTTATTTTAATTTCAGTAGGAAATTCAGGTGGCCCTAATATATATATATATATTAGGAAGGGGACTCTCAGCACTCCAGCAACCCTGGTACTAGAACCTACCACACTAATTTCATGAACCATGAAATGATTTCCTTGAACACTGTAATGGATTCCCACACACACACACTCCCATGTTCAATAAAAGTTCAAGCCTTTTAGCATAGAGGAGAAGGCTCTTCCCAATGGTGCTCCCACTTCAGTGTCCCCTAAATCCATTTTTTTTTGCAGACAGAAAAATAATTTATTTTTATATAAAGTATTTTTTAACATCTTTGTTAGAGTATAATTGTTTCAAAATGGTGTGTAACTTTCTGCCTTACAACAAAGTAAATCAGCTATACACATACATATATACCCATATCTCCTCCCTCTTGCATCTCCCGACCACCCTCCCTATCCCACCCCTCTACGTGGTCACAAAGCACCGAGCTGATCTCCCTGTGCATGCAGCTGCTTCCCACTAGCTATCTATTTTACATTTGGTAGTATATATAAGTTCATACCACTCTCTCATTTCATCCCAGCTTACCCTACACCCTCCCCATGTCCTCAACTCCATTCTCTATGTCTGCATCTTTATTCGTGTCTTGCCCCTAGGTTTTTCATAACCAATTTTTTTTTAGAATCAATATACATGTATTAGCATATGGTATTTTTTTTCTCTTTCTGACTTACTTCACTCTGTATGACAGACTCAAGGTCCATCCACCTCAATACAAATAACTCAATTTCGTTTCTTTTTATGGCTGAGTAATAGTCCACTGTATATATGTGCCACATCTTCTTTATCCATTCATCTGTTGATGGACACTTGAGTTGCTTCCATATGCTGGCTATTGTAAATAGAGCTGCAATGAATATTGTGGTAAATGATTTTGAATTATGGTTTTCTCAGGGTATATGCCCAGTAGTGGGATTGCTGGGTCGTATGGTAGTCCTATTTGTAGTTTTTTAAGGAACCTCCATACTGTTCTCCATAGTGACTGTATCAATTTACCTTCCCACCAACAGTGCAAGAGGGTTCCCTTTTCTCCACACCCTCTCCAGGATTTATTGTTAGTAGAGTTTGTTTGTTTGTTTGTTTTGCAGTATGCAGGCCTCTCACTGTTGTGGCCTCTCCTGTTGAGGAGCACAGGCTCCGGACGCACAGGCTCAGCAGCCATGGCTCATGGGCCCAGCCTCTCCACGGCATGTGGGATCTTCCTGGACCGGGGCACGAACCTGTGTCCCCTGCATTGTCAGGCGAACTCTCAACCACTGCGCCACCAGGGAAGTCCCTGTTTGTAGAGTTCTTGATGATGGCCATTCTGACCGGTGTGAGGTGATACCTCATTGTACTTTTGATTTGCATTTCTCTAAGGATTAGTGATGTTGACTATCCTTTCATGTGTTTGTTGGCAATCTATATATCTTCTTTGGAGAAATGTCTATTTAGGTCTTCTGCCCATTTTTGGATTGTTTGTTTTTTTGATATTGAGCTTTATGAGCTGCTTATAAATTTTGGAGATCAATCCTTTGTCAATTGCTTCAATTGCAAATAATTTCTCCCATTCTGAGGGTTGTCTATTTGTTGTGTTTATGGTTTCTATTGCTGTGCAAATGTTTTTAAGTTTCAATATGTCCCATTTGTTTATTTTTGTTTTAATTTCCATTCCTCTAGGAGGTGGGTCAAAAAGGATCTTGCTGTGATTAATGTCATAGAGTGTTCTATGTTTTCCTCTAAGAGTTTTATAGTGTCTGACCTCAAATTTAGGTCTTTAATCCATTTTGAGTTTATTTTTGTGTATGGTGTTAGAAGTGTTCTTATTTCATTCTTTTACGTGTAGCTGTCCAGTTTTCCCTGCACCACTTATAGAAGAAGCTGTATATTCTTGCTTCCTTTATAAAAAGTAAGGTGACCCTATGTGTGTGGCTTTATCTATGGGCTTCCTATCCTGTTCCATTAATCTATATTTATGTTTTTGTGCCCGTACCATACTGTCTTGATTACTGTAGATTTGCAGTATACTATGAAGTCTGGGAGACTGTTTCCTCCAGCTCCATTTTTCTTTCTCAAGATTGCTTTGGCTATTTGGGTTTTTTTGTGTTTCCATACAAATTGTGAATTTTTTTGTTCTAGTTCTTTGAAAACTGCCATTGGTAGTTTGATAGGGATTGCATTGAATCTGTAGATAGCTTTGGGTAGTAGAGTCATTTTCAAAATGTTAATACTTCCAATCCAAGAACATTGTATATCTCTCCATTTGTATCTTTTTAATTTCCTTCATCAGTGACTTATGGTTTTCTGCATACAGGTCTTTTGTCTCCTTAGGTAGGTTTATTCCTAGGTATTTTATTCTTTTTGTTGCAATGGTAAATGGGAGTGTTTCCTTAATTTCCCTTTCTGATTTTTCATCATTAGTGTATAGGAATGCAAGAGATTTCTGGGCATTAATTTTGTATCCTGATACTTTACCAAATTCATTGATTAGCTCTAGTAGTTTTCTGGTAAGAGTCTTGAGGATTCTCTATGTATAGTATCATGTCATCTGCAAACAGTGACAGTTTTACTTCTTTTATAATTTGTATTCCTTTTATTTCTTTTTCTTCTCTGACTGCTTTAGCTAAAACTTCCAAAATTATGTTGAATAACAGTGGTGAGAGTGGGCAACCTTGTCTTATTCCTGATCTTAGTGGAAATGATTTCAATTTTTCACCATTGAGAATGATGTTGGCTGTGGGTTTGTCATATATGGCCTTTATTATATTGAGGTAAGTTCCCTCTATGCCTACTTTCTGGAGGGTTTTTGTCAGAAAAGCGTGTTAAATTTTGTCAAAAGCTTCTTCTGTATTATTGAGATGATCATATGGTTTTTCTCCTTCAATTTGTTAGTATGGTTTATCACATTGATTGGTTTGCATATATGGAAGAATCCTTGCATTCCTGGGATAATCCCACTTGAACATGGTGTATGATCCTTTTAATGTGCTGTTAGTATCCTGTTTGCTAGTATTTTGTTGAGGATTTTTGCATCTATGTTCATCAATGATATTGGCCTGTAGTTTTCTTTATTTGTGATATCCCTGTCTGGTTTTGGTAGCAGGGTGATGGTGGCCTCATAGAATGAGTTTGGGAGTTTTCCTCTATCTGCTATATTTTGGAAGAGTTTGAGAAGGATAGGTGTTAGTTCTTCTCTAAATGTTTGATAGAATTTGCCTGTGAATCCATCTGTTATTGGGCTTTTTTGGTTGGAAGGTTTTTAATTACAGTCTCAATTTCAGTGCTTGTGATTGGTCTATTCATATTTTCTATTTCTTCCTGGTTCAGTCTCGCAAGGTTGTGCCTTTCTAAGAATTTGTCCATTTCTTCCAGGTTGTCCATTTTATTGGCATATATTTGCTTCTAGTAATCTCTCATGATCCTTTGTATTTCTGTAGGGTCAGTTGTTACTTCTCTTTTTTCCTTTCTAATTCCACTGATTTGAGTCTTAACCCTTTTTTTCTTGATGAGTGTGGCTAATGGTTTATCAGGTTTTTTTATGCTGTCAAAGAACCAGCCTTTAGTTTTATTGGTCTTTGCTATTTTTTCCTTCATTTCTTTTTCATTTATTTCTGATCTGATCTTTATGATTTCTTTCCTTCTGCTAACTTTGGGGGGTATTTTGTTCTTCCTCTAATTGCTTTAGGTGTAAGGTTAGGCTGTTTATTTGAGACGTTTCTTATTTCTTGAGGTAGGATGATATTGCTATATTCTTCCTCTGGAACTGCTTTGGCTGCATTCCATAGGATTTGGGTCATCGTGTTTTCACTGTCATCTGTTTCTAGTTGTTTTTTGATTTCCTCTTTGATTTCTTCAGTGATCTCTTGGTTATTAAGTAGTGTATTGTTTAGCCTCCATGTGTTTGTATTTTTTAACAGATATTTTCCTATAATTGATATCTAGTCTCATAGCATTGTGTTTGGAAAAGATACTTGATATGATTTCAAGTTTCTTAAATTTATCAAGGATTGGTTTGTGACCCAAGATATGATCTATCCTGGAGAATGTTCCATGAGCACTTGAGAAGAAAGTGTATTCTGTTGTTTTTGGATGGAATGTCCTATAAATATCAATTAAGTCCATCTTGTTTAATATATCACTTAAAGCTTGTGTTTCCTTATTTATTTTTATTTTGGATGATCTGTCCATTGCTGAAAGTGGGGTGTTAAAGTCCCCTACTATGATTGTGTTACTGTTGATTTCCCCTTTTATGGCTGTTAGCATTTGCCTTATGTATTGATGTGCTCCTGTGTTGGATGCATAAATGTTTACAATTGTTATATCTTCTTCTTGGATTGATCCTTTGATCATTATGTAGTGTCCTTCTTTGTCTCTTGTAATAGTATTTATTTTAAAGTCTATTTTTTTCTGATATGAGAATTGCTACTCCAGCTTTCTTTTGATTTCCATTTGCATGGAATATCTTTTTCCGTCCCCTAACTTTCAGTCTGTATGTGTCCCTAGGTCTGAAGTGGGTCTCTTGTAGACAGCATATATATGGGTCTTGATTTTGTATCCATTTAACCAGTGTATGACTTTTGGGTTGGAGCACTTAATCCATTTACATTTAAGGTAATTATCGATATGTATGTTCTTATTACTATTTTCTTATTTGTTTGGGGTTTGTTATTGTACGTCTTTTCCTTCTCTTGTGTTTCCTGCCTAGAGAAGTTCTTTTAGCATTTGTTTTAAAGCTGGTTTGGTGGTGCTGAATTCTCGTAACTTTTGCTTGTCTGTAAAGGTTTTAATTTCTCTGTCAAATCCGAATAAGTTCCTTGCTGGTAAGATTAATCTTGGTTTTAGGATTTTCCCTTTCATCACTTTAAATATGTTCTGTCACTCCCTTCTGGCCTGCAGAATTTCTGCTGAAAGATCAGCTGTTGACCTTATGGGGATTCCCTTGTATATTATTTATTGTTTTTGCCTTGCTGCTTTTAATGTTTTTTCTTTGTATTTAATATTTGATTGAGTGATTAATATGTGTCTTGGCATGTTTCTCCTTGGATTTATCCTGTATGGGACTCTCTGTGCTTCCTGGACTTGATTAACTATTTCCTGTCCAATATTAGGGAAGTTTTCGACTATAATCTCTTCCAATATTTTCTCAGTCCCTTTCTTTTTCTTTTTTATTTTGGGACCCCTATGATTCTAATGTTGGTGTGCTTAATGTTGTCCCAGAGTTCTCTGAGACTGTCCTCAATTCTTTTCATTCTTTTTTCTTCATTTTGTTCTGCACTAATTATTTTCACTGTTTTGTCTTCCAGGTCACTTATCCTTTCTTCTCCCTCAGTTTTTCTGCTATTGATTCCTTCTAGAGAATTTTTGATTTCATTTATTGTGTTGTTCAACAATGTTTGTTTGGTCTTTGGTTCTTCTAGGTCCTTGTTAAACGTTTCTTGTATTTTCTTCATTCTATTTCCAAGATTTTGGATCATCTTTACTATCATTACTCTGAATTCTTTTGCCTATTTCCTTTCATTTTTTGGTCTGGTGAGTTTTTACCTTTCTCCTTCATGTGCTGTGTGTTTCTCTGTGTCGTCATTTTGCTTAACTTACCATATTTAGGGTCTCCTTTTTGCAGGCTGCAAGTTCGTAGTTCCTGTTGTTTTTGCTGTCTGTCCCCAGTGGCTAAGTTAGGTTCAGTGGGTTGTGTAGGCTTCTTGGTGGAAGGGACTGGTGCTTGTGTTCTGGTGGATGAGCCTGGATCTTGCCTTTCTGGTGGGCAGAACCACATCCAGTGCTGTGTTTTGGGCTGTCTGTTACCTTATTATGATTTGGGGCAGCCTCTCTGCTAATGGGTGTGGTTGTGTTCCTGTCTTCCTAGTTGCTTGGCATAGGGTTTCCAGCACTGGAGCTTGTTGGTCATTGAGTGGAGCTGGGTCTTAGCATTAGTCTTAGTCTTAGATCTCTGGGAGAGCTTTCACTGTTTTATGTTACGTGAAGCTGGGAGGTCTCTGGTGGGCCAATGTCCTGAACTTGGCTCTCCTACCTCAGAGGTACAGACCTGACACTCGGCTGGAGCACCAAGACCTTGTCAGCCACATGGTTCAGAAGAAAAGGAAGAAAAAACAAAAGAATAAAATAAAGTTATTAAAATAAAAAATAATTATTAAAAATTTTAAAAATTTAAAGTAATTTTTAAAAAAAGAAAGAAGAGATCAGCCAAACCAAAACAATATACCAATGATATAAAGTGCTAAAATCTACACTAAAAATAAATAAATAACAGAAAGAACCCTAGGACAAATGGTAAAAACAAAGCTAAACAGACAAAATCACACAAAGAAGCATACACATACACACTCACAAAAAGAGAAAAAGGAAATATATATATCATTGCTCCCAAAGTCTACTACCTCAAATTTGGGATAATTTTTTGTCTACTCAGGTATTCCACAGATGCAGGGTACATCAAGTTGATTGTGGAGATTTAATCTGCTACTCCTGAGGCTGTTGGGGGAGATTTCCCTTTCTCTTCTTTGTTCGCACAGCTCCTGGTGTTCAGCTTTGGATTTGGCCCCGCCTCTGCATGTACTTCACCTGAGGGCGACTATTCTTCGCTCAGACAGGACGAGGTTAAAGTAGCAGCTGATTAGAGGGCTCTGGCTCACTCAGGCCGTGGGGAGGGAGGGGTACGCAATGTGGGGTGAGCCTGTGGCAGCAGAGGCCAGCATGAGGTTGCAATAGCCTGAGGCATGCCATGTGTTCTCTCGGGGAAGTTGTCCCTGGATCACGGGACCCTGGCAGTGGCGGGCTGCATGGGCTCTCGGGAGGGGCTCTGTGCATAGTGACCTGTGCTTGCATACAGGCTTCTTGGTGGCTGTTCATGTTCATCTCTGGTGTCTGCGCTGATAGCCACGGCTTGTGCCAGTCTCTTGAGCTTGTTTAGGTGGTACTCTGAATCCCCTCTCCTTGCACACCCTGAAACAATGGTCTCTTGCCTCTTAGGCAGTTCCAGACTTTTTCCCGGACTTCCTCCCGACTAGCTGTGGAGCACTAGCCCCCTTCAGGCTGTGTTGACACAGCCAACCACAGTTATCCCCCTGGGATCTGACCTCCAAATCCCAAGCTTCAGCTTCCAGCTCTCACCTGTCCAGCCGGCGGGTGAGAAGACAAGCCTCTTGGGTTGGTGAGTACAGGTCGGCACTGATCCTCTGTGCAGGAATCTCTCTGCTCTGCTCTCTGCACCCCTGTTGCTGTGCTCCCCTCCGTGGCTCCTAAGCTTCCCCCCTGCCTACCCCCTCATTTCCACCAGTGAAGGGGTTCTTAGTGTGTGGAAACTTTTCCTCCTTCACGGCTCCCTCCCAGTGGTGCAGGTCCCATTCCTACAATTTTGCCTCTGTTTTTTTTCTTTTTTGTTTTGCTCTATGCAGGTATGTGGGGAGTTTCTTGCCTTTGGGGATGTCTGAGGTCTTCTGCCAGCGTTCAGTAGGTGTTCTGTAGTTGTTCCACATGTAGATGTATTTCTGATGTATTTGTGGGGAGGAAGGTGATCTCCATGTCTTACTCTTCTGCCATCTTTAAGGTCTCTCCAATAATTTAGTTTTAATATTGATTTACTGGAAGTACTGAAATATCAACCTGACCCAGGTTGTATTCTCCAGGAAACATATTTTTCTGAAGCATAGTTGATTTACAATGTGTTAATTTCTGCTGTACAGAAAAGTGATTCAGAATATATATATATATATATATATATATATATATATTCTTTTATACTCTTTTCCATTATGGTTTACCCCACTACACTGAGTATAGTTCCCTGTGCTCCCCTAAATCCATTCTGATATCTAGCTTCTACACACCAACCAAACTCTCACCTGTAGTACTTGGCAGAAGTTGTGGACTCTGCCTGTCACATGACCCACCTGGCCCCTTCTGAACTAGTAACTCTCACCTCTCTTGTCCTCATCTCATCCAAACATCCTCCTCCTTGTGCCAGAACTGACAGTCACCACTGATGTCCTTCCTCTGAGCTCTTCCCTTCCTCTTTCAGTCTTACATTTCATTGGGCTGCAAGCTGTTTGAGTTCCAGGTAAGTCTTAGAATGTCTCTCCACATCCCCTAGCACAAGTGTTTGTTTCATGAAAAAATATTTGTTGAGTGAGTGAATGAATGTATCAACCAATCTATCAGTTGATAAACAAGGGATTTTAGGGAGAAAAAAAATCAAATAACATACCATAGAGCTAAAAAACCCACTAAAGTAAGCCAGAACTATTTATGGTCAACTTCCTGGTTTGTATATAAATAAAACACGTTTCCTATATGCTGTAGTTAATGCCCGATGATTTTGAAATACCTGGGTTTAAGTCTCAACTCTGAATTTACTTAAGTTGCTTAAGACAATGAAGTACATACTTTATCTATTTTTAAGAATTTTGGACGTGTTATTGAGGATGAGTTTGGGGTGTAAGATATGTGGGTGGTGGGAGAGAAGAAGGGGTTTAGGGAAGTAGAGACAGCAAAGCAAATTCCAGAGAAAAACAACTCTACAGAATGAACATGTCAAGATTATATGAAACTCCTGAATGCTCTTGTAAAATCATTAAATTCTAACTGGTATTGGATCAGGCTTGCCATAGTATGGGACATACTAACCTGTTTCTTCTCAGATGAGAAATGCCCAGTGCCCTCCCGCTGGTCTCACAGATGCTTGTCAACGATGTCTTGGTTTATGTTTGAGATGTGAAATCACAAAGCTTCCAAGGCATAGATAACAAGTGTTAAAAACTCATCACCTGAAGGTTGCTTCAGAAATAAACAAAGTGGTTAGATTCTTTGATGGTCTGGCATTCGGGGGTGGGGTAATGCTTCTCCACTCTCTTAAGGAAAAGAAATGCTGAGATGAAGAGTTTTGTTGACAGCTGGACGCAGGCATCCTGCTCGTGAATGCTCTAGGAGGCATCTTTAGACGAAATAAGAATTGTTTTGCAAGTTAGTTTACCAAGTACTTTTTTGTTAAATTATCCTATTTGGTCCTTACAACAACTTGGAAAGTTAAATACGACAGTAATCATAAAGATGAGGACTTTGAGGTTCAGAAAAGTTGATTCAGAGCCATGATTCAAGCCTGGGTATGATTCCAAGATCTAGGTTCTTTCTGTTTCAATACAAGCCAGCCTCTTGGAGAGCCAGGGAGGAGACACAGGACTGGCTCTTCCTTTGCCCCAGTTCCCATTTGCCAAAAGCAAGCAGAAGGCCAATTGCTTTTCTTTACCTCTCTCCTTTATACAGTATCTGCCCACACAACAACCTCCTTTTCTTATTGCCTTTCCAGCTTATCCCAGTGCTTCCCTCTTGTAGGGACAAAGCACCCTCTGTAGCCCATTTTCCCATTCTCTATCCCACTTCTGTCACCAAGCCCAGTCAATATTCTCCAGTTCCCTTCTAGACACTTTAACTGGACTTTATGGGACCCTGGCTCTGTTGTGCATGATCTGTTCATCATTCTCAGGCTTCACCTTACACCATGCAGTCTTCCTCTCATCATCCCTACCCTTCCAGATGGGATCAGGTGCCTTGTGTTCCCACAACTCCTTATCACACCTACCTGTCATTTCTTGTCTTTTAATCTCTAGTCTATGAAGGCCTGAGACTCAAGACTGTTTTCTGGGTTCTGTTGAACACCCAGAACTTGGGAAAATGCCTTACACAAAGTAAATATTCAATAATATTTGTTGAATGAATGAGTTGGTGCAAATTCTACACCAACTGAGTAATCCTCGCTACCCATTTGACATGCTTGTTTCCCATGTGACAAAAAAGATCATTAATTGTATCTACCTGAGTTTTGTTTTTGTTGTACTACCTGGTATTTGGGGTTTTGTTTTGATTGCTGTCACCTATCTCACTGAGACTTCTGAAACCCTCCCCACAGTCCCTGGGCATCCACACTTCACCGTCCTATTCAATCTCAGGAAATGACTGAATCTTCTACTTTATTGTTGCTGAGGACACCCATGTAGGCTTTCTCCTCTCTACCTGAATCTGTTTGGAATCTTGACCCTTGTTCTCTTGGAAAGTGCAAACTGCATTGATAAAGTTTCTGTCATTGCACCCCTAATCCCCATCCCTGAGCTGCTCACCCAGCCCTCTGTACTGTTGGCATCCCTCCTCTTGACCTTTTGTGGTGTCTGTATTTTCTAGCCTTCCCTGTCCCCACCCATGTTTTAGCCAAAGAGGCACCTCTGTTCTGCCCTGTGGTTAATCCTTCTGCTTCCAACCGTCCCCATTGTCTCTGACAACTTCCCCATCATTGTTCCACTTTTTTGTGTCCCAGTGGATTCCTTACCATCTGTCACAAATAAGCTTCTTTAGCCTTGATTTCTTCTAATTCCACTTTCCCTAGCTCTTTCTCATTACTGATTCCTCTCTCTGAGGATCTAATGTCTTGAGAACAGTGTCGAATTCCCATCGCTTTCCACTTCATTAGGTATCCCTCGGTCACGTTCTCTCCTCTCTGTTCTAAATCCCAAAGTTTTCCAAGCCACCTTCAAGAGTATCTTATAGCACTTTACATATTCAAACCCCACCTTTTCATATCCTATTCTCCCCATCCACAACTCCACTGAAACTTCTTCCCAAAATGTGTCATAAAAAGGAGACGTGCAAGTCTAGGCTCACTGGGACTTCTCACAGGCTCTATCTGGGCTTACTGTCCTTGATCAGTCTCACCTACAACCCATCTTAAACTCTACTGCCAGTCCAGTCTTTCTCATCTACATCTTTTGTTAAATTATTTTCTGCTGAAAACCTACGATCATGCCCCAGAACCCATTTAACCAGATTTAATGTCTCCTAACTTGAATCTCAGGATCCCCCAAATTACACTTCCTGACTTATCACTTTTGTACCATGAAAAAATGTATTAGTTTTATGAGATGAACAAACCTCATTTTTATATGTGTTTATTTTTGTAAAGTATAGTCAATATGGATTTTGAACTTCACATCAAGGGTCTCTCATAATATGCTCAACACAAATTCCTACAAAGACTGCAGCTAAGACATGCTGCCAGAGCATCTCGTGTGCCTGTGCAGATGTGGGATATATTTAGACCTTCACAAACTGGCTCCCATCAGAAATGCCCACCTTTATTCAAACATCTTTCCCACCTCTAAGTGGTACAAGTGTCTCTCGGTGGGAGATGCCATCTTGCTGCCATTATTTATTGCAGGCTTCCCCTCCTGTGGAGAAAGAAACTTGGAGAACAAAGGTCAACACCTGCATGTAGAAAAAAAAAGAAGCTAGTTATTTTAAGCATGTCTTCTGTACTTTGTCTTGCCTTCATTAATGCTGGATGTTCGTCATTACTGGTTTGCTAATCTCTGGCTTCACCGTAAATGCAAATCTAAATGTCTAACTCCACATTAACTAGGTCTACTCAAAATTCCAACTATGTTGACACTTTATTCAATTACAAAAAGAAAGAAAACAATATTTTTGTACAGTATAGTGACATAGTTTTTTAAAACGCTGCTTTTAAGTAAGAAGATGCCCAAAAAAATGTTTTGAAGAAAATGTCTGTTATTCGCTAAAGAAACAGTGCATATACTATATAATGACATTCAACATGGATGAAGAACAACCTGAATGTCAAAAATTATGGTGTGCTTTTCAACCATCACTGTAAAAGTATTGTGCATAATTTCCAGTCATTTTTTTAAAGGGAGGGTTGTCATTCTTTACCTCATTCTTTGCTGACAGGAATGCAGATGGAATGACTAGAGCTCCAGCACTCAAAACACTTTAAGGAAGCTTTTAGCACAACAAAGATTATTTCAAATAAACCTCAAAGTATTAAATAGCTAAAAACATCAGGTATAATAAAACTATTAAATAATTTAACATCGAGCAAATGCTCAGTACTGTAGTAAACAAACCAAAGACAAATGCGTATGAGATCTTTCAAAAGGAGCCCTTGCCAAAATTGGGATGACCCCAATTTGCTGGTAGGACCAAACATGTGATCAGAATTCTCCTTCCCCAAACAAAACCACTGACCACAATCTCTCTTATGTTGTGCCCTTTTTATACAAGTATATATTTTGTCCACTCAAATAGACAAATACATGACATCTACTTGTCTCATGTCCTTTAGAAAATATTTTAAATGATTTCCAGGTCTCTAAGTATCAAAACAATTTTACACAAGAAAATAAACGTCCATGGGGGAGAAAAAATGGTCACTTGAAATTTTAGTAAATAAATAACATACTAAGTGGTGGTTTTGCTCCCACGTTAACCCACTAAAGCAATGAAAATGTTCTGCATTCATATGGAAAAACACAAAAAGTGTCTGTTGCTTGCAACTACTCTACATGTTAAAGTCCTGCCAAATTTGTTAGGTTGGGTTGGTCTGTGTGTGTCAGAAAACCTAAAGTAACAATAAGCGAGAAGTTGATTTTTTTTCCCTCTCTCCCCAGAGGTAGAACAGGTAGATGGAGCAGGTTCATAGAAGTATGAAGGGCATGCACTCCTTCTACTTGGTGACTCTGTCATCCTCAGAATGTGCCTTTTATCTCATAGTCCAAGATAATTGCTTGAGTTCCAACCATTAGTTCTGCATTCCGGCCACTGGAAAGGAAGATAGGGAAAATAACTGTTTTTTATCTCTTTGCCAGAATATAGTCGCATTTCCACACTTAGCTGCAAGGGAGGGTGGGTCCCTGGGTCACAGGGGTGAGGGTGGTAGGCAGGACAGCTTGGTTGTGAAAGGAGCACCATCTGTCAGTGAAGGAGGACAAGGACGGGCAGGGGGTGACCAGCAATTTGCACGTGTGTTCACCTCATCCCAAACCAAATGTCCATGCCTACGTTGATCCAAAGGTTAACGAGTCTTGTTAACTAGAGATATGTGTGTGAAGGTATATGTCTACTCTTTAGATTATTGTGTTTAATTGTGTGAACATACTCCGTTCTTATTTCTGTCTTCCTTTTGTCCTTCTATCCTCCTTTTTCATATTTTGAGAAAAGGCTAACAAAACAATGTGGGAAAAGGCTAACAAACATGTAGTCATGTCCAAATCTGATACTTTTATCAAATAAACACACACACACACACTACACCTTGGAAGTCAAGAAAAAGAAAAAACAGAATATCATTAACACACTAGTATTACCCACAGAATTTTATATTTGCTAGTATAATTTTGATGATACTTAAGTTATTTCTCTACAAAGATATCCTTGAGGATCTGAGGATGAAAATACATGCATTGAAGTCTCCTATTTTGCTTGTGTACTAATTGGATGGAAGCTGGAGAAACGAAAACATGAGAAAGAAAGGCAGAAGATGGTGTGATTGGAGCCGGGGCCACCAGCTCTGCCCCAGCTCTGACCTTGATTTGCTGGGCACTTTCCATTTCCAGACATCAGTTTCTCCATTTATAAAATGTGGGGGCTGGCTTAAACCATAAATTCACTGTTATGGACCGAATTGTGTCCCCTCAAAATTCATATTTTGAAGCCTTAATTCCCAATGTGACTATATTTGGATGTAGGGTCTTTAAAGAGGTAACCAAGGATAAATGAGGTCATAAGGGTGGGGCTCTGATACAGTAGAACCGGTGCTTTTGTAACAAAAGGAAAAGACACCAGGGATTCGCACACGCAGGGAAAAGCCAAAATAAGTAAACAGCAAGAGGGTGTTCATCTGCCAGTCAATGAGTGAGGTCTCAGAGGAATCCAGCTCTGCCAGCACCTTGATTTTGGACTTCCAGCCTCCAAACTGTGAGCAAATAATTTCTGTTGTTTAAGCCTCCAGTCTGTGGTATTTTATTATGGCAGCTCTAGCAGACTATTATAGTTGCTTCCAATTCTAACATTGTTTTGACAGGAACCTAGAATGTCCTTACGTATAAAGAACAAAATATATTCATCTGAATTTAAAAACAATATCGTGCAAATAATAATGGTATTGAAAAGAATTCTACAAAGCAACCATCAGTTCCCAGAATTTTAATCAAATAAAAATGACTGCTTCTAAAGGGCTTTAATGGTTTACAAAGTCTCTACACATAAATTATTTTATCTCATAAATTAAAGAAGTAGACAGTTTTGTAGGTCACAGGATTAACCCCAGGTCCCATAACTTCTATCTATGCACATTGATCTTTTCCCTTTCCTTCATAAAAGAACAACAAAAACAAAATTGTCTGAACATGTTATATTGAAAATGGGTGTATAATGATGACAACCTACCAAAAAAATCATTTAAAGGTAGTTGTTGATTCTCACCCAATTGACAACCATCCCTATAGCAATGAGTGTCTGCAGGGCACTATATAAACATGGGTGGATAAATGCAAAACTCCAAGTCTTGATTTCAGTTCGAAAGAAGACTATAATCAGGGAAATAAGATATAAACAGGAGAGTCTAAAATAAGAGAGATGTATATAATGACAGAAAATATGTCACAAAATATATTCTCTAAAAAAATGAACAACTGTGGAGGAAACAAGAGCATTTCAAAGACTTTTTGCTGTAATATCTAGCAGATAAAATGAAATCAGAGTTTAAAAAACACATTGCCTCTGGTTGGGTGGAGGAAGGCTGGCAGGAACGGTGTTAGTCCAAAGCCTGCTTCAAGTTATTTGAGATCACTTCCTGGACCCACAAGTGATTGTGGCTTGATTTTTGGTATGTTCCTATCACATGTATTATTTAAAATATTTGTCACTCACCTGTCTTTAGGTAACTTATCAACCTGGGTATCCGGGCCTTATCCAATTACCTAAATTTATGTCATTGGTTGGAGATGGTTCCATATGCCAACAGTGTAACTCCTTTACGATGGTCCCAGAGGGGTGAGAGTCACCCTCTTGGAACAAAAAACGATATCTAAGATAACAAGAAGACATTTGTCAAAGTTGTATCCATCTCCTGCCAGCTCTGGTTTGTGTTCAGTGGCCCATATTTGGTTCTTGAGCCCACTTTACCCTCAATGTACAAATTTGGATGTCTCCTCCAACATCTGGCCAACAATTGGGTCCCCTACTTGGCTTCACCCATCAACTGTGATTTCTGCCTTCTCTGTTGGGCATGCATTACTGACACCACTTCCAACACACAAGCCTGCATTTCTGGCTTTGGACAAACCAATCCACATGACCACTTACTCTGGTTATCAGTCCTATGTAGTTCAAATCACACTTCTGATCATTCTTGGCAGGTACAATATAGATCGATTCTTTGTGTTGACTTACTCTGTTGCTGAACCATCACAAGATTCTATATCCAGCTAAAACAAGAAATGTACACCAGGAAAATATCATCTCTGTAAAGGCAGTCAGATGGCAGAAAGGCTGTCAGAACTTCTCATGGTTCCTCAAGCCTGAATGCCTCCCTGGGTTGGATTCCAGAGTGCATGGCTGAAATAAGGTGATCCATTTATTGAGGAAATGAAGCTGATGATTTGATTATAATAATTAACTCTTTGAAAATAATTATTTAACTCTAGTTCAGATTTACCAGGGGGTCGTTTGTTCCTGATTGCCATCTCGAAAGCTTAGAAGGAATTCCTAAATCTCATGGAATAAAATCAAATATTTTCCCTAGTTTTATCATAGTTCCATTATTGGATGAGTTTAACAAGATCTCGTTATTAATTAAATTCTCACAAATACAGTCTACACAACTTCACTCTTAAATGACCACTTTTTTATCTAAAGAAAGGGATCCAAAAGTTATAATAACCTAGTTATTTTTATATTTGACTGGTATTGGAAAAAGGGAACTTACTGGGATGCTTGAGGTTTGGCTGTATAGTGGTACAGGTGTCTTGTATGAGTATTGGCAGTGACAGGAGGCTATTTTTTTAAGGCTGCAAAAACGTTTCAAGATAAATTATAATGATTGACACTTCTTAGTTCTTAATGCCTCTTCCCACCTCATATTTCCTCCTATTTTCAACCTCTTTTATACCATTTAAATTTGTTTTTCTCTCTACCCCCCAAAAAAGATTTAAAATCTTTCCAAGTGATAAAAAATAATCTATGAAGTATATTCATAGCCATGCAAAGATAGAAGAAACTGGTTAGGGGGGAAAAAACTGGAAAAAATAAACTGAAATGTTTAGGATGGGTTATGGATGAGGTTTTAGTCTTTCTATTTTTTCAAATTGCCTACATTTAGTAAGTGACAGTTTTGTGATGATACTAATAGTATAATTATGATGATAATAATAGACCAAATAACATAGTGGAAAGAACGTGAGCTCAGGAATCAAATAAATATGATTTAAATTAGTGCCATATGACGGTGGACAAGTCTCATCACCTTTATAAGGCCCTGTTGTTACCTTTTTCATCAAATTCCTTATAGAATACCTTCCTCCCAGATCTGTTGTAAGAATTAAATAAAATAACTTCTGTAAATTACCTCACATGACACACATTGCTTTCTTATATAGTAAAATTTTTATCAAAATGGGAGGAGCTTCACTGCAAATTAAGCTGATCACTGAAAACTAAGCTGAGACACCTTTCTGAGTCAAAAATGCCATGTCGGGCTTCCCTGGTGGTTCAGTGGTTGAGAGTCCACCTGCCGATGCAGGCGACACGGGTTCATGCCCCGGTCCGGGAAGATACCACATGCTGCGGAGTGGCTGGGCCCGTGAGCCATGGCCGCTGAGCCTGCGTGTCCGGAGCCTGTGCTCCGCAAGGGGAGGGACCACAACAGTGAGAGGCCCACGTACTGCAAAAAAATAAAAAATAAAAAAATAACGCCATGACTTTGTCTACCTAGAAAGTCGGATACCAAACCAGAAATGTCCCCTACACGAGCACATCAGCTCCATGTAAAACAAAGCTTGTGACCATAAAACCAGTGGCAGACAGGTGTGCTTTGAGTCCAGGTTTTTTACCTGGATACAAGGTAATCAGTTAGACTTTCAGTGGCCTGTCTGGTCTCTTGAACACCTGGTAAAAGTAAAATGCCTAAAGACTAGCAAAGGATATGTTTATAGTAGATAGCTGCCATAAAGCTAAATGAACAGAAAAGTCTAAAATTCTCTTGCCATCAGAAGTGGTGTGATCTAGCTTAGGAAATCATCTCCCTGATTCTTTAAGGGGAGGAAGGGGAGCTTTCTTTGATGCTATGCATGTGTGATAATGGTTCCTCTCAGGAAACCTGGGATAATTAGACCAAATTGTTTTTATTCTCTTGAGAGATGCTAGTAACAATGATTATAAGAGATTTAGCCATTTCAGAAAATATGCAGGCTCTATTATGAACCTCAGGGATATGATTTCTGGTGAATAAAGTAGTTTGTATAAAACTCTGCAAAAAAAAAAAATACCTTTTGACCAGAAATTAGTGTATTTAACAAATGACTTCTGAGTCCCTGCTACATGACAAGATCTGGAGATACAATACAAAAAGAATGCCATCCTGATAGTCAATCCCTAACAAATCCTGTCTATTTTACATCCACGGTCCATCCTTGTTTACATCCCGCTGCCATATTGTTGTTCATATTGTCTACAATTAGTAAACAATAATAGGATTATAATAATAATAAACCCAATAACATAGTGGAAAGAACACGAGTTCAGGAGTCAAATAAGTCAGATCTAAATTCTTGCCTTCGACCTTCAATTCCAACCTTCATCTTCTCATTTGGATAGATGACAACAGCCTTCTGTCTGTTTTACTCTTCATGCATTTTTTCCCCATGCCTAATTGATCATCCTCTCTCCAGAATCCATGTCCTCCAGGAGAAAGCCCAGGCTCTTCCTGAGTTTTCCTCTGGCTTTTCTCTTTTGTCTCATCTCTTGTCATCCATATACTGCAATTCTAGTGAACTTTAAAGACAGACATTCAGGGGACACATTGTGATGTGCTGTCCACACCTTATCTGCTCAAGCTTTTTGTCTCCTTGGTGTGCCCTTGGCCATCTCTTTGCTTGGATAATTCTTTCCCATTACCCTAAAACTCACTGTATTCATCATGCCTTTTAATTTTCCATATTTCTAAAGCTTTTACATTCAGGGCCTTGCCGACCGTGGAGAGACTGCTCTTCTGAGGGCTGGCCGATTCCCATAGGTGGTAAACAACTCACCTGGGAGAGCATCTTTTGTAGGCAAACCAACTAATGCACACACCCAGGCCACCACTTTATCAAGCTCTCATACTTCAAACCACTATTTCACAGCCCTAAACATCTCTGGCCCGACAACAAACAACTAGGGACAACCCTTATGCCCCAGAGCCTGTTGAAATTATTCAAACTAGACAATCCTAAACCTACTTACCCTGCTTCACTAGCTCCTTCCTGTGGAAACCACAATAAAGACACTTTGCCATGTTTTCCTCTCACTCTCTCTGCCTCCTGACTGACCCTGGTGCTTCCCTTTGTGGCCCCTGTGTGGCACATGTGCCCCCTCCTCTTGGGAACTGTAAGTAACAAAGTATCTTCAATGGTAATTTTCTTCTTGTCTGTTGGCCTCACCTAAGATGAATAATGATGAAACATTGTAAAACACCTCCATTATTATCCCACTGTGGAAAACCTGACCAAATCCTTTCACTCCCCCAGGCTGAAAAAGATACAGTGTATCTCATCTATGTTTCCATTGGCCCCAGACATATCATCATCAGAGTTCTTACTGCATTGATAATATGGCAAGTTTCCCCACCGAACACTCTGGCCAGAACTACATCTTGTACATATACTTATTGCTAAAGCCTCAAGTAACAGCTTGAACAGGAGTGTATGGCAAACTCTACAGTTGGACTGAACTCAGCTAGAAAATGATCTCTGCCCTTAAAACATCAATCTGAAGAATGAAACAGAGCAGCAACCAGATCATTCCAATTCACCATGATAAACACAAAAAGCAATAAACACAGGACACTGTGGTAACTCAAAGGGTGCACATGAGACCCTTGACCTGACATGTAACAGTTTAAAAGGCTTCATTTTGGTTTTCTTTTTGGCTTTAAAAGCCAAGGGTACTCCTGCTTTCAACAGAGCTTGTGCATTATTCCACAGTAAATTTAAAAGCACTAATAGAATGAAAAACCATGGCCTCAAAATCCGTTAATTTCGAGCTCCTGACTACTGGGATGGATGATCCGGCATATTTATAAAGGAGGAAGAAATTATTATGTCAATTAAATTAGCTGTCTTGGATTTCACCTTCTAAATGTGCTTTCACCATGTCCTGTCTCCATTCCCTATGCTAGTATCTTTGTCATGGTTAATGTTAGCCTCATACCTTCCTCAGGGACCAAGCAGTGATTAAGTGTCCTGGTTTGCATTTTCAGGCCCTATTTGCCTTCTTGATTAAATATTCAGCATACATTACGGGGATACAGCTGGTCTATTGCCCCTTTCACCTTACTTCAAGACGTTCCATCACAGCTTCTTATCAAAGTTTGACAAACTGACTCACTGACATATCAATTTTAGGCATATATTCAAAGCCTGTGATTTAATAATTCACTCTATTCTCCAAATACCTAGTCATTATGTATTGAAAGCATGTTATACTGCATTGTAATTTTCCATAAAATTGCAAATGATGGTAAGCCATAAGCCATGACACCAATTCTGGTCAGAGCCAACACAAAAGTCCGGATGGAACCATAGAGTGCTTCAAACAAGTAACTCTAAACCAGGGAGGAAATATTTGGCTTAATTGGATTGTCATCAGTTATATTTTAATGCTGAGCTGCTTCTAAAAGCATGTGTGCAGTGGAATATTTCATTCTCATTATGATATTATTATTATTTATTTTACATAAGGCTGTAACTGATATTACTGGTACACAAATTTACTTTCTCAATGGCCTTTCAGCCCCTTAGATAATGTCCTTACTGAGATGATCTTTCCAATAAAACACTTCACGAGAAGTAACTCTTAATGTAATCTCATTAACATTGATTTTTCTGAGGGTCGGGGGGCGAGAATTTTGAAAGAAATACAAAAAGTCACAAGTCCAAATTCTGAATGAATTTTTAAGTTGATTACATGGATTGTCATCCAAAATTCGTATGCAACAACAAGCTAACTCGGAATATTGTAAACAATACAGGAACTTGGATGGAGGCTTATGGAGTTTAATGATTCTGATGGCTTGATTGAGATTAGAACAATGCTGAGAAACCGGTTTGCCTTATTAAACTGTTGATGCTCTTCAGCACTGCTGAATAATTCTAGAAAGGAGGTTGTTTATCAGTTTGTTTGTTTGTTTGTTTATTTTGGCCCTATAATATAATCCACATGATAATAACATGACTGAACAAGCCCTATTCCCCATTGCAATATTTTACCTTCAGTCTTCGCCAGTAAACTCAGGCTCAGATTCTGAGAAGGGTTCAGCCCTTTCTTCGGGAAGAATTTAATGTACCTGGATTCCTTAATTCAGCTCACCCAGAAACAAGGTAGCCTGATGATTAGTTGGGCTCTGAGTTTGTATACCATTTTCCCTCCACCTTTATTGAGATATAGCTGACATATAGTGTATGTTTAAAGGTGTGGATTGTGTTGATTTGATCACTTATATATTGCCAAATGATTATAACCACAGCACTAGCTAACACCTCTATCCCATCCCATATTTACTGTTTCCTTTTTGTGGTGAGAACATTAAAGATGTACTCTCTCAGCAACTTTCAAGTACAGGCAGTCCCTGACTCTGATGGTCCTGCTTACCATTTTTACTTACGATGGTGCAAAAGGGATATGCATGCAGTAGAAACTACTTCGAATTTTCAGGTTTTTTCCAGGGCTAGAATTAGGCGGTACATACTCACTCCTGATGCCAGGCAGTGTCAGCAAACTGCATGTCCCAGTCAGACACACAATCACAAGGGTAAACAATCAATACACTTACAGCCATTCCGTACCCAAACAATCATTCTGCTTTTCATTTTCAGTATAGTATTCAATAAAGTACATGAGATGTTCAACACTTTATTATAAAATAGGCTTTGTATTAGATGATTTTGCCCAACTGTAGGCTAATAGAAGTGTTCTGAGCATGTTTAAAATAGGCAAGGCTAAGCCATGATGTTCGGTAGGTTAGGTGTATTAAATGCACTTTTGACTTGCAATATAAACTCATCAAAAATAGAGGAAGATCTGTATATAATAGAATATTATACCTAAAAGTGTGTACCTAATGGTTTTGGCCACTTCACTAAACATCTCTCAACATCTCCCCATTTACCCCACCCCCAACCTCTGGTAACCACCACTCCACTCTCTATTTCTGAGTTTGGCTCTTAATTATATTCTACATATAGGTGACAACATGCAGTATTTGTCTTTCCCTGTCTGACTTATTTCACTAAGCATAATGCCCTCAAGTCCATCCATATTGTTGCAAGTGGCAGGATATTTTTTTCTTTTTCATGGCTGAATATTATTCCATTACACATATACACACATCTTCTTTATTCAGTCACAGTTGATGGACATGTAGGTTGCTTCCATATCTTGACTATTATAAATAAGGCTGCAATGAATATGGGGTGCAGATATCTCTTTGAAATACTGTTTTCATTTCCTTAAGATATACACCCAGAAAGGGGATTGTTGGATCATATGGTAGTTCTACTTTTATATTTTTGAGGAAACTCCATACTGTTTTCCATAGTGGCTACACCAATTTACATTCCCCTAAACAGCACACGAGGGTTCCCTCTTCTCTACATTTTCACCAACACTAACAACAGTTGCCTTTTTAATATCCTGTCTTTTTGATGATAGTCATTCTAACAGCTTTGAGGTGATATATCATTGCGGTTCTGATCTGCATTTTCCTCATGATTAGTGATGCTGAGCACAGAACTTTTCTCTATGTCTTCTTTGGAAAACTGTCTCTTCAGATCCTTTGCCCATTTTCAAGTTAGGTTTTTTGGGTTTTGTTTTGTTTCTTGCTACTGAGTTGTATGAGTTCTTTGCATTTTTTGGATATTACCCCCTCATCAAACATGCGATTTGCAAATACTATCTCCCATTCAGTAGGCTGCGCTTTTCATTTTGTTGATTGTTTCTTTTGCTGTTTGGAAGATTTTTAGTTTTATGTAGTCCCACTTATTAATTTTTGTTTTTGTTCCTTGTGCTTTTGGTATCATATCCAAAAAAATGATTGCCAAGACCAATGTTAAGGAAATTTTTCCTTAGGTTTTCTTTTAGGGGTTTTACAGTTTCAGTTTTTATGTCTAAGTCTTTAATCAATTGTGAGTTAATTTTTGTGGGTGGTATAAGAGTTTAATTTTATTCTTTTTCATGTGGTTACCCAGTTTATCCAATATCATTTATCAAAGAGACTTTTCTTTCCCCATTGAGTATTCGTGGCTCCCTTGTCAAATATTACTTGACTGTAAATGTAAGGGGTTATTTCTGGGCTCTCAATTCTGTTCAATTGGTCTATGTGTCTACTTTTATGCCAGTCCCATAGAGTTTGTGTGTGTGTGTGTGTGTGTGTTTCTGCTTTATAACAAAGTGAATCCGTTATACATATACATATGTTCCCATATCCCCTCCCTCTTGCGTCTCCTTCCCACCCTCCCTATCCCACCCCTCCAGGAGGTCACAAAGCACCAAGCTGATCTCCCTGTGCTATGCAGCTGCTTCCCACTAGCTATCTACCTTACGTTTGGTAGTGTATATATGTCCATGTCTCTCTTTCGCTTTGTCACAGCTTACCCTTCCCCCTCCCCATATCCTCAAGTCCATTCTCTAGTAGGTCTGTTTCTGTATTCCTGTCTTAACCCTAGGTTCTACATGACATTTATTTTCTTCTTAAATTCCATATATATGTGATAGCATACGGTATTTGTCTTTCACTTTCTGACTTACTTCACTCTGTATGACAGACTCTAGGTCTGTCCACCTCATTACAAATACCACAGTTCATTTCTTTTTATGGCTGAGTAATATTCCATTGTATATAAGTGTCACATCTTCTCTATCCATTCATCCGATGATGGACACTTAGGTTGTTTCCATCTCCGAGCTATTGTAAATAGGGCTGCAATGAATATTTCGGTACATGACTCTTTTTGAATTATGGTTTTCTCAGGATATACGCCCGGTAGTGGGATTGCTGGGTCATATGGTAGTTTTACTTGTAGTTCTATAAGGAACCTCCATACTGTTCTCCATAGTGGCTGTACTAATTCACATTCCCACCAGCAGTGCAAGAGTGTTCCCCTTTTTCCACACCCTCTCCAGTATTTATTGTTTCTAGATTTTTTTGAAGATATCCCATTCTGACTGGTGAGATAAAAAAACAACAAAAACAAAAACAAAAAAAACCCAACAAAATTAAAATCTTAATAAAAACATGTCTTCATGTCTTTGTTGGAGGTCTGTATATCTTCTTTGGAGAAATGTCTATTTAGGTCTTCTGCCCGTTTTTGGATTGGGTTGTTTTTTTTTGTTATTGAGCTGCATGAGTTCCCTATAAATTTTGGAGATTAATCCTTTGTCAGTTGTTTCATTTGCAAATATTTTCTCCAATTCTGAGGGTTGTCTTTTGGTCTTGTTTATGGTTTCCTTTGCTGTGCAAAAGATTTGAAGTTTCATTAGGTCCCATTTGTTTATTTTTGTTTTTATTTCCATTTCTCTAGGAGGTGGGTCCAAAAGGGTCTTGCTGTGATTTATGTCATAGAGTGTTCTGCCTATGTTTTCCTCTAAGAGTTTGAGAGTTTCTGGCTTACATTTAGGTCTTAAATCCATTTTGAGCTTATTTTTGTGTATGGTGTTAGGGAGTGATCTAATCTCATACTTTTACATGTCCCTGTCCAGTTTTCCCAGCACCACTTATTGAAGAGGCTGTGCTTTCTCCACTGTACAGTCCTGCCTCCTTTATCAAAGATAAGGTGACCATATGTGTGTGGGATTATCTCTGGGCTTTCTATCCTGTTCCATTGATCTATCTTTCTGTTTTTGTGCCAGTACCATACTGTCTTGATTACTGTAGCTTTGTAGCATAGTCTGAAGTCAGGGAGCCTGATTCCTCCATTTTACATTCTCAAGATTGCTTTGGCTATTCGGGGTCTTTTGTGTTTCCACACAAATTGTGAAATGTTTTATTCTAGTTCTGTGAAAAATGCCAGTGGTAGTTTGATAGGGATTGCATTGAATCTGTAGATTGCTTTGGGTAGTAGAGTCATTTTCACAATGTTGATTCTTCCAATCAAAGAACATGGGATATCTCTCCATATTTATGTATTATCTTTAATTTCTTTCATCAGTGTCTTACAATTTTCTGCATACAGCTCTTTTGTCTCCTTAGGTAGGTTTATTCCTACATATTTCATTCTTTTTGTTGCAATGGTAAATGGGAGTGTTTTCTTGATTTCACTTTCAGATTTGTCATCATTAGTATATAGGAATTCCAGAGATTTCTGTGCATTAATTTTGTATCCTGCTACTTTACCAAATTCATTGATTAGCTCTACTAGTTTTCTGGTAGCATCTTTAGGATTCTCTATGTATAGTATCATGCCATGTGCAAACAGTGACAGATTTATTCTTCTTTTCTGATTTGGATTCCTTTTACTTCCTTTTCTTCCCTGATTGTTGTGGCTAAAACAGCCAAATCTGTGTTAAATAAGAGTGGTGAGAGTGGGCAACCTTGTCTTCTTCCTGATCTTAGTGGAAATGGTTTCAGTTTTCCACCATTGAGAATGATGTTGGCTGTGGATTTGTCATATATAGCCTTTATTACGTTGAGGAAAGTTCCCTCTATGCTTACTTTCTGCACAGTTTTTATCATAAATGGGTGTTGAAGTTTGTCGAAAGCTTTCTCTGCATCAATTGAGATGATCATATGGTTTTTCTCCTTCAGTTTGTTAATATGGTGTATCACGTTGATTGATTTGCATATATTGAAGAATCCTTGCATTCCTGGAATAAACCCCACTTGATCATGTTGTATGGTCCTTTTAATGTGCTCTTGGATTCTGTTTGCTAGTATTTTGTTGAGGATTTTTGCATCTATGTTCATCAGTGATATTGGCCTGTAGTTTTCTTTCTTTGTGACATCCTTGTCTGGTTTTGGTATCACGGTGATGGTGGCCTCGTAAAATGAGTTTGGGAGTTTTCCTCCTTCTGCTATATTTTGGAAGAGTTTGAGAAGGATAGGTGTTAGCTATTCTCTAACTGTTTGATAGAATTCGCCTGTGAAGCCATCTGGTCCTGGGCTTTTGTTTGTTGGAAGATTTTTTATCACAGTTTCAATTTCAGTGCTTCTGATTGGTCTGTTCATATTTTCTATTTCTTCCTGATTCAGTCTTGGCAGGTTGTGCATTTCTAAGAATTTGTCCATTTCTTCCAGGTTGTCCATTTTATTGGCATAGAGTTGCTTGTAGTAATCTCTCATGATCCTTTGTATTTCTGCAGTGTCAGTTGTTACTTCTCCTTTTTCATTCCTAATTCTATTGATTTGAGTCTTCTCTCTTATTTTCTTCATGAGTCTGGCTAATAGTTTATCAATTTTGTTTATCTTCTCAAAGAACCAGCTTTTAGTTTTATTGATCTTTGCTATCATTTCCTTCATTTCTTTTTCATTTATTTCTGATCTGATCTTTATGATTTCTTTCCTTCTGCTAACTTTGGGGTGTTTTTGTTCTTCTTTCTCTAATTGCTTTAGGTGCAAGGTTAGGTTCTTTATTGGAGATGTTTCCTGTTTCTTAAGGTGGGATTGTATTGCTATAAACTTCCCTCTTAGAACTGCTTTTGCTGCATCCCATAGGTTTTGGGTCATCATGTCTCCATTGTAATTTGTTTCTAGGTATTTTTTTATTTCCTCTTTGATTTCTTCAGTGATCACTTCATTATTAAGTAGTGTATTGTTTAGCCTCCATGTGTTTGTATTTTTTAACAAATCTTTTCCAGTAGTTGATATCTACTCTCATAGCATTGTTGATGGAAAAGATACTTGACACGATTTCAACTTTCCTAAATTTACCAAGGCTTGATTTGTGACCCAAGATATGATCAATCCTGGAGAATGTTGCATGAGCACTTGAGAAAAATATGTATCCTGTTGTTTTTGGATGGAATGTCCTATAAATATCAACTAAGTCCATCTTGTTTAATGTATCATTTAAAGCTTGTGTTTCCTTATTTATTTTCATTTTGGATGATCTGTCCATTGGTGAAAGTGGGGTGTTAAAGTCCCCTACTATGAGTGTGTTACTGTCGATTTCCCCTTTTATGGCTGTTAGTATTTCCCTTATGTATTGAGGTTCTCCTATGTTGGGTGCATAAATATTTACAATTGTTATATCTTCTTGGATCGATTCCTTGATCATTATGTAGTGTCCTTCTTTGTCTCTTCTAGTAGTCTTTATTTTAAAGTCTATTTTGTCTGATATAAGAATTGCTACTCCAGCTTTCTTTTGGTTTCCATTTGCATGGAATATCTTTTTCCATCCCCTTACTTTCAGTCTGTATGTGTCTCTAGGTCTGAAGTAGGTCTCTTGTAGACAGCATATATATGGGTTTTGTTTTTGTATGCATTCAGCCAATCTGTGTGTTTTTGTGGGAGCATTTAGTCCATTTACATTTAAGGTAATTATTGAAATGTATTTTCCTATTCCCATTTTCTTAATTGTTTTGGGTTCATTATTGTAGGTCTTTTCCTTCTGTTGTGTTTCTTGCCTAGAGAAGTTCCTTTAGCATTTGTTGTAAAGCTGGTTTGGTGGTGCTGAACTCTCTCAGCTTTTGATTGCCTGTCAAGGTTTTAATTTCTCCATCAAATCTGAATGAGATCCTTGCTGAATAGAGTAATCTTGGTTGCAGCTTTTTCTCCCTCATCACTTTAAATATGTCCTGCCAGTCCCTTCTGACTTGCGCAAATTTCTGCTGAAAGATTAGCTGTTAACCTTATGGGGATTCCCTTGTGTGTTATTTTTGTTTTTCCCTTGCTGCTTTTAATATGTTTTCTTTGTATTTAATTTTTGACAGTTTAATATGTGTCTTGGCGTATTTGTCCTTGGATTTATCCTGTATGGGACTCTCTGGGCCTCCTGGACTTGATTAATTATTTCCTTCCCCATATTAGGGAAATCTTCAACTATAATCTCTTCAAATATTTTCTCAGTCCCTTTCTTTTTCTCTTCTTCTTCTGGAACTCCTATAATTCGAATGTTGGTGTGTTTAATGTTGTCCCAGAAGTCTCTGAGACTGTCCTCAGTTCTTTTCATTCTTTTTTCTTTCTTCTGCTCTGCAATAGTTATTTGCACTATTTTATCTTCCACATCCTTTATCCGTTCTTCTGACTCAGTTATTCTGCTATTGATCCGATCTAGAGAATTTTTAATTTCATTTATTGTGTTGTTCTTCGTTACTTGTTTCATTTTTAGTTTTTCTAGGTCCTTGTTAACTGTTTCTTGCATTTTGTCTATTCTATTTCCAAGATTTTGGATCATCTTTACTATCATTATTCTGAATTCTTTTTCAGGTAGACTGCCTATTTCCTCTTCATTTGTTAGGTCTCGTGGGTTTTTATCTTGCTCCTTCACCTGCTGTGTGTTTTTCTGTCTTCTCGTTTTGCTTATCTTAGTGTGTTTGGGGTTTCCTTTTTGCAGGCTGCAGGTTCGTAGTTTCCGTTGTTTTTGGTCTCTGTCCCCAGTGGCTAAGGTTGGTTCAGTTGGCTGTGTAGGCTTCCTGGTGGAGCGGATTATTGCTTGTGTTCTGGTGGATGAGGCTGGATTTTTTCTTTCTGATTGGCAGGTCCATGTCTGGTGGTGTGTTTTGGGGTGTCTGTGGACTTTTTATGATTTTATGCAGCCTCTCTGCTAGTGGGTGGCATTGTGTTCCTGTCTTGCTAGTTGTTTGGCATAGGGTGTCCAGCACTGTAGCTTGCTGGTCATTGAGTGAAGCTGGGTTCTGGTGTTGAGATGGAGACCTCTGGAAGATTTTCGCCATTGATATTATGTGGAGCTGGGACGTCTCTTGTGGACCAGTGTCCTGAAGTTGGCTCTCCCACCTCAGAGGCACAGCACTGACTCCTGGCTGCAGTACCAAGAACCTCCTCAATTTGATATGATTCATTGTCTATTCATGTATTCCACAGATGCAGGGTACATCAAGTTGATTGTGGAGCTTTAATCCAGTGCTTCTGAGGCTGCTGGGAGAGATTTACCTTTCTCTTCTTTATTCTCACAGCTCCCAGGTCTCAGCTTTGGATTTAGCCCCGCCTCTGCATGTAGGTCGCCGGAGGGCGTCTGTTCTTTGCTCAGACAGGACAGGAGCAGCCACTTCACGGCTCTGGCTCACTCAGGCCAGGGGGGAGGGAGGGGCACAGAGTGCGGGGCGAGCCTGCGGTGACAGAGGCCAGCGTGATGTTGCACCAGCCCGAGGCATGCTGTGCGCTCTCCCGAGGAAGCCGTCCCTGGATCCCGGGATCCCGGCAGTGGGCGGGCTGCACAGGCTCCCCGGAAGGAAGGCGTGGACAGTGACCTGTACTCACACACAGGCCTCTTGGCGGCGGCGGCAGCAGCCCCAGTATCCCACGCCCATCTCCGGGGTCCGCGCTTTTAGTCGCGGCTCACGCCAGTCTCTGTAGCTCCCTTAAGCAGCTCTCTGAATCCCCTCTTCTCATGCACCAGGAAACAAAGTGGGAAGAAAAAGTCTCCTGCCTCTTCGGCAGGTCCAGACTTTTTCCCAGACTCCCTCCCAGCCAGTCATGGTGCACTAACCCCCTTCACGCTGTGTTCACGCCACCAACCCCAGTCCTCTCCCTGCGCTCCAACCGAAGCCCGAGCCTCAGCTCCCAGCCCCGCCCACCCCGGCAGGTGAGCAGACAAGCCTCTCCGGCTGGTGAGTGCTGGTCGGCACCGATCCTCTGGGCAGGAATCTCTCTGCTTTGCCCTCCGCACCCGTGTTGCTGCCCTCTCCTCTGTGGCTCCGAAGCTTCCGCACTCCACCAACCACAGTCTCCGCCTGCGAAGGGGCTCCTAGTGTGTGGAAACCTTTCCTCCTTCACAGCTCCCTCCCACTGGTGCAGGTCCCGTCCCTATCCTTTTGTCTCTGTTTATTCTTTTTTCTTTTGTCCTACCCAGGTACATGGGGAGTTTCTCTCATTTTGGGAGGTCTGAGGTCTTCTGCCAGCAGTCAGTAGGTGTTCTGTAGGAGTTGCTCCACGTGTAGATGTATTTCTGCTGTATCTGTGGGCAGGAAGGTGACCTCCACGTCTTCCTCTTCCACCATCTTCCCCGGAAGTCTCTCCCATAGTGTTTTGATTACTAGGACTTTGTAGTATAGTTTAAAATCAGGACATGTGATTTCTCCAGTTTTGCTCTTCTTTGTCAGAATTGCTTTGCATATGTGTGTGTGTGTGTGTGTGTGTGTGTGTGTATAGTGAATCCATACAAATTTTTTGATAACTTTTTCTATTTCTGTGGAAAATGCCATTGGAATTTTGATAAGAAGTGCACTGAACCTACAGATTCCTTAGCATAGTATGGATTTTTAAAACAACATTAATTCTTCTGACCTACGAACATGAGATAGCTTTCCAGATATTTTTGTCTTCTTCAATTTCTTTCATTGAAACCTGCAGTTTTCAGTGTACATATCTTTCAAGTTGATTAAATTTATTCCTAAGTACTTTATTGTTTTTAATGTTAGACAATAAAATACTTATAATATTTTTATTTTTTTCTTTATTTCTTTTTCAGATGTTTCATTTTTAATATAAAGAAAAGCAACTGATTTTTGTATGTTGGTTTTGTGTCCAGAAAATTTACTGAATTTGTTGATCAGTTTTGAAGGGTTTTTTGGAGAAGTCTTTTGGATTTTCTATATGTAAGATCATATCATCTGCAAACAAAGAAAATTTTGCTTCTTCCTTTCTTATTTCTTTTTCTCACCTGATTGCACAGGATAAGACTTCCAGTACTTTGTTGAATAAGAGTGTTGATAGTGGACACCTTTGTCTTGTTACTGATCTTAGAGGAAACGTTTTTAACCTTTCACCATTGAGTATAATGTTAGTTATGGGCTTATCATATATGGGCTTTATTTGTTGAGATACATTCCTTTTATACCCAATTTGTTAAGTTTTTTTATCATGAAAAGATGTTGTATTTGGTCAAATGCTTATTCTGTATCTATTGAGATCATTGTATGATTTTAACCTTTCATTCTATTAATGTGTTTTGTCACATTTATTGATTCGTGAATGTTGAAGCATCCTTGCATCCCAGGAATAATTCCCATGTTATCATGGTATACGATTCCTTTACTATATTGTTGAATTTTGTGTGCTAGTATTTTGTCAAGAACTTCTTCATCTATGTTCAACAGAGATATTGGTCTATAGCTTTCATTTTCTTATAGCATCCTTTTCTAGCTTTGGTATTATGAGAATGCTGACCTAGTGAAATGAACTTCGAAATATTCCTTTCTCTTCAATATTTTTGAAGAGTTTGAGAAGAATTGGCTCTAATTCTTCTTTAAATGTTTGACAGAACTTGTCAGTTAGGCCATATAATCCCGGGCTGTTCTTTGTTGGGAGATTTTGATTACTGATTTAATCTCCTTACTCATTATTGAGCTGTTAAGATTTTTTATTTCTTCATCATTCAGTCTTGGTAGGTTGTATGTTTCTAGGAATTTATCCATATATTCCAAATTATCCAGATTATTGGCAAATAATTGCTCACAGTAGTCTCGTGATGCTTCGTATTTCTGTGTTATCAGTTGTAAGGTCTCCTCTTTCATTTCTGAATTTATTTATTTGGTCTCCTCTCTTATTTTTCTTTCTTAATCTAACTAGTTTTATGTCAATCCTTAAAAAAAAAAAAGCTCTGACTTTCATTGATCCCTTGTGTTGTTTTTCTGGTCTCGTTTTCATTTATTTCTGTTCTGATGTTTGTTATTTTCTTCTTTCTGCTAACTTTGAGCTTAGTTGTTCTAATTTTCTTGAGCTGTAATTGTAGGTTGTTTGTAGTCTCTCTTTTTTCTTTTTATTAATTTTTTATTTTTTAACATCTTTATTGGAGTATAACTGCTTTACAATAGTGTGTTACTTTCTGCTTTATTACAAAGTAAATCAGTTATACATATACATATGTGCCCATATCTCTTCACTCTTGCAGCTCCCTCCCTCCCACCCTCCCTATCCCATCCCTCTAGGTGGTCACAAAGCAGTGAGGGATCTCCCTGTGCTACACGCTACTTCTCACTAGCTATCTATTTTGTGTTTGGTAGTGTATATATGTCAATGCCACTCTGTCACTTTGTCAGAGGTTACCCTTCCCCCTCCCCATATCTTCAAGTCCATAGCCCATGCTCTAGTAGGTCTGTGTCTTTATTCCCATCTTACCACTAGGTTCTTCATGAGCTTTTTTTTTTTTTTTTGATTCCATATATACGTGTTAGCATATGGTATTTTTTTTCTCTTTCTGACTTACTTCACTCTGTATGATGAACTCTAGGTCAATCCACCTAAGTACAAATAACTCAAATTCGTTTCTGTTTATGGCTGAGTAATATTCCATTGTATATATGTGCCACATCTTCTTTATCCATTCATCTGATGATGGACACTTAGGTTGCTTCCATCTCCTGGCTATTGTAAATAGAGCTGCAATGAACATTTTGGTACATGACTCTTTTTGAATTATGGTTTTCTCAGGGAATATGTCCAGTAGTGGGATTGCTGGGTCATGTGGTAGTTCGACTTGTATTATTTTAAGGAACCTCCATACTGTTCTCCATAGTGGTTGTATCAATTTACATTCCCACCAGCAGTGCAAAAGTGTTCCCTTTTCTCCAAACCCTCTCCAGCATTTATTGTTGCTAGATTTTTTGATGATGGCCATTCTGACAGGTGTGAGATGATATCTCATTGTAGTTTTGATTTGCATTTCTCTAATGATTAATGATGTTGAGCATTCTTTCATGTGTTTGTTGGCAGTCTGTATATCTTCTGTGGAGAAATGTCTATTTAGGTCTTCTGCCAATTTTTAGATTGGTTTCTCTTTATTTTTTGTTATTGAGCTGCATGAGCTGCTTGTAAATTTTGGAGATTAATCCTTTGTCAGTTGCTTCATTGGCAAATATTTTCTCACATTCTGAGGGTTGTCTTTTCATCTTGTTTATGGTTTCCTTTACTGTGCAAAAGCTCTGAAGTTTCATTAGGTCCCATTTGTTTATTTTGTTTTTATTTCCATTTCTCTAGGACATGGGTCAAAAAGGATCTTGCTGTGACTTATGTCATAGAGAGTTCTGCCTATGTTTTCCTCTAAGAGTTTGATAGTCCCTGGCCTTATATTTAGGTCTTTAATCCATTTTGAGTCTATTTTTGTGTATGGTGTTAGGGAGTGTTCTAATCTCATACTTTTACATGAACCAGTTCAGTTTTCCCAGCACCACTTATTGAAGAGGCTGTCTTTTCTCCACTGTATATTCTTGCCTCCTTTATCAAAGATAAGTTGACCATATGTACATGGGTTTATCTCTGGACATTCTATCCTGTTCCATTGATCTATCTTTCTGTTTTTGTGCCAGTACCATACTGTCTTGATTACTGTAGCTTTGTAGTATAGTCTGAAGTCAGGGAGCCTGATTCCTCCAGCTCCATTTTTCGTACTCAAGTTTGCTTTAGCTATTTGCTTTTGCTATTTAGCTATTTTGGTGTCCATACAAATTGTGAATTTTTTTGTTCTAGTTCTGTGAAAAATGCCAGTGGTAGTTTGATAGGGATTGCATTGAATCTGTAGATTGCTTTGGGTAGCAGAGTCATTTTCACAATATTGATTCTTCCAATCAAAGAACATGGGATATTTCTCCATCTGTTTGTATCATCTTTAATTTCTTTCAACAGGGTCTTATATGTCTCTGCATACAGGTCTTCTGTCTCCTTAGGTAGGTTTATTCCTAGATATTTTATTCTTTTTGTTGCAATGGTAAATGGGAGTGTTTTCTTAATTTCACTTTCAGATTTTTCATCATTGGTGTATAGGAATGCCAGATATTTCTCTGCATTAATTTTGTATCCTGCTACTTTACCAAATTCATTGATTAGCTCTACTAGTTTTCTGGTAGAGTCTTGAGGATTCTCTATGTATAGTATCATGTCCTCTGCAAACAGTGACAGATTTACTTCTTCTTTTCCAATTTGGACTCCTTTTATTTCTTTTTCTTCTCTGATTGCTGTGGCTAAGACTTCCAAAACTATGTTGAATAAGAATGGTGAGAGTGGGCAACCTTGTCTTGTATCTGATCTTAGTGGAAATGGTTTCAGTTTTCCACCATTGAGGATGATGTTGGCTGTGGGTTTGTCATATATGGCCTTTATTATGTTGAGGAAAGTTCCCTCTATGCCTACTTTCTGCAGGGTTTTTATCATAAATGGGTGTTGAATTTTGTCGAAAGCTTTCTCTGCATCTATTGAGATGATCATATGGTTTTTCTCCTTCAATTTGTTAATATGGTGTATCACATTGATTGATTTGCATATATTGAAGAATCCTTGCATTCCTGGAATAAACCCCACTTGATCATGGTGTATGATCCTTTTAATGTGCTTTGGATTCTGTTTGCTAGTATTTTGTTGAGGATTTTTGCATCTATGTTCATCAGTGATATTGGCCTGTAGTTTTCTTTCTTTGTGACATCTTTGTATGGTTTTGGTACCAGAGTGATGGTGGTCTCGACAAATGAGTTTGGGAGTTTTCCCCCCTCTGCTATATTTTGGAAGAGTTTGAGAAGTATAGGTGTTAGCTCTCCTCTAAATGTTTGATAGAATTCGCCTGTGATGCCATCTGATCCTGGGCTTTTGTTTGTTGGAAGATTTTTAATCACAGTCTCAATTTCAATGCTTGTGATTGGTCTGTTCATATTTTCTATTTCTTCGTGGTTCACTCTTGGCAAGCTGTGCATTTCTAAGAATTTGTCCATTTCTTCCAGGTTGTCCATTTTATTAGCATAGAGTTGCTTGTAGTAATCTCTCATGATCCTTTGTATTTCTGCAGTGTCAGCTGTTACTTCCCCTTTTTCCTTTCTAATTCTATTGATTTGAGTCTTCTCCGTTTTTTTCTGATGAGTGTGGTTAATGGTTTATCAATTTTGCTTATCTTCTCAAAGAACCAGCTTTTAGTTTTATTGATCTTTGTTATATTTCCTTCATTTCTTTTTCATTTATTTCTGATCTGATCTTTATGATTTCTTTCCTTCTGCTAACTTGGGGTATTATTGTTCTTCTTTCTCTAATTGCTTTAGGTGCAAGGTTAGGTTGGTTATTTGAGTTGTATCCTGTTCCTTAAGGTAGAATTGTATTGCTATAAACTTCCCTCTTAGAACTGCTTTTGCTACATCCCATAGGTTTTGGGTCATCGTGTTTTCATTGTCATTTGTTTCTCGGTATTTTTTAATTTCTTTAGTGATCTCTTGGTTATTAAGTAGTGTATTGTTTAGCCTCCATGTGTTTGTATTTTTTATGGTTCTTTACCTGTAATTGATATCTAGTCTCATAGCGTGGTGGTCGGAAAAGATGCTTGATACGATTTCAATTTTCTTAAATTTACCAAGCCTTCATTTGTGACCCAAGATATGATCTATCCTGGAGAGTGTTCCATGAGCCCTTGAGAAAAATGTGTATTCTGTTCTTTTTGGATGGAATGTCCTATAAATATCAATTAAGTCCATCTTGTTTAATGTATCATTTAAAGCTTGTGTTTCCTTATTTATTTTCCTTTTGGATGATATGTCCATTGGTGAAAGTGGGGTGTTAATGTCCCATACTAAGATTGTGTTACTGTTGATTTCCCCTTTTATGGCTGTTAGTATTTGCCTTATGTACTGAGGTGCTCCTATATTGCATGCATAAATATTTACAATTGTTATATCTTCTTCTTGGATCAATCCCTTGATCATTATGTATTGTCCTTCTTTGTCTCTTCTAATAGTCTTTATTTTAAAGTCTATTTTGTCTGATATGAGAATTGTTACTTCAGCTTTATTTTGATTTCCATTTGCATGCAATATCATTTTCCATACCCTCACCTTCAGTCTTTATGTGTTCCTAGGTCTGAAGTGGGTCTCTTGTAGGCAGCATATATATTGGTCTTGTTTTTGTATCCATTCAGCCAGTCTGTGTCTTTTGGTGAGAGCATTTAATCCATTTACATTTAAGGTAATTATCGATATGCATGTTCCTATTCCCATTTTCTTAATTGTTTTGGGTTCGTTATTGTAGGTGTTTTCCTTCTCTTGTGTTTCTTGCCTAGAGAAGTTCCTTTATCATCTTTTGTAAAGCTGGTTTGGTGGTGCTGAATTCTCTCAGCTTTTGCTTGTCTGTAAACATTTTAATTTCTCCATCAAATCTGAATGAGATCCTTGCTGGGTAGAGTAATCTTGGTTGCAGGTTTTTCTTCTTCACCACTTTAAATATGTCCTGCCACTCCCTTCTGGCTTGTAGAGTTTCTCCTGAAACATCAGCTGTCAATCTTATGGAGATTCACTTTTGTGTTATTTGTTGTTTTTCCCTTGTTGTTTTTTATATATTTTCTTTGTATTTAATTTTTGATAGTTTGATTAATATGTGTTGGCATGTTTCTCCTTGGATTTATCCTGTATGGGACTCTCTGTGCTTCCTGGACTTGATTAACTATTTCCTTTCCCATATTAGGGAAGTTTTCAACTCTAATCTCTTCAAATAATTTTTCAGTCCTTTCTTTTTCTTTTCTTCTTCTGGGACCCCTATAATTTGAATGTTGGTGCATTTACTGTTGTCCCAGAAGTCTCTGAGACTGTCCTCAGTTCTTTTCATTCTTTTTTCTTTCTTCTGCTCTGCAGTAGTTATTTCCACTATTTTATCTTCCAGGTCACTTTTCTGTTCTTCTGCCTCAGTTATTCTGCTATTGATCTCTTCTAGAGTATTTTTAATTTCATTTATTGTGTTGTTCATTGTTGCTTGTTTCCTCTTTAATTATTCTATGTCCTTGTTAAATGTTTCTTGCATTTTCTCTCTTCTATTTCCAAGATTTTGGATCATCTTTACAATCATTATTCTGAATTCTTTTTCAGGTAGACTGCCTATTTCCTCTTCATTTTTTAGGTCTGGTAGGTTTTTATCTTGCTCCTTCATCTGCTGTGTGTTTTTCTGTCTTCTCATTTTGCTTATCTTACTGTGTTTGGGGTTTCCTTTTTGCAGGCTGCAGGTTCATAGTTCCCGTTGTTTTTGTGTCTGTCCCCAGCGACTAAAATTGTTTCAGTGGGTTGTGTAGGCTTCCTGGTGGAGGGGACTAGTGCATGTGTTCTGGTGTATGATACTGGATCTTGTCTTTCTGGTGGGCAGATCTACATCTGGTGGTGTGTTTTTGGGTGTCTGTGGCCTTATTATGATTTTAGGTAGCCTCTCTGCTAATGGATGGTGTTGTGTTCCTGTCCTGTTACTTGTTTGCCATAGGGTGTCTAGCACTGTAGCTTGCTGGTCGTTGAGTGAAGCTGTGTGTTAGTGTTTATTTATTTATTTTTTTTTATTTGTTTCTGCTTTATAACAAAGTGAATCAGTCATACATACACATCTGTTCCCACATCCATTCCCTATTGCGTCTCCCTCCCTCCCACCCTCCCCATCCCACCCCTCCAGGCGGTCACAAAGCACCGAGCTGATCTCCCTGTGCTCTGCGGCTGCTTCCCACTATCTATCCACCTTATGTTTGGTAGTGTATATATGTCCATGCCTCTCTCTCACTTTGTCACAGCTTACCCTTCCCCCTCCCCATATCCTCAAGTCCGTTCTCAAGTAGGTCTGTGTCTTTATTCCCGTTTTACCCCTAGGTTCTTTATGACATTTTTTTTTAATTCCATATATATGTGTTAGCATACGGTATTTGTCTTTCTCTTTCTGACTTACTTCACTCTGTATGACAGACTCTAGGTCTATCCACCTCATTACAAATAACTGAGTTTCGTTCCTTTTTATGGCTGAGTAATATTCCATTGTATATATGTGCCACATCTTCTTTATCCATTCATCCGATGATGGACACTTAGGTTGTTTCCAGCTCCGGGCTATTGTGAATAGAGCTGCAATGAACATTTTGGTACATGTCTCTTTTTGAATTATGGTCTTCTCAGGGTATATGCCTAGTAGTGGGATTGCTGGGTCATATGGTAGTTCTATTTTTAGTTTTTTAAGGAACCTCCATACTGTTCTCCATAGTGGCTGTACCAATTCACATTCCCACCAGCAGTGCAAGAGTGTTCCCTTTTCTCCACACCCTCTCCAGCATTTATTGTTTCTAGATTTCTTGATGATGGCCATTCTGACTGGTGTGAGGTGATATCTCATTGTAGTTTTGATTTGCATTTCTCTAATGATTAATGATGTTGAGCATTCTTTCATGTGTTTGTTGGCAGTCTGTATATCTTCTTTGGAGAAATGCCTATTTAAGTCTTCTGCCCATTTTTGGATTGGGTTGTTTGTTTTTTTGCTATTGAGCTGCATGAGCTGTTTATAAATTTTGGAGATTAATCCTTTGTCAGTTGCTTCATTTGCAAATATTTTCTCCCATTCTGAGGGTTGTCTTTTGGTCTTGTTTATGGTTTCCTTTGCTGTGCAAAAGCTTTGAAGTTTCATTAGGTCCCATTTGTTTATCTTTGTTTTTAGTTCCACTTCTCTAGGAGGTGGGTCCAAAAGGATCTTGCTGTGATTTATGTCATAGAGTGTTCTACCTATGTTTTCCTCTAAGAGTTTGATAGTTTCTGGCCTTACATTTAGGTCTTTAATCCATTTTGAGCTTATTTTTGTGTATGGTGTTAGGGAATGATCTAATCTCATACTTTTACATGTCCCTGTCCAGTTTTCCCAGCACCACTTATTGAAGAGGCTGTCCTTTCTCCACTGTACATTCCTGCCTCCTTTATCAAAGATAAGTTGGCCATATGTGCGTGGGTTTATCTCTGGGCTTTCTATCCTGATCCACTGATCTATCTTTCTGTTTTTATGCCAGTACCACACTGTCTTAATTACTGTAGCTTTGTAGTATCGTCTGAAGTCAGGCAGCCTGATTCCTCCAGCTCCGTTTTTCGTTCTCAAGATTGCTTTGGCTATTCGGGGTCTTTTGTTTTTCCAAACAAATTTTGAAATTTTTTGTTCTACTTCTGTGAAAAATGCCAGTGGTAGTTTGATAGGGATTGCATTGAATCTGTAGATTGCTTTGGGTAGTAGAGTCATTTTCACAATATTGATTCTTCCAATCCAGGAGCATGGTATATCTCTCCATCTATTTGTATCATCTTTAATTTCTTTCATCAGTGTCTTATAATTTTCTGCATAAAGGTCTTTTGTCTCCTTAGGTAGGTTTATTCCTAGATATTTTATTCTTTTTGTTGCAATGGTAAATGGGAGTGTTTTCTTGATTTCATTTTCAGATTTTTCATCATTAGTGTACAGGAATGCCAGAGATTTCTGTGCATTAATTTTGTATCCTGCTACTTTACCAAATTCATTGATTAGCTCTAGTAGTTTTCTGGTAGCATCTTTAGGATTCTCTATGTATAGTATCATGTCATCTGCAAACAGTGACAGCTTTACTTCTTTTCCAATTTGGATTCCTTTTATTTCCTTTTCTTCTCTGATTGCTGTGGCTAAAACTTCCAAAACTAGGTTGAATAAGAGTGGTGAGAGTGGGCAGCCTTGTCTTGTTCCTGATCTTAGTGGAAATGGTTTCAGTTTTTCACCATTGAGGACAATGTTGGCTGTGGGTTTGTCATATATGGCCTTTATTATGTTGAGGAAAGTTCCCTCTATGCCTACTTTCTGCAGGGTTTTTATCATAAATGGGTGTTGAATTTTGTCGAAAGCTTTCTCTGCATCTATTGAGATGATCATGTGGTTTTTCTCCTTCAACTTGTTAATATGGTGTATCACATTGATTGATTTGCGTATATTGAAGAATCCTTGCATTCCTGGAATAAACCCCACTTGATCATGGTGTATGATCCTTTTAATGTGCTGTTGGATTCTGTTTGCTAGTATTTTGTTGAGGATTTTTGCATCTATGCTCATCAGTGATATTGGCCTGTAGTTTTCTTTCTTTGTGACATCTTTGCCTGGTTTTGGTATCAAGGTGATGGTGGCCTCATAGAATGCGTTTGGGAGTGTTCCTTCCTCTGATATTGTTTGGAAGAGTTTGAGAAGGATGGGTGTTAGCTCTTCTCTAAATGTTTGATAGAATTCGCCTGTGAAGCCATCTGGTCCTGGGCTTTTGTTTGATATAAGATTTTTAATCACAGTTTCAATTTCAGTGCTTGTGATTGGTCTATTCATATTTTCTATTTCTTCGTGGTTCACTCTTGGCAAGCTGTGCATTTCTAAGAATTTGTCCATTTCTTCCAGGTTGTCCATTTTATTGGCATAGAGTTGCTTGTAGTAAAATCTCATGATCTTTTGTATTTCTGCAGTGTCACTTGTTACTTCTCCTTTTTCATTTCTAATTCTGTTGATTTGAGTCTTCTCCCTTCTTTTCTGGATGAGTCTGGAAAATGGTTTGTCAATTTTGTTTATCTTCTCAAAGAACCAGCTTTTAGTTTGGTTGATCTTTGCTATTGTTTCCTTCATTTCTTTTTCATTTATTTCTGATCTAATCTTTATGATTTCTTTCCTTCTGCTAACTTTGGGGTTTTTTTGTTCTTCTTTCTCTAATTGCTTTAGGTGCAGGGTAAGGTTGTTTACTCGAAATGTTTCCTGTTTCTTAAGCTGGGATTGTATTGCTATAAACTTCCCCCTTAGAACTGCTTTTGCTGCGTCCCATAGGTTTTGGGTCGTCGTGTCTCCATTGTCATTTGTTTCTAGGTATTTTTTATTTTCCTCTTTGATTTCTTCAGTGATCACTTCGTTATTGAGTAGTGTATTGTTCAGCCTCCATGTGTTTGTATTTTTTACACATCTTTTCCTGTAATTGATGTCTAGTCTCATAGCATTGTGGTCGGAAAAGATACTTGATACAATTTCAATTTTCTTAAATTTACCAAGGCTTGATTTGTGACCCAAGATATGATCTATCCTAGAGAATGTTCCATGAGCACCTGAGAAAAATGTGTATTCTGTTGTTTTTGGATGGAATGTCCTATAAATATCAACTAAGTCCATCTTGTTTAATGTATCCTTTAAAGCTTGTGTTTCCTTATTTATTTTCATTTTGGATGATCTGTGCATTGGTGAAAGTGGGGTGTTAAAGTCCCCTACTATGATTGTGTTACTGTCGATTTCCCCTTTTATGGCTGTTAGTATTTGCCTTATGTATTGAGGTGCTCCTATGTTGGGTGCATAAATATTTACAATTGTTATATCTTCTTCTTGGATCGATCCCTTTATCGTTATGTAGTGTCCTTCTTTGTCTCTTCTAATAGTCTTTATTTTAAAGTCTATTTTGTCTGGTATAAGAATTGCTACTCCAGCTTTCTTTTGATTTCCATTTGCATGGAATATCTTTTTCCATCCCCTTACTTTCAATCTGTATGTGTCTCTAGGTCTGAAGTGGGTCTTTTGTAGACAGCATATATATGGGTCTTGTTTTTGTATCCATTCAGCCACTCTGTGTCTTTTGGTGGGAGCATTTAGTCCATTTACATTTAAGGTAATTATTGATATGTATGTTTCTATTCCCATTTCCTTAATTGCTTTGGGTTCGTTATTGTAGGTATATTCCTTCTGTTGTGTATCTTGCCTAGAGAAGTTCCTTTAGCATTTGTTGTAAAGCTGGTTTGGTGGTGCTGAACTCTCTCAGCTTTTGCTTGTCTGTAAAGGTTTTAATTTCTCCATCAAATCTGAATGAGATCCTTGCTGGGTAGAGTAATCTTGGTTGCAGGTTTCTCTCCTTCATCACTTTAATTATGTCCTGCCACTCCCTTCTGGCTTGTAGAGTTTCTGCTGAGAGATCAGCTGTTATCCTGATGGGGATTCCCTTGTGTGTTATTTGTTGTTTTTCCCTTGCTGCTTTTAATATGATTTCTTTGTGTTTAATTTTTGACAGTTTGATTAGTATGTGTCTTGGCGTATTTCTCCTTGGATTTATTCTGTATGGGACTCTCTGTGCCTCCTGGACTTGATTAACTATTTCCTTTCCCATATTAGGGAAGTTTTCAACTATAATCTCTTCAAATATTTTCTCAGTCCCTTTCTTTTTGTGTTCTTCTTCTGGAACCCCTATAATTCGAATGTTGGTGTGTTTAATGTTGTCCCAGAGGTCTCTGAGACTGTCCTCTATTCTTTTCATTCTTTTTTCTTTATTTTTCTCTGCATCAGTTATTTCCACTATTTTATCTTCCACCTCACTTATCCGTTCTTCTGCCTCAGTTATTCTGCTATTGATCCCATCTAGAGTATTTTTCATTTCACTTATTGTGTTTTTAATCGATGCTTGATTCACCTTTACTTCTTCTAGGTCCTTGTTAACTCTTTCTTGCATTTTGTCTATCCTATTTCCAAGAATTTGGATCATCTTTACTATCATTATTCTGAATTCTTTTTCAGGTAGACTGCCTATTACCTCTTCATTTGTTAGGTCTGGTAGGTTTTTATTTTGCTCCTTCACCTGCTGTGTGTTTTTCTGCTTTCTCATTTTGCTTATGTTACTGTGTTTGGGGTCTCCTTTTTGCAGGCTGCAGATTCGTAGTTCCCGTTGTTTTTGGTATCTGTCCCCCGTGGCTAAGGTTGTTTCAGTAGGTTGTGTAGGCTTCCTGGTGGGGGAGACTAATGCCTGTGTTCTGGTGGTTGAGGCTCGATCTTGTCTTTCTGGTGGACAGGTCCACGTCTTGTGGTGTGTTTTGGGGTGCCTGTAGCCTTATTATGTTTTTAGGTAGCCTCTCTGCTAATGGGTGGGGTTGTGGTCCTGCCTTGCTAGTTGCTTGGCATAGGGTGACCAGCACTGTAGCTTGCTGGTCGTTGACTGAATCTGGGTGCTGGTGTTGAGATGGAGATCCCTGGGAGATTTTCGCTGCTTGATATTATGTGGAGCTGGGAGGTCTCTTGTGGACCCGTGTCCTGAAGTTGGCTCTCCCACTTCAGAGGCACAGCACCGACTCCTGGCTGCAGCACCAAGAGCCTTTCATCCACCCGGCTCAAAATAACAGTGAGAAGAAGTAGAAAGAAAGAATTAGTAGAAGAAAGAAAGAGAGAGGGAAAGAAAGGAAGAAGGGAAGAAAGGAAGGAACGAAGGACGAAAGAAAGAAAGGAGGGGGGGAGGGAGGAAGGATGGAAAGACAGAAGGAAAGAAAGGAGGGAGGGAGGGAGGAATGAAAGCAAAAGGAAGAGTGAATGAAAGAAGAGAGGGAGGGAGGGAGGAAGGAAAGAAAGAAAGAAAGACAGGAGGGAGGGAGGGAGGGAGGAAAGAAAAAGAAAGTGGAAAGAAGAAGGGTGGGAGGGAGGGAGGGATGGAGGAAAGAAAAAGAAAGAAGGAAAGGAGGAGCGGAGGGAGGGAGGGAGGAAGGGAAGGTAGGAAAAAAAGAAAGAGCAGGTAAAGTAAAATAGAATAAAGTATGAAATATAGTAGCGTTATTAAAATTAAAAAGTAATTATTGAAAAAAAAAAACACGGACCGATAGAACCCTGGGACATATGGTGGAAGCAAAGCTATACAGAGAGAATCTTACACAGAAGATTACACATACACATTCACAAAAAGAGAGCAGGGGGAAAAATCAAAAATCTTGCTCTTCAAGTCCACCTCCTCGATTTGGGATAATTCGTTGTAAAAAGAGGAAAAGGGCGAGAAGTCTGAAATCTTGCTAAGTCCACCTACTTAATTTGGGAAAATTCGTTGTAAAAAGGGGGGAAAGTCTTAAATCTTGTCCTCAGAGTCCACTTCCTCAATTTGGGATGATTCGCTGTCCATTCATACACTCCACAGACGCAGGGCACATCAAATGGACCGTGGAGCTTTAATCCACTGCCTCCGAGGCTGCCCAGAGAGATTTCCCTGTCTCTGCTCTCACAATCCCGGGACTCAGCCTTGGACCTGGCCCCGCCTCTCCGCATAGGTCACCGGAGGGCGTCCGTTCTTCGCTCAGGCAGGACGGGTTTTTTTTTTTTTTTTTTTTTTTTTTTTAGTTTCTGCTTTATAACAAAGTGAATCAGTCATACATATACATCTGTTCCCACATCCCCTCCCTCATGCATCTCCCTCCCTCCTACCCTCCCCATCCCACCCCTCCAGGCGGTCACAAAGCACCGAGCTGATCTCCCTGTGCTCTGCGGCTGCTTCCCACTATCTATCTACCTTACGTTTGGTAGTGTATATATGTCCATGCCTCTCTTTCCCTTTGTCACAGCTTACCCTTCCCCTTCCCCATATCCTCAAGTCCATTCTCAAGTAGGTCTCTGTCTTTATTCCCGTTTTACCCCTAGGTTCTTCATGACATTTTTTTTTTTTAATTCCATATATATGTGTTAGCATACGGTATTTGTCTTTCTCTTTCTGACTTACTTCACTCTGTATGACAGACTCTAGGTCTATCCACCTCATTACAAATAGCTCAGTTTCGTTTCTTTTTATGGCTGAGTAATATTCCATTGTATATATGTGCCACATCTTCTTTATCCATTCATCCGATGATGGACACTTAGGTTGTTTCCAGCTCCGGGCTATTGTGAATAGAGCTGCAATGAACATTTTGGTACATGTCTCTTTTTGAATTATGGTTTTCTCAGGGTATATGCCTAGTAGTGGGATTGCTGGGTCATATGGTAGTTCTATTTGTAGTTTTTTAAGGAACCTCCATACTGTTCTCCATAGTGGCTGTACCAATTCACATTCCCACCAGCAGTGCAAGAGTGTTCCCTTTTCTCCACACCCTCTCCAGCATTTATTGTTTCTAGATTTCTTGATGATGGCCATTCTGACTGGTGTGAGGTGATATCTCATTGTAGTTTTGATTTGCATTTCTCTAATGATTAATGATGTTGAGCATTCTTTCATGTGTTTGTTGGCAGTCTGTATATCTTCTTTGGAGAAATGCCTATTTAAGTCTTCTGCCCATTTTTGGATTGGGTTGTTTGTTTTTTTGCTATTGAGCTGCATGAGCTGTTTATAAATTTTGGAGATTAATCCTTTGTCAGTTGCTTCATTTGCAAATATTTTCTCCCATTCTGAGGGTTGTCTTTTGGTCTTGTTTATGGTTTCCTTTGCTGTGCAAAAGCTTTGAAGTTTCATTAGGTCCCATTTGTTTATCTTTGTTTTTAGTTCCACTTCTCTAGGAGGTGGGTCCAAAAGGATCTTGCTGTGATTTATGTCATAGAGTGTTCTACCTATGTTTTCCTCTAAGAGTTTGATAGTTTCTGGCCTTACATTTAGGTCTTTAATCCATTTTGAGCTTATTTTTGTGTATGGTGTTAGGGAATGATCTAATCTCATACTTTTACATGTCCCTGTCCAGTTTTCCCAGCACCACTTATTGAAGAGGCTGTCCTTTCTCCACTGTACATTCCTGCCTCCTTTATCAAAGATAAGTTGGCCATATGTGCGTGGGTTTATCTCTGGGCTTTCTATCCTGATCCACTGATCTATCTTTCTGTTTTTATGCCAGTACCACACTGTCTTAATTACTGTAGCTTTGTAGTATCGTCTGAAGTCAGGCAGCCTGATTCCTCCAGCTCCGTTTTTCGTTCTCAAGATTGCTTTGGCTATTCGGGGTCTTTTGTTTTTCCAAACAAATTTTGAAATTTTTTGTTCTACTTCTGTGAAAAATGCCAGTGGTAGTTTGATAGGGATTGCATTGAATCTGTAGATTGCTTTGGGTAGTAGAGTCATTTTCACAATATTGATTCTTCCAATCCAGGAGCATGGTATATCTCTCCATCTATTTATATCATCTTTAATTTCTTTCATCAGTGTCTTATAATTTTCTGCATACAGGTCTTTTGTCTCCTTAGGTAGGTTTATTCCTAGATATTTTATTCTTTTTGTTGCAATGGTAAATGGGAGTGTTTTCTTGATTTCATTTTCAGATTTTTCATCATTAGTGTACAGGAATGCCAGAGATTTCTGTGCATTAATTTTGTATCCTGCTACTTTACCAAATTCATTGATTAGCTCTAGTAGTTTTCTGGTAGCATCTTTAGGATTCTCTATGTAGAGTATCATGTCATCTGCAAACAGTGACAGCTTTACTTCTTCTTTTCCAATTTGGATTCCTTTTATTTCCTTTTCTTCTCTGATTGCTGTGGCTAAAACTTCCAAAACTATGTTGAATAAGAGTGGTGAGAGTGGGCAGCCTTGTCTTGTTCCTGATCTTAGTGGAAATGGTTTCAGTTTTTCACCATTGAGGACAATGTTGGCTGTGGGTTTGTCATATATGGCCTTTATTATGTTGAGGAAAGTTCCCTCTATGCCTACTTTCTGCAGGGTTTTTATCATAAATGGGTGTTGAATTTTGTCGAAAGCTTTCTCTGCATCTATTGAGATGATCATATGGTTTTTCTCCTTCAACTTGTTAATATGGTGTATCACATTGATTGATTTGCGTATATTGAAGAATCCTTGCATTCCTGGAATAAACCCCACTTGATCATGGTGTATGATCCTTTTAATGTGCTGTTGGATTCTGTTTGCTAGTATTTTGTTGAGGATTTTTGCATCTATGTTCATCAGTGATATTGGCCTGTAGTTTTCTTTCTTTGTGACATCCTTGCCTGGTTTTGGTATCAAGGTGATGGTGGCCTCGTAGAATGAGTTTGGGAGTGTTCCTTCCTCTGATATTGTTTGGAAGAGTTTGAGAAGGATGGGTGTTAGCTCTTCTCTAAATGTTTGATAGAATTCGCCTGTGAAGCCATCTGGTCCTGGGCTTTTGTTTGATGGAAGATTTTTAATCACAGTTTCAATTTCAGTGCTTGTGATTGGTCTATTCATATTTTCTATTTCTTCCTGAGTCAGTCTTGGTAGGTTGTGCATTTCTAAGAATTTGTCCATTTCTTCCAGGTTGTCCATTTTATTGGCATAGAGTTGCTTATAGTAATCTCTCATGATCTTTTGTATTTCTGCAGTGTCAGTTGTTACTTCTCCTTTTTCATTTCTAATTCTACTGATTTGAGTCTTCTCCCTTCTTTTCTTGATGAGTCTGGCTAATGGTTTGTCAATTTTGTTTATCTTCTCAAAGAACCAGCTTTTAGTTTGGTTGATCTTTGCTATCGTTTCCTTCATTTCTTTTTCATTTATTTCTGATCTGATCTTTATGATTTCTTTCCTTCTGCTAACTTTGGGGGTTTTTTGTTCTTCTTTCTCTAATTGCTTTAGGTGCAGGGTCAGGTTGTTTACTCGAAATGTTTCCTGTTTCTTAAGGTGGGATTGTATTGCTATAAACTTCCCCCTTAGAACTGCTTTTGCTGCGTCCCATAGGTTTTGGGTCGTCGTGTCTCCATTGTCATTTGTTTCTAAGTATTTCTTAATTTCCTCTTTGATTTCTTCAGTGATCACTTCATTATTGAGTAGTGTATTGTTTAGCCTCCATGTGTTTGTATTTTTTACAGATCTTTTCCTGTAATTGATGTCTAGTCTCATAGCATTGTGGTCGGAAAAGATACTTGATACAATTTCAATTTTCTTAAATTTACCAAGGCTTGATTTGTGACCCAAGATATGATCTATCCTGGAGAATGTTCCATGAGCACTTGAGAAAAATGTGTATTCTGTTGTTTTTGGGTGGAATGTCCTATAAATATCAACTAAGTCCATCTTGTTTAATGTATCATTTAAAGCTTGTGTTTCCTTATTTATTTTCATTTTGGATGATCTGTCCATTGGTGAAAGTGGGGTGTTAAAGTCCCCTACTATGATTGTGTTACTGTTGATTTCCCCTTTTATGGCTGTTAGTATTTGCCTTATGTATTGAGGTGCTCCTATGTTGGGTGCATAAATATTTACAATTGTTATATCTTCTTCTTGGATCGATCCCTTTATCGTTATGTAGTGTCCTTCTTTGTCTCTTCTAATAGTCTTTATTTTAAAGTCTATTTTGTCTGGTATAAGAATTGCTACTCCAGCTTTCTTTTGATTTCCATTTGCATGGAATATCTTTTTCCATCCCCTTACTTTCAATCTGTATGTGTCTCTAGGTCTGAAGTGGGTCTCTTGTAGACAGCATATATATGGGTCTTGTTTTTGTATCCATTCAGCCACTCTGTGTCTTTTGGTGGGAGCATTTAGTCCATTTACATTTAAGGTAATTATTGATATGTATGTTCCTATTTCCATTTCCTTAATGGCTTTGGGTTCGTTACTGTAGGTATAGTCCTTCTGTTGTGTTTCTTGCCTAGAGAAGTTCCTTTAGCATTTGTTGTAAAGCTGGTTTGGTGGTGCTGAACTCTCTCAGCTTTTGCTTGTCTGTAAAGGTTTTAATTTCTCCATCAAATCTGAATGAGATCCTTGCTGGGTAGAGTAATCTTGGTTGCAGGTTTCTCTCCTTCATCACTTTAATTATGTCCTGCCACTCCCTTCTGGCTTGTAGAGTTTCTGCTGAGAGATCAGCTGTTAACCTGATGGGGATTCCCTTGTGTGTTATTTGTTGTTTTTCCCTTGCTGCTTTTAATATGATTTCTTTGTGTTTAATTTTTGACAGTTTGATTAATATGTGTCTTGGCGTATTTCTTCTTGGATTTATTCTGTATGGGACTCTCTGTGCCTCCTGGACTTGATTAACTATTTCCTTTCCCATATTAGGGAAGTTTTCAACTATAATCTCTTCAAATATTTTCTCAGTCCCTTTCTTTTTCTCTTCTTCTTCTGGAACCCCTATAATTCGAATGTTGGTGCGTTTAATGTTGTCCCAGAGGTCTCTGAGACTGTCCTCTGTTCTTTTCATTCTTTTTTCTTTATTTTTCTCTGCATCAGTTATTTCCACTATTTTATCTTCCACCTCACTTATCCGTTCTTCTGCCTCAGTTATTCTGCTATTGATCCCATCTAGAGTATTTTTCATTTCATTTATTGTGTTTTTAATCGATGCTTGATTCATCTTTAGTTCTTCTAGGTCCTTGTTAACTGTTTCTTGCATATTGTCTATTCTATTTCCAAGATTTTGGATCTGGGAAATAGAATCTTGGATCAGCTTTACTATCATTATTCTGAATTCTTTTTCAGGTAGACTGCCTATTACCTCTTCATTTGTTAGGTCTGGTAGGTTTTTATCTTGCTCCTTCACCTGCTGTGTGTTTTTCTGCTTTCTCATTTTGCTTATGTTACTGTGTTTGGGGTCTCCTTTTTGCAGGCTGCAGATTCGTAGTTCCCGTTGTTTTTGGTGTCTGTCCCCCGTGGCTCAGGTTGTTTCAGTAGGTTGTGTAGGCTTCCTGGTGGGGGGGACTAATGCCTGTGTTCTGGTGGTTGAAGCTCGATCTTGTCTTTCTGGTGGACAGGTCCACGTCTGGTGGTGTGTTTTGGGGTGCCTGTGGCCTTATTATGTTTTTAGGTAGCCTCTCTGCTAATGGGTGGGGTTGTGTTCCTGCCTTGCTAGTTGCTTGGCATAGGGTGACCAGCACTGTAGCTTGCTGGTCGTTGACTGAAGCTGGGTGCTGGTGTTGAGATGGAGATCCCTGGGAGATTTTCGCTGCTTGATACTATGTGGAGCTGGGAGGTCTCTTGTGGACCCGTGTCCTGAAGTTGGCTCTCCCACTTCAGAGGCACAGCACTAACTCCTGGCTGCAGCACCAAGAGCCTTTCATCCACCCGGCTCAGAATAACAGTGAGAAAAAGTAGAAAGAAATAATTAGTAGAAGAAAGAAAGAGAGATTGAAAGAAAGGAAGAAGGGAAGTAAGGAAGGAAGGAAGGAAGAAAGAAAGAAAGGAGGGAGGGAGGAAGGATGGAAAGAAAGGAAAGAAAGGAGGGAGGGAGGGAGGAATGAAAGCAAAAGGAAGAGTGAATGGAAGAAGAGAGGGAGGGAGGGAGGAAGGAAAGAAAGAAAGAAAGACAGAAGGGAGGGAGGAAGGAAAGAAAGAAAGACAGAAGGGAGGGAGGGAGGGAGGAAGGAAAGAAAAAGAAAGTGGAAAGAAGAAGGGTGGGAGGGAGGGAGGGATGGAGGAAAGAAAAAGAAAGAAGGAAAGGAGGAGCGGAGGGAGGGAGGGAGGAAGGGAAGGGAGGAAAAAAAGAAAGAGCAGGTAAAGTAAAATAGAATAAAGTATGAAATATAGTAGCGTTATTAAAATTAAAAAGTAATTATTGAAAAAAAACACGGACCGAAAGAACCCTGGGACATATGGTGGAAGCAAAGCTATACAGAGAGAATCTTACACAGAAGATTACACATACACATTCACAAAAAGAGAGCAGGGGGAAAAATCAAAAATCTTGCTCTCCAAGTCCACCTCCTCGATTTGGGATAATTCGTTGTAAAAAGAGGAAAAGGGCGAAAAGTCTGAAATCTTGCTAAGTCCACCTCCTTAATTTGAGATAATTCGTTGTAAAAAGAGGAAAAAAAGGGGGGGGAAGTCTTAAATCTTGTCCTCAAGGTCCACTTCCTCAATTTGGGATGATTCGCTGTCCATTCATGCACTCTACAGACGCAGGGCACATCAAATGGACCGTGGAGCTTTAATCCGCTGCCTCGGAGGCTGCACAGAGAGATTTCCCTGTCTCTGCTCTCACAGCTCCCGGGTCTCAGCCTTGGACCTGGCCCCGCCTCTGCGCGTAGGTCGCCGGAGGGCGTCCGTCCTTCGCTCAGACAGGACGGGTTTAAAGGAGCCGCTGATTCGGGGGCTCTGGCTCACTCAGGCAGAGGGGAGGGAGGGGAATGCCCTCTCCTCGCGCACCAGGCAACAAAAGGGAAAAAAGTCTCTTGCCTCTCCGGTAGCTCCAGACCCTTTCCCCGGACTCCCTCCGGGCTAGCACTAACCCCTTCAGGGTCTCTTCCTGCCGCCAGCCCCAGACCTCTCCCTGCGCTCCGACTGAAAGCCGATACCCGAGCCTCAGCTCCCAGCCCCGCCCGCCCTGGCGGCCGAGCAGACAAGTCTCTCGGGCTGGTGTGTGCCTGAGGGCACCGATCCTCTGTGCCAAAATCTCTCTGCTTTGCCCTCCACACCCCTGTTGCTGTGCTCTCCTCCGCTACTCCGAAGCTTTCCCCCTCCGCCACCTGCAGTCTCCGCCCGCGAAGGGGCTTGTAGTGTGTAGAAACCTTCCCTCCTTCACGGCTCCCTCCCACTGGTGCAGGTCCCGTCCATATCCTATTGTCTCTGTTTATTCTTTTTTTCTTTTGACCTACCCAGGTATGTGGGGAGTTTCTTGCCTTTTGGGGGGTCTGAGGTCTTCTGTCAGCATTCAGTAGGTGTTCTGTTGGAGTTGTTCCACGTGTAGATGAATTTCTGATGTATCTGTGGGGAGGAAGGTGATCTCCGCGTCTTACTCTTCCGCCATCTTCCTCCGGCTCTCTGTCTATAATTTTAAACAATCAGAACTAGTGGGGATTTCAGGAAGCCCAAGGTTCCTGAAACAAAGATATTTTATGGTGAGGGAAGTAAACAATAGAGATTTAGTATTCTTGCTTCATTGAGTACTAGTAATTATGTTGTCTATTAAACAGTTCTGCCTGAGTTTAACCCTAACCAAAGGAGTTTGTATGACTTGAAAGGCTGTAAAGAAATGGAGCAGATGTACCTGGGTCAAAATATTCTCTCTGTCTCCTCTAGTTATGTGATTGAAGGCAAGGGATTCAATCTCCCTCAAGCTCGAGTTTCTTTACCTGTAAAATGCAGGTGATGTGAGCCATTGGTCTACTCTATGCTTAACACTGTGCTATGTATGTGTGACATGTGTTTCATTTTTAACCTGGATGCACTCCCATTTCATGGATGAAAAGGTAGGGGAGCTTATTGATTTGTTATGAGGGTTAAATGAGAGAAGTTTTCTGAAGTACAAGGCATAGGGTTTCATATCTCATAGGCATTCCATAATTATTTGTCCAGCCCTCCAAAGCTGTTTCACGAGGGCCATGCACCCCAGGAGACTGTAACTTCTTAAGCCCTATTTATTTGCTACCTGTAAAGATGTGCTGCTGCTTCTCTCCCTGGTGAATTTATATCCCATATTTCAGGTGTGTATTTTATCTACCACATCGGTCTTACATATTCTCTCTATGAACATTGATTTTTCCTCCCATCAGATTTCTGTATCTAAGAATGTATGTCCCTTGGTCTGGCTCTATATACATCATTCAACGGGAATTTCGGTCTATTTTGTAAACTTTGGAGCCCTTGGCTTAGAGCCTAGTTTTATAATTTACTATGTGAAGAGCCATATGGCAAAATACTGAAGCTCTCTGTGTCCTCATTTCCGTATCTGCAAAAGAGTGAGGGCCTTTGTTAAATGCACCTTGAGGACTATTGTAAGGATAAAATTTAAAAATGTGTGAAAACCCTCCATGCGTGGATGTACACAAGGGATCATCCACATGTGCTAGATCTTGTCCCTAATTGTCCTGAAGAACTCTAATATTTTTGAAGCACAGATAATTTCTTATTTTTTCTTTGTATGTCTCACATGCCCATTGTCATGAATTGTTCTGGTCATATTGAACTACTTGCAGTTTCTGACATGTGCCATTCTTTCCAACAGATGCATTTTGAAATTATTGACCTGACTCCTTTATGCTTCACCACTCAGCTCAGGCATCACTTCCTCTTGGAAGACTCCTGGGATATTTTAAGCTGGAGTTTCCCTCCACTCCTCAGGCACTATGCATGTCTGTCATTGTGCTTATTACACTTTATTACCTATGTACATATTTCCTTCCTCTGGTGGAACAGGAGCCTCTTGAAAAGTGATTTATTTGTCCCTTTATCCTTGGAGCATAGTTCAGGCCATGAAACATAGGTGCTCAATGAGTATTTGTTGAATGGATGAGTTGAATGAATGGGTACAAAGCAAGACTCAGGAATGGAGTGTTATCACTGGGTAGAGCCTCTAGCTGGACCCTGGGATGTCTGATTGCCAATGGGTACACTCAGCATTGAATTACCTAGCATGCTGTTGGCATTTTTGGTGATCCTTTTCTTCTTCAAACTTCCAGATATGGCAAAGACACATGACCAGTTGGCTCACTGGTCAGCCGTCAAGATGACCTTTGGAAATTTAGCCACAAGGGATAACTTGCCTTTTTTGGCTGGTGGTTTATGTAACTTACAGATACTGTAATGGTTCAGATCTCACTTATTTGTATGCATGCCATGGCTGATCTAGAAAACATATGGCATTTTGAAATATTGATCTTTTCAATGCCAGTGAGTAAGAGATATTAGTGTATCCTGGGATTCCATTTGTAACCCTGGGATTACAGTCAGAGAAGTGGAAAATTGGAATAGAGCAAAATTCATGTGAAGTGGAAAGTACAGCTGGCAGTGGTGCTAAAGAAGGAGAATGACAAATAAGGGAAGCATTATTTTTAAAGCTGACTCAACCATCAAGTGAGAAAGCACCAGTCAAATGAATAGGCTTTCATCGTCTCAGCTTGCTGTGCCTCCAGGTTGGTTTTGCAGACTTAAATTCAGCACAACAGCTGGAAAAGGCAAAGCAGAACGATTTGGAAGGAGGGAAAGGTGACACCTCTATGGATTCCTGCCACTTTTGCCAAGAAAGTAAATGGGAAAATGAATTGGAGAAAGAAGTAACTGTGGTGAGGAAAGATTGAAAAAAATAATAGAACATTTTCCTAATGCTTATTATTATACCTAAACTGGACCTTTTACATCTTCTAATGTCACTTTCACCATGAAACCCTTCTAGATCCTTCCTGGCCTGTTCACTTGCAGAGCTAATCCTCTTTTTTCATCACTAAGCTTGAAGTTTCTGCAATAATGCCCTGGACAATTGACTCCATGTGTGTCTCTGTTGCCTCAGCTTTGTGCAGAACCTAGGTTTGATTTGATTTTGTGCATCCGGAGACAGAGAACCTAGCACATTATCTGGCACATAGAAGGCACCCCAAAATACTTTCTGATTGAATGGCTGGGTGAACACATTTAGAAGAAATATATGTAGTTGATATTCTACCCACCGGACCTTTAAAGTATCTCTGTCCAAGGATTTAGTCCTGTTCTCAGGTGGGACTGGCTCCTCCTTGATTGTAAGGAGAAAGTTAAACCCCAATGTCTTTGTCTTTAAAAAGGAGGAAATGTACTAGACAAACAGGAAAGGAGACTGATGGGAAAGAAGTACCTTAGGTAATAGATGCAAGATGGAGGCATGGCTCCTTGTTAGCAGTTCTTGTTTCTTTGGTTCTTCTTTCTCTAGGAACCTTTATAGGTCAGGGTCTATCTACCATGTTCCCGAAATCAAGTCATAGAGTATCGCCTGAAGACTTGAAATATTTTTACATTAAGTGGCAGAGAATAACATTCAAAAAATATTTAATTTTCTCTTCTACATTTCTCAGTCATGTTTGTTAGAGAGGGCCATGTGGGTACTTAGGTCGATGAGCGATTGGCAGGTGATGTGGCTCCGTTGCAGGCTGAGGCAGTAAGAAGTCCATGTGCAATTGGCTGGCCTTTTCCTCTTCCTTTTCCAGCAACTGAGGGGGATGCATATTATAAATGATGTTCTTTCTAAAAGAGGAGGGACCTCCCTCAGCCTGGATCCTCGAGTGATTTTTGTAATAGACCCCCCACCAATCCCCTGGGGATAACATAAGGGAGAATTAGGCTTGTGTATTAAGTAACCACACTTTTGGAGTTGTTTGCTGTGGCATCATAACCAAGGCTCTCCTGACTCCTACCCACCACTTATACATTTTCAGCAATATATTTTGCACGTGCTTTCCGCTATATTTTTCTCTGTCAGTCTGATCTTGTCTTTTCTATATCTTTTATTATGTAATGTGTGGACTGATTATTTTTGAAATATGAATTGTCATTTGGTGTGGGCAAGGGGGCAGACATATTTCCTCAGCCAGCAGTTTTAATGAAATCTCAGAATATACGTGAGTACATTTATGGATTTGGGTTCCTAAGAGAAATGAAGCTGCTTGAAACACATTCCTATCATTTGAAGGAGACTTCACGACACAAAGTGACTGCTCTTCATATCATGTTATTTTGATTGAGCAAAATTATCACATACCTATTTAACACCTAACTCTGGGCTTGTTAGGGGTTATGGTGGGGAAGGGAGGGTGGCAAGAGAATTTTAAATCATAGTTGCCATTTTTCCTCCTCCTACCTAACCTTTATAGTTTTGAGAGGATGAAAAATATTGTGCAGGTGAAACATTAATGTAATAAAGCAGGACAATTTTGAGTGATGTTGAGTCATCTTCTACTGAGGCTCAAACACATAGATAAAAGTGAATCTGCTTTGAAGTAATTGAACTTGACCATCTTATCTCCTTTAACCACCATGGTCATCCCTTGGACAATTGTTCTCAGAGACCCGCTCTATTTCTCTGCTGGCTCTAAAGTAATATGAGTCATAGTAGGTAAGGTGGATTCTGGGAGGGACTGTAATTTGAACTTGGCCTTCCTTGGTACAAGGAAGGGGGTGGGAAGCCTTCAAGGCTTTGCAAAAAAAAAAAGATTAGAATGGAAAAGGTATGGAAATGGCTAACTGGGTGGACCCCTGGGGATATATGTTGGAAAACAGTAGAAATGTTCTAGGTTTGGTGGATCTTCTTATTCTCTTATCAGAAACATGACTCTTCATTATTTAACGTTTTTAGTTGCTTAATCTTGTGCATTCTGTACTGCCAATTTTGTAGTTTTCTATGCAGTGAATAAAATGTAGGAACATTTCAATTTTTACCAAGGTATCTGGCTTTCAGTCATTTCTATATCCATACAAAGCTACAAGTTTATTTCCTAATCTCTCTTTATCATCATCTATCCTTTATTCTTTTCTCTGTGACTTTTAGTCTGACTCTTGACACCAGGTAGACACACAGGCTGATGTGTAGCAACAAAATCTCTATGAGGATCACCCATCATCTGGATAGAACCATGCCAGCGTGTTTATCCTCTCATGTCAATTTCCCCATTTATTCCACAAGTGTTAACTGTCAGAGATTGTGCTGAATATTAGGGATATAAAGGAGAACAGTGTATTCTTTGCCCTCATAGTCTTAGAATGGAAATAGCCGTATAACATCCTCTAGCACAGTGGGATAATTATTTTAGAGTTAGGATTATGAAACAGCAGATGACAGCTCTTGAGAGCTCAAGTTTAAAACTGGCCTGAATTTCATGTGTTAACTGATTTGTTTATGACTTCCTCAACTTGACTGTACTGAAATATTGTCTTTTGGGTTAGTCTGATCCTGCTGCCTAAGAATGGACTCAACCTCTATCACTGGGAATGTTTGAACCAGCCACATACCACATGAAATAAGAATCGGGATGCAAAGGCTCCTCAAAAGAGTTTTGGTAGGATTGTTACCAAAAGAAGAGGAAAAGGATATCAAGAGGCCAAAATTAACAAATGCCTACAACTTTCAGTGAGCCTTTCTGAAAAGAATTCTAGGGAGCCATGGAGCAGACAAGTTCAGAAGGGAGAAACCTGAGGGTAAACTAGGCACATCCTGAGGGAAAAAGCAGGTATGTGGAGTCATGACAGATATTTCCTTTATTTTCTCCAGATCCATTCTGCACCCTTCTCTCCACCCTGTTTTATGTTGGAGGAAAATGACTATCACAGGCTACACTAGCCAACCTCCCTTGTCCCACAACTTCCACAATCAGAAGATGGAAAGATGGGAATAGAGAGAGATTAAGGTATTGATTCCCTTTGCTCCTTCCCTCCTGTGCTCAGGTGGCAGTGACTGTGTTCTCTAGAAAGTCAGAGCTTCTGTCTCATTATCTTGTCCTACAGCTACAGCTACTGTTAAAATATGACCCTCACCAGGGTTTAGAATTTCTTCCCCCTCTCCTTGCCCTTTCAGCCTAAGAGGTAGAATGGCTCCCTGATCTTGCCTGCCCTGAGGTGCTTTACCACTCCTTGTTGGTTTCCTTTGACTTTGTTCTCAATATTTATGTAGGTGAAATATTATGTTTGAACACAGCCTGTCTCTTGTTGGGTCCTTGAATGCACAATGGGACATTGCTGCTGGTGCTGGATTAAGAAACAACTAAGGATAGGGAGCCCAATATTTGGAGACCATGGAACCAGATGATGGGTAAAACTGGGTTGAGTGGAGTGCCAGCAGGCTTGAGAAACATATTGAGAGGAGCAGACAACACACACGCAAGCAACAGAGGGAAGGGCTGATGGAAAATAGTAGCAGGGCTACTGCACTGGAAAATTCCAGTGTTGACTTTTCACACAGTATTCTAAGTAAAACAATTTTTTTTCATTGGAGACCACCTGAGGGAGGGGATAGGGAGGGTGGGAGGGAGACACAAGAAGGAGGAGATATGGAGATATATGTAGATGTATAACTGATTCACTTTGTTATAAAGCAGAAACTAACACAGCATTGTAAAGCAATTATACTCTAATAAAGATGTTAAAAAAAAAAGAAACCTAGTCTTAGGGTGGAGCCTGACAAGATAAAGTGAATTACTATTCCTAGAACTACTGAGGTGCTGAAGAGCTTGTCCATGTAGGATTGTTGATTAGACAGGGTATTTGAAGTTACAAACACCACAATTGATGGGAATAACACTGCTTTTAAAAATTATGTTGAAAACATACCAACAGCTCTCCCTTCCCAGGAGCCCATGCAGCACACAACTGTCAGGGTCCCGTGATCCAGGGACAACTTCCGCGGGAGAACGCATGGTGCGCCTCAGGCTGGTGCAACGTCACGCCGGTCTCTGCTGCCACAGGCTCGCTCCGCACTCCATGCCCCTCCTCCCCCCGGTCTGAGTGAGCCAGAGTCCCCAAGCAGCTACGTCTTTAACTCTCACTTGTCTGAGCAAAGAACAGACACGCTCAGGCGACCTAAACAGAGAGGCGGGTCCAAATCCAAAGCTGAACCTCCGGAGCGTTGTGAACAAAGAAGAGAAAGGGAAATCTCTTCCAGCAGCCTCAGGAGCAGGGATTAAATCTCCAAAATCAACTTGATGCACCCCACATCTGTGGAATACATGAATAGACAACAAATCATCCCAAATTGAGGAGGTGAACTTTGAGAGCAAGATATATTATTTTTTCCCCTTTTCCTCTTTTTGTGAGTGTGTATATGTATGCTTCTGTGTGAGATTTTGTCTGTATAGCTTTGCTTTCAGCATTTGTCCTAAGGTTCTGTACGTCATTTTTTTTTAAACAATTTTTTTCTTAATAGTTATTTTTTATTTTAATAACTTTATTTTATTTTATCTTACTTTATTTTATTTTATTATATCCTCTTTCTTTCTTTCTCTCTTTCTTTCTCTCTTTCCTTTCTTCCTTTCTTTCTTTCTTTCTACTTTTTCTCCCTTTTATTCTGAGCCATGTGGATGAAAGTCTCTTGGTGCTCCAGCCAGGAGTCAGTGCTGTGCCTCTGAGGTGGGAGAAGCAACTTCAGGACACTGGTCCAAAAGAGACCTGCCAGCTCCATGTAATATCAAATGGAAAAAACTCCCAGAGATCTCCATCTCAACACTAACACACAGAGGAGCCGGAGGAAGATGGCGGAAGAGTAAGACGCGGAGATCACCTTCCTCCCCACAGATACATCAGAAATTCATCTACACGTGGAACAACTCCAACAGAACACCTACTGAATGCTGACAGAAGACCTCAGACCCCCCAAAAGGCAAGAAACTCCCCACATACCTGGGTAGGTCAAAAGAAAAAAAGAATAAACAGAGACAATAGGATATGGACGGGACCTGCACCAGTGGGAGGGAGCCGTGAAGGAGGGAAGGTTTCTACACACTACAAGCCCCTTCGCGGGCGGAGACTGCAGGTGGCGGAGGGGGAAAGCTTCGGAGTAGCGGAGGAGAGCACAGCAACAGGGGTGTGGAGGGCAAAGCAGAGAGATTTTGGCACAGAGGATCGGTGCCCTCAGGCACACACCAGCCCGAGAGACTTGTCTGCTCGCCGCCGGGGCGGGCGGGGCTGGGAGCTGAGGCTCGGGTATCGGCTTTCAGTCGGAGCGCAGGGAGAGGTCTGGGGCTGGCGGCAGGAAGAGAGCCTGAAGGGGTTAGTGCTAGCCCGGAGGGAGTCCGAGGAAAGGGTCTGGAGCTACCGGAGAGGCAAGAGACTTTTTTCCCTTTTGTTGCCTGGTGCGCGAGGAGAGGGCATTCCCCTCCCTCCCCTCTGCCTGAGTGAGCCAGAGCCCCCGAATCAGCGGCTCCTTTAAACCCGTCCTGTCTGAGCGAAGAACGGACGCCCTCCGGCGACCTACGCGCAGAGGCGGGGCCAGGTCCAAGGCTGAGACCCGGGAGCTGTGAGAGCAGAGACAGGGAAATCTCTCTGTGCAGCCTCCGAGGCAGCGGATTAAAGCTCCACGGTCCATTTGATGTGCCCTGCGTCTGTGGAGTGCATGAATGGACAGCGAATCATCCCAAATTGAGGAAGTGGACCTTGAGGACAAGATTTAAGACTTTCCCCCCTTTTTTTTTCCTCTTTTTACAACGAATTATCTCAAATTAAGGAGGTGGACTTAGCAAGATTTCAGACTTTTCGCCCTTTTCCTCTTTTTACAACGAATTATCCCAAATCGAGGAGGTGGACTTGGAGAGCAAGATTTTTGATTTTTCCCCCTGCTCTCTTTTTGTGAATGTGTATGTGTAATCTTCTGTGTAAGATTCTCTCTGTATAGCTTTGCTTCCACCATATGTCCCAGGGTTCTTTCGGTCCGTGTTTTTTTTCAATAATTACTTTTTAATTTTAATAACGCTACTATATTTCATACTTTATTCTATTTTACTTTACCTGCTCTTTCTTTTTTTCCTCCCTTCCCTTCCTCCCTCCCTCCCTCCGCTCCTCCTTTCCTTCTTTCTTTTTCTTTCCTCCATCCCTCCCTCCCTCCCTCCCACCCTTCTTCTTTCCACTTTCTTTTTCTTTCCTTCCTCCCTCCCTCCCTCACTCCTGTCTTTCTTTCTTTCTTTCCTTCCTCCCTCCCTCCCTCTCTTCTTCCATTCACTCTTCCTTTTGCTTTCATTCCTCCCTCCCTCCCTCCTTTCTTTCCTTTCTTTCCATCCTTCCTCCCTCCCTCCTTTCTTTCTTTCCTCCTTCCTTCTTTCCTTTCTTCCCTTCTTCCTTTCTTTCAATCTCTCTTTCTTTCTTCTACTAATTATTTCTTTCTACTTTTTCTCACTGTTATTCTGAGCCGGGTGGATGAAAGGCTCTTGGTGCTGCAGCCAGGAGTTAGTGCTGTGCCTCTGAAGTGGGAGAGCCAACTTCAGGACACGGGTCCACAAGAGACCTCCCAGCTCCACATAGTATCAAGCAGCGAAAATCTCCCAGGGATCTCCATCTCAACACCAGCACCCAGCTTCAGTCAACGACCAGCAAGCTACAGTGCTGGTCACCCTATGCCAAGCAACTAGCAAGGCAGGAACACAACCCCACCCATTAGCAGAGAGGCTACCTAAAAACATAATAAGGCCACAGGCACCCCAAAACACACCACCAGACGTGGACCTGTCCACCAGAAAGACAAGATCGAGCTTCAACCACCAGAACACAGGCATTAGTCCCCCCCACCAGGAAGCCTACACAACCTACTGAAACAACCTTAGCCACGGGGGACAGACACCAAAAACAACGGGAACTACGAATCTGCAGCCTGCAAAAAGGAGACCCCAAACACAGTAACATAAGCAAAATGAGAAAGCAGAAAAACACACAGCAGGTGAAGGAGCAAGATAAAAACCTACCAGACCTAACAAATGAAGAGGTAATAGGCAGTCTACCTGAAAAAGAATTCAGAATAATGATAGTAAAGCTGATCCAAGATTCTATTTCCCAGATCCAAAATCTTGGAAATAGAATAGACAATATGCAAGAAACAGTTAACAAGGACCTAGAAGAACTAAAGATGAATCAAGCATCGATTAAAAACACAATAAATGAAATGAAAAATACTCTAGATGGGATCAATAGCAGAATAACTGAGGCAGAAGAACGGATAAGTGAGGTGGAAGATAAAATAGTGGAAATAACTGATGCAGAGAAAAATAAAGAAAAAAGAATGAAAAGAACAGAGGACAGTCTCAGAGACCTCTGGGACAACATTAAACGCACCAACATTCGAATTATAGGGGTTCCAGAAGAAGAAGAGAAAAAGAAAGGGACTGAGAAAATATTTGAAGAGATTATAGTTGAAAACTTCCCTAATATGGGAAAGGAAATAGTTAATCAAGTCCAGGAGGCACAGAGAGTCCCATACAGAATAAATCCAAGAAGAAATACGCCAAGACACATATTAATCAAACTGTCAAAAATTAAACACAAAGAAATCATATTAAAAGCAGCAAGGGAAAAACAACAAATAACACACAAGGGAATCCCCATCAGGTTAACAGCTGATCTCTCAGCAGAAACTCTACAAGCCAGAAGGGAGTGGCAGGACATAATTAAAGTGATGAAGGAGAGAAACCTGCAACCAAGATTACTCTACCCAGCAAGGATCTCATTCAGATTTGATGGAGAAATTAAAACCTTTACAGACAAGCAAAAGCTGAGAGAGTTCAGCACCACCAAACCAGCTTTACAACAAATGCTAAAGGAACTTCTCTAGGCAAGAAACACAACAGAAGGACTATACCTACAGTAACGAACCCAAAGCCATTAAGGAAATGGGAATAGGAACATACATATCAATAATTACCTTAAATGTAAATGGACTAAATGCTCCCACCAAAAGACACAGAGTGGCTGAATGGATACAAAAACAAGACCCATATATATGCTGTCTACAAGAGACCCACTTCAGACCTAGAGACACATACAGATTGAAAGTAAGGGGATGGAAAAAGATATTCCATGCAAATGGAAATCAAAAGAAAGCTGGAGTAGCAATTCTTATATCAGACAAAATAGACTTTAAAATAAAGACTATTAGAAGAGACAAAGAAGGACACTACATAACGATAAAGGGATCGATCCAAGAAGAAGATATAACAATTGTAAATATTTATGCACCCAACATAGGAGCACCTCAATACATAAGGCAAATACTAACAGCCATAAAAGGGGAAATCGACAGTAACACAATCATAGTAGGGGACTTTAACACCCCACTTTCACCAATGGACAGATCATCCAAAATGAAAATAAATAAGGAAACACAAGCTTTAAATGATACATTAAACAAGATGGACTTAGTTGATATTTATAGGACATTCCACCCAAAAACAACAGAATACACATTTTTCTCAAGTGCTCATGGAACATTCTCCAGGATAGATCATATCTTGGGTCACAAATCAAGCCTTGGTAAATTTAAGAAAATTGAAATTGTATCAAGTATCTTTTCCGACCACAATGCTATGAGACTAGACATCAATTACAGGAAAAGATCTGTAAAAAATACAAACACATGGAGGCTAAACAATACACTACTCAATAATGAAGTGATCACTGAAGAAATCAAAGAGGAAATTAAGAAATACTTAGAAACAAATGACAATGGAGACACAACGACCCAAAACCTATGGGACGCAGCAAAAGCAGTTCTAAGGGGGAAGTTTATAGCAATACAATCCCACCTTAAGAAACAGGAAACATTTCGAGTAAACAACCTGACCCTGCACCTAAAGCAATTAGAGAAAGAAGAACAAAAAAACCCCAAAGCTAGCAGAAGGAAAGAAATCATAAAGATCAGATCAGAAATAAATGAAAAAGAAATGAAGGAAACGATAGCAAAGATCAACCAAACTAAAAGCTGGTTCTTTGAGAAGATAAACAAAATTGACAAACCATTAGCCAGACTCATCAAGAAAAGAAGGGAGAAGACTCAAATCAGTAGAATTAGAAATGAAAAAGGAGAAGTAACAACTGACACTGCAGAAATACAAAAGATCATGAGAGATTACTATAAGCAACTCTATGCCAATAAAATGGACAACCTGGAAGAAATGGACAAATTCTTAGAAATGCACAACCTACCAAGACTGACTCAGGAAGAAATAGAAAATATGAATAGACCAATCACAAGCACTGAAATTGAAACTGTGATTAAAAATCTTCCATCAAACAAAAGCCCAGGACCAGATGGCTTCACAGGCGAATTCTATCAAACATTTAGAGAAGAGCTAACACCCATCCTTCTCAAACTCTTCCAAACAATATCAGAGGAAGGAACACTCCCAAACTCATTCTACGAGGCCACCATCACCTTGATACCAAAACCAGGCAAGGATGTCACAAAGAAAGAAAACTACAGGCCAATATCACTGATGAACATAGATGCAAAAATCCTCAACAAAATACTAGCAAACAGAATCCAACAGCACATTAAAAGGATCATACACCATGATCAAGTGGGGTTTATTCCAGGAATGCAAGGATTCTTCAATATACGCAAATCAATCAATGTGATACACCATATTAACAAGTTGAAGGAGAAAAACCATATGATCATCTCAATAGATGCAGAGAAAGCTTTCGACAAAATTCAACACCCATTTATGATAAAAACCCTGCAGAAAGTAGGCATAGAGGGAACTTTCCTCAACATAATAAAGACCATATATGACAAACCCACAGCCAACATTGTCCTCAATGGTGAAAAACTGAAACCATTTCCACTAAGATCAGGAACAAGACAAGGCTGCCCACTCTCACCACTCTTATTCAACATAGTTTTGGAAGTTTTAGCCACAGCAATCAGAGAAGAAAAGGAAATAAAAGGAATCCAAATTGGAAAAGAAGAAGTAAAGCTGTCACTGTTTGCAGATGACATGATACTATACATAGAGAATCCTAAAGATGCTACCGAAAAACTACTAGAGCTAATCAATGAATTTGGTAAAGTAGCAGGATACAAAATTAATGCACAGAAATCTCTGGCATTCCTGTACACTAATGATGAAAAATCTGAAAATGAAATCAAGAAAACACTCCCATTTACCATTGCAACAAAAAGAATAAAATATCTAGGAATAAACCTACCTAAGGAGACAAAAGACCTGTATGCAGAAAATTATAAGACACGGATGAAAGAAATTAAAGATGATATAAATAGATGGAGAGATATACCATGCTCCTGGATTGGAAGAATCAATATTGTGAAAATGACTCTACTACCCAAAGCAATCTACAGATTCAATGCAATCCCTATCAAACTACCACTGGCATTTTTCACAGAAGTAGAACAAAAAATTTCAAAATTTGTTTGGAAAAACAAAAGACCCCGAATAGCCAAAGCAATCTTGAGAACGAAAAACGGAGCTGGAGGAATCAGGCTCCCTGACTTCAGACTATACTACAAAGCTACAGTAATTAAGACAGTGTGGTACTGGCATAAAAACAGAAAGATAGATCAGTGGATCAGGATAGAAAGCCCAGAGATAAACCCACGCACATATGGCCAACTTATCTTTGATAAAGGAGGCAGGAATGTACAGTGGAGAAAGGACAGCCTCTTCAATAAGTGGTGCTGGGAAAACTGGACAGGGACATGTAAAAGTATGAGATTAGATCATTCCCTAACACCATACACAAAAATAAGCTCAAAATGGATTAAAGACCTAAATGTAAGGCCAGAAACTATCAAACTCTTAGAGGAAAACATAGGTAGAACACTCTATGACATAAATCACAGCAAGATCCTTTTGGACCCACCTCCTAGAGAAATGGAACTAAAAACAAAGATAAACAAATGGGACCTAATGAAACTTCAAAGCTTTTGCACAGCAAAGGAAACCATAAACAAGACCAAAAGACAACCCTCAGAATGGGAGAAAATATTTGCAAATGAAGCAACTGACAAAGGATTAATCTCCAAAATTTATAAACAGCTCATGCAGCTCAATAGCAAAAAAACAAACAACCCAATCCAAAAATGGGCAGAAGACTTAAATAGGCATTTCTCCAAAGAAGATATACAGACTGCCAACAAACACATGAAAGAATGCTCAACATCATTAATCATTAGAGAAATGCAAATCAAAACTACAATGAGATATCATCTCACACCAGTCAGAATGGCCCTCATCAAGAAATCTAGAAACAATAAATGCTGGAGAGGGTGTGGAGAAAAGGGAACACTCTTGCACTGCTGGTGGGAATGTGAATTGGTACAGCCACTATGGAGAACAGTATGGAGGTTCCTTAAAAAACTAAAAATAGAACTACCATATCACCCAGCAATCCCACTACTAGGCATATACCCTGAGAAAACCATAATTCAAAAAGAGACATGTACCAAAATGTTCATTGCAGCTCTATTCACAATAGCCCGGAGCTGGAAACAACCTAAGTGTCCATCATCGGATGAATGGATAAAGAAGATGTGGCACATATATACAATGGAATATTACTCAGCCATAAAAAGAAACGAAACTGAGCTATTTGTAATGAGGTGGATAGACCTAGAGTCTGTCATACAGAGTGAAGTAAGTCAGAAAGAGAAAGACAAATACCGTATGCTAACACATATATATGGAATTTAAAAAAAAAATGTCATGAAGAACCTAGGGGTAAAACGGGAATAAAGACACAGACCTACTTGAGAATGGACTTGAGGATATGGGGAAGGGGAAGGGTAAGCTGTGACAAAGGGAAAGAGAGGCATGGACATATATACACTACCAAACGTAAGGTAGATAGATAGTGGGAAGCAGCCGCAGAGCACAGGGAGATCAGCTCGGTGCTTTGTGACCGCCTGGAGGGGTGGGATGGGGAGGGTGGGAGGGAGGGAGATGCATGAGGGAGGGGATGTGGGAACAGATGTATATGTATGACTGATTCACTTTGTTATAAAGCAGAAACTAATAAAAAAATAAAAAATAAAAAATAAAATTATAGACTGATAGATTAGATAGATAGATAGATAGACAGACAGACAGACAGATAGATAGATAGATAGATAATTAGACATTTCTACTTTAATATGATTTACTGCCATGCCTGACCTCTTCCAGGTTCTTTGTATCTTAAAGTTTTTTCTGTAATTTGTATAATTATCAAGTATACACTTTTAGATAATTTCAGCAACCACGGAGCAGGTAAGGTGTCAGAAGGCCCCTGAAGTCATCACAATCTTACTATATCCTTTGATTTAGTGAAAACCAAACCATATGAAAATATCAAAAGAATGTAAAATCATCAGGCTCCACAGAGGTTCCAAAGTAATAAAATGAGCCAGTTCTCAAGGCAAGAAGAATGACCCCTATTAAAAAGAGTTTTAAAAATTAGGTATGGTAATATGGCTTCAGTCTGTCAGAGCAGTAGTCAAATGAAAATATATTTAAAATAGTGGCTCTAGCCCCTGTGGTAGGTGTACCCTGGGAGAGCCATCATATCTTTAATAACTTTGCTGTATTTCTTCACCACATTATCAAGAATTGTTTAATGAGCAGTTTCCCTCAGAGAATATATCAGATTCTCAGAAGCAGTTGCCATGAGAGATATTCTTTAAAGACTGATGTAATTATGTTTATTCTTTTACATTTCTTCCTGGAATGGTCAAAATGATGGGGCTTTATTTTTTATTTTTATTTTTTTTCCTTTTAGAAATATATTTTCTGCTTACAAAGATAGTAAATGTTCATGGTAGAAAATTTTAAAATGAAACAGAATAAAGAACAATAGAGATCAATATGATTCTATTGTATAAACACGGAGGGTAACTAACTCTTCAGGTTTTATTTCTTTCTCAACTTGAATTCCTACATTATTTTTGTACAAGCAAGATCAAATAAATGTATGTTAGTCACATTTGGATACTGCCTCAATTTTGTATCTCACTCTGTTCTATAATTGTATCATTCTCTCATGTTAATCATAATCTTCTTGTAAACCAGACAGCAGCTACCTGGATATTTCAACATTCTCCAGCATGCAGTGATCTTGTTTTCCATTCACACCTAACACTTGCTCCCATTCATGACTCTTTGGTCCTTAGGCAGCTACTCTCCTGTTTTAGCCTACTTTGTGCCGTGGTGGTGTCACCTGTCTTCCTTCAGCCTAACTCCATGATTACATGTGTTGACACTAATGTCAGAGACCCAAAGGTCAACTCACCCAACCAATTACTGGCTCTGTGACTTGGGGTAAGTCACTTAAGCTCCCTAGGCCTCCATAAAGTGGGAGTAAATCCAGATTTAAAAATAAACCACCTGGGGCTTGCCTCGTGGTGCAGTGGTTGAGAGTCCGCCTGCCGATGCAAGGGACACGGGTTCGTGCCCCAGTCCGGGAAGATCCCACATGCCACGGCGCGGCTGGGCCCGTGAGCCATGGCCACTGAGCCTGCGCATCCGGAGCCTGTGCTCCGCAATGGGAGAGGCCACAACAGTGAGATGCCTGCGTACCGCAAAAAAAAAAATAAATAAATAAAAAAATAAACCACCTGAAGGGCATAGCACAGTGATAGGCATGGAGTAGACCACTGGTTCACATTGGCTTAAACAGTAGTCAATATTGAAGAGAAGTATTGGGAAATATTACATTGTTAGAGGTAGTTAAACTTCTCCAGACACAACTAACACAAGATTCTTGAGTACGATGGCCTTTGTTGAAGGTTTGAAGGTAGGAGAGGGTCATTTTAGCAGAAGCCAAGAAAAAATTTAAATTCGATGTCAAACATCACTCGTCTTAGAAATTTTGAAAAATATCTTCCAAAGAGACTTTTTACTGGCTATCTTTTCAAATAACAGCACAGCTTTGCTTTTAATAATTTCAAAACTTTCTTCTGAAATTTTCCTTCATAAATTTCCTCTATCCCATTTCTACTGATAGCTTTATTTTCTTTTTTGGTAGATGCTTTCTTTATACTTCTTGCTTCTTTCATTTAGTGGGGTTTTAATGTATTTCTTATCGATTTACAGGTGTTGTTTTTATGTCAATTACATATGTAATGTTATAGTCCATTTGGTTAGTCAAATATTTTTAATATTCCATTTTGATTCCTCTGTTGATGTTTTAGCTATAATCTCTTTGCATTATTTTTTACTGGTTTCACTAGAAATTACAGTGGGTATCTTAACCATCTATGTGGGCTTAATTTTTACTACTTCATGTAAAAACAATGTAGAAATCTTCTAATATCATAGTTCAATTCACCACCACCATCTTTTGTGCTATAATTATTATACATATTATACCTATAAACGTTATAAACCCCATACAACAGTGTTATAATTATTACTTTAAGTAGTAGTTTTTTTTTTTTTTATTCCAACTCCATTTCTTAAGAATTTAAGCTTATAAAGACATTACTGTAGGGATAAAATTCTTCATGGATCTCTCAAATTCCTGCACATTTTGAGCAGAGAAACTGGCTGCCTTCTGTTCTGGACCATCTTTTGAAGGATGTTTATGTAATGAACAGCCTTGATGAAGAGAGACAGTGTCTCTCTCTAGAGCAAAATGCAGGTTTGCTTACATCCTTGTAAGATAGCTCTTAGGCCCCCAAAATTTGGGTGGATTTTATGTGCTGATCAGGGAATTCACACTCTCTGTGGGGCTCCCCCTCTTCCAAAAACTCCCCCATAATCTTATCATCATTCTGTCAGCCTGAACTTTGTCCTTTGACACCTTGTGCCAATAAGGAGCAGCTTTCTGCAGCTGGAGCCGCATGAAAACTAAGTATGGGGCAGCAGAGGGTACTTCCAGACTGATGCTGCCAACTTGTACATCTCACTCCTGTTTCTGCTTGTTTGTTCTCTAGGGCTTTTAAATAGTTGTATTTTTCACATTATTTGTCTACATTTTATAGTTATCATCTAAAGTTATAGGGTGAGTCTAATTAAGCTCTTCTATCACTACCAGAAATCAGATTTCTTATGTGACTTCTGAGTTTTTTCTTCCTCCATCCTCTCTTTGCCTGAGTTCCACCAAGGAGTCACTTTCCCCCCATCTGGAAGAACTATTCTTCACTCAAGAGTGTATGAGGCTTTCTTTCTTACAGGAGTCTTCAAACAAATTACTAGAATGTGGCCCTAATAATAATGACTGCAACTTACTAAGTCTAATCCACTCTAACTCTCCCAAAATGGAAGAAAGTAACCAGAGCTTATTTTTCACGTGAAAAAGAATGTTTCTCATTTTTCTATCCATGATGCCCTCTTCACAGCCATTACTTCAACACTCTCTTCTGTTTTATTTCCCCAAATGGGCACTTGTTCCCTTACTGAGAAGAGCCTATAGTCCAGGGCCTGTTCTTTCTATTGAACCTAAAGGCTATTCATAAATATCTAGAGTTTCCATGGTCTTCATTAATGTTCAGTCACCATTTCTATTTTTAGAAAAATATTATTTCTGGATTGGAAAATCCTTGAGAATGTGAACAACTCACCAGTGTACCTGCTCCTAAAGTCATCTTTTTTAAAATTCTGATCAGTTCTCATTTCTCCAAATATGACATACAGATGGCCAACAGGCACATGAAAAGATTCTCAGCATCACTAATTATTAGAGAAATGAACATCAAAACTACAATGAGGTACTATTTCACACCAGTCAGAATGTCCATCATTAAAAACTCTACAATAAATGCTGGAGAGGGTGTGGAAAAAAGGGAACCCTCCTACACTGTTGATGAGAATGTAAATTGGTACAGCCACTATGGAGAACAGTATGGAGGTTCCTTAACAAACTAAAAATAGGGCTTCCCTGGTGGTGCAGTGGTTGAGAGTCTGCCTGCCGATTCAGGGGACACGAGTTCGTGCCCTGGTCTGGGAAGATCCCACATGCCACGGAGCGGCTAGGCCCGTGAGCCATGGCCACTGAACCTGCTCATCTGGAGCCTGTGCTCTGCAATGGGAGAGGCCACAATGGTGAGGGACCCGTGTACCACGGAAAAAAAAAACAAAACTAAAAATAAAGTTACCTTATAATCCTGCAACACAACTCCTGGGCATATATCCAGAGAAAACTCTAATTTGAAAAGATACATGCACCCCAATGTTCATAGCAGCACTATTTACCATAGCCAAGACAGAGGAACAACCTAAATGTCCATTGACAGATGATGGATAAAGATGTGATATATGTATATATATATATATATATACATATATATATATATATATACACACACACACACACACACACACATACACACAATGGACTATTACTCAGCCACAAAAAAATGAAATAGTGCCATTTGCAGCAACATTGATGGAGCCAGAGATTATCATACTAAGTGAGGTAAGTCAGAGAAAGACAAATATCATATGATATCACTTACATGTGGAATTTTAAAAAATGATACAAATGAACTTATTTAAAAAACAGAAACAGGTTCACAGACATAGAAAACAAACTTACAGTTACCAAAGGGGAAAGGCAGGGAAGGGATAAATTAGGAGTTCGGGATGAACATATACACACTATTATATATAAACTAGGTAAACAACAAGAACCTACTGTATAGCACAGGGAACTATATTCAATATTTTGTAATAACCTATAATAGAAAAGAATCTGAAAAAGAATATATATATGTATAACGAATCACTTGACTATACACTTGAAACTAACACAATATTTTAACTTAACTATACTTCAATTAAATAAATGAAAAGAAAAAAAATCTTGTCAGTTCTACTCCAATCCAAAGTTGAAACTTATCATGCAAGAAATATTTTGGAAGGGAAGAGGCAAATAAGAGTTGAAAACTAGAATTGATCAATGTAAGAGAGTTAGAACATAAGACACTAGAATATATAAACAGATAGTCAATACATTGAATTCAGGTAATAGTATTTGAGTTCTTTAACTCAGATAGTGTATCTAGAGATATCTACTGTAAATAGAGGTATCTGGGCCATAATAGGTGCTCAATAATTATTTACTGAATAATGATTGTTTATTTAAGCTGGTAAATGACAGTGTCTTTGTCCAAACTACTTCTTGTGATTCATTGTAAAGATGTTTTTATTTAACTTGTCTGGCAAGAGAGACTAAAATTTGCATCATGACCTCTGAAACAGCCTCCAACTCTAGCAAAACAATGCTATGACTTTGTGTTTCTAGGTTGAAATGGGCTTGACAGGGTCCTTCTAGGCATACCATAATGAGTCTTTGCACATATCTATTGAAACACTTCAAACTGATTTGTAATAATTTATCCAGTTTTCACCTCCATCAGACTGTGAGTCTTGGAGGATGAAGGCAGTGCTGTCCTCATTTCAGAAGACCCCAGTGGTAATTATCACTTTCCACACACAGTGGAAACTCAGAAAATGATAAATGTGTACACACGGGACTTTTTGTTCCTAAATGAATGGTTCATTTAGTATACTCATTAAGAGTAAGAGCTTTTTTTAAATGACATATTAATATGCCAAATTAGACTGCTATTGAGTTTATACAGTTTCAGCATTAATTTATCGGTTGCCTCCTAAGGATTGGGCATGGAGCAGGGCCAGAAGATGAAAACATGCGAGCACTTACAGAGGAATAATGGGCTTCTGTTGCCTACCTGCGCATCAAACAAAGCATAGCACAGGAAACAAGGCTTTATTCAATAAACTGGAAACTAGTTCTGTGCTTTCTGGTCCCCTGCCAATGTAGGGGACACAGGTTTGAGCCCTGGTCCGGGAAGATCCCATGTGCCGCGGAGCAACTAAGCTCGTGCGCCACAACTGTTGAGCCTGCGCTCTAAATCTTGCCAGCCACAACTACTGAGCCCACATGCCACAACTACTGAAGCCCACATGCCTAGAGCCCGTGTTCCACAACAGGAGAAGCCCCCTCAATAAAAAGTCTGTGCACCGCAACGAAGGCCCAACGCAGCCATAAATAAATAAATAAATAAATAAATGTGAAAAAAAGATTAACATAACAGCTACAAAAATTCAATCAAAAAAATTTTCATTTCTACTTAAAACAATTATGGGTAAGATACGTCACCATATACTACCCTCTGGCTTAGACTTTCTGAGCAGAACTATTTTCAATATCTACTTTCAAAACACAAACCAATAGTATATCAGGAATCTTTGCCTACCACATTCCGCCCTAGTTAACTATGCCAGAGAAGTTTCCTTAATAAAAGTGGTAACATCTCAATTTTACCATAAGATGAGCCACATGGAGCAAGATACATATAATTACCACTTAGGAAGGAATTTGATATCTCCTCTTATTTCTGGGATTTGGTAAAAGAAAAATGGATTTATACGGTGAGCAAAGATTGTCCAAGATAACTTTCAGATTACCGAATTGGGTAAAGGAATGGCCAGTTGCTAGGGTTCATAAGCCCCTCCTCTTTAGAAATGGGAAGAAGCAGCACCAATTTCGTCAGCTCAGAGAAATAGAAAGCGCATTTAATATTGGAGCACCTAACCAAAACAAAGTAAGGAAACAGATATTAGAATAGGAAACCCTAGGAGAAATGGGCTGTACTTATATTTTCTAGACTCAAAGACACAGCAAAATGCAAAGTAATGCAGTGAGATCCCCTCAATCGCCATTGCCGTTGTTTCTTTCCTCCTAGGTCTTGTGCATTGTTTTCATCTGGACGATTTCAGTGACCTCTTAGTTCCTTGTCATCTTCCTCCTGTATGTGCTCCAAAGAACCACCAGAGTGAAGTGATCATGCTGTTTTCATGCTCAAATTCTTTCAACAACTCCCTCGGAGAATGAAGTCCAAAGTCAGCCTGGTATTTAACTCTCCTTAAACAGTCCTCCTTTGTAAGCGCTTTAAAAATAACCTAAATAACAAGAGTAACACCTATACTCTAGGCTTCCCATTGGGACATTTTAATGGGCACATTTAAAAGTCTGTATTTCCTGTTTCACTATGCATCCCAGACCTTGCTGCACAGATGTGTTTTTTTCTATCAACTGTGTAAACAATATCACACAAAATGTCTAGCCATGACCGGATTAATTAGGGGCCACCAAGTTCCAAGGCAATTTCAGTGAGAATCTTAGCATTGCCTTGAAATCCAAGCACTTGTTCACATTTAACAAGCTGTGCAGTGAAGGAAATGTGATGAAATTTGGCACAGAATTTGGGACAGAATGTTTTTTTCACCCAAAGGATCGCTAGATGCAGTAAAACCAGAAAACTTTTTTTTAAAAGACAAAGTAACGGGAGATTTGTTATCTTTCAGCCTAATGCTAGTTTCCTGACCCAAAATGACCAAATCACTTTTCAGGGCTAATGAAATTGGTCAGTGGAATTTCATTATGCTGGGAAATGAAATTAATGTGCAGTCCAAAAGTAAAACTGATTTTCTGTAAACATAAGGAATTGGTCAAATCTAGAAGGATAGTTTTTAAAAGATAAAATGACAGCAACCCAAGACATTTTTTAAATGCCACAATATAGTTAATCTGAGCATTTTTCTTTTTAAAACTGTTGTCTCGTGAAAATTTGGATTAGATACCCACAATTAAATTTTATGTTTTTCTTTACATTTACTTGTATACCCCAAATGGAAAGAGTCTGTGTTCATTTGTTGCTTAACCCCATAAGCCAGCCTCAAACATTCAAATACCATGCATTCGTGTCCTGTAAAGTTCAGCCTAAAACACCAGTTTATGCTCGAAGTAATTTCCCAGAAATTTTTACTTGTTTGTAAACCTGTTTGAACTAAGATTCTGTTTCCACCTACTCCAAAATCTGTAGGCAGAGGCTTCAGTCTTGACTTAGACTCTCCAGATACGATGTTGACCCCTTCTCTCCTGATACTTAGGCATCCTCTTTTTCTTAAGCAGCTCTGCCCCACCTTCTTTGGCTTTTAACTTCTCCTGTTGCTTCATGAAGAAGTATTCCAATCAAGGTCACCACTGAGCCCTGTATTGCTATAATAAATGCAACTGCTGATTCTCCATCTTCCATTCACATTAACTAGGTGGACTGCTGCCTCCTCTTCAATAGTCTTTGCTTGTTTGACTCCAGGATATCATCCTTTCCAAATTTTCCTCCTATCACACTGGCCCATTGCTTCTGCATCTTCTTTGATGGATCCACCTCATTTCCTTGACTGAATCTTGGACATCTTCTCTCTTCTAAATAGACTCACTTCCTTCATGATCCCATCAGTCTTATGACATTGAAGTCCATCTATACGCTGCTGTCTCCCCAAATGATGACCCTCCTCCATGGACCTGTCAACTGAACTTCTGTCTCCAGCTCTCTGCTTAAACATCCACACTCTAATAAGCTCATTAAGCTGAGTGTGTCCCAGACAGAGCTCCATCTCGGTGTGGGTAACTTCAGTATTCCTGCCACTCCAGCCCAGCTGTCCATGACTTCTCTCTTACTCTCACATGGCACATCAATTCTATCAGATACCTGTGCTGCCATGGAAATGCATCCACAGTCAAAGACATCTCATCATCTCCACAGCTACCAACGTGTAACAAGCCAGCATCATCCCTGACATGGATTACTGAAATGTCTCCTAATTTGTCTTTTTTTTTTTTTTTGGCTGCACTGGGGCTTCGTTGCTGCACACAAGCTTTCTCTAGTTGCAGTGAGTGGGGGTTACTCTTTGTTGTGGTGCTTGGGCTTCTCACTGTGGTGGCTTTTCGTTACGGAGCATGGGTTACAGGCATGTGGGCTTCAGTAGCTGTGGCATGTGGGCTCAGTAGTTATGGCTCATGGGATCTAGAGTGCAGGCTCAGTAGTTGTGGCACACGGACTTAGTTGCTCCACGGCATGTGGGATCTTCCCGGACCAAGGATCAAACCCGTGTCCCCTGCATTGGCAGTCAGATTCTTAACCAACGCACCACCAGGGAAGTCCCCTAATTTGTCTTCTTGCTTCGGTCTTTGTTGACTCTATTGTGCCTACTACCCAATGTTTTAGTCTATTCTTGACACTGCAATTGGACTATTCCTGTTAAAATGTAAGTTATATCATCTCACTCTCCTTCTTACACCCCTTCTGTAGCTTTCTACATCATTTCAAGTGAAAGTCAAAATCACTGCAATGGCCTACAGGGTCTGACACAATCTTTAACCCTGCCTCACTTATCTCATATGCCTCCCTACCTCAAACCCTCCACTGGTCCACACTGGCTGGCTCACAGTTCTTTAAGACTGTGTGTCCCACTCCTTCCTGAGAGCACTTGTACATGCTGTCTTTTCTTCTGGGCCATTCCTCCTTGCTATTTCACCCCACGTTGCTCCCTCTCTTACCTCCTTCTTGTCTTTATCAAATATCACCTTCTCTATGATCCTTCATTTATCATGCTTTTAAAAGTAGAATCTTGGGGCTACCCTGGGGGTCCAGTGGGTAAGGCTCCACGCTCCCAATGCAGGGATCCCTGGTTAAATCCGTGGTCAGGGAACTAGATCCCATATGCATGCCGCAACTAAGAGTTCACATGCCACAACTAAAAAAAGATCCCACACGCCCCAATGAAGGTCCCATGTGCTTCAACTAAGACCTGGCGCAGCCTAAATAAATATTTTAAAAAATAAATAACTAAAATAAAATAAAATTAGAATCTTTCCAGCACTACTTACTTAATTATGCAGTAAAATAGTAAAATATTAATTACAACATAAATATTAAACCTAGTAAACATAGAGTTAAACCTTGGAAACTAAAGCCTGGAGAAAAAAGAGGGAGAGAGAGAAAGGGAGAGAGAGAGAGAAGACAAATATGTGGTCCAGAAGGTCCACCAGGACTTTACTTCTGAGCATCCTGACAACCAAAATAAAAATGGTAACAGAATCATTTGAGTGGTTTCTCAATGCCCATGAAGATAAATCATGACAGTTCATAAGAGGAAGTAAAATTTTACCTACCACTTCACTCCGAAAGAAATTTCTTGTAGGGAAATTTTTTTTTTCTGCCACACCAGGTGGCTTGTAGGTTCTTAGATCCTCGACCAGGGATCAAACCCGGGCCAAGGCAGTGAAAGCACCAAACCCTAACCATTGGACGGCCAGGGAATTCCCTGTATGAAACTTCTTAAAAGGAACTCAAGCAATGTTGGAGGTGGTGACAGTAACCATATCTCATTATGAAATGTAAGTGTGAGCCTCAGAAAGCACTTTTTCTTGATGCCTCAAAGAAAGTGTAGGGTATAATACTAAAGCACAACTAAGTGAAAGTCATTCCATTGAGGAGAAAATAGTGTTCTTTGCAATGTTTGTTTCCCACCTCCTTAGACTCCCAGCCCAAAGCCCACCCAGGAGAATAACTAACACAGGGTGTCCCCTTAAGACTTCCCTGCCCAAAGAACCTTTTCAATTCCTTCCCCATTCCTGCAGGCCCACTCCATGACCAGCTCATTAGTTTTGTTATTTAACCACATTAAGCAATGGGCACTTGGAAAATATTATGTCAGTGTTTCTGAACTTATTTGCTATTAGAAAAACTTTTGATATTTTCTGTGTTTTTCTTATTAGGTTGAGAAAAAGAGATACCTAATTTAAGTTACCAGAGAGAGTATGTGTTATCATGAAGATATATGGGCTGAACAACAGCTGGAACCCCAGTGGAGGGTGTGAGGCCCTGCCCCTCTCTGCTCATGCTCTCTTGCTTCTTGGCCTCTCTGTCTGCATATCTGTTCCTTTTCCCCCATCTTTACCGATGTCCTCATCCTATATCAAATACCTTGTCTATTTCCTCAACCTGTACGTGAAGTTTGTGGCCAGGGCCCCAGCAGAGCTTCCTGGCAACCTGCTAGTGGTCACAGTCTCAGTATTTCTTGACTCAAAGCCACAAGAAACTCTGATGCAACCAGTATGCCTATTTGAGCCAGGTCTCGTAGGTCATTTATTTCTAGTATACTGCTTTTGCCCATTTTTGGTCCAGCTGTGACCAATGAGGATCAGAAGTAGAGACATATGCGGCAAAGTCTGTCTGTCTGTCTGTCGACAAGGTGATATTCTTTAAATAAATGTAGCAGGAGTGGCATTGATCCACATCATAAAGCTTTCTCCCAAAAGAGGGGCCAGTGAACCTGTAAACAGACAGATCCTATAACCTGGAAGCTGGGGGAGGGTGACTCTGAGGACAAAAGGACCTTCCAGAGCCGTTCAAACGTTACTGTGAATTAAGCGGCTATCAATTTTATCGATGCACAGAGAATATTCCTTAAGGGAAATAATCAAGCTTACCCTACTGATGCCCATTTATTAATGTTTTTTGTAACAAAATATTTTTAATCCACTCTATTATATCTTGGAACTATTGTGCTGACATAGAGAAATAGATTGTATTTGAATAACTGGATCACTTTTTCATTGGACTCTTTGTTCAAACTAATCTTCTTTTTGTTTTCAAATCATTATAAATCATAACAGAAACATTTCATTCAAAATGTGATTTGAGAAGAAACCAATTGTAATTTGTGAAAAAAAAAAGAATATATTAAGTATATTTATCTCAATTATATCTATTATCAGAGGGTGGCCACCACTGCAAATCTTTCTGTGCTCAACTTACTTTGGAAAAATGAAAAAAAAATAAATAAATAAATTAGTGGCTTAGGAAAGCTTCCCAGCCCAAAACTATAAAGGAAAATTAATTTTGGTTTTGGTCACAAAAGAGGTCAAAGAATTCACACCTCATAAGTTCAGTCCCACTTAGGCAACTATTTCACTCTGTCTCTCAAAGTCATTCTTCCAGAGTTTTAACCAAAAGGTATCCTATTAAATCCACTGTTGAATGCAGTAGTAACAGTGTTTCTGCTAAAGGATAGACATCTGAGCTGCCATTCTGGAGGATGACAATGACTCCATTGCTTCACCACCGAATAAATACAATCAACTGCAAGGGTATGACTGGCTCCACACAGCCTCTTCAAACCCCCTGCAAGAGTGAAAGACCCTACTTTGAAACTATTAGTAGGAAAAAATGGAGCCAGAGGATCATTCACTAATAACACAACCCTGTTCAAAAATTGCATTCAGGGAATTTCATTTTGATACAAAGTACTGTTTGATAGGGGAATAAAATGTGAAAACAGATGAGTTGATAAGGAGAAAGGACTAACATGTTTAGCTTGAGCCAAGTTACAGATGCATCTAATTAGCAAGACCAGCGTTTTTGGTAAAGTGTTTGTCTTTTGTTCTCTCAACACGTCCACCACCAACCAGCCTCTTATTTCTGCAGTTTGTTCATTACCCCATTTTTCTCTCATCAGAGAGTTACTCTCCTTGGTTTCAGGGTGAGACGTCATGTCAACCATCTACATCTTGATCAGGGTTAATTTTAATCAATGAGCTCTCTCCATGAGAGATTTTCACTCTAAGTTTTATGATAAATTGCACAAAGAGGTCAGTAGCTTTGAAGAAATTTTTCGCATTAACATAACAATGGAAAAATGTGATGGACACCTAACAGTTATGAGATGTGATAATGCTATTTATTTACTCTGGCAGGTGCTAAATGGGGTACTCTACACAAAAGATCCCTTAAATCCTACAACAAACCTCTCTTCTTCCTACATTCCTCCATACAGTGGAGGAATCTAAGGTTTAGAAAAGATTGAAGTGACTTTCCAAGAGAATCCACCTTTCACACTGTCACGTGAAAATACTGAGTTTCACATCTGACCATTTTAGACTTTATTCCTTAAAATCCACCAATGATTCCTAACATTTGTGTGCTCCTTAACATGGTATGCAAGGCCATGCATAAATGAGCTCTCTTCTGCTCAATTGTGTCATTGCTTAGCAACTATAACAAACCAGACCCTTACTCTCTTATAGGTACTAAGATCATTAAATTAAAATAGATGCTGGACACTTCCAGGGAAGATGACGGAAGAGTAAGATGCAGAGATCACCTTCCTCCCCACAGATACACCAGAAATATAGCTACACGTGGAACAACTCCTACAGAACACCTACTGAACACTGGCAGAAGACCTCAGACCACCCAAAAGGCAAGAAACTCCCCACATACCTGGGAAGGGCAAAGCGGAGAGATTTCCGCACAGAGGATCGGTGCCGACCGGCACTCACTAGCCCGAGAGGCTTGTCTGCTCGCCCGCTGGGGCAGGCGGCACTGGAAGCTGAGGCTCGGGCTTCGGTCAGAGTGCAGGGAGAGGACTAGGGCTGGCGGCGAGAACTCAGCCTGAAGGGGGCTAATGCGCCACAGCTAGCCGGGAGGGAGTCCGGGAAAACTCTGGAGCTGCCAAAGAGGCAAGAGACTATTTCTTCCCTCTTGGTTTCCTGGTGCGCGAGGAGAGGGGATTAAGAGCGCTGCTTAAAGGAGCCCCACAGACGGGCGCGAGTCACGGCTGAAAGCACGGAGCCCAGAGGCGGGCGTGCGACACTGGGGCTGCCGCTGCCGCCGCCAAGAGGCCTGTCTGCGAGCACAGGTCACTGGCCACGCCGCCCTTCCGGGAGCCTGTACAGCCCGTCACTGCCGGGGTCCTGGGATCCAGACACGGCTTCCCTGGGAGAACGCACGGCGCACCTCGGGCTGGTGCAACGTCATGACGGCCTCTGCCGCTGCAGGCTCACCCCACACTCCGTGCCCCTCCCTCCCCCCCCCGGCCTGAGTGAGCCAGAGTCCCCGAAGCGGCTGCTCCTTTAACAATGTCCTGTCTGAGCGAAGAACAGATGCCCTCCGGCGACCTACATGAAGAGACGGGGCCAAATCCAAAGCTGAGACCCGGGAGCTGTGGGAACAAAGAAGAGAAAGGGAAATCTCTCCCAGCACCCTCAGAAGCAGCGGATTAAAACTCAACAATCAACTTGATGTACCCTGCATCTGTGGAATACATGAATAGACAACAAATCATCCCAAATTGAGGAGCCAGGAGTCAGTGCTGTGCCTCTGAGGTGGGAGAGCCAACCTCAGGACACTGGTCCACAAGAGACCTCCCAGCTCCACATAATATCAAATGGCGAAAATCTTCCAGAGATCTCCACCTCAACACCAGCACCCAGCTTCACTCAACGACCAGCAAGCTACAGTGCTGGACACCATATGCCAAACAACGAGCAAGACAGGAACACAACGCCACCCATTAGCAGAGAGGCTGCCTAAAATCATAAAAAGTCCGCAGACACCCCAAAACACACCACCAGACGTGGACCTGCCCACCAGAAAGACAAGATGAAGCCTCATCCACCAGAACACAGGCACTAGTCCCCTCCACCAGGAAGCCTACACAACCCACTAAACCAACCTTAGCCACTAGGGACAGACACCAAAAACAACGGGAACTACAAACCTGCAGCCGGCAAAAAGGAGACCCCAAACACAGTAACATAAGCAAAATGAGAAGACAGAAAAACACACAGCAGGAGAAGGAGCAAGATAAAAACCCACCAGACCTAACAAATGAAGAGGTAATAGGCAGTCTACCTGAAAAAGAATTCAGAATAATGATAGTAAGGATGATCCAAGATTCTATTTCCAAGATCCAAAATCTTGGAAATAGAATAGACAAAATGCAAGAAACAGTTAACAAGGACCTAGAAGAACTGAAGATGAATCAAGCATCGATTAAAAACACAATAAATGAAATGAAAAATACTCTAGATTGGATGAATAGCAGAATAACTGAGGCAGAAGAATGGATAAGTGACGTGGAAGATAAAATAGTGGAAATAACTGATGCAGAGAAAAATAAAGAAAAAAGAATGAAAAGAACAGAGGACAGTCTCAGAGACCTCTGGGACAACATTAAATGCAACAACATTCGAATTATAGGGGTTCCAGAACAAGAAGAGAAAAAGAAAGGGACTGAGAAAATATTAGAACAGATTATAGTTGAAAACTTCCCTAATATGGGAAAGGAAATAGTTAATCAAGTCCAGGAGGCACAGAGAATCCCATACAGAATAAATCCAAGGAGAAATACGCCAAGACATATATTAATCAAACTGTCAAAAATTAAACACAAAGAAATCATATTAAAAGCAGCAAGGGAAAAACAACAAATAACACACAAGGGAATCCCCATCGGGATAACAGCTGATCTCTCAGCAGAAACTCTACAAGCCAGAAGGGAGTGGCAGGACATAATTAAAGTGATGAAGGAGAAAAACCTGCAACCAAGATTACTCTACCCAGCAAGGATCTCATTCAGATTTGATGGAGAAATTAAAATGTTTACAGACGAGCAAAAGCTGAGAGAGTTCAGCACCGCCAAACCAGCTTTACAACAAATGCTAAAGGAACTTCTCTAGGCAAGAAACACAACGAAGGAAAAGACCTGCAATAACGAACCCAAAACAATTAAGAAAATGGGAATAGGAACATACATATCGATAATTACCTTAAATGTAAATGGACTAAATGGTCCCACCAAAAGATACAGATTGGCTGAATGGATACAAAAACAAGACCCATATATATGCTGTCTACAAGAGACCCACCTCAGACCTAGAGACACATACAGACTGAAAGTAAGGGGATGTAAAAAGATATTCCATGCAAATGGAAACCAAAAGAAAGCTGGAGTAGCAATTCTCATATCAGACAACATAGACTTTAAAATAAAGACTATTAGAAGAGACAAAGAAGGACACTACATAATGATCAAGGGATCGATCCAAGAAGAAGATATAACAATTGTAAATATTTATGCACCCAACATAGGAGCACCTCAATACATAAGGCAAATACTAACAGCCATAAAAGGGGAAATCGACAGTAACACATTCATAGTAGGGGACTTTAACACCCCACTTTCACCAATGGACAGATCCTCCAAAATGAAAATAAATAAGGAAACACAAGCTTTAAATGATACATTAAACAAGATGGACTTAATTGATATTTATAGGACATTCCATCCAAAAACAACAGAATACACATTTTTCTCAAGTGCTCATGGAACATTCTCCAGGATAGATCATACCTTGCGTCACAAATCAAGCCTTGGTAAATTTAAGAATATTGAAATCGTATCAACTATCTTTTCTGACCACAATGCTATGAGACTAGATATCAATTACAGGAAAAGAGCTGGAAAAATACAAACACATGGAGGCTAAACAATACATTACTTAATAACGAAGTGATCACTGAAGAAATCAAAGAGGAAATAAAAAAATACCTAGAAACAAATGACAATGGAGGCACGACGACCCAAAACCTATGGGGTGCAGCAAAAGCAGTTATAAGAGGGAAGTTTATAGCAATACAATCCTACCTTAAGAAACAGGAAACATCTCGAATAAACAACCTAACCTTGCACCTAAAGCAATTAGAGAAAGAAGAACAAAAACATCCCAAAGTTAGCAGAAGGAAAGAAATCATAAAAATCAGATCGGAAATAAATGAAAAAGAAATGAAGGAAACGATAGCAAAGATCAATAAAACTAAAAGCTGGTTCTTTGAGAAGATAAACAAAATTGACAAACCATTAGCCAGACTCATCAAGAAAAAAAGGGAGAAGACTCAAATCAATAGAATTAGAAATGAAAAAGGACAAGTAACAACTGACACTGCAGAAATACAAAAGATCATGAGAGATTATTACAAGAAACTCTATGCCAATAAAATGGACAACCTGGAAGAAATGGACAAATTCTTAGAAAAGCACAACCTGCCAAGACTGAATCAGGAAGAAATAGAAAATATGAACAGACCAATCACAAGCACTGAAATTGAAACTGTGATTAAAAATCTTCCATCAAACAAAAGCCCAGGACCAGATGGTTTCACAGGCAAATTCTATCAAGCATTTAGAGAAGAGCTAACACCTATCCTTCTCAAACTCTTCCAAAATATAGCAGAGGGAGGAACACTCCCAAACTCATTCTACGAGGCCACCATCACCTTGATACCAAAACCAGGCAAGGATGTCACAAAGAAAGAAAACTACAGGCCAATATCACTGATGAACATAGATGCAAAAATCCTCAACAAAATACTAGCAAACAGAATCCAAGAGCACATTAAAAGGACCATACACCATGATCAAGTGGGGTTTATTCCAGGAATGCAAGGATTCTTCAATATACACAAATCAATCAATGTGATACACCATATTAACAAATTGAAGGAGAAAAACCATATGATCATCTCAATAGATGCAGAGAAAGCTTTCGACAAAATTCAACACCCATTTATGATAAAAACCCTGCAGAAAGTAGGCATAGAGGGAACTTTCCACAACATAATAAAGGCCATATATGACAAACCCACAGCCAGCATCGTCCTCAATGGTGAAAAACTGAAACCATTTCCACTAATATCAGGAACAAGACAAGGTTGCCCACTCTCACCACTCTTATTCAACTTAGTTTTGGAAGTTTTAGCCACAGCCATCAGAGAAGAAAAGGAAATAAAAGGAATCCAAATCGGAAAAGAAGAAGTAAAGCTGTCACTGTTTGCAGATGACATGATACTATACATAGAGAATCCTAAAGATGCTACCAGAAAACTACTAGAGCTAATCAATGAATTTGGTAAAGTAGCAGGATACAAAATTAATGCACAGAAATCTCTGGCATTCCTATATACTAATGATGAAAAATCTGAAAGTGAAATCAAGGAAACACTCCCATTTACCATTGCAACAAAAAGAATAAAATATCTAGGAATAAACTTACCTAAGGAGACAAAAGACCTGTATGTAGAAAATTATAAGACACTGATGAAAGAAATTAAAGATGATACAAATAGATGGAGAGATGTACCATGTTCTTGGATTGGAAGAATCAACATTGTGAAAATGACTCTACTACCCAAAGCAATCTACAGATTCAATGCAATCCCTATCAAAATACCACTGGCATTTTTCACAGAACTAGAACAAAAAATTTCACAATTTGTATGGAAACACAAAAGACCCCGAATAGCCAAAGCAATCTTGAGAACGAAAAATGGAGCTGTAGGAATCAGGCTCCCTGACTTCAGACTACACTACAAAGTTACAGTAATCAAGACAGTGTGGTACTGGCACAAAAACAGAAAGATAGATCAATGGAACAGGACAGAAAGCCCAGAGATAAACCCACGGACATATGGTCACCTTATCTTTGATAAAGGAGGCAGGAATGTACAGTGGAGAAAGGACAGACTCTTCAATAAGTGGTGCTGGGAAAACTGGACAGGGATATGTGAAAGTATGAGATTAGATCACTCCCTAACACCATACACAAAAATAAGCTCAAAATGGATTAAAGACCTAAATGTAAGGCCAGACACTATCAAACTCTTAGAGGAAAACATAGGCAGAACACTCTATGACATAAATCACAGCAAGATCCTTTTGGACCCACCTCCTAGAGTAATGGAAATAAAGACAAAAATAAACACATGGGACCTAATGAAACTTCAAAGCTTTTGCACAGCAAAGGAAACCATAAACAAGATCAAAAGACAACCCTCAGAATGGGAGAAAATATTTACAAATGAAGCAACTGACAAAGGATTAATCTCCAAAATTTATAAGCAGCTCATGCAGCTCAATAACAAAAAAACAAACAACCCAATCCAAAAATGGGCAGAAGACCTAAATAGAGATGTCTCCACAGAAGATATACAGACTTCCAACAAACACATGAAAGGATGCTCAACATCTTTACTCATTAGAGAAATGCAAATCAAAACTACAATGAGATATCATCTCACACCAGTCAGAATGGTCATCATCAAAAAATCTAGAAACAATAAATGCTGGAGTGGGTGTGGAAAAAAGCGAACACTCTTGCACTGCTGGTGGGAATGTGAATTGGTACAGCCCCTATGGAGAACGGTATGGAGGTTCCTTCAAAAACTACAAATAGAACTACCATATGACCCAGCAATCCCACTACTGGGCATATACCCTGAGAAAACCATAATTCAAAAAGAGTCATGTACCAAACTGTTCATAGCAGCCCTATTTGCAATAGCCCGGAGATGGAAACAACCTAAGTGTCCATTATCGGATGACTGGATAAAGAAGATGTGGCACATATGTACAATGGAATATTACTCAGCCATAAAAAGAAACGAAATTGAGCTATTTGTAATGAGGTGGATGGACCTAGAGTCTGTCATACAGAGTGAAGTAAGTCAGAAAGAGAAAGACAAATACTGTATGCTGACACATATATATGGAATTTAAGGGGAAAAAATGTCATGAAGAACATAGGGGTAAGACAGGAATAAAGACACAGATCTACTAGGGAATGGAATTGAGGATATGGGGAGGGGTAAGGGTAAGCTGTGACAAAGCAAAAGAGCGGCATGGACATATATACACTACCAAACGTAAGGTAGATAGCTAGTGGGAAGCAACCGCATAGCACAGGGAGATCAGCTCGGTGCTTTGTGACCGCCTGGAAGGGTGGGATAGGGAGGGCGGGAGGGAGACGCAAAAGGGAGGGGATATGGGAACATATATATATGTATTACTGATTAAATTTGTTAAATAAAAAAAAAGAAAAAATAATAGATGCCGCTCCTTAGTAGGATTTTAACAGATGTTATTGACCACATGGCCTCCCATATGCTATAAGACTAAAATAATAATCCCAACCAAGCTTGATTATAGTTTCACCATTAACACATCTTCACAAGAACCATCTTAATAATTTCAAAATGCTTCCCAATCCATCAGGGTAAACACCCCTAGTGGTGCACCATAGGAGGAGGTGGTGCTGTATCAGGAGAGACTCCAGGTCTTTGTGTTGATGCTCCTGAACCCATCTTTCCCAGTGACATCATCTCATCTTTTAATGTGCCGAATAGGAAACAATTTTACCCCAAGAAATTCCATGCCCAACCATAAAAATCCTAAATATAAATACCCCAAATAGAAGGAAGTATATATTCTTCACCTTTCCCATATCTAGGCATGTTTAGGTCTAAGGTTAAGTTTGTTAAAAGCTTGATTTAATTAATTCAGGAGAAAAGAAACAAAGAAAAGGTATGATGTAGATGTCTGGTCCTCTAAAGCCATCCTCCTGCTTACAGATATTCCCCTGCAGGAAACAGTGGAGGAAACAAAGTTTTAGACCACTCAAATTCTACTATAATAGTAAACTTCCATGCATATTAGTGTTATTTTTTTAAAACCTCTTTCAAGTCCTTTATACTTGTTACTCTTGAATTACATGGAACTCTCCATAAGCTGCATAGTTTCTACATGGCTTTCATCTATCCATGCTTTCACTAGTGCTGTTTTCTCTCTCAGGCATGCCCTTCTTATCTTCTTCATCCTTTAAGACTATACTCTACATCATCTCTTTAAAGAAGCTCTTACTGAACCTTAGAATAGGCCAGTGGTTAATTTTCTGTATTCCTAAGTAACTTATGCTTGTCTAGGACTTCATAATATGTTATTTTGTTGAAACACTCCATTTATGTGTCCATAATCCTCACAAATGACAAGATCTGCAGATAAAGAGATGATAGTTGGGCTGGTTATGGAGTGAGAAAAACTGGGATAGGATCTTAGCTCCACTGCTTTTTAACTTGTGACATTAAACCTCTGTGTGCCGTGGACACCTAGTCTGTAAATAAGAATAATACTTTTATTTGCTATTCTCTAAAGAGAATACTGTGGAGCTTTGGTAAAATAATATAAATAAAACCCGAAAACAGCATCTAGAACATAATAATATAACCTGGAAATGTCTTAGGTATGTTCAAGAAGAAACTAAAATTATTAATGTAATCTTCTCTTCTACCCCAGTTCAGTGGTAACTTTCTGCAGTCTGTCATAGATCGTGTGCATGATAGTTATTCACAAAGATGTGAAGACAAACAGAGCTATATTTAGTGCAACCTTGCATATAAATAAAGGAGCAAGTTCAGAGTGTCTACAAGCAACATCAACTAGCTGGTTGACAAAAGAACTGTCAAGTGATCTCTATCAATCTTTGCTAAATCCTGATCCACATATTGATGCCAAAAAAGATGACATTCTCACTGATCTGCATCAAACAGAAAAACCAAGTCAGATTAAGGGAATTTTTCCAAAAGCTAAATGTATTCAAAGAGCCCTTGTTTATTCCAAGATTATTTCCTTATTACATTTTGATGTTGAAATGTCCTTTCATTTATGAAATGATGGTAACAGTTGGGTCTGTTTGTTCTGTTTGTAGCTTGCTTTATTTGGCATGATTGAATTTCAACGATCTTACTTTTTTGTATCCTCTATCAGGAATTGTTCTGTTCCATGAAATCCCAGGGTATTCAGACAGAATAGATTATCCTTGGGATGGTTTCACTGTAGTCCCAGGTCTTCTCTTCCATCATCTAAGCTCAGGAACTTGATCTGTCATCTCAGAGAGTCATATTAACCAAGTCGCAGGGATTTGGGTAAAATCATAATAACAACAGCTAAACTATACCGAGTGCTTAATATGTATAAGTTATTACTGTGCTATGTAAGTGACATGAAATACTACATTTTGTCCTATTATGCTATGAGTCAGTTTGCCTGTAGCTAGTTAGTGATGGAATGATAATTCCAGCTTAGTCTATGCTCCTCTGAAATCTATGCTTTAACCACTACATTCCATTATCTAACTGTGCATTTCCCAGATTGTCATTTTAATGACTCCAATGAGAAATATAGTGACTTCATGCCTTGTGGCACAGCCAAAAAAATAAAGAAAGAAAGAAAGCAATATATTTTTCCTGTAGAACAATTCCCCTAGGCATGTGTGCTCTCCACATTTTCTATTTGGAGCTAATCTACATGAAGATGTTAAAATCATAGAAATGTGTGTGTGTGTGTGTGTGTGTGTGTGTGTGTGTTTGTATGGCCACACTGTGCAGCTTGCAAAACCTCAGTTCCCAGACCAGGGACTGAACCCAGGCCACAGCAGTGAAAGCTCTGACTCCTACACTAGACCATCAGGGAACACCTTAAAATCATAGATTCTGTGGTGAGCATGGAATTTGATATTTTGTATCTAATATTTGGATACTCTGAATTACAGAGTGTCCATGAACTAAACTAACTTGAAGTCCTTAGTATAAGTTTAGCAGGGCCAGAGAGGTTAAATATTCAGAATTCTTCCACAAAATTTCTTCCATAATAGAATATTTACAGGAGGAACTGCTGACATCTGCCTTCTAGTCGATTTTTTTTTCCTTCTAGTATGTTAATGCCATAAACTATTTTAGGTTCCTGAAAATTGTCCCTTTGGTCTAAGAGTTAGTACTTTTAAGGTGACTTTTACTACGTCACCTTAATCCATTACAGAATGAGAAGGAAATGCAACATTGTGGTACCCACTCCAGGCTCTGAAAGCAGCCCGTTCCACCCCCACTCTGTGACCATGAGCAACTTTCTTGATCTCTCCAAACCATAATTTACATGTTTTAAAATGGGCACAAGACTACGTACTTCCTGGTATTGTTAGAATAATCAAATGAAACACATATAGACTGGTGTCTGGAACAGGAAGAACACTCAGTGAATGACACCTCTTGATGCTACTGCTGTTGCCATCCTGGTTTTTATACATACTATATTGTAACTCTTGGAAGAAAATCTTATGCTGTTTACCACCAATGCTTGAGAACTATTTTCTCTCTGGACTCATGGCTCCACCTTCTGAGACATCTTTCCTTTTTCATGGAGGGTAGCAAATGTTTGCAGCTTAGTTGTTTATTAGCCTGTTTTGGGAGACTGACAACCTTCTTTAATTTCAACCTCTCTTTGTGCCTAAATTGACAGTGTTTATGCCAGTATAACATTCTCAAGAACCCTGTAGGTCTCCTGTGTATGCCTGAGGATTCACTCAGAAACTAGAGGCTCCCCCACAAAAATCCCACCTCATCTCTATCCCTGGCTTCTGGGGAGATGGCTGAGTCACAAACCTAATCCCTTTAAAGGCTCCTCTGTATGATTTGAATATTCTGACCTCTTGATTCTCCCCAGGTATTGGGAAAAGTTTGTCTTGTCATACTCTTGGCTAAATCTCCAAATATTAGTGCCTTTTGCAATCTAGATAAAATGAGAATTTCCCCAATCACCAAATCCTTGTTCCTTTTTTGCTTAATAGTTCTTTTCTTGATTTATTTGTCTGATTTTTATTTTACTATAAGCAACAAGAAGAAACAGTCCACACCTTCAGCACTTTGCTTGGAAATCTTCTTAGCTAAATATTCAGTTCATCACTTATAAGTTCTGCCTTTCACATAACTGTAAGATAAAATTCTACTAAGTTTTCTGCCACTATATAACAAGGATCCCCCTTCTTCATTTTTCAATAATGTGTTCCTCATTTTCTTCTGACACCTCACCAATAACACTCAGTATTCATATTTCTAGCAACAGTCTGTCTATGATGCCTTAGGTATTCTGTAGGATTATACAGGTTTTCTCTACCATGCTCCTCATTTCCTTTTGAGCCCTCACTGGCAGAGCCTTTAATATCTAAATTCCTACTAACAATCTGTTCAAGGCAATCTAGGCTTTTTCTCTCATGTTTCTCAAATTTTTCCAACCTCTGCCCACTGCCCACTTCCAAACCACTTCCAAATTTTTATTTATTTATAACAGGAGCTACTCCAATTCCAGGCACCAAAGTCCATATTAGTTTCCTATTGTGCTGTAACAAATTACTAAAAACACAGTGGCCTAAAACAACACTAATTTATTATCTTACAGTTCTGGAGATAAGAAGTTTGAAATGGGTCTTACCAGGCTAAATTCAAGGTGTTGACAGAGCAGCATTCCATTTGGAGGCTTGAAGAAAGAATCTATTCTTAGCCTTCTTTGTTCTTCTTGAGGCTGCCCATATTCCTTAGCCCATGACTGCATCACTCTGATCTCTGCTTCCATTGTCACAGCATCTCTGGCTCTGACTTTCCTGTCTCCCTCTCATAAGGACCCTAGGGATTACACTGGGCCCACCTAGATAATCCAGGGTAATCTTCCCACTTCAAGGTTCTTAGCTTAGTCACATTGCAAAGTACCATTTGCCAAATGTAAAATACTCAAAGGTTCCAGGGGTTAGAACATGGGCATCTTTAGGTGACCATTATTCTGCCTACCACAAGTTGTAGGAGTTTTTCTGTTACTCTGGATACTAGAATGTATCAAATGTACAATCTGCAAATATTTTCTCCCATTCTGTTGGTTGTATTTTGACTATGTTGTCCTCTGATGCACAAAATTTTTAAATTTTGATGAAGTCCAATTTAATTTTTTTCCTTTGGTTTCTGAGCTTTTGGTCTCACTGCTTCCATGCTGGCCCCCTCCCAATCCAATTCCCACATAGAAATCATTCCTATCAAAAATCAGACAATGTTACTCCCTTGCTTATAATTTCCCAACAGAGTCTCATTGCTTTGCACTTAGAATGAAATTTAACCATTTTATCAGGGCTTAAAGGCCCTCTCATGATTTAAACGTCATCTTCTTCAAGTTAATCTCATACGACTCTCCACTTACCATACTTCTTTTCCCCAAATATGCCAATTTCTTTCTCATCTTAAGTGTGCTGTATTTGTTCTTCCCTCTGTCTTTTCTTATCTACCTCTGTCTCACCCAGGATGCCTTACCAGATAAAGGGCCGGCAACACCCACAGACATCCACTATAAACACAAAACAGGATTATAGTCAAATTATGAGTAAAGTTGAGAAAGATTAAGTATGGATGTGCAGCTACCAGAATTTATAAAAATAAAAGTATGAGGTTTAGCCATATGGAATAGAGAACAATGAATGTTATTTTTTTAACTTAATGCAATTTTAGTAAAGATTTTACAATTTAAAATGACAAAAGAAGAACTAAACACTAATGGAGAAAATTAACAAAGGAAGCTGATAAAAATGGTAGATATTAATATACTGGAAAATTCACAGGGATGTTGTAACCATCTCTGATATGTTTTCAACTTTGAAGATGCTGCAGGTATTAAAAGACCCAGGGTCATGACCTATTATTACATTAGTACATGCATTTTATAAGCCCACAGATCCCAAGAAAACAAAGGCAAGGGCTAAAGGAATTTAACGTAAAAATCACAAGAATATTGCCCAATGCAATTAAGCAAAATTCCTTGACCTCCAGCCTTCCTTCAGGCATGTGGTTTAATTAGCACACACGTGAGGGTCTATGACATTAGGTACAAATAAAGGACACAACACCTACATTCAAATGGCTCACAGATAAACCAACAATAAAGACAGTATGATGGGTACCATGACAAAGATAAAAATCTGGGAGTGGTGAGATTATAGACCAGAAGCCCCTTGCTTACTAAGGTATTGGTGGTATTCAGGGAAGGCTTTCTTGGAAAGTTAATAAATACCTGCGCTGTATCTTGAAGTGTGAGTAGGAATGGTTGAGACAATAAGATGCCTTAGGGTTTAGAGAAAAGCAATATCTCCATGCATTGAGAAGGAAGACTTCCCAAAAGAGACAAAGATTGAATTTGACTTGAAGGATGCGTAGGATGTGCAGAAGCAAAGGTATTCATCTCCTAGAGCTGCCGTAAGAAATTACCATAACTGGGTGACTTCAAACAGAAATGTATTCTCTCACAGTTCTGGAGGCTAAGTCCAAAATCAGATCATCAGCAGGGCCAAGCTCCCTCCAAAATCTCTAGTGAAGACTCCTTCTTTGCCTCTTCTACCTTCTGATAGCTACCGTCAACCCTTGGCATTCCTTGGTTTGTGATGGCACATCTACTGTTTCTTCCTCCATCTCCATATGACCTTCTCCCCTCTGTGTGTCTCTGAGTCTGAATCTCTCTTATATAGACAGCAGTCATTGGATTTAAGGCCCCCTTAATCTAGTATGATATTGTCTTAACTAATTACATCTGCAAAGACCCTACTTCCTCAAATTCTGAGGTTCCAACTGACATAAATCTTGGGAGGACACCATTTAACCCAGTACATCAGATGATATGGAACTATAACAACGTGTGGACCACCCAGAAGCACTTTCAAAAGATTTGGCACCCACAGGTATATAGTCAGAATATTGACTATACCATCAAAATGGTACAGTGATAACATTAATATGGAAATATATATATATTTATATATAAATATTTTATCTATTTTTATTTCCTAATGTTGGAGGAGGTAATCCGAAGAACATGACCACTGGTTGACCTATGAGCTGGACCTGGCCAATCCGATGTTCCTCACCCCGCCCCATCCCCCACTGTCCTTGGAATATGCCCATTATTCCCACCCTAGGAGCTGTTTCAAGGATACTTCCTCAAGAGAGTAAGGTGTTACTGAGACCATCTAGACCGTATATACGTGGCTGAACCCAGTCAAGGCCTCTATATAAACTTGAAGATTCTGGCGGGTGGGTGTGATCTCTCCTAGTCTCACAGCTGCCAAAGACAAGCCTCATATGTAAGTGCCCTTGCTTATCAAACTTGCCAATGTGCAGTGATATGTCTGTTTCCTTGGTCTCCCCCTGCCCTCTGTGTACAGGGACTGGTTTCAGATTGCACACAGAAAGTTCCCACAGTTGCAAACTAACACCTAATTCAGTTAAACTCCACAACTGGTTATCAGTTTTTACAAGTTGTAGCATAAATCATTTATCAACTCAATTTTTTAAATGTCCAAAATGGTCATTGTTGCAATCCTTCTGACATAACGGATGCTGGTTGTGTGAGTCATATTTTGACATAGGAAACCACATCAAACTATTCCAATGACGTTTCCATTGAATCAGTAGTTATTAAGTCACTTATAAGAAGTCAAGATTTCCTTCTAAAATCGACCATATTCATTCCTCTGCTGCTGAATCCTCTCAGTTTCTGCTGAACCAGTAGTAATTGGGCAACAGCAATAGACCAATTTAGCAAAAGGATAGAATTTTAAATAAAAATGTGTCTTAGTTTTTTTATATTTTCAATACCTTTACTATTGACTAAGTCATAAAAATCACTTACTGGAAAGTCATAGATAATTAGTTCAAATATTGTCTTCCTGACCGGAAAGTGGTAGAGTTGTCTGGTAATTCAGATCACCATCTGTAATCTCTATGATTAAATAACTTTTCTCTCCCTCAGTTTCTTCACTTGTAAAGGGGATAGTGATGATAATTATAATACTCTACTGAATTGATTATTCATTTAGAGAGTATATGCCTGGAGAAGAGCAAGTGGTACATAAGTGTTAACTATCATTTTGTTAATAAACTTAATGTTTTTAATATTTATGATAAGTCGGCATTTATGAGTTGTAGTGAATTCCTCCTCTTAAATGGAGATGGGCTTCAACAAGATTGCTAAAAAGAGGAACCCAAAGCCTTGACGTGTCCTCATCCCAAACCACCCGTGGGCACAGCACATGTCCCAGGAGCATCCCCTTCTCCATGCTGGTAGATTACATGATTTACAGCTGGCATCTGCACTGACCTATATGACTGCCCACTCATTTGCTTCTTTGTCCAACCTTGATTCTCTCACAGTCAAAATCTTTGTCTTGGTACTAAAGTCTTTGTACCAAAAAAGGCCATGTGGAGGGAAAGTTGAGAAACACTAGGCAGTGGGGAGTATCCATGGATACAGGTGGCCACATGGACAGCACACACTTAGCACTGGGGTGCCAGTGATGCCATGAAGAGTGCCTCTTCTCTCACCAGGGAAGAGGCCACTCTAGTTGGGGGTCCTATTTGATTGCCTGGCAAACAGCAGCCCAGCAGATGCCAGGATTATGCCCTGGTGGTGCCCACTTGTGGCTCCATTAATCCAACAGGAACGTGGGCAGGGTTTGGAGCAGCATGTAATGATCCCTGGCCAGCCAACAGTGGTGGCCAGGAAGTGGGTGCCTCTGAAAGCTAAATGACATCGTCAGTGAACAATCAGAACAGGCACTAGCCTTAGTGCTGGAGCAGGATCCTGACACCCCACAGCTGTGCTGTTGGTAACCTTTATGTAGCATCACATGGGAATAACTAAGGAGTCCAAAGGAGGAGCTGGGGTGGCTCTGGGCAGGTTTTCAGAGTCCTCACATCCTTTAATATATCAAAGTCCATTTTGAATATCCAAGGGGGGGTATATGGTGTGTGGTGTTTTCAATGTATCTGACCATAGAACTTTTCCTTTTTTAAAGCATCACTTGGAAATTCACTTTAATTCCACACTAATATACTGGGGGAAACATCACAGGTGTTGGACTAGTGGGACCTTGAGCTTACTCCCAGTTCCATCTATTTGACCTCAGACACACCACTTAACCTCTCTAACCCTCATTTTCATGCCATTTGTAAAAGGGGAATAAGATCTACCTTATTATAGCATAAGACTTGGAGAGAAAGGAAATTTTCAGAGACCGTGGCAGAGGAAGGTTTGCCGTTCCCCAATTTGCCACTTCCCATCCTGGGTCTATACTTCCCAGGATCTTTTGCACTTTTGCCCTTGTGTGAAGCCACATCACTAGTTCAGGTTAGTGGAAGGTGGTGACCAGTGACAAACTCCACTTCCAAATCTTGCCCACAGAATCCTCCTATGAACAAAACAATGGCCCTCCTTTCTCCCTCCCTCTCTCTCTCTCTCTCTCTCTCTCTCCCTCTCCCCCCCCCCCACACTGACTCAGTGAAGTCAGTTCTAAGAGGACAGAAGGAAGAAGGAGCTTGTTGTGTCCCTCATTCACTTGTTGAAAGAGAACCTCTAAGGAGAGCCTCCCAGCCAGGAGTACCCATTCCAGACAATGCATGAGCAAGATGCAAACATGTATAATGTTGAATCAGAGATATTTTTAAAGGCTTTGTGATGTTCCTATGATATGAATCATATTCCTATAGTGTGGATGAAAAGTCCAGAGCACATTGCCTGGTAAATTTGTACTAGCTGAGAGACTCTGGAGTTGCTTTATAAAATGGTGATGCTGCTGCTGCTGCTGCTGATGATGGTGGTGGAGGTGATGGTGGTGATGATTAATGTTGCAGAAATATACTCAGAAAGGAACACTTCTTATGATTCAGCTAAAATATCAGGGAAGTAAAACTCTAGGTGCACTGATGTCTCCCAGTGATTTTTTTCAGCCCTGTGCTGTGTGACTATAAAGTGTTGCTTCACTATCTCAGTTTTCTGGGGCTGTCATAGCAAAATACCACAGACTGAATGGCTTAAAGAACAGAAATTTACTTCTCACTGTTCTGGAGGCTGGAAGTGCAAGACCAAAGTGTCAGCAGAGTTGGTTTCTGCAGAGGCCTGACTTCTTGTCTTGTAGATGGCTGTCTTCTCCCTGTGTCTTCACATGGTCATCCCTCTGTGTGTGTCTATGTCCAAATCTTCTCTTCTTATAAGGACACCAGCCATACTTGATTAAGGCCCACCCTAATGACTTCATTTTAACTTAATTACTTCTTGAAAGACCCCATCTCCAAATACAGTCATAAACTGAGGTCCTGGGGGTGAGATCTTCAACATCGAAAGGTTGGGGGAGGAGGGGACACAATTCAGCCCATAACAATTACCAACCTATCCTCTCTCTTCCAAAGAGTTCAGGTAAAGAAAACTTGTCCAGATAATAGCCTTATACTCTTACTGGAATGTTTATCACAAATAAGTTAACATCTCTATTTAAACTTACTATGTGTATGTCAATGTTACTCTCTCTACATGGAGATAATGCTTTATTATGGGACAATGGGAAAAGATAGCTATAGCAAATATAATTGGCTTTTCTCCCTGTTATTCAACTAAAATGCATGTGAGGTATTCATTTAAACATGAAAGAAAGTGAATTTCAGACAGAATTCCTACTGAGCAGAAAGTAAAGCTAACTCCCAATTATGACTAGAGTATCCTTTAATTATTGGTACATCACATGTAGATGTATGATGGGCACTTGTCCAAAGGAGGAACAGTATCTCTGGGGTCTTACAGCCTTTTAGAAACATATCTGGGCAGGAATTTTTTAAATATATTTTTCAGGTCCAAAAACAATGGAAAGTCAGAAAATGAAATTTAAAGAACAATGTCATTTTTCACTGCTTTTAGCAATTGTTGTATTCTAGAAAGATGATCAAGTAGATTTTTCTATTAATAAAATTTATTTCAAAGACATCAGGAGGAATCTTCATGGAACGTAAAGTCACTACACATATTGTTGTAGCAAATACATCCTGACGTGGTTCAGGCAAAGATATCTTCACTTATGCAACTAAGAGTGGGGGGGAACTCACAGCAAAGTAAAATCTTGAACCCACTGCTACCTGATCCCTTGAAAAATCTCTGTTGGAAGAAAGACACATTTAGGAAGTGTCACCTGAGGACCTTGAGGTCTTTTTGTTCCTCTTCTCTGATCTTAAATAACACTTGGATTAAACCCAACAAGCAAAACCCCTGGCCCAGTCCTTTCTCTCTCACCCTGTAAGGCCCAAAAGAAGTTCTGGCCTCACTGAAGCATCCAGGCAGGCCTAGAACATCCTGGGGAGAAGATCTACAGTTTGTACAAACAACAATGCTACGTGACATTTATTGAGAGTGTATTGTTTGCTCAGCACAATTCTGACTTCATAGAATACGGGATTATAAATTTTAGGAGGGCAGTTTCTACGTGTCTTGTTCACTGCTTTTCCTCTAGTGCATTTCAAAAGAACTCAATAAACATCTCATACATTCTTCAAAACAACCCTGTGAGGTTATGATCTTCATCTTAGAGAAGAAGAAAACAAGGCCCAGAGGTCGAGATTTGCCTGGGTTTCAGGTCTAGTAAGAGGCCGACTTGGGACCAAGCTCAGGTCCAGCAACACCCTTAGTCCCAAGCAAGAAATCGGGACTCCTGTCCCAGACCTGGCTCCACAGGGGCCCCACACTTTGTATTGTTGCTTTCCTCAAGAGTTTCTAAGTCCCCTCTGGTTCCTGGGGCTGGCTGAGGTAGGCAGTGCCATCTGGGGGTACCCCTAGCCTGGATTTGGACCTGCATGAAGCCTGATCCCATCTCTCTTTTGGGAGGATGTGCCTGACATTCTGCCCCCCTCATGGGGTCAACCAGATGTCACAGAGATCTCCAAAACACGTGCCTTGTTTAAGTGAGTCACAAGCACCCAATGTGATAAAGCCATGCTCTCCTACATGGGTCATAACTTGTGCAGGATGGGGAACAGAGGTTCCTTGCATAAATGGGACTGCTCTTCTCACTCTTCCCACAGACCCCTCACGTATGTTCCCTGCAACAGGAAGGTTTGTGGAAGGCACCAAGAAAGACATTGCATTCTAGCAATGCAGTCATTACAGCCTGAAGTCTTCAAAGAAGATGTCGCTGGAAAATGTGCCGCTGTATATTTATGATAGGAAATTCTGAGCAGTAAATTTCACATGACCAGAAACAAATTGCCATCCACATTTTCCTGCATATTCTGATAGGATTTGTATGTGAGGTCGTTATCAACAAAGCAAAGTTAGCAACCTCAGAGAGAGTTGCTGAGAGCTGGTATTCCCAGGTGGTCCAGTGGGTGACCAGCGTCAGGAGTGATGATGTCACCAGCATTCAGTAAATGACCTGAGATACCGCAAAGGTGAGACCTACATTAACTCATTATAAAACTCTTTCCCCCAAACCATAACATTGTGAGTAATGGTGGAAGATATGGAATTATGCAGAAATAGTGTGTTTGGGCCCAAAGACAGTGAGGTGGTGCCTGGACACTCTGCAGAATCTTCATGTGCACCGACTTAGCAATAAACAAACAAGTAAGTACTTCTTTTCCATCTATAATTCAAAATCTTAATCAATAAATCACTACAGCTCCCATGAACCCATGAATTTTGTAATGCATTTTTGATAGTCACATTTTTATTGAACTTTTTGATTTTGAAAACTCAAGAGTTCATGCAAAAGTGGGGAGGGGTGAAAATGTCCAGGGTAAGGAGCATACTATATATAACAGTTTTCATACAAATCTGGAATTCTTGTACATGGGGTACTACAATGTGTTTTTTTTAAGAAATATACTTTATTTTTTAATTTAATTTTTATTTTATATTGGAATATAGTTGATTTTCAATGCTGTATTAGTTTTCAGGTGTACAACTAAGCGGTTCAGTTATACATATACATGTATCCATTATCCAAAGAACATCCTTTTTTTTAAAGCAGTTTTGGGTTCAGAGCAAAAGTGAACAGAAAATACAGATTCCCCACATACCCTCTCCCCACACACTGTCTCTCCCACTATCAATATCCTACACGTGTGATATGTTTATTGCAATCAATGAACCAACACTGATACATCATTATCAACCAAGGTCAGCAGGGTGCACGCTTCATGTGATATATTCTATAGGATTTGCAAATATATATAATGACATATATCCATCATTATAATATCATACAGTGCAGTTTCACTGCCCTGAGAATGTGTTTTTTAAAAAATAAACATCTACCTTTATAGAAAAGTTACAAAAGATACTCTTCACCCCACTCCCCCAATGTTAACATCTTACACCGCCATGGTACACTTGTCAAAACTTGGAAATTACCACCAGTACAATATTATTAACTAAGCTACAGGTTTTATTTGGATTTCCCAAGATGTTCCAGGGTCCTATCCAGAGTCCCACATTACATTTTGTTACCATGTCTCCTCAGTTGCCTTCTATCTTTGACAGTTTCTCAGTCTTTCCTTGTTTATTATGATCCTGACACTTTTAAAGAGGACCAGTCAGGTATTTTGTAGAATGTTCCTCCATTGTGGTTTGCCTGATGTTTTCTAATAATTAGACTGGGGTGCAATACGTTTATACATCAAATTGTTTATATATCAAAGTGCACAGAAAACATTTGCCCGGAGCCCTGCACAAACTAGCCATGGCCCTACTCAGGACTACCGTGTTCCAAAGCCCACGATCTTAACCACACACCTTTCCATATAGCCTTCCAACCTCATTCCACCTGCCCCAGTTCCAGGGAGACCAGCTGTCCATTGCCTTTAATCATGATGAGATGTCCTCTTCCACCATCGATTTCATATACACTGCAGTGCCTGTCTTCCTCCTCTCTACCGGGTCTGTGAACCACCCGTGCTTAAATACAATTTGATGCTTCACCCTTCAGGAAGCTTCCCCCTGAAGCTTCTTCCAGCCCACCTTCCTTTTGCATCCGGCTTGTAGCAGAGCCCTTCTTGTGATGCTCTTTCAGTCTTAAGAATCCTTGATACTTTCACCTATTGTTACCTCTTGCTTTTTCCCAGCCAGATTACAAACAGCTTGTGGACAGGAATGCTGCAGTATTTTCATTAGTTTTCCACATTGCTTAGCCCAATGCTGTCTATTTAACAAGTCTTCTGTGAATAGTTGGAAAACGACTATTGAAAGAAGAGGTTTCATTTTTGTCCTTCAGAAAACCACACAAGTCATGTAAGATTTTTCTTCTAGAAGACTAATGCTGAATCAATTTTGATTACATTACACTGACTTTCTCTAGGGATTTTTTTTTTTTTTTGCAGAAGCGCAGGGTAAAATGTTATTTAAATGTTCATAAAGAAGAGTGATTTCATTCATTCATTTATTCATTCATTCAATAATTAGTTAATAATTAATAATTCATTCAATTAATTCATGGGATGTAGTACTTCCCATGAATTAGATGCTGTGATAAACATAATTGGAATAAACATAAAAGACATACCTCATTCTCGAAATATTCATAGACTACCTGGAGGGAGAGGAATCAGAAAACTAAACAGAAGCACAGGGAAACCAAAGTAAGGGTAAGGCAGGGAGGGAGGGAGGAAATGACTGACATTCATTTGATTCTTATTGTTTAGGGTTAACATTCAGCTATCGAATTTTGTTTTGTTTTCCACCACCTTGCAGTGGCCATAAGCTCTAAAACCTATGAATGTACAAGACACATTTGCTTATCTTTTTCTTTTAAATTAACGGTTGATCCACACAGAGAATTAGAGAATTGGATGGAACTCAAACATAAGTTAATTGTACCTGGAAATTTTATACATATCTATTTCTCTTTTGTCTGGAACACTTTATAAGGTCATCACTTTCATAATGGAATATTCACAAAATTAATTATAAACAGCTCATCAAAATTAGATAATTAGTTACAATACACTTTGCTAGTAATTACTTTTAGCCAAGCCTGTGGGCATAAGACTTTGTGTTATCAAGTCCACAGTGGGGGAAGGATGCTGGGGTCAGTCCCCACTGATGTAGTCACTGTAGGTACAGCTTATTAGGCTTTTCTTGTTAAACCAGTCACAGGTGTGCTGTGGCTATGGGTAAGCCAGTCATATCCAGTCTAGAGGTAGAAATGAGGTTGTGATTGAAGAACCAGGGCATTTTCTCCTGTTAAACTAATACAAAAACCCCTGGATGACGAGGCAGATGAAACTTAATCTCCATTAGCATCTTGGGAGACACTTTTTTTTTTTTGCAAAGGAAAATGAATATTTATTAAATCTCCAGATTGGGAAGGGTCTCCACGTTTAACAGGAAAAGATGGGGGGTGGGGGAAAGAATGGCATAGGAAAAAAGCAATTTGTTTGGTTACTTAAAAAAGCAAAACCCATAACCAAAATTTAAAGGCACATTCACACAACTGCATATACAAGTGCCCAACAATCATTCAGAAAGAACAATGATCAACGTCACTAATAAACAAAGAATTCAAAGCTAAAATAGGATTCCACTTTCACCTATTATTGCGAGGGTTGGGGGATTTTTTGTTTGTTTCTATGGCTTGTCTTACTTAGCATCTTGGGAGGCACTTTTTAACATATATTTTCTAATGTGGAAAATAAATTGAGTCGTGTCACAGAGAGAAAGGAAGTGTATAAAGGGAAGAAAACTGGGGAAAGTGGACGAGTTCCAAGGACCAACCTCTTCTGCTTTGTACTTTGCATTCAGAACCTGATTCTAGATCAGGAGATAAGAGAAATTTGGCTCCAAAAAAGTAACTTTTCAAACACTTGGCCTTCTGACCCCCAAATTGAAATTTAAAGTGATGTGATTGATGTATTTTATCTGTGTCTTTGGATAAGACCAAGACAACATAATTGCAGTTTCTTTTTTTTTTAAGGATCCAAAAAACTGCATTTGAGTGAAGTGATTAACTCTTTGTTAAATCTTGATCAAATGTCCTCCAAAGTAAAAAGAAGGTCAAATTAAAAGCTGTCCTTAATTAAAATGAATGAACAGAATTGATTTAATAAAACTGTAATGTTGTTTAATGACTGTGGGAGATTGTGTTCAGGGCAGAAAACTGACATTTTGCCGTAATCAATGCACATTTTATTAAAATCAATGTGGTCTATTATGTAAGTCCTATTGAAAGGAAATTCAATAAAGTTCAATTTATAGAAGGTAACCAACTCTAATTCAATTGAAATTTAACCTGATGGTGGCTACAAGTGTTCATTCAACACGTATTTACTGAGTGCTTACTATGTACTAGGCACTTAGGAAGTATTTACCAAAAGTCACTTTCCTTCCCTTAAGGTATGTAGCATGAGTAAGTAGCTTAACATTTTGCACTAAATTCAAGTGCACCTAAATGTATAGTATTTCACTAGCATATTAAAGAACTATTTCTGTTACATTTTAAATAAACTTCACCTTGAAAAAAAAATGTTGAATGCTAATGGCCTTCCCAATTCTAATAAGTGACTCTAGTTGTTAAAGGAAAGTGGAATGGTCTCAATTTCAAGTTCAAAGGGAATTTTGGGGACTGGGAAAAAATAAGGTTACCTATACTTTACAGTGTGCGTAGCCTTGTGTCTCCTGGGTTTTCCTTTCCTACAATAAAAATTAGGCTTCTAGCCATGCCTATTTTTCATTTTAGCTTCCAAGAGTCTAAGCTGCTCGAGTCCAGGAACCAGGTGGGGGACTACAGCTTGTTACTAGTCTCCTGCCTTCACCTTGATCTTGACTGCCCATTAAAACTTCTGTTTCCCTGAACCTGACTCTTGATTCTTATTGATATTGCATTTCATTCTATGACTTTTGCTTTTAATGTAATACCTCAGAACCATTAAGGAACAAAGTGATTGAATAAAGTAAAATATAACTTTTTAAAAGACCTTTTAACCATTTAAGGGATAAAACAATATCTTAGTCATCATTTCCCTGCAGTACTTCACTCAATTCTTATCATATAGCAGATACTCATTAAATTCTTCTTATAAACAACAAGGTCTTACTCTATAGAACAGAAAACTACATTCAATATCCTGTGATAAACCATAATGAAAAGAATATGAAAAAGAATGTATATGTATACATATAGCTGAATCACTTTGCTGTACAGCAGAAACTAACACAACCTTGTAAATCAACTATACTTCAATAAGATAAATTTTAACAGTAAAATAAATAAGCTATAAGGATACATTGTACAGCATAGGGAATGTAGCCAATATTTTATAATAACCATAAAAAATTCTTAAATTTAGTATATAACTTTATCCATTAGTTCAACAAGTATATATCCTGAGCATTTACTATGTTCTGGGAACCTTATTAAATGCTGAGGTTACAGGTAGAAGTTAGATAGGAGTTGTCAGAGTTGGCTAACTGCTATAACAAAAACCACATCTCAGAATCCTACAGCAAGCACTGTAGCAAGCACTGCACTCATGGTGCAGTCCTGAGCCAGGAAGGAATGCTCCTTGTTTCATCACAGAAACTTCACTATTCTCCATATGTAGTCCCCAAGGTGGCCCTGGGAACCAAATCCAGTTGGAAGATGGGGATGGGAGAAATTGTAGAGACTCCTGTGAGAGGAGGTTAGGACTAGCCCCAAATGGCCAGCCACTTCCATTCACATTCCTGCAGCCAAAATTCAATCCCAAAGTTCCATCTAACTTTAGAAAGTATGTATTTGTTGAAAGGGTCTGGGACCTGTCTTCCTGGGTGAGCAGGAGGAAAAGGACACCGGCTTGGTGAGCATCAAGCACTATACCCCTCGTGGTCCACCCTTCTGGTTGCCATGGATCCCATTCACCAAAGCCCCCAGAAGACAACATGAAGAGCCACGTGACTGCTAGTGGTCCAGTGAGAGTCACCTGCCCACCACAGATACATACACACTTGATAAGCAACAGTGGGCCAGGGTCAGGAAATTGACAATACAAATTCCCCATTGAACATGAAAGAATGGAAGACACACAAAAGCACTAGCCCAGTTATGAGATCCAGCTGATTCAGGGGATGAGGGATGCTCCTTGATTCGGCTTTGATTCTGTTTTCCGGGAGGAATGTCTCTGTCCACTTTCCGTTCTCCTCTTTGCCTTATCTGAAGAGGGTTTGGGAAGGTATGTCTTCCTTGGGAATGTCACAACATACCCACCCTCTTCTTGCCATAGGAAACTTAGCGTCCTAAACGTCAAACAGGCACAGGGTTTTTTAATTGACGGATGGAGATTCTTTTTGTCTAGTTTTTTGTATTTTCCAGGATTGCAGTTTTGTTGGCAATAAAGCCTGTTCAAAAATGCATTTAGATTCTGATTTAATTCCAGTTGACCCATGTAGCTCTAACTACACCCAAAGTTCTTCCTGAGATAGTCTCAACCCTGGTTTTCTTTGCATTTTTAATTTCTTTGTTTTTATTTATTTATTGAGGTATAATGACATATAACATTATATTAGTTTCAGGTGTACAACATAATGATTGGATATTTCTCTATACTGCAAAATGATCACCACAATAAGTCTAATTAACATCCATCACCACACATAGTTACAGATTTTTTTCTTGTGATACGAACTATTCTATTCTCTTAGCAACTTTCAAATATGCAATAGAGTATTATTAACCTTAGCCATCATACTGTACATTACATCCTCATGACTTACCTATTTTATAACCGCAATTTTACACCTTTGACTCCCTTCCACAATTTCACCTACATCTCACGCCCTAGCAACCACTAATCTGTTCTCTGTGAGATGTCAAACCTGTCAGTCTTAGTCTGCCTTGGATGCTGTAACAAATATCATAGACTGGGTGGCTTAAACATTTTTATTTCTCATAGTTCTGGTGGCTGGAAAATCTAAGATTGAGTTGCCAGGTGATTTGATTCCTGGTGAGAGCCTTCTCCCTGGTTTGCAGATAGATGCTTTCCTTCTTGCTGTGGCTTTACATGATGGAGAAAGAGCATCTGTCCCATGTCTCTTCTTATAAATGGCTCTAATGAGGGCACCACCTTCATGACCTAATTACCTCTCTGTTGAGAGTATAGCTAAGCTACTCCATGGTATCGCTGCTTCGGCCTCCATCTTGCTTGGCGTCCAATTTTTCAGCCGTGTGGCCCGCAGGGACCTTAAACTGAAACTGGCCCCTCATACAAACATGTGCCCTAGATAGCAGTCCTCCGAGTCACAAGCAAATGTAAGTTCCTGATATGACCTCCCAGGGGCCCTTGTGATCCCCAGTCTCCCCTGTCTCCCAGGGCCTGCCCCTTACACACCCTTCAGATAAAGCCCCCATGAAGCGTACTAGAAGCTGGCACTTTGCTTTCAATTGACCAAACCAGCCTTGTCTTAAGAACCCCAAAGCACCCCACCCACAGACCCTCACAAGGTATGTGTACTAGGGCCTGTCTCTCTCTGTCTGTACTCTGCCTTGACCTCACTGGTGGCCTCTTGAGGCATTCCAGATACTTCTTCCGGGACCCGCAAGTAATAAACTTCCCTATTTCAATCTCTCTTGTGAACTGTTGTTGAAATACAGCTCACCATCCAGAACCTTGGGCTCCATTTAACCAAGTATTAATTTGACAAATTCATAACACTCCCAGAGGCTCCATCTCCAAACACCGTCACACTGGGGACTGGGGCTTCAACATTTGAGTTTTAGGGGGACAAATATTCAGTCTATAGCAGTCCTATTTCTATACTTCCTGACCCCAAATCTCATGCATTTGAGTGATATGGAAGGAGCTGAGACCAGACTTGATCAGATTGCCCAGGTGAAGTCAAATGAGGGTGCCATGGGAAGTGTCATTTTAAGCTTTTCAGAATCTCCAGTCAGACACGTACACAAAGAAGAAGGTTGGAATGGTGTTTAATGAGCCAATCCACAGCATCACCAGTGCTGCTAATCAACCATGGGCACCCCAGCAGAGCAGATATTGTTAAAGTATTATTTTATTCCAACTGAATACTCTTTAATGACCCTCTCATCTGTGTTTATTCTTTTGTAATTGAGTCATCCTTTAAAATACTTGGATGAATTTCACACACACAAAAAATGTGAAAGCCAATACTTGGCTCATGGGCTTCACAATGCTGTGTCTTTGCTCAAATGATACCTTTTCCTGAAATGTCTTTCCTATCTTTTCTGGCAAGCACCTGCTAACGTTCCATCACCTGAGCCTCATCTCTTCTTTGAACTCTTTTCTGATATGGACAATCCTTACCCACAAAAGGAAATGACAACTATCTCGTCTTTGCCCACCAGCTATGACTTCTGGAATGCTCCTGAATTTTGTAGCATTTACTTGTTTGTGAGTGAGTTTACCCAGCCTCCATCCCCTCCACCTGCCCCCAGAGCAAACACAGTATCTCATACACCTCCCAGCCACCAGCGTTTACTTGGAACACGGTAGGTATTTAAGATGTCATGTTGAACAAATTAATAATATGCTCCATACTAGTCTTTGCCCATATGGAGAAACTAAGCATTCAAAGTGATGTAAAAGTGCTTTGTAACCTAAACCTCCAAGTTAGAAGAGGGGTCCCTTGGTGGTATCAATTTAAAGCAGGACACCTTCTAAAATGTATGTCACTATCAGATGGTTGAAGTCTTTCTCTTGTAAGTTTGCTGGCTGTGTGGTTTATCTGAATTTCCTTATTCACCTGCATTTCCCTCGTATACCAGGCTTAAGTCCAATCTCTGCAGAGTTCCTCCCATTCCTCCTGTATGAATTAAACTGAGGGTGCTCATCTTTTTGTCAAAGTCACCTGACAGATTTGCTACAACAAATGAAAACACTAAATAAGCAGTTCCCATCTATTTTTTATGGCTGATGTTCATTCCCAGCAAACAGCTAATGTTATCCCAGGATGAAAGCAACTATAATTCCTGAAGTTTTCATTTTGTTGTAAATCATAGTGAATATTTCCATTGTGAGATGTTTTTAATGTCAAGCAATAGTTAAAATACATGTACCTGTATTTTTAAAATTCCTTAGAAAGTGTCACAACCAAGTTTGGATCCGGAAACAATTGCAGTGAAGATGGCCGTAGGAAGCATCATAGAAGAGTTAAAAATATCACCCGAAACATTTAACCTAGTCACACTTTCTAAATAAATATATAAGCATAGATACATATATAGACAGATGCAATCAAGGGGTCAAATACAAGGTGCTTAATTACAGATGTCTCAGCTCCTGTCAATAGCAAACTTTCATTTTTTTACCCATCTCCAAGGTCATCTCTACAACTAGCAGCATTTCTGAACCTAAGACCTTATGGCAGCAACTATTAGAGGCTCACAAACTCACCAGCCATCCAAACCCTCCACATCTCCCTGGGGAAACTTGACCAGAAGAGCCAGGGTGGATGGAAAATAATTCTGGGGGGCTAACAATGATAGTAAGAGCTAATGGTTATTAACAGCCTCTTATGCATTATCTCCTTTCATCTTCATGACCAAATTTGAAACAGGTGCACTGATTAGTAACATTTTATAGATGGAAGAATTAAGGCTTAGAAAGATTAAGTAACTTGCCCCAAATCACACAGCTAGAAAGTGACAGAGGGCTTGAAAAGAGAGGACTTTCAATTCAATTTGAAGAGCAATGTAAACAAAGATGCCGAAATGCTCTATATAATTTTCTGTCTTCATTTTTGAACTTGCATTTAAAAGACAGCAGAGTAATAAAGGTCATTCATGTAAGTCGACTTTCTCCTCACTAGAGTCATTTTTCAGTTTTTTGGAAAATCCAACAAAATTCTATCTGCTCATAATGTGCCTAAAAATCTGACTGGGAACAGTTTTGACCCCTACAACACAATATCTATGTTCACCTGAGTTGGATGTGACTAGAAATTTGCCATACGTCAAACTTCTTTTGACCTCTCCCAACTCCAAAATTCCTAAAAAGGAAATAATGAGAAGATAGGAATTTCAAAATGTCGTGTTGGTAAATATCACATCAATTACACATTACTTTTACTTGAGGATCTATTGGTTCAATTTCTTAAGCACTACCTGCTATGTTACAGTAATCTGTGCAAGGATATCTGTATAGACTATCTAATTTCATCTTTGCAATATCCATATATGTGAAAAAGTTTTAAAAGCAGAGGTTAAATAAAGTGTCTAAGGTCATAGAGGGCTTAAGAGGAAGAACCAAAATTTCAACATAGGTCAAACTGCCTGTACGATACATCTTCAACCCCGGCTCCTCAAATGAGATTAACACAAAAAACTTAGGCAAAAGACTCAGCACTGGTCTTTTTAGCACTTCCTCTCCATTTGTTTCCTGCTTTCTTTTTTAACTTGGAAACACCTTGCACAAATGCATCCTCTGATTTTTTTCTGAGGTGCTGAATAAACAGTTTTGGTGATGTGTGGCCATGATTGCATACTTGTCAGAATCCAATTATTAAACTGATATTTAGGTATTTATTGCTGTCATAAGAACTCTGCACAATGGCTTTGAAAAACTGCCCTGACTTACGGTTCATATCTGAGACTTTATCAAATGCACATTTTTTATTATAATGTAGGGGCCAAGAGGTTACAGACACATTGCATTCGTATTCGATAACACTCTATAGTCTTGAAATTAAAATACTGGATTAATTTTAGGGAAATTTCTTCCTGCTTATATTTCTCATTCTAAAACCATAAGTCATCTATGAGAGGAATGTGTCAGTTTCTAAACAGGAGAGACAGTTTAAGAACTTTGAGAAAATGGCCAGTCAAACATGGAGATAAGGATTCATACTGTACTACACATCACACAAATGCAAGGCATCATTTGTGTTCAGCAATTAATAATGGTGTATTTGATTCCAATGGAGCTTCCTCTGAACATACATCTAATTACTAGAACATCTACTAAGAAAATTTTGGATAATACGTAATGCTCAAGATCATTTCTTTTTTCATTTATCAACATAAAAGAGGTGGAGCCCAGAACCCTCCTTCTTTAGGAAATGTTTGTACGGAGCCATAACAGCTGTCATAAAAATTCAGATAAATTATGTGTCTCCAAACAATAAATTTACCTGTAGTTACAGAAGCTCTCCCAGGTAAGCCTCAAAGAAAGTTTCTAAAATGATCATCTGCATGTCCATTGTTTCCTTCTTCTCATCCGTGACACCAATTACTCCCAATCACTAGGATCTTCATCAAGGAAAGAGGTGAGATAAATGAACACCCCCTTCTATCACTGACCAAGTGTTCTGTTCTTTTCAGAGATCCCACTCAACTCCCCTCCAACCAAGGATCTATTACTGGCAGAAAACATGCCCTGGTCCACTCAGAATTTTAGAAATGGAAACAATGACACTTCAATGACTGTAGATTCTAGCACTCTAAGCTCCAAGCCAGAATTGGCCCTCTATCACCCATCTTCTTCTGGTAGCTCTAAAAACAGCTCTAAAGTGGGAGCTCATTATTCCAATCTCCCCACAAAAGCCCAATGTCTGGTGTATTCCTAAAGGAAGAATATAAAGATGGAGCATCAAGTAGAGTTGTTGACTGTAAATGTACACCTGTGAAGAAAGAAAGGTGATAGTCAATGGTATATCAATGGTATAGATGAAGGAGGATGGGAAAAAGAAAGGTACCAATACACACTGCATACATGTAAGGTACCTAGGGCTGAGCTACAAGCATCCTGTAAGTCAGGGTACCAACCTCAGCACTATTGACATTTGGACTAGATAATTCTTTGCTTTGGCGTCTGCAATGGACATTGTAGGATGTTTAGCACCTTCCCCGACCTCTGGTACTATGCCAGTAGAACCACCCCACCCCAGTTTTAAACAATCAAAAATGTTTACAGACATTGCCAAATATCCTGTGGAGAAAAACTGGCCCTGGTTGAAAGCCACAGCCATAAGGTATACAAATTAATCTCAACTCTGCTCACAAGGAAGGCATTAAAATGCTTCTTTCACCAGGGAAGAAATAACTGAGACAGTGAACACTTGCTTAGAATTTATTATGGGCCAGGCATCCTTGAAAGTAGTTTATTTATAAATCCACCTATCCGTCATATAATCCCCATGGGTTTATATAAAACATAATAAATATTTTCATCCCCATTTCACAGATGAGGAAACTGAGGCACAGAACAGGTAAGGAACCTGTCTGAGGTCATATTTCTAGTACAGTACTCCCTCAGCATCTGTGGGGAATTGGTTCCAGGACACCTCGCAGATACCAAAATCCCTGGATGCTCAGTCCCTTATATAAAATGGCACGGTATTTGCATATAACCTACACACATCCTCCTGTTTACTTTAAGTCATCAATAGATTACTTATAGTACTTCATCCAGTGTAAATGCTATATAAATAGTTGTAAATACAACATATAAGCTGTCTAAACAGTTCCCAGTATGCAGAAAATCTAAGTTTTGCTTTTGAAACTTTCTGGATTTTTTTTTTGATTATTTTTGATCTAAGGTTGGTTGCGTCTGTGGATGCAACTCATGGATCCAGAGGGCCAACTGAACTCATGGATCCAGAGAGCCAATTGTAAGAAACAGCCAGTATTCATACCCAAGCAGTGTGTGTCCCTTTGCAGGGCAGCTGGTTTCCTTGGCTTGCCCAGGTTGGTGTCACTGCAAAAGGAGATTGGGAATTCCACCCCAAGGTCATTGTCCTTCCACTGCATAAAGCTGTCTCTAAAACAGAAGGAGAGATGGTACACACGATGACGAAACAACTGTATTTCCAATGAGAAAGAATAGAATCTTCCATTTTGTCAGCCAAATCTAGCATGTGCTCACCACACCCACACAGAGTCCATGGAATTTAAGGAAGCAGTCGGATGTCCCAGGGAAGGATAGGCAGTGTCTTCCCCAGGAAACACCTGCTAACCACCTTTCCCGTGTTCACATTATCCCTCTTTGGTCACCCATCTCAAAGAACACATTCCACCATAGATCATTTGTCTACAAGAATGGATAGTTAATTTTATATGCCCACTTGTCTGGGCTAAGGGATACTCAGAGAGCTGATAAACATTATTTCTGGCTGTGACTGTGAAGTTGTCTGTAGAAGAGATCAGCATCTGAATTGGGAGATTGAGTAAAGGAATCACCCTCACCAATGCAAACAGGCATCATACAATCCATTGAGGGCCTGAATAGAACAAAAAGGCAGAAGAAGATCAAATTTGCTCTCTTTTCTTGAGCTGGGACATGTATCTTCTCCTGCCTTCTGACATCGAAGCTCAGGTTTCTTGGGCCTTTGGACACAGATCAGGACTTACACCACCAGCCCTCTGATTCTCAGGCCATCAGACTTGCACTGACTTATACCATCAGCATTCCTGTTTCTCCAGCTTGCACATGACAGATGGTGGGACTTCTCAGCCTCCAAATCGCATGAGATAGATAGAGAGATGATAGGTAGATAGATAGATAGATGATAGGCAGATCGACAGACAGTAGAGATAGATAGATGATAGATTGATAGGTAGATAGGTAGATGGATAGATAGATAGGCAGATAAACAGTAGAGATAGATAGATAGATGATAGCTAGATAGGTAGGTAATAGATAGATAGATAGAGACAGATATGGAAATTTATTATAGAAATAATATACAATGTATTTTATATGTTAAAATAATAGTAATATTAATTAATAATATAATTAATTATATAATACCCAATAATATATATTTTCTATTTATTTTATATATTTATTTCTATATTTCTTATGTTATTTTATACCTAATATATTATATAATAATCAATTTTATTATTAATTAATATTAATATTCTATTAACATATATAAAATATGTTGTCTATTATTCCTATAATAAATCTCCAACTATATCTCCTCTTGGTTCCATTTCTCTGGAGAACCCTGACTAATCTAGTGTCCTAACTGGTTCTTTGTATAATAGAGAAGCAGAAATATTGTCTGAATTGTTCAGTTATTAATTAATAATTAACAAACAAGCAAGAAAGCCTACTTCCTAAGTGTACAGGATCTTGAGGAAGAAAAGCTCAGGTTCAAGTTCTAGCTTCTCTATTCACCAGCTCTGAAGGTCAAGAGTTCCCGTGTCATCAGGTGAGGCGGGGATAACAGCACCATTTCATAAAGGTCACCTTAGACAATAGATGAAAACCCCGGCTGAGCGGCTGGGAGGTCAAGCCCTTTGCAGTTTGGACAAGGATGTGGATGGATGAGGGTTTAGACAGTGAGAGTGGATGTCAGGCTTCCTTCTCACAACAGCCTTTCTTCACCAGGACAGAACGGGAAATACAGGTGACCCCACTGTGCTCTTGATTAGCAGGTTCCAGACCCATTGTAGCATCTTCTCTCTTCCCAGAAATGAGGCAGCCTATTGATTCTACTTTGAAAAATCAAGATCTCATTTCAGGGAACATAACTCCCTTCCCTTTGCTCACAAAGAAGCAAGCTAAAAAATAGAAATACCTCTGCATCCCTCTAAAGCAATGATGCAAATAGGTTGAGGCAGTAAAAGTGACTGCTCCAGGATTCCATTTTTGCAATAACCCTTCTCCCTGGGGCATCAATATTAATCCAGTCATGCTTTCCAGGAGGGTGAATTGCTAAATCTGTAAAGCCCCCAGGGACAGCTTAACTGCCAGCCATCAACTTCAGGATCACACAGTGATGCATAGCCCTCCTGGGTAGAAATTATAGCAGATGCAACTCCACACCTCCTAGTAGGCAGAGGCCGCTGGGGGGGATAGTCAGGAAGGAAAGACACTTGGGAATGCATGTATAGGACTTCCTACTTTCACCAGCCATTTAGGCAACATGAGCCACTCCACCAGACTCCCTAAACCATCACTTAAATTCTCATCATGTCCTCCCTACCCTCCACAAACACTTACTCCTTCTGGCATTCTGACAGAGAGAAAAACCAAGAAGACAAGTGGCCAAGATTCTGCAATTTATATGGCAGCCACTTGCAAGAAGGTGCTTAGCTAATGCCTGCCCTCTTCTCTTCTTCAAGAGCTCTCAAGGTCTACTCTCTGCACCTTCTCCCCATTGGTGCCTTCCCCACCCCTCTCCAGCCCCAAATGCCAAGTGAGGGCTTCTCCTGAGTCCTGTCCCTTTTCTTTTCTTCCAGAAAATTGCTACTGTGGAGCACAGGTATCTTAATTATCTACTTTGAACTGAGAAGCATATTCTTATCTAAGAATCAGAATACTATGTTGATATTTCCCAAAATGTAAGTGTAAACAGATACCTCTAAACACTAAATAGAGTAATACTAATAAATAGCACATTCAAAGATAAAACCTGTGGGGTCAATGTTTCTAGATTTTGTTATGCTTTTTCCTTTCTTTTACTGATCTCAATCACAGCTGACTATAATCTTGTTAGATTCTCTAGTCTTGGAGTAGAATTATCTTTTGTAATTCCTTAACCATCTCTTCTTAGAGTCAAAACTGTCCTAGGACATCAAGAGAGGATTCTACTTTGCCATCAAAAATCCCTACAGTTGGGCTTCCCTGGTGACACAGTGGTAGGGAGTCTGCCTGCTGATTCAGGGAACATAGGTTCGTGCCCCGGTCCGGGAGGATCCCACATGCCACGGAGCGGCTGGGCCCGTGAGTCATGGCCGCTGAGCCTGCGCGTCTGGGGTCTGTGCTCCGCAACAGGAGAGGCCACAGCAGTGAAAGGCCCGAATACTGCAAAAAAAAAAAAAAAAAAAAAAATCCCTATGGTGATACCTGTCATATGTCTTTCAAGAATTATTCCAGCGACACAGCCTGTTGTTGAAGCCATTTACTAAAGGTTTTACTGCCCTCTATTAAACCTTCCAGAATATACAGAGAAAGAGGAGACAAAATCTACCCTTGTGATGAAGTACCTAACAACCCAGGAAGAGCAGAAATGACTTCCAATCAAGAAGACATTTTATACTTAACTCCTTAAATTGGATTAAACAATCTACAGATGAACATGTATTTTCCGTGGCTGCTGATGCCTGGATGGATGAAACCTCATCCACAATCTCACTTCCTACAGCAAGTGTTTGAGCTCAGAAGCAACCAGCTTCTATTAGTCTCCAGGTACCATTTAAGATTCTAACAAACCAGAACCTCTGAAAAGCAAATTTAAACAAGGGTTTAACTGGCTTCTGTTTGGTTAGGGTCAAGATTTAAAATATCTCCATCACTTTTTCCCTAGAGATATTTGCCTTTTAACAAGGATCCCTGATTTGGCAAGCCGAAGCAATACATTTCTCATGTTATAATGTTAAACAGGATCTGTCATTGAGGGAGCTATAACTATTACCAAGGGGAATGCATCCTTTCATTCATAACATATTTATTAAGGGCCTACTACGTGTCAGGCACTGTTCTGGGGGATTGAAAATATAGTGAACAATGCAGACTAAAATCGCCCTCCTCAGGCTTCACTGGTGGCACAGTGGTTGAGAATCTGCCTGCCGATGCAGGGGATACGGGTTCGAGCCCTGGTCTGGGAAGATCCCACATGACGCAGAGCAAGTGGGCCCATGAGCCACAACTACTGAGACTGCGCATCTGGAGCCTGTGCTCCGCAAAAAGAGAGGCCACAACAGTGAGAGGCCTGCACACCGTGATGAAGAGTGGCGCCTGCTTGCCACAACTAGAGAAAGCCATCGCACAGAAATGAAGACGCAACATAGCCAAAAATAAATAAATAAATAAATTTATTTTTAAAAAGCTCAGCTCTCTTCTACTAGCCACAAAAAGAAATAGAGTATTCATAAGGGAGCAGTCAAATGTGGCTATAAGAACCCAGATCCAGCCTTCCTTTTAAAAAAAGAAAAAGAAAAAAAATCCCCCTCCTCAAAAAAAGAACCCTCCTACACTCTTGGCAGGAATGTAATTTGGTACAACCAGTATGGATGTCCCTTAAAAAACTAAAAATAGAGCTGCCATATGATCCTGCAATTCCAACCTGAGCACATATCCAGAAAAGATGAAAACTCTAATTCGAAAGGATACATGCACCCCAATGTTCACAGAAGCACTATTCACAATAGCTAAGACATGGAAATAACCGAAATATCCATCGACAGATAAGTGGATAAAGAAGATGTGGTACGTATAGACAATGGAATATTACTCAGCCATTAAAAAAAGAATGAAATAATGCCATTTGCAGCAACGTTCATGGACCTAGAGATGATCATACTAAGTGAAGTAAGTCAGAAAGAGAAAGACAAATACCATATAATATCACTTATATGGGTAATCTTTAAAAAATGATACAAATGAACTTATTTACAAAACAGAAATAGACCCACAGACATAGGAAAGCAAACGTATGGTTACCAAAGGGGAAAGGGGGGAGGGATAAATTAGGAGTTTAGGTTTAACAGATACACGCTACTGTATATAAAATAGATAACAAATAAGGACCTACTGCATAGCACAGGGAACTATACTCAATAGTTTTAATAACCTATAAGGGAAAAGAATCTGAGAAAAACATATCTATATAACTCTATCTAGCTACCTATATAATTGAATCACTTTACTATATACCTGAAACTAACACAATGTCAATCAACTCTACCTTAATTTTGAAAAAATGAAATAGAATAAAATCCCCCTCTTCATGGAACTGGAAAGTTGTGGAGACTTCTAATTTTGGAAGGTAGGGTTATATTTTTATTTCAACATCTTGTCTGGTATCTGACTTTGTGACTGCTCCTTTTCTAGCCAACATGCATTTAGTGTATATTATGTGACCAATGCTGTAAGACCCAAAATGATGGTCTTGATTCTTACTCATGGGAAATCACAGTCCCTGGCTCTAGCCAGTTATAGCTGCTGCAGTTCACATCCAAACAGAGCAGGGGAGCAACAGAAGATGAGTACAAAGCTAATTAGAGGAGGCAGGAGAGGCTGATTAGAGCAGATGCTGCTAGAGCGGAGTCTTGGCACATGAGTAGCTGAGCCCCAGGTAGAGGGAGACAGGTGTAGGGGTAATGGAAGAGATGGAAACTCCAGGCAGAACAAGCAGTGTGGACGAAGACAGAGAAAGAAAATGCAGCCTGGTGTGTCTGTAACGGCCAGAGGTATTAGTGGTTCTTTATCCCAAACCAGAGATGAGGTCCTGTGGAATAAATGCTCAACGCTTTCTCAGCCTCCTCTTGGGGTGGATGGGTACCAACTCACAGCCCATGCTGCTTCCAAGAAAGAAGTTTGAATTCTCCATAAAGTCCAGGAAAACATCAAGCCCACATGCTTCTGTGAATAGAATATTTAACCTTGAGTCAGGGAAGAAGTGTTTTGGGTCTTGAGGGACAGAAGTGATGCAGGGCTCAATGCAGAACCCAAAAGAAGACGGCAGGTCCTTGAGTTTTAGGAAAGGCATCTTTTTTAGGGATTTAGGCAGGTAATTTTGATGGTCAGCCCTTAATCTGCCTTCAAATACATCCTTTGGTGATAGGACTGCTTGTCTCCTCTGTTTAGTTTACTGTGGGGAACTAAATATGCCTTTAATATTTATCTGTGCTGTGAAAACTGCTTCTACATGCAGCCCTTTGAGGGAAATAGCCAAGATCAATGAAAGGCTGACATATACTAAATGAAGAAACAAACAAAAATATTTATTTATCTGTCCACAGACCACAGGGTCTCCTGAGGGTGAGAACAATTTGCCAGCAGCACTATAGAACTCCAAGCAGACGTTGACTGTCTCTGTGAAGGCCAGGGCTGTACTGATTTGTTTCTTCCTTTATATGAGAAAGATCTATGCAAAAACATAATCAAAGCAAAATTATTTATATTTTAAATGCAGTTTCTTCATGACTTCTGGGAGTCAATGTCTCAAACTTTATTTTGTTTGGGGTTATAATAACTAGGCCATTGAGTACTAGGTGATTTAAATACTTTATCTTATTAAATTCAGACTCCTTCCATTTCAGTACCATTACTGACATTTCACACATTATGAAACAAGCGAGGTGAGAGCTGGGAGAGTGGGCTACCTTGCCCAACAGCCTCAGCAGCAATGGTTCGGTTTGCAAGATTCATCTGGCTTCAAACACGATGCCATTTTTCCATAAATATCACTCTCCGTGAGTTTCGAACATGACTGAATATATAAAACTGTAACACATAACATGAATACTGCATGTCTTAGGTGAGTTTCCCCAGAAGCAAATCCTGAAACAAGAATCAAGAGCAAATTATTGATTAAGGAGAATCTAGTAAAAGAAAGACAGACAGAAAAGGAGAAGAAGACAAGTAAAGGTGTGAGTTCAGACAACACCCTACAGAAGCCGCTTCAGCTGATCTTGCAGGGGAAATCGGGAATGTAATTTATGTTTAGGGACGTCCCACCCAGGTGAGGAAGCCAGGTCTCCATGACTTTGCAGCTGTAGGTGACCAGGAAGGGTTACCCTGGGATGATGTAGACTGCAGGAATCATTCCGTTGGCCTGAAGACAGTACTTGAAATAAGGCAAGAACCCACCAAACTGAGGGGGGAATTGCATAGAAACATTAAAATGGATCTCAGAGGAGGCATGCAGCTCACCAACAAGGCTGTAATATTTCAAAGGAAATGCTCACCACCAAACATAGGAGCACGGGTTCATTCTCCAACAGGTAGATCCACAAAGAGCACCAGTACAAGCCCCTTCCTAATTGTCCTGCAAACAGAGGTTTGGATCTGCAGGTCCTTTTCTGCCCCCTCCCCTCCCCACTGGCTACTGCATCAATTCTGTATAAAAAAAAAAATAAAATAAAATTCAAAATTAAAAAAATCTATTAAAAAATAGTAACTGAACATTATTAAATACTTACTATGCGTCAGGCACTGTTCTACATAATTTACTTGTATAAACTGATGGAATCTTTACCACAAGCCTATAAAGGAGTTCTTCTTCTTTTCATTCTGCATGTATAATATCTGAGCCTCAGAGAGGTGAATGGGTAAACTGAGATTCCAGCCCCAGAATCCCTATTTCATGACCACTAATGCATAAGGTGTACATTACAATTAATAGCAATGGACCAGTGGCCAGCAAACCTGCACTGTTTCTGCTTTAGGGACCTCCTAGCCAGAACAAAAGGGGAAAAAAAAAAAAAAAAAAAGGAAAGAAAGAATGAGTGGGCACCAGATGAGAACCCTAAAAGAATCATTAGAAATATTTCTCAGGTTGTTTTGACAATGGCCCTTTTTGTAGTGGAATGCAGCCTATTATAAGAATAGAGGTGGCTGAACGTGTGTGACTAATGATACCGAGTGGGAAATTATGGCTTTAAAACTCTTTGAATGTTAGCTCCTTCGACTGGACTTGAAACAACACATTTCTTGGCTTCATGATGCCAGTGATGGTTCCAGAAACTCTCCTTTCTCCTTGTCTTCTCTGTGTCACCCTGGTGATTCCAGGAGTCCATGACTCTCATGGCTTAATGGGAAGGGGGGAATGACCTCAATAAAAATGCTAGGATAATTGCCAAAATATACAGCAAAGTCAAAGTGCAATTTCATGTTTTACAGCCATCTAAAGATATACATTATATAATCATGGGCCCTCATTACAGTTGTTATTCTATTATTAATAATAGAATATATAGTCCACCTTCTTTTTCTCTTTTGAGGAATCGTTTCCTCTACTCTGCCCTACAGTTTCCTTCCTCACCAGAAAACATCACTAATTATGTTCATGCTATGACTTTTGCAAATGTTATCTCAATCAGTTGAATTCCATCCCATCCTGCCTATCTAATAACTCCTCTATCTTTAAGGTTCATATAAACTACCATCTACTTACAACATCCTTGATTTAGTTCTTTTCTTTTATCTTACAAACACTTTTATAGGTTTTATGAAATGTCAGGAGTATTCTAAGTGGCTACAAGGACCAACTCTGTGAAGTTATCTTAGATGAGTTGGTTTCTGTTCTGAAGCCCTGTAGCCCACCGTAGTGTAACCCAGTGCTTTTGAGACACTTGGAAAATCTCTTAAAGGCCTTTAAGAGAATGAAAGGTCAGGCCACAGACTCAGAGAAAATATGTGCAAAGAACACCTCTCATAAAGAACTTGTATTGAAAACATGCCAAGAAGTCTTAAAACTCGACAATAAGAAAACAACCCAATTTAAAAGTGGGCAAAATATCTGAGCAAGCACATCATCATAGAAACATACACAGATGACAAATAAGCATATGAAGACATGATTAATATCAAATATCAGCAGGGAGATGCAAATTAAAACAGCAATGAGATGTCACTACACATCTATCAGAAAGGCCAAAACCCCAAATACTAACCATGCAAAGTCCTAAGGAGGATGCAGAGCAATATGAACCCTCATTCACTGCTGGTGGGAGTGCAAATGGCACAGTCACCTTAGAAGACAGTTTGATGGTTCCTTACAAAACTAAGCATAGTCCTATCATATGATACAGTAATCGTGCTCCTAGGAATTTACTCAAGTGAGTTGAAAACTTAGATCCGCAGAAAAACCTGCACGTGAACGTTTATAGCAACTTTATTCATAATTTGCCAAAACTTGAAAGCAACAAGATGTCTTTTACTAAGTGAATGGATAAATAATCTTTGGGACATCCAGACAATCGACTATCATTCAGTGTTAAAAAGAAAGGAGCTGTGGTACATCTATACAGTGGAACATTTCTCAGCCCCAAAAAAGAATGAAATAATGCTATTTGCAGCAACATGGATGGACCTAGAGATTATCATACTGAATGAAGTAAGTCAGACAAAGACAAATATCAAATGATATCACTTATATGTGGACTCATTTTGTGTTTGTTTTTATTTATTTATATTTTTATTAGTTTCTGCTTTATAACAAAGTGAATCAGTCATACATATACATCTGTTCCCACATCCCTTCCCTCTTGCGTCTCCCTCCCTCCCACCCTCCCTATCCCACCCCTCCAGGCGGTCACAAAGCACCAAGCTGATCTCCCTGTGCTATGCAGCTGCTTCCCACTAGATATCTACCTTACGTTTGGTAGTGTATATGTCTCCATGCCTCTCTTTCGCTTTGTCACAGCTTACCCTTCCCCCTCCCCATATCCTCAAGTCCATTCTCAAGTAGGTCTGTGTCTTTATTCCCGTTTTACCCCTAGGTTCTTCATGACTTTTTTTTTCCTTAAATTCCATATATATGTGTTAGCATACGGTATTTGTCTTTCTCTTTCTGACTTACTTCACTCTGTATGACAGACTCTAGGTCTATCCACCTCATTACAAATAGCTCAGTTTCGTTTCTTTTTATGGCTGAGTAATATTCCATTGTATATATGGGCCACATCTTCTTTATCCATTCATCTGATGATGGACACTTAGATTGTTTCCATCTCCAGGCTATTGTGAATAGAGCTGCAATGAACATTTTGGTACATGTCCCTTTTTGAATTATGGTTTTCTCAGGGGATATGCCCAGTAGTGGGATTGCTGGGTCATATGGTAGTTCTATTTTTAGTTTTTTAAGGAACCTCCGTACTGTTCTCCATAGTGGCTGTACCAATTCACAATCCCACCAGCAATGCAAGAGTGTTCCCTTTTCTCCACACCCTCTCCAGCATTTATTGTTTCTAGATTTCTTGATGAGGGCCATTCTGACTGGTGTGAGATGATATCTCATTGTAGTTTTGATTTGCATTTCTCTAATGATTAATGATGTTGAGCATTCTTTCATGTGTTTGTTGGCAGTCTGCATATCTTCTTTGGAGAAATGCCTATTTAAGTCTTCTGCCCATTTTTGGATTGGGTTGTTTGCTTTTTTGTTATTGAGCTGCATGAGCTGCTTATACATTTTGGAAATTAATCCTTTGTCAGTTGCTTCATTTGCAAATATTTTCTCCCATTCTGAGGGTTGTCTTTTGGTCTTGTTTATGGTTTCCTTTGCTGTGCAAAAGCTTTGAAGTTTCATTAGGTCCCATTTGTTTATCTTTGTTTTTAGTTCCATTTCTCTAGGAGGTGAGTCCAAAAGGATCTTGCTGTGATTTATGTCATAGAGTGTTCTGCCTATGTTTTCCTCTAAGAGTTTGACAGTTTCTGGCCTTACATTTAGGTCTTTAATCCATTTTGAGCTTATTTTTGTGTATGGAGTTAGGGAATGATCTAATCTCATACTTTTACATGTCCCTGTCCAGTTTTCCCAGCACCACTTATTGAAGAGGCTGTCCTTTCTCCACTGTACATTCCTGCCTCCTTTATCAAAGATAAGTTGACCATATGTGCGTGGGTTTATCTCTGGGCTTTCTATCCTGTTCCATTGATCTATCTTTCTGTTTTTGTGCCAGTACCACACTGTCTTGATTACTGTAGCTTTGTAGTATAGTCTGAAGTCAGGGAGCCTGATTCCTCCAGCTCCGTTTTTCTTTCTCAAGATTGCTTTGGCTATTCATGGTCTTTTGTTTTTCCAAAGAAATTTTGAAATTTTTTGTTCTAGTTCTGTGAAAAATGCCAGTGGTAGTTTGATAGGGATTGCATTGAATCTGTAGATTGCTTTGGGTAGTAGAGTCATTTTCACAATATTGATTCTTCCAATCCAGGAGCATGGTATATCTCTCCATCTATTTGTATCATCTTTAATTTCTTTCATCAGTGTCTTATAATTTTCTGCATACAGTTCTTTTGTCTCCTTAGGTAGGTTTATTCCTAGATATTTTATTCTTTTTGCTGCAATAGTAAATGGGAGTGTTTTCTTGATTTCACTTTCAGATTTTTCATCATTAGTGTACAGGAATGCCAGAGATTTCTGTGCATTAATTTTGTATCCTGCTACTTTACCAAATTCATTGATTAGCTCTAGTAGTTTTCTGGTAGCATCTTTAGGATTCTCTATGTATAGTATCATGTCATCTGCAAACAGTGACAGCTTTACTTCTTCTTTTCCAATTTGGATTCCTTTTATTTCCTTTATATGTGGAATCTTAAAAGAAATTGGTATGTGGCTTCCCTGGTGGTGCAGTGGTTGAGAGTCCGCCTGCCGATGCAGGGGACACGGGTTCGTGCCCTGGTCTGGGAAGATCCTACATGCTGTGAAGCGGCTAGGCCCGTGAGCCATGGACGCTGGGACAGTGTGCTCAGAGCCTGTGCTCCGCAACGGAGAGGTCACAACAGTGAGAGTCCCGCGTACCTCCCCCCCAAAAATTGGTGTGAATGAACTTATATACAAAACAGAAATAGACTCACAGACCTAGAGAACAAACTTGTGGTTACCAGGGGGGAAAGGGGGAAGGGATAAGTTGGGAGATTTTTATTGACACATACACACTACTATGCATAAGATAGATAATCAACAAGGACCTACTGTAGAGCACAGGGAACTCTACTCAATACTCTGTAATGACCTTTATGGGAATACGAGCATGGAGACGAACTGAGAGTATACCCTGTTCTCACCCACCACAGCCATCTGCAGCCTCAGTCTATCCCAAAGACTCAGTACTGCACCACCTGCCACGAGCCATCCTAATCAGGACACTGGGGGAGAAAGAAGAGGAGGGGCAGAGAACTCAGGAGCAGTAAGGAAGGGAGCCCGGACTCTCCCCTTGGAATCCACCTGACTCCTGGCCCCACTGCCCCCTCTGCTCTCCTTGGGCTCCCTTGCCCTTCCTGTATCCCCAACTTTCTGCCCTCTTCTCTGTATTCTTGGATATCCCGTACTCGCCCTACCTCTTCCCACTCCCCAAGACAGTTGTGTGCAGGAATCTTCTCTACACTTTTGGGTTCCCAGTAGAGAGGGGGTGGAATTTGTATACATATTACAATTCTAAATATCTCTGTTATCCATCCCTTTGATATGACTAAGGTTGGGCTCCATCTTCCCATGTAGGATTAGTAAGAACATTTCAAATTTGTGGGAGGGATGGCTGGAGAAAGTCCCACCATTTTTCTAAGGCAGTGGTGCCTGGAGATAACCCCTCCCAGGCCACCTGCCCAGGAGAGCAACAGGTGGAAAAATAGCAGTTAACGGAAGCTCCCACGATTTCCTTGGTGCTTCCAAAGAACACTCCAAGTGTTCTTGAAAAATCATTCTCATTTTTAAAGCACGGGGATAAACACATTATTTTCAGGTTTTCACATGGGCACACAGAGACATGTTTGGTTTCAGCTGCTGTGCTGTTCTAGCTCGAGAGCAACAGCGAGTCACTTCCAATCTACAATTTTCTGCTGATGCTGACAAAGGCAACCCCCTTGGGGCTGGAGAGGAAATACTGTATTTACTCACATAACTCTCTTCTTCTCCAAAGGTGTCAGACCGCTGCAGGAAGTGAAATAGAAGGAAATGCCCCCAAGCACCCTCTCTGCTGTTCTTCCAGCCTGGAGCCAGGAACACGGTAGAGGGGATGGGATATAAATTAAACATAGCTGTTGACCATCAGAGTGTTGCGAGTCCATGGTGATTACGATAGATAGTCAGCCTGCAGAGGTCCGTAACTGCTATGAAATGCAACTGGGTGACACTTGGTAACCTCTGACATTTCTCCTGAAACATCAGAATGAGGGAGGGATCCTGGCTCTTTAACCTATTGCCTGCCAAAAAGCACTAGGACTTTTAGACTTCATTTATATTCTTATGCAACCTTTTAAACTCTCTAGCTAGGTGAAAATTAAAAAGGCTTAGGGTAACATAATCCTGGATTCCAGTACTGTGTTGTATTTTATTGTATTCTACCAACTCATCATTCTGAAACTTGGTAAAAAAAACAGGGTTAGAATCAAGCGAATCAAGCATATATCCTGCCTTTTGGCTCTGGACCATATTTTCTAAATAATTGATGAAGGAAAAATTCTTATTCTTGAAAACTGCTATCTAATGAATGTACCAAGAATGATAGAATTATAGTAATCACCATTTTACAATACCTAATGAAATAATCGACATGGACAATGAACATGGTTTTGGCTTCAAAACCATGAGTGAGAGGTTCATGAGGGTTTTTGCAAAGTGTGGCTCAGATTGACAACATCTGAACCTAGTTATCAACTGTAATATTGACAGAAAGGAGACACCAGACATCATGTGTTGCCTGAAGTGATGTAATAAGACGGACACTGTACCACTTATGAAGAAAAATTTTTGCCCAAAGAAAATACATTAATCTGAATCTAATGATGCCACTAGATTGTCCTTCCTGTTTACTTAAAATATGTGGGATAAAGGCATGTGTTAAACAAAATCAAGTGAAATAATCAGCCCAATAGAGAATGTGAGAAATTCCACAGGAGAAACAACCAAGTGTCTTCAACAAGTAATTGGCATGAAAAAACGGGGAGGAAAAGGAATTGTAAAGGTAAAAAGAGCCTTAATAGGCATATTAACCAAATGCAACGTATGGACCTATTTGAGATCTTAATTGTTAAAAAAAAAAGCAACTCCAGAAAGACATTTTGAGACAATCAGAAGAAAGCAAACATGAGTTGAGTGTTGGATGATATTAAGCAATTATTAAGGAAGATTGTTAATTGTATTTGTTGTGCTAATAATATTGTTTGTTTATTTACAAGTTCATATCTATTACAGACCCAAAGTAAAATGTATACAGGTGAAATAATATGACATCTTTGATTTGCTTAAAATATTCCTCTGACCCCCCCCCCAAAAAAAAGATATGGGGGATGATGGTGATGGATGAAAGAAGAATGGCAAGATATTGATAAATTAATGATATTGATATTGAATATTGATGCTAGGTGCTATTGGTGCATATTTGAAAGAGTTCAAAATAAAGATGTCAAATGTCCAGAAAGAGCAAAATTAAAACCACCAGATCAGTAAAATTTAGTAAGAATTTATTGTGCATATAAGAGCAGTTCACAAACTGTTCTGGAGCTTTAAAATCTAAACTGATGTGGAGTTCAGAGGCATGATGTTACAGGATGGTTTATAGAGTGAAAATGAGGAAAATTAAGAAAACAATTCCATTTACAATTGCAAAAAAAAGAATAAAATACCTAGGAATAAATTTAACCAGGGAGGTAAAAGACCTGTACACTGAAAACAGTAAGACATTGTTGAAAGAAATTGAAAAGGACATAAATAAATGGAAAGGTATTCCATGCCCATGGATTGGAATCGTTAACATTGTTAAAATGCCCATATTACCTAAAGCAACCTAAAGTTTTAATGTCGTCCCTATCAAAATCCCAAGGGTATTTTCACAGAAATAAAACAAAAAAATCTAACATTTATATAGAACCATAAAAGACCTCAAATAACCAAAGCAATCTTAAGAAGAAAGAACAAAGCTGAAGGTATCACACTCCCTGATTTCAAGCTATATTACAAAGCCATAGTAATCAAAACAGCATGGTATTGGCAGAAAAACAGATACATAGATCAATGATACAGAAGACAGAGCCCAGAAATAAAACCACACAAGTATGGGCAATTAATTTATGACATTAGGGAGTGAATAATATGCAAGGGAGAAAGGATAGTCTTTTCAGCAAATGGGGTTGGGAAAACTAGATAGTAACATGCAAAAAAGAAAAAAGAAAAAGAAAGAAACTAGATCCCTATCTCACGCCATACACAAAAATTAACTCAAAATGGATTAAAGACTTGCATGTAAGACCTAAAACCATAAAACTCCTAGAAGAAAACATAGGCAATACAGTCTTTGATACAAATCTTAGCAATACGTTTCTAGATATGTCTTCTCAGGCAAGGGAAACAAAAGCAAAAATAAACAAATGTTACTACATCAAACTAAAAAGCTTCAAAACGAAAGACAACATACTGAATGGGAGAAGATATTTGCAAATGATACATCCCATCAGGGGTTAATAACCAAAATATATAAAGAACGTATACAACTCAACAACAACAAAAACAACCCAATTAAAAATCAGGCAGATGAGCTGAATCGACATTTTTTCAAAGAAAACATACAGATGGTCAACAGGTACATGAAAAGATGTTCAACATCACTGATTATTAGGGAAATGCAGATCAAAATCACAACGAGATATAACCTCATGCCTGTTAACTGGCTGTTATCAAAAAGGCAAGAAATAACAAGTGTTGGTAAAGATGTGGAGAAAAGGGAACACTCAGACACTGTGCGTGGGAATGTAAATTGGGGCAGCCACTATGGAAGACAGTATGGAGATTCCTCAAAAAAGAAGGAATAGAACTACCATATTACCTAGCTGTCCCACCTCTGGGTATTTATCCAAGAATAAGAAAACACGAATTTGATAAGATATGTGCATCCCTATGTTTATCACTGCATTATTTACAACAGCCAAGATATGGAAACTACCTAAGTGCCCATCAACAGATGAAGGTATAAAGAAAATGTGATATATCAGCAAGTCTTCTGAGAGTTTTCCTTTTGAATCCAGGCCTAGGTGTGTCCTTCTCTCATGGATGTTCCTTGAGGACATAGATTCTGTCTCATTCATGTCTACATTCTTAGTAAATAATGCATTTAGTGTGGACACTATGAGTGTTTGTTGGCTAACTGAACTAAGAAATGAATTAATGAGTGATGCCTGATTATCTAGTACCTTTAAGGCATGGTCAGTGCACAAGTGTATAAAGCAATAAAGTACAGACGGTTAGAACTGTGGTGAAAAGAAAGAGAGTTGGTGAGAAGGAGGAATCTATTCTCTGGATTAAAATGGAAGGTGGAGAAAAGAGGTACAACTTCCTTTTATCAGGGGTCAGAGGAACAGTGCAAGATGTAGGTGAGATGGGACAGAGAGAGGCAGCTAGAGTCTTTAGAGAAGTACAAAGAGAGAGAGAGAGGGAGACAGAGACACAGAGAGAACCAGAGCACAAATGCATCCTGCTCAAAGTCCAACACCTTTTCAATACTCTCAAGACCAACAGAGCATTCGTTCCAGTTGGAACTTTACAAATTGCACAGAAATGTAGTTAGATCTTTGTTCAGGACTTAAAAGGTCCGCTTAAAAGTTTAGCCTATTTAAAAGTTTTGCAAAAGCTACTTTTAGGTAATCACATCTCCTCAAACAAGAACCACATCTTTAAGTACAGACAATAATAAACTACATCTAAATCAGGCATTAAAAGATAAAAGAAGAGCTTAGTAGAAAAGCATAAAGGTTAGATTTTTTGAGAGAATATTTAGGATCAGTGAGAAATGTAGAAAAAATGGGTGAGATGTGAGAAGAAGACCTATTAACTATACATCACTAATGGTTTTGAAGAGCTAGAACTAACACAACAGGGATCGTTAACACAACAGCTCAGCAAAAGAATTTCATTTTGTCCAAGTGAAAAATTGATACTTTGAGTTCCATTAAAGGAAAATAGCAGTGTAATAGGAAATGTGCTATAGACATCATATCTCATTACAGAGAAGAGAAAATCTTTTTTAAAAGCAATATCAAAATCCGAAATGAAGTGATGAGAAATGAAAGGTGTTGGAACGTGATCTATGGTATGTTGCAATTTTTAAAACACTGTATTTTTAAGGCTTCTATTTATTAATAATGGATTAATCATAGAGTTGAGTTTAAGGCAGTCGGTTCATCTTGAAGAAGGGGAAATAATTTGTAACCTAGGAAATGCCCCCCTATGCTGGTGTAGAGACAGGAATGAATGAGGCTATTTTTCTTTGCATGTCATGTCAAAAACAGCGTGGATAAATGTGGATGCAATATTGAACTGTCTGATGCTTTCAGAATTTGGAAGCCTTTTAAGAAACCTGATTAATTTAACATGTCAAACCTAATGGAGAATGAGTTCAATTTCTCCAAAGAACAATTAGTCAACAGAATAAATTAACATGAGATATTGTCTAATGCATGATCACGCTCATTTCCAAAGATAAAACACTTTTGCTGCTCTTGTTGAAATTGCTTCTTTGTTCTCTGAAGAGTTTCTGTGACATAATTCCTTCATGGACCCAAATGCTTAGAATAAGCTGCCCTCATTTCTCACCTGGACCACTGCAAAAGCCTCCTAATTTCTCTCTCTCTAGCCCCACACACCCACATCATGTCTGCTCTCCATATACTATCCACACAGTATTTCAAAACTCTCTATTTGAAACCCTTTCAATAACATTCCATTGCACTTGGGATAGACTAACAGGTGTTCTCACTGCCTCCTGGGCTCGGGTACAGCACCCGTCCCAATCCCCACATCCTCATGATCATCCTTCCAGCCCTTCCATTCCTGCTTCCAAAGCCACCACTCTACAAAAAATTACTCTTTCCAGCACCACTCCAATTCTCTTGTCAGTTGCAATCACTCCTTCCTGCCATTTGTCTTCTCATCAGCATCTGACACAATTGAGGGCCTCCTCCTTTAGAAGACACTCATTCCTGCTGGTATTTTAAGAACAACGACCCAGGCTTCCCTCTACCACGTTCACCACTAGCTTCCAGTATTAGTTTTTGTTTTCCCTTCCTCAGCTACATCTTTTAATTATGGAGCCCATTTCACTGAGAACTAGACTCCCTGTTTTTCTCTATCTGCCTCCTTTTCTTGTCTGATGCCAGACTATCCCACAGCTTTAAATGCCATCCACATGCCAAAGGCACTCACATTCATGAATCTAGGTCCAGACATCCTCATTGAATTCCTCATTAATTTATTCATCAATCTACTTGACATCTCCTCTTGGAAATCAATAATCATCTCAAATTCACCTCAATCAAAACAAATTTTTTTAAATCTTGATTGGAGTATAATTGCTTTACAATGGTAGGTTTATTTCTGCTTTACAACAAAGTGAATCAGTTACACATATACATATATCCCCATTTCTCCTCCCTCTTGCGTCTCCCTCCCATCCTCCCTATCCCACCCCTCTAGGTGGTCATAAAAATTCTTGATCACCACCCTTCACCTGCACAATAATACACACAAACCCACCCCAATCTCAAAAAGTGATTCTAACATCCATACAGTTACTCAAGCCAATATTTAGTACCCATCATTTTTCTTTAACTGAAGTATAGTTGTATAGTTGATTTACAATGTTGTGTTAGTTTCAGGTATACAGCAGAGTGATTCAGTTAAATATATATATATATATATATATATATGCTTTCTCAGATTGTTTTCCATTATAGGTTATTACAGAACATTGAGTAGAGTTCCCTGTGCTATACAGTAGGTCCGTGTTGGTTATCTATATTATATATAGTGGTGTGTATATGTTAATCCCAAACTCCCAATTTATGCCTCCTCCCTTTCCCTTTTGGTCTATTTCTGTTTTGTAAATAAGTTCATTTGTATCATTTTTTTTAGATTCCACGTATAAGTGAAATTATATGATATTTGTTTTTCTCTGTCTGACTTCGCTTTGTATGATAATTGCTAGGTCCACCAATGTTGCTTCAAATGGCATTATTTCATTCTTTCATATGGCTGAGTAGTATTCCATTGTATATATATACCACATCTTTTTTTTAATAGATCTTTATTGGAGTATAATTGCTTCACAATCCTGTGTTAGCTTCTGTTGTACAACAAAGCGAATCAGCCATATGCATACACATGTCCCCGTATCACCTCCCTCTTGAGCTTCGCTCCCATCCTCCCTATCCCACTCCTCTAAGCCATCACAAAGCACCGAGCTGATCTCCCTGTGTTATGCTGCTGCTGCCCACCAGCCAACTATTTTACACTCAGTAATGTGTATATGTTGATGCTACTCTCAATTCGCCCCAGCTTCGCCCTCCCACATGCCCTCAAGTCCATTTTCTTTTTCTTTGGGATCTTTCTTTATTCTTGCCCTGCAACTAGGTTCATAAGTACCTTTTTTTTTTTTTAGATTCCATATATATGCATTAGCATATGGTATTTATTTTTCTCTTTCTGACTTGCTTCACTCTGTATGACAGACTCTAGGTCCATCCACCTCACGAGAAATAACCCAATTTCATTTCTTTTTATGGCTGAGTAATATTCCATTCTATATATGTGCCACGTCTTCTTTATCCATTCATCTATTGATGGACACTTAGGTTGCTTCCATGTTCTGGCTATTGTAAATAGTGCTGCATGAACATTGTAGTACATGTCTTTTTTTGAATTATGTTTTTCTCAGGGTATATGTCCAGTAGTGGGATTGCTGGGTCTTATGGTAGTTCTCGTTTTAGGTTTTTAAGGAACCTCCATACTGTTCTCCATAGTGGTTGTATCAATTTACATTCCCAACAACAGATACTTTTAGTTCCCCAAATATACAATACTGCTTCATATCTCCCGGCCTGAGCGGATGCATTTCCTTCCAATAGACTGTCTTTTTGTCACTGCGGTCCATATGGGGCTTTCTTCTTAATCACACACAGCCAAAGTTTAGTTACCTGTTCTGGGACTTCAAACCCCCACCCAAACATCTCCTTCGTTCTCCCTGGACAAAAGTAGTATTCTATAACTACTTTGGTCTTATTTACTTTAGAGTCCAGCAATTACATCATTTTTTATATGCAATTAATTGAACACTGCTTGTAGGCTTACTAAATTCTTGACCTCTTGAAGGCAGAGACTCTTTCTGCCTCTTATGTCTCTTTATTCCAAGGACATGTTCTTCTGCAGGTGTATTTGAGAGATTTGCTGAACCAACACATAAAAGAGAAACTGGAAAATAGCAAAGCCATCTTTCCTCCTGAAAAACACTTCCTAAGCTTCCATCCAGCTCTCAGAGGTGACATTTGTTTGGTTATCACACAAGATAGGACAAAAAGTACCCACCTAGACAAACATGAAAATCTACATTTACCCGCCACTGATGAAACTGTGGAGTTATTCATGAATGGTCATCTTCAGAGTATAGACATCTAATTGATGTGAGAACACCTTCAAATCTCAAATAAACGTATGGATGCTTAAAAGAAAGATAATCAACCAGGGCAATATCCTTGACTTGAAATCTCAGTGAAGATTGTCCTTTCAAAGGGTAATAATATGTTTTCTGTGAGACATGGAACACTTCAAATCAATATACATTATATTAACGCCTTGCTTTTAGAGGTTTTTTTTTTAATAAAACAACAAAAGAGAAAATAAAAGTTTTGTTTCAGTCCTCTGAATCCCTGGGGAGGAACAAGGCTTTACAGTCTGCTGACATGGCCACGGGAAAGAATCACAGACAGAGAAATGAAATCAATCCACTCTTTCCACATCAGTGAGCATGTGAGCTGGTTTCTCTGGGGACAATAATGGTTACACAGGCTCAGGCAGCCCCAGGCTGGCACACCCATGAAATAAATGCAACAGGAAGCCCATCCCTCATTTCATCACAGGAAGATTTATCCAGCGGACCCATATTTACCCCCAGAAGTCTCCCTATGAATAGCGCAAAACTAGAATTAACTTCCTACAATTACTCCATCAGCACTCATCACCTGCTCTAGCTCAGCTCTCCTCAAACTTCAGTGGCACTTGAATTTTCAGAGGCTTTTCCTAAAAGGCACATTTGTCATTCAATAACTTTTGGGATTCTGCATTTCTCACCAGCTCCCAAGTAACTGTGATGCTTCTGGTCCCTGGAGTCTGATGTCAAATCTTCATTGATTTATTCTTTCCTACACAGGGAAATAGTAAATAAGCAAGGAGTGAGGAACACACATAATTTTATCCTTTGCTTATGCAAGGGACTGTCATCAATAGGTTTCTCTTAAAATGAAAAAACCTAAAAGTGGCCCTTTTTTGAAAAGAGGGAAGGAGAGTAGACCTAAAAGTAGCCCTACTATGTGACAGTGACTGTGTAAGTGCTGTCTCATCTAACAGAACACTTATGATTCTCATTTTATCAAACAACAAGCTAAGATTCAGATACTCATTTTTCCAGTCATCTGAGCAATAAATAGCTAAAGTAGCGTTTGAGCCCAGTTTTCTCTGATTCCAACGCTTTTAATCTTCTATTTCTGCCTCTCTGGATATCAGTTAATGATACTTTCATTTCAATTCAGTTCAACAGAAACAGAAAGAGAGAAAGAATAAATATATATGTATATATGTATAACTGAATCATTTTGCTGTACACCTGAACACCTGAAACTAACAACATTGTAAACCAAATATACTTCAATTTAAAAAAGTAAAATAAAAGATTAAAAATAAGAAGCTGAGATAGCTACAGCTCTGCATCTCAAGATGTGAGCCCTGTTGGTTTTCAAACTAAGGGCTTTTGGGGGCTCGTCTCTCATGTGCAGGTCCTAAAAGAGCTGTGAATCTTTTTTCTTCCTGGACCAAACTAAAGTGAACTTCGTTCCTGTCTGATATTTATCCAGCTTCAAAAGTGGAAGCACCTGAAGCTACTTTGTTCAAGAATAAAGGCTCTTGGAGCTGCAGCCAGGAGTCAGTGCTGTGTCTCTGAAGTGGGAGAGCCAACTTCAGGAAACGGGTACACAAGAGACCTCCCAGGTTCACATAATATCAAGGGGCGAAAATTTCCCAGAGATCTCCATCACAACACCAGCACCCAGCTTCACTCAACGACCAGCAAGCTACAGTGCTGGTCACCCTATGCCAAACAACTAGCAAGACAGGAACACAACCCCACCCATTAGCAGAGAGGCTGCCTAAAAATATAATAAGGTGACAGGCACCCCAAAACACACCACCAGACATAGACCTGTGCACCAGAAAGACAAGATCGAGCCTCAACCACCAGAACACAGGCACTAGTCGTCCCCACTAGGAAACCAACACAACCTACTGAAACAAACTTAGCCACTGGGGACAGGCACAAAAAACAACGGGAACTATGAATCTGAAGCCTGCAAAAAGGAGACCCCAAACACAGGAAGATAAGCAAAATGAGAAAATAGAAAAACACACAGCAGGAGAAGGAGCAAGATAAAAATCTAACAGACCTAACAAATGAAGAGGTAATAGGCAGTCTACCTGAAAAAGAATTCAGAATAATGATAGTAAAGATGATCCAAGATTCTATTTCCAAGTTCCAAAATCTTGGAAATAGAATAGACAAAATGCAAGAAACACTTAACAAGGACCTAGAAGAACTAAAGATGAATCAAGCATTGATTAAAAACACAATAAATGAAATGAAAAATACTCTATATGGGATCAGTGGCAGAATAAATGAGGCAGAAGAACAGATAAGTGACGTGGAAGATAAAATAGTGGAAATAACTGATGCAGAGAAAAATAAAGAAAAAAGAATGAAAAGAACAGAGGACAGTCTTCGAGACCTCTGGGACAACATTAAATGCACCAACATTCGAATTATAGGGGATCCAGAAGAAAAAGAGAAAAAGAAAGGGACTGAGAAAAGATTTGAAGAGATTATAGTTGAAAACTTCCCTAATATGGGAAAGGAAATAGTTAATCAAGTCCAGGAGGAACAGAGAGTCCCATACAGAATAAATCCAAGGAGAAATACGCCAAGACACATATTAATCAAACTGTCAAAAATTAAACACAAAGAAATCATATTAAAAGCAGCAAGGGAAAAACAACAAATAACACACAAGGGAATCCCCATCAGGTTAACAGCTGATCATTCAGCAGAATCTCTGCAAGCCAGAAGGGACTGGCAGGACATATTTAAATTGATGAAGGAGAAAAATCTGCAACCAAGATTACTCTACCCAGCAAGGATCTCATTCAGATTTGATGGAGAAATTAAAACGTTTACAGACAAGCAAAAGCTGAGAGAGTTCAGCACCACCAAACCAGCTTTACAACAAATGCTAAAGGAACTTCTCTAGGCAAGAAACACAACAGAAGGACTATACCTACAATAACAAACCCAAAGCAGTTAAGGAAATGGGAATAGGAACATACATATCAATAATTACCTTAAATGTAAATGGACTAAATGCTCCCACCAAAAGACACAGAGTGGCTGAATGGATACAAAAACAAGACCCATATATATGCTGTCTACAAGAGACCCACCTCAGACCTAGAGACATATACAGAATGAAAGTAAGTGGATGGAAAAAGATATTCCATGCAAATGGAAATCAAAAGAAAGCTGGTGTAGCAATTCTTTTATCAGACAAAATAGACTTTAAAATAAAGACTATTAGAAGAGACAAAGAAGGACACTACATAATGATAAAGGGATCGATCCAAGAAGAAGATGTAACAATTGTAAATATTTATGCACCCAACATAGGAACACCTCAATACATAAAGGAAATGCTAACAGCCATAAAAGGGGAAATCGACAGTAATACAATCATAGTAGGGGACTTTAACACCCCACTTTCACCAATGGACAGATCATCCAAAATGAAAATAAATAAGGAAACACAAGCTTTAAATGATACATTAAACAAGATGGACTTAATTGACATTTATAGGACATTCCATCCAAAAACAACAGAATACACATTTTTCTGAAGTGTTCATGGAACATTCTCTAGGATAGATCATATCTTGGGTCACAAATCAAGCCTTGGTAAATTTAAGAAAATTGAAATTGTATCAAGTATCTTTTCCAACCACAATGCTATAAGACTAGACATCAATTACAGGAAAAAATCTGTAAAAAATACAAACACATAGAAGCTAAACAATACATTACTCAATAACGAAGTGATCACTGAAGAAATCAAAGAGGAAATTTAAAAATACCTAGAAACAAATGACAATGGAGACACGACGACCCAAAACCTATGGGACGCAGCAAAAGCAGTTCTAAGGGGGAAGTTTATAGCAATACAATCCCACCTTAAGAAACAGGAAACATCTCGAGTAAACAACCTGACCCTGCACCTAAAGCAATTAGAGAAAGAAGAACAAAAAACCCCCAAAGTTAGCAGAAGGAAAGAAATCATAAAGAACAGATCAGAAATAAATGAAAAAGAAATGAAGGAAATGATAGCAAAGATCAATAAAACTAAAAGCTGGTTCGTTGAGAAGATAAACAAAATTGACAAACCATTAGCCAGACTCATCAAGAAAAAAAGGGAGAAGACTCAAATCAATAGAATTAGAAATGAAAAAGGAAGTAACAACTGACACTGCAGAAATACAAAAGATCATGAGAGATTACTATAAGCAACTCTATGCCAATAAAATGGACAACCTGGAAGAAATGCTCAAATTCTTAGAAATGCACAACCTGCCAAGACTGAATCAGGAAGAAATAGAAAATATGAATAGACCAATCACAAGCACTGAAATTGAAACTGTGATTAAAAATCTCCAACAAACAAAACCCCAGGACCAGATGGCTTCATAGGAAAATTCTATCAAACATTTAGAGAAGAGCTAACACCTATCCTTCTCAAACTCTTCCAAAATATAGCAGAGGGGGGAGCACTCCCAAACTCATTCTATGAGGCCACCATCATCTTGATACCAAAACCGGACAAGGATGTCACAAAGAAAGGAAACTACAGGCCAATATCACTGATGAACATAGATGCAAAAACCCTCAACAAACTACTAGCAAACAGAATCCAACAGCACATTAAAAGGATCATACACCATGATCAAGTGGGGTTTATTCCAGGAATGCAAGGATTCTTCAATATATGCAAATCAATCAATGTGATACACCATATTAACAAACTGAAGGAGAAAAGCCATATGATCATCTCAATAGATGCAGAGAAAGCTTTCGACAAAATTCAACACCCATTTATGATAAAAACCCTGCAGAAAGTAGGCATAGAGGGAACTTTCCTCAACATAATAAAGGCCATATATGACAAACCCACAGCCAACATTGTCCTCAATGGTGAAAAACTGAAACCATTTCCACTAAGATCAGGAACAAGACAAGGCTGCCCACTCTCACCACTCTTATTCAACTTAGTTTTGGAAGTTTTATCCACAGCAATCAGAGAAAAAAAGGAAATAAAAGGAATCGAAATTTGAAAAGAAGAAGTAAAGCTGTCACTGTTTGCAGATGACATGATACTATACATAGAGAATCCTAAAGATGCTACCAGAAAACTACTAGAGCTAATCAATGAATTTGGTAAAGTAGCAGGATACAAAATTAATGCACAGAAATCTCTGGCATTCCTGTACACTAATGATGAAAAATCTGAAAGTGAAATCAAGAAAACACTCCCATTTACATTGCAACAAAAAGAATAAAATATGTAGAAATAAACCTACCTAAGGAGACAAAAAACCTGTATGCAGAAAATTATAAGACACTGATGAAAGAAATTAAAGATGATACAAATAGATGGAAAGATATACCATGCTCCTGGATTGGAAGAATCAATATAGTGAAAATGACTCTACTACCCAAAGCAATCTACAGATTCAATGCAATCCCTATCAAACTACCACTGGCATTTTTCACAGAACTAGAACGAAAAATTTCAAAATTTCTTTGGAAAAACAAAAGACCACGAATAGCCAAAGCAGTCTTGAGAAAGAAAAACGGAGCTGGAGGAATCAGGCTCCCTGACTTCAGACTATACTACAAAGCTACAGTAATCAAGACAGTGTGGTACTGGCACAAAAACAGAAAGATAGATCAATGGAACAGGATAGAAAGCTCAGAGATAAACCCACGCACATATGGCCAACTTATCTTTGATAAAGGAGGCAGGAATGTACAGTGGAGAATGGACAGCCTCTTCAATAAGTGGTGCTGGGCAAACTGGACAGGGACATGTAAAAGTATGAGATTAGATCATTCCCTAACACCATACACAAAAATAAGCTCAAAATGGATTAAAGACCTAAATGTAAGGCCAGAAACTATCAAACTCTTAGAGGAAAACATAGGCAGAACACTCTATGACATAAATCACAGCAAGATCCTTTTGGACCCACCTCCTAGAGAAATGGAAATAAAAACAAAGATATACAAATGGGACCTAATAAAACTTCAAAGCTTTTGCACAGCAAAGGAAACCATAAACAAGACCAAAAGACAACCCTCAGAATGGGAGAAAATATTTGCAAATGAAGCAACTGACAAAGGATTAATCTCCAAAATTTATAAACAGCTCATGCAGCTCAATAGCCAAAAAACAAACAACCCAATCCAAAAATGGGCAGAAGACTTAAATAGGCATTTCTCCAAAGAAGATATACAGACTACCAACAAACACATGAAAGAATGCTCAATATCATTAATCATTAGAGAAATGCAAATCAAAACTACAATGAGATATCATCTCACACCAGTCAGAATGGTCATCATCAAGAAATCTAGAAACAATAAATGCTGGAGAGGGTGTGGAGAAAAGGGAACACTCTTGCACTGCTGGTGGGAATGTGAATTGGTACAGCCCCTATGGAGAACAGTATGGAGGTTCCTTAAAAAACTAAAAATAGAACTACCATATGACCCAGCAATCCCACTACTAGGCATATACCCTGAGAAAACCATAATTCAAAAAGAGACATGTACCAAAATGTTCATTGCAGCTCTATTCACAATAGCCCGGAGCTGGAAGCAACCTAAGTGTCCATCATCGGATGAATGTATAGAGAAGATGTGGCACATATATACAATGGAATATTACTCAGCCATAAAAAGAAACGAAACTGAGCTATTTGTAATGAGGTGGATAGACCTAGAGTCTGTCATACAGAGTGAAGTAAGTCAGAAAGAGAAAGACAAATACCGCATGCTAACACATATATATGGAATTTAAGAAAAAAAATGTCATGAAGAACCTAGGGGTAAAACAGGAATAAAGACACAGACCTACTTGAGAATGGACTTGAGGATATGGGGAGGGGGAAAGGTAAGCTGTGACAAAGCGAGATTGAGGCATGGACATATATACAGTACCAAACGTAAGGTAGATAGATAGTGGGAAGCAGCCGCATAGCACAGGGAGATCGGCTTGATGCTTTGTGACCGCCTGGAGGGGTGGGATGGGGAGGGTGGGATGGAGGGAGATGTATGAGGGAAGGGATGTGGGAACAGATGTATATGTATGACTGATTCACTTTGTTATAAAGCAGAAACTAATAAAAAAATAAAATAAATAAGAAGATGTTCTAGACCACCCTAGGAAACACCCAGCCTCCTTTTAAATAAAAAATAAAACGCACATGGACACCAAAAAGAAAGAGATTCATTGTGTGCGTGTATGTGTGTGTGTGTGTGCATGTGTGTACAGAGAATAAAGAAGAGCAGATACATATATGAAGAGGACAAGTCCATGCTCTTCAAGAGCTCACAGTCCAGCAGAAAGGAGGACACATGAAGAGGCCACCCTCACACACGTGCTGAGCACTGTGATGTAGATACTGGCTGAGGGGCACTCTTAGCTTAGCTGGTTTTAAAGGGTGAAGAGGATTCTATTTTCTAAAAGAAGGTGGACACATCGTCAGGTAGAGAAGACAGCTGGAGAAAAGTCACAGCACCATGATATAGGTAATATATCGCTCAAGAGAATTTTCGGTGAATAGTCAGGGCAGATTCCTTCTCTTACCAGGTCCAAAGATAATGAATAATTTATTATTTTTTAAGGGTTCAGAGCTTTAAGAGTTAGACCCATCAGGTAGGTGGATTTATTGACAAAATCCCTTCATTTCTCTATATGGGGTATAAAAGATAAAAATCATGCTTTACGCATAATAATTTAGGCTCCAGCTGATAAAGCAGACAAAAAGAAATTAATCCACACTTAAGCTCCATGGGCTCAAACTAGGCACTGCCGCTCCTCCTCTGCCTGAGCTGACTGGTAGTGATGACAGCCAATAACACCTTTATTTTTTCTATTTCAGGCCCTGAGAGGCAGGCTTCATCTAATCTCTCTCAGAGAGCTGTTACAATGCAGCAGGCTCAGAGCATTCTAATGAAAGCCCACATGATCAAAAAGTCTGCAGAATATCAATTCTGTGGCCTTAACTTAAATAACATAGTACATAAGCTGCTCCCAGGCACAAGTTACTGAGTTAGATGATGAAAGCTTATCAAATGGCAAACAGTCAAAAGACACTGCCCACTGTCCTCTGGCACATTTGAATGAAGGACTAATTTCCTTTGCTGCTTCCCAGCAGTGATGTCCTGAGTCTTCTAGCCTCATGCTCTGGGCTAATACCACAAGAGCATCTCACAAGCTCAGATCGTCCCTCTATGACAAGAGTTAATTCTAAAAGGCCCAACTTTCCCAAAGTCTGGAAGACATCAGTCAAGTCTAAATTACTCACAGTCATAATGAATAATTAGCCATTAGCTATTTTCATCTTGCCTTGCTCTTATTTATATAATGTCTCAAATATTTTGGAATATTTGAGTACCTATGGAAATTAACTAGTCTGTAAGTAATAAACAATTGCAGGCAGATCAAAGACTTAAATATTAATAAAATGAAAACCTGAAAACTGTATAAAACAGTAAAGAATATTTTATGACTTCACACAGGGAATTATTTCTTAATAAGACATAAGAAGCTCATATCTTAAAGAAAGTAATTAATAAATTCAATCACACACTAATTTTAAAACATCTCTTTACCCAAAGAAACCATTTGAGGAGTGCAAAAACAATCTATTAGAAAATGAGATGACCATATTTGGACCCTCAAAATATTACTCGCTAAGATAAGTAAGGTAATCTATAGTTCAGTAAGAAAAAGACATGGACAAGGATGGTCATAGTAAGCCTGCTTCTAATTGCAAGTGTCTATTTGGAGAAAACCTGAATGCACACCAAGAGGAAAATGGATAAATAAACTGAGGTCTGTTCAGATATTTTAAACAATTTGAAGGAATGGTCTAGAACTATACCTATAAACATGAGTGAATATTATAAACATAATACTGAGTTTTTTTTAAAAAGCAAGGCTACAAAAGATGTATACATTATAACATTGTTTGTACAATATTTTAAAAAGGGAAGCAATGCCATGTATATCGTAAATGTAGAGACATGAGTGAGAATGATAAAACACCAGATGCAAAAATATGATTCCCTTCAGTTAGAGAGAAACGTTCTGATTGAGGAGGGACACACCACAGACTTCAAATATTTTGGTGCTATTTTATTCCTTAAGCAAGATTTTATGTACATAAATACTCGTTATTCTCCTCACCTTTTAATATGTTGAAAATTTTTCATTATAAATATAATTTTTTAAAGGGAGAAAAAGGTGAGCTGGAAGTTTAAACTGACTATTCAAGAAAAACAGCACAAAAAGATAAGAAAGTAGAAAGGTAAAAGAGAGAGAGGAAAGATACATATATATATTTTTTAAGTATAATTGATCTACAACATTATGTTAGTTCCTGTTACACAGCATAGTGATTTTATATTTCTATACATTTCAAAATGATCACCATGATAAGTCTAGTTACCATCTGTCACCATACAAAGATATTACATAGTTATTGACTCTATTCCACACAGTGTATATTTCATATTTGCAACTGGAAAGTTGTACATATTAATCTCCCTCACCTACACAAATTCTAATAACTGTCTAATAGTAATTCCCAAAGCAGAAACCAGAGAGGAGAAATACACATAAATCAATAATAGGAGAAACTTCTTAGAATTTAAAAAAGACATGAAACTTCAGATAGGGCCCTAATGATGCCAAATGAAGGTGCAAACATACATATCATGATGAATACCAGAGAAAAAGAGAAACTCAAAGAACTTCTAGTGAGGAGGATAGATTACTTACATAGAAGAAATAATTAAACTGATAGAAGACTCTCTGTTGACACTATTAAATGCAGAAAGACAATAAAACAATTTCTTCAGGATATTGAGAGAAAATATTTTTGATCAAGGATTCCCTACACAAGTTATCTATTCAAAATCAGAGCAACATAAAATAAAAGCATGTTTAGAATTGGGGAAGAAAATAAGTTAACTCTTCACAGATCAACCTGGAAGAGGTACTAAAGGATGTACTTCAACAAAACAAAAATAAAAGTGCATCCAAGAGTGAATCATAGAAGGAATTATGAGAAAAAGTAAGGATTAAAACTTATCATTAAGTCTAATAAGGGAAAAAACAAAGAGAAATAATAGTGATAGTATAATTAAAACTCTACAATATATCAAGGGGGGAAGTTGGGTGGAAGAAAAGGAAAGGAGATAAAAACAAGATATGATTCTTGCTTATTCCAAGCAATGATGTGTTTTCTGATTAATTCTAGAAATTAATTTAAAATAAATATATATGTATTAATATTTAGCATACCTCTTAATTTAAGAGAAGCTATTGAAAAAACACATTTTTCAAATCTATTTTCAGATCTATTCTTCAAAGCCATTAGAAGTAATTTAACAAAAGGCAAGAAAGGGAAAAAATAATAACATATTAAATAGAAATTGCCAGAAGACAGAATAAATCCAAAAATAGTTTAAATTCACCATGAATATGAATTGTAATAAAATGAAACTCAGATTTAAAAATCAATTGTGTGGGACTTCTCTGGTTGCTCAGTGGTTAAGAACCTTCCTGCCAATGAAGGGTACATGGGTTTGAGCCCTGGTCCAGGAAGATCCCACATGCCGTGGAGCAACTAAGCCCGTGTGCCACACCTACTGAGCCTGAGCTCTAGAGCCCCCATGCCACAACTACTGAAGCCCATGCACCTAGAGCCCATGCTCTGCAACAAAGAGAAGCCACCACAATGAGAAGTCCATGCACCACAATGAAGAGTAGCCCCACTCGCTGTAACTAAAGAGAAAGCCCTCACACAGCAATGAAGACCCAACACAGCCAAAAACAAATCAATAAATAAATTTATAAAAATCAATTGTGTTTCTACACACCTGCAATGAACAATCTGAAATGTAAATTAAGAAAACAATTCCATTTACAATAGCATCTAAAAGAATAAATAATTAGAAATAAATTTGGCCAAAGAGGTGAAAGACTTGACTCTGAAGCCTGTAAAATACTGCTGAAAGAAATTAAAGAAAATGTAAATTAACATAAATTCTTCCCATACTCATGGGTAGGAAGAAAATATTGTTAAGAAGTTGGTTCTACCTAAAGCAATCTACAGATTCAATGCAATCCCTATAAAACTTTCAACATCCTTTTTTCAGAAATGGAAAAAGTAATGTTCAAATTCATATCAAATTTCAAAGGGCTTCAAGCAGACAAAACAATCTTGAAAAAGAACAAAGTTGGAGGATTTACACTTCCCAAATTTGAGCTTACAACAAAGCTACAGTAATCAAAACAGATAGACATATAAGCCAATGGAACAGAATTGAGAGCCCAGAAATAAATCTATAAATGTATGGCCAGTTAATTTTTGACAAGTGTACCAAGTCCATGGAATGCAGATAGAATCATCTCTTCTCTATGTCTCCTTTGGAGAAATGTCTATTTAGGTCTTCCACAGATTTTTTCATTGGTTTTTTTGTTTTTCTGATATTGAGCAGCATGAGCTCTTTGTATATTTTGTCCATTGCTTCTTTTACAAATATTTTCTCCTATTCTGAGGGTTGTCTTTTCATCTTGTTTATGGTTTCCTTTGCTGTGCAAAAGCTTTTAAGTTTAATTAGATCCCATTTTTTAATTTTAATTTTTGTTTTTATTTTTATTACTTTAGGAGGTGGGTTAAAAAAGATCTTGCTGTGATTTATGTCAAAGTGTGTTCTGTCTGTTTTCCTCAAAGAGTATTATAGCGTCTGGCCTTACATTTAGGTCTTTAATCTATTTTGAGTTTATTTTTGTGTATGGTGTTAAGGAGTATTCTAATTTCATTCTTTTACATGTAGCTATCCAGTTTTCCTGTGAAAAGATGCTCAACATCACTAATTATTAGAGAAATGCAAATCAAAACTACAATGAGGTATCACCTCACACCAGTCAGAATGGCCATCATAAAAACTATCTATAAATAAAAAACGCTGGAGAGGATGTGGAGAAAAGTGGACCCTCATACACTGTTGGTGGGAATGTAAATTGATACAACCATTATGAAGAACAGTATGGAGGTTCCTTAAAAAATTAAAAATAGAACTACCATACAACCCAGCAATCCCACTACTGGGCATATACCCTGAGAAAACCAGAATTCAAAAAGAGATATGTACCACAATGTTCATTGCAGTACTATTTACAATAGACAGGAGATGGAAACACCCTAAATGTTCATCAACAGAGAAATGGAGAAAGAAGATGTGGTACATATATACAATGGAATATTACTCAGCCATAAAAAGGAATGAAATAGTGTTATTTGCAGAGACGTGGATAAACCTATACTGTCATACAGAGTGAAGTAAGTCAGAAAGAGAGAAACAAATACCATATAATATCTCTTATATGTGGAATCTAGAATAATGGTACAGATAACTTATTAGCAAAGCATAAATAGAGGCACAGATGTAGAGAACAAACTTATGGATACCAAGGCGGGGTAAGGGAGCTGGGATGAATTGGGAGATTGGGATTGACATATATACATTTTTGCTACTATGTATAAATAGATAACTAATGAGAACCTACCGTATAGCACAGGGAACTCTACTCAGTGCTCTGTGGTAATCTAAATGGGAAGGAAATCTAAAAAAGATGGAATATATGTATATGTATAACTGATTCTTTTTGCTGTACGGCAGAAACTAACACCACATTGTAAAGCAACTATACTCCAATCAAAAAAATTTTAAGTAAAAAAAAATAATAATTTCTTCAACAAATTGTTGAATGCTGAGACAACTAGATTACCACATTCAAAGGAAAAAAATTGGACCGTTACATCACAGCATATATAAAAATTAACTTAAAATTGATAAACAACACAAGAGCTAAAACTATAAAACTCTTAGAAGAAAATATAGTGCTCAATTTTCATGACTGTAGGTTTGGGGTCTTAGTTATCAGACTAAAAGCATGAACAAAAAGAGAAAATATAGATTAAATTGAACTTTATCAAAATTAAAAACTTTTGTACATCAAAAGACATTATCAAGAAAGTGAAAAAACAACCTACAGAATGTGATAAAATATTTGCAAATCATATCTCTGATAATGATTTGATATACAAAACACATAAAGAACTCCTACAACTCAATAGAAAAAAAGACAAATGACCCAATTTTAAAATGGGCAAAAGGCTTGGATAAACATTTCTCCAAAGAAGATAAACTAATGGTCATTAAGCACATGGAAAGATGCTCGCCCTCACTTATCATCAGGGTAAAATGCAACCTCACACTTGTTAGAATGGCTATTATTAAAAAGACAAGAGATAACAAACGCTGGTAAGCATGTGGAGAAAAGGAAAACCTTATTGGTGGGAATGAAAACTGGTACAGCTACAGTGGAAAACAGTATGGAGGTTCCTCAAAAAGCTAAACATAGAATTACCATATGACCCAGCAATGCTACTCTTAGGTAGAATTGAAAAGAGAATTTCAAAAGAATTGAAAACAGGAACTCAAACAGATATTTGTATGCTAGTGTTCATTGCAGTATTATTCACAGTAGCCAAAAGGTGGAAAACAATCCAAATGTCCATCGACTGATGAATGGATAAATAATGTGGTATATCCACACAATGGACTATTATTTAGCAACAAAAAAGAGTGACATTCTGACACCTGCTACAATATAGATGAACCTTGAAAACATTGTGATAAGTGAAATAAGTTGGACACAAAAGGACACATTGTGGGGCTTCCCTGGTGGCGCAGTGGTTGAGAGTCCGCCTGCCGATGCAGGGGACACGGGTTCATGCCTGGTCCGGGAAGATCCCACATGCCGCGGAGCGGCTGGGCCTGTGAGCCATGGCCGCTGAGCCTGCGCATCTGGAGCCTGTGCTCCACAACGGGAGAGGCCACAACAGTGAGAGGCCTGCGTACTGAAAAAATAAATAAATAAAATAAAAATTAAAAAAAAAGGACACATTGTATGATTCCACTCACATGAAATATCTAGAATAAGCAAATTCATAGAGGCAGAAAATAGGTTAGAGGTTATCAGGGGCAGGAGGAGGGAAAAATAAAGAATTATTGTTTAATGGTTACAGCGTCTATTCAGGATGATGAATAAGTTTTGGAAATTGATAGTAGTACAACATTATAAATGTACTTAATTTTATAGAACTGTACAGTTAAAATGGTTAAAACTGCTAATTTTATGTTGTATATATTTTACCACAATAAAGAGAATAATTTTTTTAAAATTATAAGTAAACTCAAATTGAATAACTAATAAAAGCCAAGAATATGTTGCCTTAAAGAGACATACATATAACTAAAAAAATCTCAAGGAAATTGAATAAATGATGGAAAATATATGCAGTGCAAATGTTAATAAGAGGAATAAATGTAGTGGTATAATACAATAAAAGTTAACAGAATTCAGTTTAGAAAATATTAAGAGAGATAGGAAGGTATTTCATGTTGATAAGACAGAATCCAGTTCACAAAGAAAATAATCACATTTATTTATGTACCTGACCACACAGATTAGAAATATGTAAGGCAAAATCTGTTGGAAATATAAGAGTATTTGACATCTAAAATCATGGAAGTAGATTTAAATACACCTTTCTCAGAGATAAGTTAGTAAAAAAAGGGGAGGGTAGATGATACTTGAATAACATAATTTTAAAAGCTTGATCTAGTACCTATCTGTACATAGAAATTTGTTGCTATGAAATCAACACTTTCTCTTTAAACATACATGGAATGTTGACAACACGAATCATGTGTTAGACCACAAAAGAAATCTCCCCAAATTCTAAAATGTAAAAATCAAAGAGGCCACCTTTTCTGAACATGAATACAATCAAAGTAGACAATAGCAATAAAGGCTATCCAAAAGAAAATCCATATGCCTGGATATTAAAACATACTCTTAATTAATTAATGGGTTAAAGAAATTATCAAAGTTAAAATTATAATTTCAACAGAAACTTTAGTGACTGTTTACATACAAACTGAGGGATTTAACCAAAGCAATAATGAAAGAAAATATATCAAAGATCTCTACTGGAAAACAAGAAAAATGAAAAATAAATAACCAGCTTTCTTTTCTAAAAGCTAGAAATATATACTCATTAACAGAATAGGAAAGGATTGATAAAGATTAAAACAGAAATTAATGAAAAATAAAGTCTTCAACTACAGTTGATTAATAAAGTAAAAAAGATAATTTGGAAAATTGTTGAAATACATAAAAATTAAAGGACTAATCAGGTAAAAATAGATATTGGAATGAATGTTATTAGGAAGTTGTTTTTACATATACATGAAGAGGAAAATGTTAAAGTGATAGGAGGATAGTGTGTATAGCCTTTCAGTAATATCTGGAAACCTAGAAGGAATAGAAATTTCTCCAGAAAAATTTAAATTATCAAAACTGACTCAATAAAATATGGAATATGTAATAGTCTGATAATTAAAATTGTAACTGATAAGCTAAAAATAAGCACAGTTTGATTTTTTGAGGAGTTCTAATGAAACTTTGAGACGATTCTGTGATTTCTCCCAGAGCATAGGAAAGTCCAACTCATTTTATCCATCAAATATAATTTAATACTAAATTGGAAAAAGAACCAATGGACAATAGAAAATATTAGCAAATTGAATAAAGCAGAGGAAAAGAATAACTACAAAAACCACCTCATGGCCATAGGTTTTAATCTCAGGAATGTGATCATGTTTCTACATTAAAGTATTTCTCAGGCTGATACACCATACTATCAATACATGAAATTACATTAGATTTGAGATGGAGTAAGGGATAAAAATCAATTCAGTAGATTCTGGAAAAACATTTGATAAAGTTCAACCTTCATTATTACCATCTTTTTTTAAAAAAAAAAGACAGCTATCTAGGTTTAAATGAAAACTTCCTTAACTTGAAATTTTAGTCTCTCAAAAACCTACAGTCAACTTTATACTTGATGTAAAAGTAAAAGAAATCACTATCAATCATATGATTCAATACTGAACCTTGGTTCTAGCCAATGCTATAGGAAAGGAAATAGTATTTTTGTCATTCTTGGTATACAATATGATCATCTAGCTAGAAAATATATGAGAATCACTTGATCTATTGTTAAAGTTAATGAGTTCAACACAGGTAGAATTGACATCACCTTATAAAAACCAACAAACTCTCATATGCACACTAACCTCCGGTTTTAGGTGACAGTAAATATGAAACATACAAAAAGTTGCCTGTATCCTATCCAATTATCCATTTGCTATTGACTTTCCCAAGTGATCATTTATGTGAATGTTTTATTTCCTTTGTTCAGTATATATTTTCTTCTAGATGACAGAGTGGCACTTGTTTTTATCTCTGTGAACAGGAAAAAAAAAATCCAAGGAGCTGCAAGTACATCAGACAATCTCAGATGCAGAGAAGAAAGGGCCAGTCAGCAGGGTCCTTCTCACAAAATAAGGCAGAATGTAGCTCAAATGGTTCATCAGTACAGTGGTTGCATACAACAACCAAATGGAGAAATGATTCAATAGTGGTTCCTGAAATGTTAAATTAGTCCATTTTCCTAATGAAGAGAACGAACCAGGAAGGCATAATCCCTCTTCATCTGGGAGATGAGAATTCTAGTTGGTTCTACCAATTATAACAAAAGAATAACATGAAACATGCAAGTTTTAATAATGTTAATAAAACAGGTTAATCCAACAACTCACTCGAATGACAGGTTATATAACAATGTCCAAGAGACATTTGATAGTAGATAATTAGGGAGAAAAACATGTTGCAGGAAAGAAAGGAAAAGGAGGAGAAAAAAATCCATGTGTAAAGATTGCACTGAAAACATCTTTGTTGATGCAAGAAGAAATGTTTATCTTTAAAAAAGAGGCTGTGGCAGTTGATGAGTGACTCAGGTTAGATTCTCCTCAGGGAAACACCCAAGTGCAGTGCTCTAACGAAAAGTCAGCTCGTTGATAATTCAGATCCTATACCTTCAGCCACTTGGAAGTTACTCTTTTGCTTTTAGGCCTGGAAAGAGCACTGTAATTAGAGGGAGGATTGATTTTGTCCCAAAGGTTGTTAGGAATGATATTAAACAATAACATAAAAATAAATATAATTAAGTAGTACAGCTCTTGTTCAGGCCAACAAATCACTTACAAAATGTGTTCTTAATACAAATGCATGGACACCAAGGGGGGAAAGTGGGGGTGGGGTGGTGGGATGAATTGGGAGATTGGGATTGACATTTATACACTAATATGTATAAAATGATAACTAATAAGAACCTGCTGTATAAAAAATAAAATAAAATAAAATCCAAGAAAAATGTCTTCTTAGTGTCTTTCTGAGGTACGCTTTTATTGAGCACATCCATCACTCTGGTATTTCTGGAACAAAGACAGGGTACAGGCTGTGCCCTACTGCAGAAGATGCCACACAGTGGAGAACCCATGCTTGTTTTGACTATCTAGTCTCCATGAGACAATTTCCAGAAGTAGACAGTGAATAAAATCAATCCAACTGACCTTAAAGTCAAACAAATGCTCACCCAAAACCTCTGACCAAAGATCACGCAGCCACTGGATCTTCCCAGACATGACAATTTCTAGGTCTCATTTGCGCATTTATTTGGGTTGGCCAAAAAGTTCATTTGGTTAGCAAATACATTGTTCAATAAAATTCTTGGTGAAAATGAAAAATGTGTCTTTTATTTTTACTTAAAACATGTTGAAGTTTTTGGCCAACCCAATACCTTCCTAATAAAGGATGATTTACTATTTTGAGTACTATTATTAACACTATGATTATTCCTGATTCTTAACAACTAGAAAGAGTGTACAGATAGTTACGGACAAAAAGAACTGCGCATACATCTCCTGACCACAAGAGGTGATAAGGGACCCCCAAGGGCAGCCCATCCCTCCACGTCCTCCTCCCCCATTTAGTATCTTGTGTGCACAGTTTCACCCACTCGTGTCCTATTGTTTCATTCTTCTGGGCCATGGGTGCAGAACTGAGGATTCTCTCTCTGCCTGAAACCTCATTGCTCTTCCTCTGGTTGCCTCTCATTCTTTTGCCCACACTTGGCTCAGGCAGGCAGCAACCCCTCCTCTGGAAATCTCTGAGGGCTCCTCAAGCCTCCCAGGATACCCACCCCCACTCTGTTCTCCCCTCTCCCACGTTGGATTGGCACTGCCTGAATAGTCTCACCCACTTTAGAAAGTGGTGGCCACGAGACCCTTGGAGGCAGAGGCTGGGTAGAAGCTGTCTTGAATCTGCATCATCCTTAGTTTGCCAGAAGCACCCAGTGGTTATTCATTTACCTGAATGAAGATGAAAAAATGAATAGAAGTCAAAAAAAGGAAATTCTAAGTTCACCAAAACTTAGTTTACTGCTGGAGGCATCTCCCAACTCAAGCATGGATGAACTAAAAAGCCTTGACTTGAAATACCAACCACAGTACCAGACACAGGTTAGATGCTTGATGACCTTGGTTACTGGCTTGTCTTCCTGCTCCTGTGGTGTGCACTGTCCTCCCATGCATCACGCTATCTGCCAGGTCATTGTTGGGCTCGCTCCTCACTTTCCCGACCCAAAGATTTTTCCTCTCCACCTGAATTCTCTGGCTCAAATCATCCTGGATTAACTACTTCCTAATCCTCATTTCAGACTATGCATTCTACACCTCTTCTCTGACTTATTCATTTTTTTCCTCCAAGTTCAGTTCCTGGCTCTGTTCCATCTTTTGATTTTGGCATAAGGTCCCAGCTGTAAGAGAGGGAGGCACTTCTCTGCAGATCAAACCCTTACTTCCTCAAAGGAGGGAAATTCTACTGCATAATCAGAAGCAAAACTGGGGAGAAGAAGACTCTTAATGCAGTCGGCACTACTTTCCCTCGAAGTGAGAAGTGAAATGTGGTGGGTTTGATTATTGAAGTGAGATGTGGGGCTATGTAGGAGAGAGAAAGCCCAGTAAACACTGAATAATAAACACCAGATTTAGAGGCACCAGCTGATTTTGCACATTGCTATGGACACTAGAGTCTTTCCAGCTCAAGAAATCCCATCACAGGTAAGAATGCCAAACTGTACAACCTCTACAGAATTTGGCAATATCGAACAAACATTTACATGCTTTCAGCCTCAACTTCAACATCACACTTATTCTGAATACACATTTCAAATAATATCTTACTTATTGACACATTATTTGACTTTTTAAAATGTTAATTTAGAAATTACCAAAGAGTCAAAGTACAGGCAGACTTGCAAAATAAACTATATTACCTACATGTGATAGAATACTATGCAGCTATGAAAAAGAATAAAGAAGATTTCTATGAACCAATATGGAGTGATTTCCAGAAGATACTATAAAGTTTTTTTCTAAAGAAGCAAAGTGGAAAAGATGATATGTATATGTTATCTTTTGTTAAAATAAATAAATAAAGAGAAATAAGAAAGCATGCCTGTATCTCCTTATATTTACCAATGGGAACACAGAAAGGGTAAACTAGAAAACAGTAATGTTGGTTACCTACAAGCAGTTGGTAAAGGTGAGGTGTCAGGGGTATGGGACTGATCTTCTCCAAGTACACCTTCTTGTATCATTTCTAGGAGCTTTTTGGAGCTTGTTAATGGTCTGCGTATACAAAACATTAAATTAAATCAATAAGGATGTGATGAGGAAATCCAGAACTGGAACAAAGAAACTCTGTTATATGTATTTCAAATGAATGTATTTGTGTATGTATTTTCAAAACCACCTTAAATAGGAAAAAAGAGGGAGAACTTATCCAAATAACTTATAAACATGATGTGTGACTGTAAGCCCTCAGTCTTGGATGAGATGGAAAAGGAGAATTGCACATAAATCCTAAATTCTTTTTCAGTTGATTTGTTTTTTGTAAGGTATGGGCAAAGTTTGACAATATTTTCAAATAAGTTAAAAGAAAAACAGAGAAAGGAATCTGGAATCCGTGAGGAGGTTTTTTGTTTGTTTGTTGTGTTTTGTTGGTCAAAGACCCTATTCTTTAATAAATACTCTAGAAATAATGATAGCTACCACTTACTGTGATACTATGGTACTTGCTGGTACTATGTGCCAGGCCCTGAGCTATGAATTTTAGACATATTTTCTTTCATATTCATAGCAACCTATTTTCTGCACTATTTTTATTACTTTTATATGATCTTTCAACGTCTAGAACAACTACAGTTATTTGCAGCTTCACATTAAAAACTTGATTCTAGTCACAGATGTGAAGGTGTGTCCCCAACCCATTTAATAAAGAGAAGTATTGAAACCCATCAGGTGATCCTCAATGACAAACCCCATAGATAACAATAAGGCAAGGCTATTATTTTTTCCTTATGCTATCCTCAACTTCTAAGCCTATATCAAGCCTAGTTTTTTTTTAATCTTTCACTTTAACTGTACACATTGAAAACAGAGATAACCATGTTTTCTATGCATTGCTTTCTCTCTAATCTCCAGAAAGTTATTAGAAACTGTATCAGTAGTACCTTGCAATCACTTATTCCATTACACACAAACTATTTCCATTCAAAAATCAGAAGTTGCATTTTACCTCCTTGTAGCAAATTGCAAATGAGCCTGGTCAGTTGAAAAGCTCAGTATGAAAGGTACATGAGTAAATGTGCTGTCAGGAAAAAAAGAAAAAGATAGATCTAGGAAAAATCAAACATATTGTATAGAACAGGACTGCAACTTAATACAGATCTTTAAAACCTTCTAAGACAGGCCATTTTCTACTTCTGTAGATATCTTTTGGCCAGGCTCTAAGTGTTATCAGTTTAAAAAAAAAAAAACAAGAATTTACTTAGCTCTAAGGGATACTTCCTTGGTTTAGGAGATTAAGTCAATTTCCTCCACTTCAAAATAGCTTTTAAATAACTGATTCTGTAATTCATTAATTATGCAGTTGATAATATAATTCATTATGTGACCACATAATTATCACTCAATGATCAGTGATGACTACAGAAGTGAAATCTCTGGCTTCAAAGGCATTTTATTATATTAACAATAAGGATAATGAGTTTAATTCTCTGACCCCATGAGACAGAAAACTTCAGATAAAATATACTCTGAAATAGTAAACATTAGCATTCTGTCTACTGTGTGCTTTGCAGCCATCTTCCTAGATAAGAATAAGAGAAATCAGAGGATTTTAGAGCTGGGAAAAAAAACAAAAAGATCACCCCAGCACTTTGCTTTGCAGATGAGGAGGCTGAGATCCAGAGGGGGACCATGATGTCCTAAGTCCGTCAAAGAGGCAGTGTCAAGAGTTCACTCTCTGTGGGGATTGTAATTGACCACTACTCTCTACTTCTTATACCAAGAGTTCTGACTCTCCGTGGAGAACACTTACACTAGCTGTTCAGCATGCAAAATCTTCAGGAAATTGTATTTTCCCTTATTGCATTACATTTTTTATTCTAGTATGTTCTATACTTTTAAAAAATGCCAGTGAAGACCCACTACTTAAATTAAAAGACACTAATGGTTTTCAACCCACAGTTTGTTCTAAGCCACTGGCAAGACCCAGATCAGGTCTTACTTTCTCCAGGGGGATTTTCCTTTGGATGTAGAATGTTTGCCCTCTCCTTGTAACCAGGTGAAAACTTAGAGTTCACCCTCTCTGTGAAGCCTTCCCCAATTCCTCTGAGAAGTTAATTCTATTTTCTCTCAATAGCGATTGGCACCTGCATGCTGCATTATGATCTGGCAACACTCTGTCGTTTGAGTAAACTTCTAAATCTTTACATAGAGGATAGGGGTGTTATCTCATGTCCCCCTCCACCTTCTGAAAACAGCAGACATGCTTCCCCAAAATGTTCCCTGACTCAATGCTACACGCTGCTGAAGAGACTTGTCTCATGAAGGTTGATCAACCTTCTGCCCAGAGGGCATCATGTCAAAGCCCATGATGCAATATCCTACTTTAACTTGGTCACCATGGAGCACCCATGACTCAGCCCCTCAAAACTTGACCCATTTTCTACACCAACCCAAACTCCTTCATTTCCTCTGCCCTCCAAACCCAATGACAGACCATGAGTTCTCATGACAGACCATGAGAGGGCAAATTCTTCTCCATCTTCACTCTCTCTCTAAACATTCCTTCCATCTTCTAACTGGAAGCTGTCTCTCCCTGATGACTGTTTCCCCTGCAATTCTTTTAAGTGACAGCTGTGTTTCTCTCACACTCATGGGACGAGTGCCTTCTTGTCCCACATAGTTGCTTCTACACCATGTTCTCCCCATCTCCCTAAAACTCCTGGTCCCTCTGAATACTTTCGATCAGACTAGAAGACACCATCCTTCCTTCTTTTCAGTCACCCATTCTCCTGGTCACTTACCCCCATTCACTGAAGATTCTATCCCCTGGACCACTGTCTTTCTCTCCTCCATTACCCCTACCATGATGCTTGGTGATTTCAAAACCCTTGAACAATCTATTCAATACTCTGGCCTCTTGGTTTCTTTACCTTCTCACTGCCAGTGGATTTGTCTTCTACCCCTTGTTAACCACCCATTCCTAGTGATTTTCCAACTAGAGTGACAACTTATTAGTGAGTCATAAAATCTATATTTAGTTAGGTAAATAGAATAAAGTAGAACAGGAAATATCAGAGGGCATTTCCAGTAGGAAGAGTAAGAATTGTTTCATGAAACTTTGTTTCAATGATATACTTGGGTACTAGGTAAAGACACAAAATATCTCTCTCACACGTTAAGTCATAGTCAGAAATATGTGAAAAACACTGCTGTAAACATTACCAATAATTGCACCTCATCCTATGTTTTTATTTCAAGCATCTCCCTCCCTAACCACCACCTTCTCTACTCTTGTTAATTCTCTCTAGTATCCCAGCTCCCACAATTCTTTAACTACATCAAGACTTCCAATCTGTTCATTCTGCCCCTTTTCCTATCCCTTGATCATCTCAGTACTCAATTCCCTCCTTGCCTGGCTGGGGGTCCATGCTCTCTACAAGCTGAGATCCTCAAGGACAGAAGCCATATCCTAGTTAACTTTGTGTCCCTGGCACCAACACTGTGCCTGGCACAAAACAGATGTTCAGAACATCTTTGTGAAATTAACAAGGCCGTTAAATTAACAAGACAGAATCCTGCTGAGCTGCCAGATAAAAGCCTCTACCATTTGTGTTTAATTTTGTTTATTACTGGACCCATACGTCAGTTAATCTCCTCCATCATTACGCCTCTAATTTCTTCTTTGCAGAGTTTTATTTCCACAGTTTAATTCAATAAAGTCAGGATGGTAGAGAGACATATCCTCAACATGGCACTCTGCCATGAAGAAAATTTCAGTGAGTAATTTCAGCCATAACTTTTCCACTGTACACCTCGATGGAGAGGAAGAAAAATCTCAATGTCTGTCCAAAGATTAATATGTTTTTATATACAGTTCAAAGCTGTCAAGTAGAGTTCATTAAAATAATAAATCTGTGAAATCTTGGAAGGATTAACATCTCATTATCTCATCGTTGTTATGAGAATGAAGGTTTTATTATCTCAATGACTTAAATAATTCTTATCATGTAATGCATTCTCTCCACCCCATCCCCCATAATTGAGGCTTTGATATTAATTTTTTTAACTTACACATTATCCTCTAAGGAGAGCATCAGAATGTCATTTCTGTCTATGAGAGACAGATGGAAGCCTGCATTTTAAATAGTTCTTCATATTTGATTCATTTGTGGTTTTATATGCTCTTTCCTAAATACCTCAGTTATCATATTTAACATCTAATCCTTTAAAGCTCAAACCAAGATGAAGAATACGGCAGTGAAAAAGAGCATTAGATTAGGAGTCCAGAAGCTCCTGGACTGGGAACTGGGCCTCTCTCTGCCTCACACCCTCACTAGAGGAGCCTGGTCAGTTCCCCACTTGGAATATTCTTCTTCCTCATTCAAAGCTACGGGCCAGCAGCTCCTCTCTGTGAGCTTTCCCTGATCTTACCAGTCCTTCTATACTCTTCTATAAACCTGGAAATCATCTCTATCCATGTATTTATCACTTTCTCCTGCAGTACTTTTTCTTTTTTTGGCATTCATTTTAGTGGCCTGGCACATAACAGATTCTCACCAAGTATTTGTGAATGAATAAAAGTAAATCTGTCTCTCCAACTTGACTCTGGTACATAGCAGATATTCAATACATGTATGGATTTCATTGAAAATTTGGGGATAGAATTATTTCTATTCCCATGGAGAAATCTAGAGCTCAGAGCAGTTCCAAAACTTATTCCAGGCCATAGAAGTAATAAGTCCTGGAGCACTCGATTTGAACATGGACCTGCCTGGCTCCAAGCTTTCACACATTCCACCACATCAGTCTCCTGTGTGAGCCTTGAGTATCTCCTCCATATCATCAGAGATTGCATGGACGTTACAGACCCACTGGAAAGCCTCCAGGAGTATCAACTGTACACATGAGTCAAGACAGCCACTGAACTTGCTGCTGCTTCTCTTGGGCAGAACAACTGACTACCGGGTGCCAATCCTTCTCCAGAGCATCTCAGAATGTCTTGAAAAAGGGGAGAAGACACTCTCTTAGGAAATTCTCACAGTGTAAATGAGGCCCTATTGAAAGAAAGACAAAAGACATAGTAATGTTCACTCCCAGTGACATCATACCACCACCATCCCCTCCCAAAGGCATCCAGAAGAGAGACCCATCCATGGCATTTCTAATGATTTCTCTGGATCGCAGACATGGGCTGCTCAATCACTGTGGCTGAAACCAGCATGGCCATTACACATTTATTTAAAAAATAACATCATTTCATTTTACCTCATCAGGTAATTTTATATCTAACATAAAGAGTGTGTCTAAACAATAACAGACAGCTGGAGAGGAGAAAAATGGTCATGTCACTCCACTGTGTAACATCTTAGTGATGAGCCAATCTCCAAAACAGATTGCAGACTCAGCTCAAAAAACCACTGGTTTGCCCAACTGAATGATTGCCTTTGTTTCATTTTGTTCAGACTTGATGATAAGGACCTCATCAATTGACCTGCACCCGAACTGACTCTGTCCCTCCAGATCATGCAAGTTTGCCCAGCATGGACCGTGGATGGGCATCTTGTCTTCAAATATACCAAAGCTTCTTTGGGGTTGCTTCTTTGAAGTCAATGTATTCATTCTTCTTTGGATGTCTCTAGTTAAACTTTCATAATCCCTGCATGTATCTTCTCTGAGTTTGCATGTTTAGTTTTTTCATTAAGATATTTTGGAGAACTCTTCTTCAAAACAGCATATACCTTCAACTGATATAGTTCTTCAACCATGGGCTCAAGACAACCTAGGACAACTAGATACAAGGCAGTGAGGGAGGACATCTTTCCTGGTGTTGGCTTCCTTCTTTTCCACTTGCAAACCACACATGATGAGTCCTTATCTATGCAGCTAATTGTCTCTTCCCAAATAAAATTTGTCTGCTGGAAAAGTTTAGAAAAATCAAATAAGACCCTTTAGACAATCCAAGAACTTGACCTTAGCAATATTACTTTTTCTTTATTTTTACCAAAAAGCTTTTATATGGATTCATTTTATCATATTTTATTTTATTCTCTCTTTGTTAATTGAAGTATAGTTAATTTACAATGTTGTGTTAGTTTCAGGTGTACAGCAAAGTGATTCAGTTTATCTATCTCTCTATCTATATACTTTTTAATCCAAATGTTTTTAAAGTAGTTCATGTGGAGCTTCCAATTAAATAAGCTGGAATAAAGCATTTCTATTTCAACTTCCTCTCTGAAAGCAACAGAAAACAACAACAAAAACTGAAATTGGAAATTGAAGAAAGAAACCCTGTTGGCACCTGTATAAAGAGGTTAAGTATAATTACAAAAACCTAGGTATCAAAAAGAAATGATCTTTCTTTTTATTTTTCTCTAATAATTAAAACTCTGCCCAATGAAATGGTGGAAAATTCATCTCAGCTGATTTTGGTTTCACTCAGACTTCCCCCAAGGCCATGTCCAAGTTCCAGAGATGTGTATAATACCAAGGAGATGTGTTTGTATCTTGTTGTTTATCAAGGAAGCAGGGAAAACAGTGGAGAGCCAGCTATAATAGAATAGATTTACATGTCCATAGAGAGATTGCTGTGTCCATGCCCCAAAGATGCTCAGCCATCTGTACACACAGATTGCTACTACAAGTTGACCCCAGGGCCCATTCGCTCACTCCCTCCTGGTTCTCTCTAATAGTCTCAGGTGAGACCTAAGGGCATGGCCATTACATTGCTGTTTCTGGGTCACAATGGGGCCTAGGCGTTGTGGCCAGGCTGGCCCTGGCTGAGATGCACCGGGCGCCGTGCAGCACGCCCTCTCTACAGGCGGCCACTTTCCTCCATTCTCTGTGGGAAGTGTACATCTCCTCTATTCTTGCCTCCTCCAGAGTTCTCTGGGTCTTCTGTCTGCTCGGGACAAGGAACAAGGCAAGGGGGCAGTCACAGAACCCTTTCCCTGGGTTGCACAAACTCTTGACTCTCATCCACTACCCTCAGCCTCATCAACTCCCAGCTCTTGAGGAAATGGTTTCTAGTCTGGAGAGAGGGTGTGACAGTAAGGGGCACATTCCCTGCTTTTCTAAATCATTTTCTCTAATGCTTTAGGGTTTTGGGACACAGAAGCCAAAGTCTCCCAGATAGAGATATACAATTTCTATTAATATGCAAATAATTTGTAATAACATTATAAATAACTTATAATGGTTTTCAAGGTTCATCCGTTTTGCAACATTTATCTGTACTTCATTTCCTTTTATGGCTGAATAATATTCCATCATATGGATATATCACATTTTGTTTGTCCCTTTAGCAGTTGATGCAAATTTGGGTTGTTTTCACTCTTTGGCTATTGTGAATAATGTTACTATGAACATTTGTGTACAGGTTTTGTTTGAACACCTGTGTATATAACTAGAAGTAGAATCACAAGGTCATGTGCTAAGTGAAAGGAGACACACAAAAGGCCACACTTTGTGTGATTCCATTTATGTGAAATGTCCAGAATAAGCAAATCACTAGAGACAAAAAGCAGATTAGTGGTTACCAGGGGTTGGAAGAAGAGGAGAATGAGGAGTGGCTGCCTAATGGGTGAGAGAGTTTATTTTGGGGAATCTTCTGGAACTGGATAGTGGTAAGGATTGCACAAAATCATGAATGTATTAATGCCACTAAATTGTACATTTTAAAATGGTCAAATGATAAAGTTTATGTTATGCATATATTACCACAATCTAAAAAACAGAAAAAGGTTTATATAATATATAATATTATATGATATAAAATATAGTATATAAAATGTAAAATATATTTATAGAATATAAAACAATGTAAAGTTTTACACTTACATAATTTTATGATTTTTATACAGATATAATACACATATACAAGTATACATGCCCCCAAAATAGCCTCCCTAAAACAGCTATAACCCTAACCTACAGTATATGAAAACTAAGAATAACAAGTCAGTGAAGTTACAAAACAACAGTAAAAGTACCCATACTGGTGCAGCTTTTGGAAGAAAATTAGAGGATGGTTAGTTTTTGATTAGCTCTTTTTTTGTACCAGAGACTCAATGAGTACTGTTTAATACTGAAAATCAAGAAATGGAAGTTTGCACACACTATTTATTCTATGAAGATAATCCTGTATGGCATTATGGTCAGGTCATGGTACTAGGGGTACAGGCAGAGGTTGGAAGGTGAGAGGTGGGAATGGATTTCCCCTTGAAGGTAGAAAAGAAAAAGTCAAAAGTCAGAGGTCAAAGAAGCAAAAGGCAGCGAAAGGAATTATATCTGCACTAATTATTTCATTTTTCACACGGGGACAACAATAGATGCTACCAGAGTCTCATAAAGCAAGGAACTTAAGGTTAAGTATATTATTAAAAGTTATGAAAAATCAATAACAACAGAACACAAACAATACAACAATATATATTTAAAAAACTGAAAACAGAGCATAAACTTTCCAAGTTCTCAGAAAGAAAATGTGCACAAAGCAAAGTAAACACAAAATATGTACCAAAAGGTAGAAAACAAAGAGAAAATCTAGGTTAAACAAAAATGAACACATCAAATACAACTGTCATATCAATAAATGTTCATGAGATGAACTCACCTTTTAAAGTATTTCTTAGATTGTGTAAAACATGAAATCCATCCACATGCTGTAAACAAAAGACAAAAACAAAAGACTCAGAAATTTTGAAAGAAAAGTGATGGGTAACAACATAAAAGCAGATGGAAACAAAAGGAAATCAGGACTCAACAATGAATATTAGTCCTCATTAAATGAAAAGCATAAAACAGTAAGTGAAGTCAAGAAGTGAACTTACTAGTGACAGAAGCCATCATCCACAGGAAGGTCTGTTATAAATCTTCACACAGGACACATAAACATTTAGAAGCAACAACAATGAGGGAGACAAATGGAAATATAGGATCATATGATGCTTTTACTCATTGTTCTCTGGTCATCAAGAAAAGGTAGAAAACAATAAAGTAGACTGTTATAGATCTGAATTACCTGGTTAACATGTTATGTCTAATAGCTGTATCAAACTCTACATCATGAAACTAGATGTCCAGGAAACGTTATTTTTATTTGACCATATATTTTGCCACAAAGAAGACATCAATATACCCTACGATTAGCCTACATTCACTGAGCTCTCTGATAACACTATAAAAATTTAGAAACTAATAATGCAAATAGACAATTCAAAAAATACATGCACCCCAATGTTCATAGCAGAATTATTTACAACAGCCAAGATAAGAAAGCAACCCAAGTGTCCATCAACAGATTAATGGAGAAAGTATTTGTGGTATATATACATACAATGGAATGTTAGCCATAAAAAAGAATGAAGCAGCCGCATAGCACACGGAGATCAGCTCGGTGGTTTGTGACCACCTAGAGGGGTGGGATAGGGAGGGTGGGAGGGAGAGAGATGCAAGAGGGAAGAGATATGGGAACATATGTATATGTATAACTGATTCACTTTGTTATAAAGCAGAAAATAACACACCATTGTAAAGCAATTATACTCCAATAAAGATGCTTAAAAAAAAATAAATGAAATTCTGCCATTTGCAACAATGTGGATGGACCTAGAGAGTATTATGCTTAGCAAAATAAGTCAGACAGAGAAAGAAAAATACTGTATGTTATCACTTATATGTGGAATCTAAAAAATAAAACAAACAAATGTATATAACAAAACAGAAACACACTCACAAATATAGAAAACAAACTAGTGGTTACGTGTGGGGAAAGAGAAGGGGGGAAGGCCAAGATAGAGACATGGAATTAAGAGATACAAACTACTCTGTATAAAAGCAAACTTATGGTTACCAAAAGGGAAGTGGGAAGGGAGGATAAATTAAGAGGTTGGGATGAATATATATACACACAACTATAAACAAAATCAGTAATCAACCAGGACCCACTCTACAGCACAGGGAACTCTACTCAATATAAGGGAAAAGAACCTGAAAAAGATTGGAAGCCAAGAAGCTGGGCTCCAGCACTCCACCACTTCCCTGTCCTAACCAGGTGCCAGAGTGCTCAGAATTAAGAAATATTTTCAAATACCTGCAGATGGAATCTGGTTAAGCTTTGCCTTATGAAGTTCCTTGTTGTGGGAAAAGGCTCTATTTATTAGTAAGTATTATTTAAATTATCAAGTCAATTGCACATAAATGGTCTCACATTAGCATCGTATGCACTTTTGACTGCCCCTGCAATTTAGTTGGTACTATGCATTCACCAGACACTTTCTCAATTATAACACACGTATGGATTACCTATGTCCCATGCTTTCCTACATTATGTCTAACCACTGGGATTATCATGTCCTCTGACAGATAGGGAAACTGCATCTCAGAAAGGCTAAATGAGTTGCTTCCCCTCAGGAGGCAGGGAAGCTTGAAGTTGCCCTGGTCAACTTCAAAGCCTGTGCTCATTTGACTGCCATGCTACCCCCCGCTTTGAAAACAAAATATCTCCGTTCCCTGACCAATTTATCATTCTTCATTACAGAAGTCTAATATCATGGGAGTGTAACATGTTCCTTTTAGGTTATAATATAGCCTTGTAGCCACTATCACCTAAAAAAAAAATAATAATAAAAATAAATTTCCAGAAATGAACACAATATTGTAAATCAATTGTACTTCAATAAAAAATAAAATAAAATTTAATTAATTAATTAAAACATTTTTAAGAATAACTATATGGACATTACCACTAAGCTACACATTTTTATTTTTTTATTAATTTTTTTATTATTTTTATTTTTTAAAGCAATTATTTTCTTTTAGTTTTAAAGTCTTATTTTATATTGGAGCATAGTTGATTAACAATGTTGTGTTAGTTTCAGGTGTACAGCAAAGTGATTCAGTTATACATATACACGTATCTATTCTTTTTCAAATTCTTCTCCCATTTAGGTTACTACGAATATTGAGCAGCGGGTCAATGTTAATTTCCAGGCTGACTTTGCTGCTCTCCCATCTTTGGTGTCTGTGAGTCCTACCAAGGTAACTGGGACTGGTGGGTACTCAGGTCAAAGTTGTTTGGATCACTGGAAATTTCCCTGCAGCAACTTTAACAGAAACCACCTTTTGATATTTTTTCCTAGGTTGAAATAACCCTGATCCATCTTCAGTCCCAATATCCTTCTGTCCTGATAGAGTTGATCAATGCATTTACAAAAATAACAGAATGTTCTGCTATCGCATGGCAAAAGGAATTCCTGTTTCCGATGCTTAAAAACCCACTGTATGTTCACAACTGTTGCACCATTCTCCTGATTTATATGCTCCATTGCTACTCTGCCAGGTTCCACGTGGACTCATTTTAATGGAAACCTGCAAGAGTTCCATGGGCCGAAAGGAAACTTGCAGCTCTTTATTTTAAGTTTTTACCCATAGCCTCAGCCAAGTTCTCTGAAAATTCTTGCTCATTACTCACAACAGAATGTTTCCTTTGACACGGGCATGGTTTAATGTATTAGGCATGGGATAGTATGTTTCATTTTTACATGGAAACTACTCAGTTTGAATCATATTCTACATTGAGTTACTCTGAGTATGCTGAAATGGATAAAACATTCAACTTTTCCCAATGATCACTATTCTTGCAGCTGGGAAGAAATACAAACAGAGGTTTGTTTGGTTTATCATGGTTTATAATGAGATAAATCACTCCATGTGTTATACCCAAGGCTGTGGAATCATGAGAATATTATATGTGCCGATTGCTTCATATATGCATGAAGAGTTGGCATTGAATCTTCCTCTGTAATTCCAGGGATAGGCCTTACCATATAACCTAAAGCAAGGTTATTTTTGTAGGCATTCTCCCCTATAGAAATTTACCTTCCCTCATTATTGCTTATGCTGAGAATGAGGCAGTTAGGTCTAACAACTAGAAAAACAATTATCTAAGGGTCTTTCAGGGACAACTGGATCTGAAACTATGGGCTCGGATGTGGTGACATCCTGAAATTCCTTTCTGCTTAAGAGCTGCTGTATTTTATGATACAGCTATTCATTTGACAAGGAGAAAAGCATATCTCAAACTTGGGGAAAGGAAAAAGTGAAGACAAGAGAGAAGAGAGAAGGAGGAAGAATGAAACCGGGAGAGGGAGGGAGAGAGAAAAAGAGCGACAGTCCCTTCAACATTATAAAACATTTTTCATTCCAGGTTCATCATCGAAAACACTTGAACATTTCTAATCTATTCATTTTCAGTGCATTAATACTTGTTTTTTAGGAGTTAACTAAAAAATAAGTTTGTTTAGAGTTCCAGTTAAAGTAAAACAAAATAGAGCCTAACAAGGAAGTTCGGTTCGGATTTTAGCATTTTGCATACATTGACTTTGCGTCTGACTTGTTAAATCGAAGTACCTGGTGTAATCATGCCCGCTCATATACACATACTCATACAGGACCAGGACAAAGCCTTATAAATTGTACACAAGCAACAAGTATTTGCTGATTGATGGTCATCTGTTCTGAAAAAGAAATTCCCAGAGGCCTTTGGTTGCATTTCTGTTATTCTCCTAGAGGTTTAAGAACCAGACCACTTATGCAACTCCCAGAAGACTGCACTGTTTCAGATTCAGTTAAACATTATTGTGCAAAGGTTTTATGGCCTATATACCATTAGCAAGCCTGTGGAGATTCCGTCTACCATACAAAAATGTTGATGATACTACAAAATGAATGGTGTACCATTATTACTCTCTTTGGTGTTTATTGTAATGGAATAAACCATGATAAATCCATTAAGTCCTCATGCACAAATACACAGCATTTCCATCATGATTTGCCAGAAAATAATGCACATTTTTACAGTTTTGCCACCTTGCAGAGATGAACCAGAGGAGAATCATTGTTTTTCCGATCTACCCAGAGAGAACACTCACTATTATGTTTCACCCTTCACGAGAAGTCTCCCATCTTCTGTGTGTTTCCCATGATATTTACATTTTATTGGCTTGATCCCCCTTCTCGTTCCCCTGAACTAAAAAAAAAAAAAAATTCTTCAAAACTATAATCCTTCCAGGTATTGAGCAATCTTTCACTCCAACCATCAGCCTGTATGAAGCTCCTACTATAAAAATTGCTGATTATAGTAGTTTAGTGTTTACAAAAAGAAAGAGTTGCTTGACCTAGGAAGCCTCCTTGAACACAGCAGAAGTGGAAGGGTTTATGTTGATTGAGAACCTTTCACGTACTGCAGTGCCAGGAACATAATGGGAATTCAGTCTGCTCTGCATTATTGCATTTATTCCTTACAAAGACTACAATATGATGTCATCATACTGATCGATTATGTCATCACATTGATGATGTCATCTTCATTATCCTTCACTAGAGAAAGAAATGAGGATTAGAGCCAATAAATAAATTGTCCTGATAAATCAGCTAGTGAGTGCCAGAGCTGGGATTTTGACCTAGTTGTGTCTGACACACAAGCCCATACACTACACCATATCTCCCTAGTGGGTTAGAGAAAAGAATTCATAATGCACACATAAAATACATCATACTTAAATAATTAAAGAACCAAGGCAGAGTACAATTAATTGACAATATATTTGTGAGGAGTAAGAAATAATTGTGATGAGTTAGTCTGGGATGACCAGTTGGATATAAATATAGAGAGAGAGTTTTATTACATTTAAGATTTTTTGGCCATATTTTAAGTCATCATTATTCTGCCTTGTAAATACTTCTTCAGGAATGCTCAACTTTTTCAGAATATGATTCAAAACTTGCAAGAATATATGGCTGAAATAAGCAAAATAAATGAAAATTCGAACTTAACATCCTGTCTTATTTGACAAGATACAGAATTTTAGGGTTAGAAATCTAAGAGACTTTCTGCCCCCAAAGCTTCATTTTAAGCTGAAAAAATTGCAGCCCAGAGAGTAAAACATTTTTGCCCATCATTAGCTAAAGATAAAATAGAAGAATCAAGGTCTCTGACTCTTAGACCAGTTTTTCCACTACATTACAATAAGGATTTCCTACTTCCTTAACTAACTTACTAATCCAATTATCAAACAGCCTAAGAAACCAAAAGGACAATAAATCCAGTGCCACTGAGGGTGAATTAATGTGTGATTTAATCACTAATCTTCTGCAAGAAATAGAGCAGGCTGCTCTGATGCAACCACATGTACCACTTGTAGTTTCCTACCTGCTTCTCCTCAGTCAGGCACATTGGTACTTGATTTGGTTCACGCTTCCCACAGGGATGGCATAATGACACAGGACAGATACAACCAATTCATTTCAAAAAAAGTTTTCTATTAAGTGTCCAATATGTGTCAGGCTTAGCCCTGCGTTCTAAGAAATCAGCATTACTTTATGAGGAGAGAGATGTGAAAACAGGTTATTAGATGATTTCAGTACTTTTATTCCATTAATCCAATTAAATATTTACTGAGCCAAGCACTGTGCTAAACCATGAACAAAAACAGACATAGTTCTTCCAGTCTACTGATCAAATCATTATAAAATAAGTATAAAATTGCAACTGAGACAGATGATAGAAAAGAGAGGTAGGTGCACAGTGTCACAAAAGTAAGCCATGAAGGAAATGGACCAAAGTAAGGGAAGTCAAGGAAGATGTTCCCCATTTAGAGAAAAGTGTGTGTGTGTGTGTGTGTGTGTGTGTGTACGTGCGCACACAGGCATGCATGCACCCACTGTAGTGTACTATAACGTAAACTAAATTTTTTAATTGATTAGAAACCGCCACAAGAAAAAAATAAAGGAGTGAAGAATGATTAGAGGAAGAAGTCAGGGGGAGAAAAAAAATTAGAGAAAGTTCAGGGTGAGTTTGTGCACATCACACCTGCCTGGAGCCATGACTTGGTTGGTTCAATCAGACGGACCATCTGCATGAATAAATTTCAATATAAAGTCATAACATTCACCAACATTTTACCTTTCCTAATTTACTAAAACTTAAGTCTTTATAATTCTTCGCTATAGGAATAAATCTGTATCCTGTAAGACCACAATGCTAGGACTTCAACAGTTTGAAAATATCTCTTGTATAATTTCCTTGGAATAAAATACTTTTTGGCCCTCAAAAATATACAGGGTCTTTCTCTTGAACAAAAGGAATCTAATAATAAGTAGCAACATTTCTGAACCAAAGTGTCCTAGAAAAAGAGAACATAGCCTTAGTGCCAAAAGGAAGGTTTAAAGGACAAGCTTTAAACCAATATCCACTAGTCACAGTTCTGGCCCCAGGGCCAACTGTCCAGCTCAATAATATCCTGCAAACAGTAGAAGCTGAGGATGTTGCTGTGGGGATGGAGGAGGGGAGAACAAGCTTCCGTAGACTCATTCATTCAACAAACACTTAATAGTTGTCTACCATGTGTGAGACAATGACAAGAGAAAGGTTATTATTTGAAAGTTAAAAAAAAATGCAATTCTGAAAGCTCTATTTCACTCTTGTACTAAATCAGCCTAAACTTGTCTTCTCTCTCCTACCCAGAATTTCTTCCTCTCCCTAATCCATATGCATATTATTCTTAATTAGCGAGATTGCCCTTTATTCTTTTTTTTTTTATTATTAGTTTCTGCTTTATAACAAAGTGAATCAGTCATACATATACATCTGTTCCCACATCCCCTCCCTCATGCATCTCCCTCCCTCCCACCCTCCCCATCCCACCCCTCCAGGCGGTCACAAAGCACCGAGCTGATCTCCCTGTGCTCTGCGGCTGCTTCCCACTATCTATCTACCTTACGTTTGGTAGTGTATATATGTCCATGCCTCTCTTTCCCTTTGTCACAGCTTACCCTTACCCTTCCCCATATCCTCAAGTCCATTCTCAAGTAGGTCTGTGTCTTTATTCCCGTTTTACCCCTAGGTTCTTCATGACATTTTTTTTTTAATTCCATATATATGTGTTAGCATACGGTATTTGTCTTTCTCTTTCTGACTTACTTCACTCTGTATGACAGACTCTAGGTCTATCCACCTCATTACAAATAGCTCAGTTTCGTTTCTTTTTATGGCTGAGTAATATTCCATTGTATATATGTGCCACATCTTCTTTATCCATTCATCCGATGATGGACACTTAGGTTGTTTCCAGCTCCGGGCTATTGTGAATAGAGCTGCAATGAACATTTTGGTACATGTCTCTTTTTGAATTATGGTTTTCTCAGGGTATATGCCTAGTAGTGGGATTGCTGGGTCATATGGTAGTTCTATTTTTAGTTTTTTAAGGAACCTCCATACTGTTCTCCATAGTGGCTGTACCAATTCACATTCCCACCAGCAGTGCAAGAGTGTTCCCTTTTCTCCACACCCTCTCCAGCATTTATTGTTTCTAGATTTCTTGATGATGGCCATTCTGACTGGTGTGAGATGATATCTCATTGTAGTTTTGATTTGCATTTCTCTAATGATGAATGATGTTGAGCATTCTTTCATGTGTTTGTTGGCAGTCTGTATATCTTCTTTGGAGAAATGCCTATTTAAGTCTTCTGCCCATTTTTGGATTGGGTTGTTTGTTTTTTTGCTATTGAGCTGCATGAGCTGTTTATAAATTTTGGAGATTAATCCTTTGTCAGTTGCTTCATTTGCAAATATTTTCTCCCATTCTGAGGGTTGTCTTTTGGTCTTGTTTATGGTTTCCTTTGCTGTGCAAAAGCTTTGAAGTTTCATTAGGTCCCATTTGTTTATCTTTGTTTTTAGTTCCATTTCTCTAGGAGGTGGGTCCAAAAGGATCTTGCTGTGATTTATGTCATAGAGTGTTCTACCTATGTTTTCCTCTAAGAGTTTGATAGTTTCTGGCCTTACATTTAGGTCTTTAATCCATTTTGAGCTTATTTTTGTGTATGGTGTTAGGGAATGATCTAATCTCATACTTTTACATGTCCCTGTCCAGTTTTCCCAGCACCACTTATTGAAGAGGCTGTCCTTTCTCCACTGTACATTCCTGCCTCCTTTATCAAAGATAAGTTGGCCATATGTGCGTGGGTTTATCTCTGGGCTTTCTATCCTGATCCACTGATCTATCTTTCTGTTTTTATGCCAGTACCACACTGTCTTAATTACTGTAGCTTTGTAGTATAGTCTGAAGTCAGGGAGCCTGATTCCTCCAGCTCCGTTTTTCGTTCTCAAGATTGCTTTGGCTATTCGGGGTCTTTTGTTTTTCCAAACAAATTTTGAAATTTTTTGTTCTACTTCTGTGAAAAATGCCAGTGGTAGTTTGATAGGGATTGCATTGAATCTGTAGATTGCTTTGGGTAGTAGAGTCATTTTCACAATATTGATTTTTCCAATCCAGGAGCATGGTATATCTCTCCATCTATTTATATCATCTTTAATTTCTTTCATCAGTGTCTTATAATTTTCTGCATACAGGTCTTTTGTCTCCTTAGGTAGGTTTATTCCTAGATATTTTATTCTTTTTGTTGCAATGGTAAATGGGAGTGTTTTCTTGATTTCATTTTCAGATTTTTCATCATTAGTGTACAGGAATGCCAGAGATTTCTGTGCATTAATTTTGTATCCTGCTACTTTACCAAATTCATTGATTAGCTCTAGTAGTTTTTCGGTAGCATCTTTAGGGTTCTCTATGTATAGTATCATGTCATCTGCAAACAGTGACAGCTTTACTTCTTCTTTTCCAATTTGGATTCCTTTTATTTCCTTTTCTTCTCTGATTGCTGTGGCTAAAACTTCCAAAACTATGTTGAATAAGAGTGGTGAGAGTGGGCAGCCTTGTCTTGTTCCTGATCTTAGTGGAAATGGTTTCAGTTTTTCACCATTGAGGACAATGTTGGCTGTGGGTTTGTCATATATGGCCTTTATTATGTTGAGGAAAGTTCCCTCTATGCCTACTTTCTGCAGGGTTTTTATCATAAATGGGTGTTGAATTTTGTCGAAAGCTTTCTCTGCATCTATTGAGATGATCATATGGTTTTTCTCCTTCAACTTGTTAATATGGTGTATCACATTGATTGATTTGCGTATATTGAAGAATCCTTGCATTCCTGGAATAAACCCCACTTGATCATGGTGTATGATCCTTTTAATGTGCTGTTGGATTCTGTTTGCTAGTATTTTGTTGAGGATTTTTGCATCTATGTTCATCAGTGATATTGGCCTGTAGTTTTCTTTCTTTGTGACATCCTTGCCTGGTTTTGGTATCAAGGTGATGGTGGCCTCGTAGAATGAGTTTGGGAGTGTTCCTTCCTCTGATATTGTTTGGAAGAGTTTGAGAAGGATGGGTGTTAGCTCTTCTCTAAATGTTTGATAGAATTCGCCTGTGAAGCCATCTGGTCCTGGGCTTTTGTTTGATGGAAGATTTTTAATCACAGTTTCAATTTCAGTGCTTGTGATTGGTCTATTCATATTTTCTATTTCTTCCTGAGTCAGTCTTGGTAGGTTGTGCATTTCTAAGAATTTGTCCATTTCTTCCAGGTTGTCCATTTTATTGGCATAGAGTTGCTTATAGTAATCTCTCATGATCTTTTGTATTTCTGCAGTGTCAGTTGTTACTTCTCCTTTTTCATTTCTAATTCTACTGATTTGAGTCTTCTCCCTTCTTTTCTTGATGAGTCTGGCTAATGGTTTGTCAATTTTGTTTATCTTCTCAAAGAACCAGCTTTTAGTTTGGTTGATCTTTGCTATCGTTTCCTTCATTTCTTTTTCATTTATTTCTGATCTGATCTTTATGATTTCTTTCCTTCTGCTAACTTTGGGGGTTTTTTGTTCTTCTTTCTCTAATTGCTTTAGGTGCAGGGTCAGGTTGTTTACTCGAAATGTTTCCTGTTTCTTAAGGTGGGATTGTATTGCTATAAACTTCCCCCTTAGAACTGCTTTTGCTGCGTCCCATAGGTTTTGGCTCGTCATGTCTCCATTGTCATTTGTTTCTAAGTATTTCTTAATTTCCTCTTTGATTTCTTCAGTGATCACTTCATTATTGAGTAGTGTATTGTTTAGCCTCCATGTGTTTGTATTTTTTACAGATCTTTTCCTGTAATTGATGTCTAGTCTCATAGCATTGTGGTCGGAAAAGATACTTGATACAATTTCAATTTTCTTAAATTTACCAAGGCTTGATTTGTGACCCAAGATATGATCTATCCTGGAGAATGTTCCATGAGCACTTGAGAAAAATGTGTATTCTGTTGTTTTTGGGTGGAATGTCCTATAAATATCAACTAAGTCCATCTTGTTTAATGTATCATTTAAAGCTTGTGTTTCCTTATTTATTTTCATTTTGGATGATCTGTCCATTGGTGAAAGTGGGGTGTTAAAGTCCCCTACTATGATTGTGTTACTGTCGATTTCCCCTTTTATGGCTGTTAGTATTTGCCTTATGTATTGAGGTGCTCCTATGTTGGGTGCATAAATATTTACAATTGTTATATCTTCTTCTTGGATCGATCCCTTTATCGTTATGTAGTGTCCTTCTTTGTCTCTTCTAATAGTCTTTATTTTAAAGTCTATTTTGTCTGATATAAGAATTGCTACTCCAGCTTTCTTTTGATTTCCATTTGCATGGAATATCTTTTTCCATCCCCTTACTTTCAATCTGTATGTGTCTCTAGGTCTGAAGTGGGTCTCTTGTAGACAGCATATATATGGGTCTTGTTTTTGTATCCATTCAGCCACTCTGTGTCTTTTGGTGGGAGCATTTAGTCCATTTACATTTAAGGTAATTATTGATATGTATGTTCCTATTCCCATTTCCTTAATGGCTTTGGGTTCGTTACTGTAGGTATAGTCCTTCTGTTGTGTTTCTTGCCTAGAGAAGTTCCTTTAGCATTTGTTGTAAAGCTGGTTTGGTGGTGCTGAACTCTCTCAGCTTTTGCTTGTCTGTAAAGGTTTTAATTTCTCCATCAAATCTGAATGAGATCCTTGCTGGGTAGAGTAATCTTGGTTGCAGGTTTCTCTCCTTCATCACTTTAATTATGTCCTGCCACTCCCTTCTGGCTTGTAGAGTTTCTGCTGAGAGATCAGCTGTTAACCTGATGGGGATTCCCTTGTGTGTTATTTGTTGTTTTTCCCTTGCTGCTTTTAATATGATTTCTTTGTGTTTAATTTTTGACAGTTTGATTAATATGTGTCTTGGCGTATTTCTTCTTGGATTTATTCTGTATGGGACTCTCTGTGCCTCCTGGACTTGATTAACTATTTCCTTTCCCATATTAGGGAAGTTTTCAACTATAATCTCTTCAAATATTTTCTCAGTCCCTTTCTTTTTCTCTTCTTCTTCTGGAACCCCTATAATTCGAATGTTGGTGCGTTTAATGTTGTCCCAGAGGTCTCTGAGACTGTCCTCTGTTCTTTTCATTCTTTTTTCTTTATTTTTCTCTGCATCAGTTATTTCCACTATTTTATCTTCCACCTCACTTATCCGTTCTTCTGCCTCAGTTATTCTGCTATTGATCCCATCTAGAGTATTTTTCATTTCATTTATTGTGTTTTTAATCGATGCTTGATTCATCTTTAGTTCTTCTAGGTCCTTGTTAACTGTTTCTTGCATATTGTCTATTCTATTTCCAAGATTTTGGATCTGGGAAATAGAATCTTGGATCAGCTTTACTATCATTATTCTGAATTCTTTTTCAGGTAGACTGCCTATTACCTCTTCATTTGTTAGGTCTGGTAGGTTTTTATCTTGCTCCTTCACCTGCTGTGTGTTTTTCTGCTTTCTCATTTTGCTTATGTTACTGTGTTTGGGGTCTCCTTTTTGCAGGCTGCAGATTCGTAGTTCCCGTTGTTTTTGGTGTCTGTCCCCCGTGGCTAAGGTTGTTTCAGTAGGTTGTGTAGGCTTCCTGGTGGGGGGGACTAATGCCTGTGTTCTGGTGGTTGAAGCTCGATCTTGTCTTTCTGGTGGACAGGTCCACGTCTGGTGGTGTGTTTTGGGGTGCCTGTGGCCTTATTATGTTTTTAGGTAGCCTCTCTGCTAATGGGTGGGGTTGTGTTCCTGCCTTGCTAGTTGCTTGGCATAGGGTGACCAGCACTGTAGCTTGCTGGTCGTTGACTGAAGCTGGGTGCTGGTGTTGAGATGGAGATCCCTGGGAGATTTTCGCTGCTTGATATTATGTGGAGCTGGGAGGTCTCTTGTGGACCCGTGTCCTGAAGTTGGCTCTCCCACTTCAGAGGCACAGCACTAACTCCTGGCTGCAGCACCAAGAGCCTTTCATCCACCCGGCTCAGAATAACAGTGAGAAAAAGTAGAAAGAAATAATTAGTAGAAGAAAGAAAGAGAGATTGAAAGAAAGGAAGAAGGGAAGTAAGGAAGGAAGGAAGGAAGGAAGAAAGAAAGGAGGGAGGGAGGAAGGATGGAAAGAAAGGAAAGAAAGGAGGGAGGGAGGGAGGAATGAAAGCAAAAGGAAGAGTGAATGGAAGAAGAGAGGGAGGGAGGGAGGAAGGAAAGAAAGAAAGAAAGACAGAAGGGAGGGAGGAAGGAAAGAAAGAAAGACAGAAGGGAGGGAGGGAGGGAGGAAGGAAAGAAAAAGAAAGTGGAAAGAAGAAGGGTGGGAGGGAGGGAGGGATGGAGGAAAGAAAAAGAAAGAAGGTAAGGAGGAGCGGAGGGAGGGAGGGAGGAAGGGAAGGGAGGAAAAAAAGAAAGAGCAGGTAAAGTAAAATAGAATAAAGTATGAAATATAGTAGCGTTATTAAAATTAAAAAGTAATTATTGAAAAAAAACACGGACCGAAAGAACCCTGGGACATATGGTGGAAGCAAAGCTATACAGAGAGAATCTTACACAGAAGATTACACATACACATTCACAAAAAGAGAGCAGGGGGAAAAATCAAAAATCTTGCTCTCCAAGTCCACCTCCTCGATTTGGGATAATTCGTTGTAAAAAGAGGAAAAGGGCGAAAAGTCTGAAATCTTGCTAAGTCCACCTCCTTAATTTGAGATAATTCGTTGTAAAAAGAGGAAAAAAAGGGGGGGGGAAGTCTTAAATCTTGTCCTCAAGGTCCACTTCCTCAATTTGGGATGATTCGCTGTCCATTCATGCACTCTACAGACGCAGGGCACATCAAATGGACCGTGGAGCTTTAATCCGCTGCCTCGGAGGCTGCACAGAGAGATTTCCCTGTCTCTGCTCTCACAGCTCCCGGGTCTCAGCCTTGGACCTGGCCCCGCCTCTCCACATAGGTCGCCGGAGGGCGTCCGTTCTTCGCTCAGACAGGACGGGTTTAAAGGAGCCGCTGATTCGTGGTCTCTGGCTCACTCAGGCAGAGGGGAGGGAGGGGAATGCCCTCTCCTCGCGCACCAGGCAACAAAAGGGAAAAAAGTCTCTTGCCTCTCCGGTAGCTCCAGACCCTTTCCCCGGACTCCCTCCGGGCTAGCACTAACCCCTTCAGGGTCTCTTCCTGCCGCCAGCCCCAGACTTCTCCCTGCACTCCGACTGAAAGCCGATACCCGAGCCTCAGCTCCCAGCCCCGCCCGCCCTGGCGGCCGAGCAGACAAGTCTCTCGGGCTGGTGTGTGCCTGAGGGCACCGATCCTCTGTGCCAAAATCTCTCTGCTTTGCCCTCCACACCCCTGTTGCTGTGCTCTCCTCCGCTGCTCCGAAGCTTTCCCCCTCCGCCACCTGCAGTCTCCGCCCTCGAAGGGGCTTGTAGTGTGTAGAAACCTTCCCTCCTTCACGGCTCCCTCCCACTGGTGCAGGTCCCGTCCATATCCTATTGTCTCTGTTTATTCTTTTTTTCTTTTGACCTACCCAGGTATGTGGGGAGTTTCCTGCCTTTTGGGGGGTCTGAGGTCTTCTGTCAGCGTTCAGTAGGTGTTCTGTTGGAGTTGTTCCACGTGTAGATGAATTTCTGATGTATCTGTGGGGAGGAAGGTGATCTCCGCGTCTTACTCTTCCGCCATCTTCCTCCGGCTCATTGGTCTAGATGGCCCCGCCCCAAATTGCGCGTCCAGCCATTCTCTCAGGGAAAGGCTCATGCGTGGTACAGCGTCAGCTAATCCAGGCCCTCCTCGCCCTTTATTCTTTATTGCTAAGAAGTGTGGCAGTCACCACCACTTGAGTTTGACAGAGACTCAGAGGCAGGCAGGGGAGTAGGAAAGGTTTACAGTGACAAAAAGGGAAGACTTCAGCTATGCCCGGATTGGAGGTTGTGGCCACAGGGAAGTAGAGGTAGGATAACTAGAAGTGAGGCATCTTATATAAGTGGTTTGGGGGGCATATTTGGCTTTCTCTAGTTGGTCCTGAACTGGAAATAGGTAAGGGCTGGGAACAAAAATTGGGGAAGCTGTCAGTCATTGACCAAACCCTAACCATTAAGGGACAATTTTTGCAGAAGTTGTAGTTGGGCTTCCTGGAGTGGATGCTGCTGATGTGGGTCACAGTTTACTGTCATATATGGTCTGGGCTTTGTCCACTTGTATATTCAGTCTATCAGTTCCCCCTTTTGGTCAGTCTCTCATTTGTGAGAGGTTGACCAGTTCACAGAAGGCTAGAGATCCAGCTTGTCTTCATTCATGGATTGTACAATTTTCTCCACGGTCCACTGTATTGTGAGATCTTCTTGAACTTTTTGTTTCTGTGTCATCATCATGACCTTCTGACAAGAGAACAGCTGCATACATGCATTTAAGACTCGGGATAGAATGCAACAGACCAGCATCAGGACAAAAATAAGAGCAATTAATAGTCCCTGTAAAATGCTTCAGAACTGGGAATCACAATTGTCCAATCCAGACCAAGAACAAATCTCCTCTAGGCCATGAGCATTAACCATGAGTCATGTAGCTTTTTCCTTAAGGCACTGTATAGCCTGCTCCATCCTGTCTGTTTCATTAGCCCAAGTACAGAGCAAGGTATTAGCAATGGCAGAGGCTCCACCACAACTAGCCAACATAAGCATATAGAACAACGTAACTGTCCACTACTATTTATGCTAGTGAGTTGAGACCAATCTGTATTCCATCTAGGGCAGAGGTGGTACAATTAATGACCTCTGCAGAGTGCCAGTTGGGAACACTGCTCTGATGATTCACATAAACTCAATTCACATAAAGTTTATTCAAATAAATTTCCTCACATTCTGAGGAAGTCAGTAATTCCTCCAGGTAGAGTGTGTGGAGAGTGGCTTTGTTTTGGAGCCCACGTCTGAGTCAGAATTTTGAGCCCTGATGATTTATAGAAATAGGGCCTTTGTGTACAGACAAGTATAATAATACTAGTTCTAAAGTGCATGAGGTACTAATTAGAAGCAAACAGGACCAGACATCCTAGCCATAAAAGAAATAGTATCCAGTAGGGGCACATGGAGATCAGGAAAAAAGGAGTTTTCATGACATAAGATTGGAGCCAAACCCTTATATTAGCTGGGTTACGTTTGGACCGATATTAGTCTCTTTGAGGTGGGGTTTGGCATATCCACCTACAAAGTTTGTTGAATTCAAATTTAGAGGTTCCTAGGGTCTGATCAATAGATTGTAATAAATAGTTCTTTTTCTGGGAGAGAGGAACACTAACAAAGTCATAAGTTGACTTGTTTAGGGTCAATTGTCCATGTGGTGCAAGTGGAAATGCCATTGGCTATGATTGCCTCATTCGATTGCCTCATTTGAAACAAGAATTGCCCAGAATTTTTATCATGGGGGACTGATCATACCCAGCAGTCTGCAAGATTGAGGGTAGTGGCTACTATTGGGGGTAATCTAAGAATGGTGTTTAAATGAGTAAGTTCAAACTCAGCCATTACAATAAAGAGGAAAGAAAAGAGAAAAGAGGCCAATATGGGTCAGTGGCAACCAGGGGTCTAGAGAAAATAAGATGATTATAAGTGAACAGATGAAAAACAAAACAGGAATTAGGCATAGGTCTTGGCTCAAATTTTGGGGTGAAGCTTTCCACTACCTGAAGTCAGGTACTAGTTCCAAAGATCTTGGGTCAGCTGTCTACTCCAGAAGATCAGCTCCTTCTAGAAGGTCTCTAAGAACCTGCAGTTGGAGTAGACTTCCAATTGTGTGGAATTCTGAATTGCTTCTTTAGTTGTGAAAAGTGAACCCAAAGCTTGACTCCCTGGGGTTGTACTGCTGTATTCCTTGTTAACAGAACGTGATATGGTTCTTTCCAGCATGACTTCAGAATAGTTTTTCTCTGCTATCTCTTCCAATATATGCAATCTCACAGTCGAATGTCATGAAGAGGCTGTTCAGGAAGATATTGGGGGAAGATGCACTAACCTATTGGTGATAGGCCAGGTATAGTACATGATGAGTTCCTTAGAATATTTTGCTACATCTGTGTGTAGCATGGCAGAGTCTAGTACTGGAAGTAAAATCTTAAGTGCATGGGACTTCCACTTACCAATTAATAAGGAGATGACTAATGTGTCCTAGAGGGAGTGGACTTTATGGCCAGAAGGTCTATTTCAGAAGAGCTTTGGCCAAAAGAACTCAAGAGTTCCTGAAAGTTTTGCTCATTTTCATTTAAGGAAACCAATGGTTCTTTCAATCATTCCAGATGATCATGCATGGTGAGAGCAATATAGTTATTGAGTAACAGGTAATGCCTTACGGAGCTTTTCTATAGTTGTTCCCAGAAACTATGTGCTTCAGTAATTTAATTTAAAAATTGCTGTGCCCAGGTTAAAACACAAAATCAAGCAGGTGTTTCACTACTGTAAAATCTGTAGTTTTTGACAAGGAAATGCTTCAACCCATCCTGAGAATAAATATACAACAACTAAAACATATTCAAATCCCATGGAGGCTGGAAATTGTACCAAATCCATCTGAAGGTGTTCAAAGGATCCTGAGGTTTTGTTTCTGGCTATGTTCTTTTACAGTTTTTCCAGGATTATGTTCCTGACAGGTGACATGTGACCTCAAAATAACTTTAACTGTCTTTTGAAAGTTTCCACACAGATGTTGATTAAAGATAGTAACCCATTTGTCTGTACCATAATAAATGGTTTCATGGAGAAATTTAGCTAGTATCTATTTGAAATAATCTGGTACCACCAGGTGGCCATCTTGATATTGCCAGAGTTTATATGAGTGAAGGGTGCAACCCACTTTTTTCTGTTCTTCCTTTCCAAAATCAGTGGCTAATCATTGACATTTTATAATGACATGGTTATATACTTGGAGGGTTTAGTTAAGATTGTTACCTGGGTTAAAACTGTTTTAGAGTGCATCTAAAAGTTCTTTAACTTGTCCATTTTTGATAGGAGCTTCAGAAAAGGCAAAAAAGCCTTTTCCTCCAAAGCATCCCCAAGTCATATACTACTCCAAAATAATACCTGATATCTGTATACAATTGGCCTTCCATATTCATGGGTTTCACATCTATGGATTCAACCAACTGTGGATCAAAAATATCCAGGAAACAATTCCAGAACATTCCAAAAAGCAAAGTTTGGATTTGCTGCATGCTGGCAACTATTTACATAGAGTTTACATTGTACTTACAACTATTTGCATAGCATTTACATTACATTAGGTATTATAAGTCATCTAGAGATGATTTAAAGCATACGCGAGGATGTACGTGGGTTATGCGTAAAAACGACCCCATTTTAATATGAGACTTGATTATATGGCGTGGGGGGGGGATGTCCTGAAACCAATTCCCTGCAGATACTGAAGGACAACTGTATATGTTCTCTGTTCTTTGGCTAGTTGACAAGTAAGTGCAATGAGTTTTTCACTTACTTGTCAAAAGCTGGGTTGATTTTACCTCAGGTAGAGAACCATGTTCTAAAGGACAGCTTTCATTGGAAATAGCATATTCTCCTGATAAGCTCCAGTTTCACCTTTGAGGAATTATCCACACATAAATAATGTCAGGTTGGCATTCTCAGTAGAAGTCTCTAGTAAATCTGAGTGAGGTACAGAAAGTTCCCCAAGGTAAGACAGTCATGAAATTTCCCTTCCTCTTGTAGGGGCAGGAGGTTGGCAGGATTCAGGCTGTTGTGGCAGTGAATAGTCATGTGTCTCACAAGGGAAATTTAGACCATTTAAGTATTAAGGACCTAGGAAAAATAGAAGGGGCTTCTGCGAACCTCTGGGACATGACTGTCCAGGTATATTGTTGCCCTCCCCAAGTGAAAGCAAAGAGGTACTGACTATACTGGCCTAGAGGAACACTGAAAAAGAAAGACAGGTACACTACAATGGAACAAGAGGTAGCCTCACCGTCCTCTATGCTGCCTTTGAGTCATTCTTCCTTTTTCTTGAAGGACAACAGTTGTTTGCAGCTGAATAGTTCAGCAACCTTCTTTCATTTCATCCCAACTCTGTCCCCTTCAGTCCAAGCTGGCAGCATTTCCACTGAGACAGTTGATTGGACCCACAAGCCACAGACCTAATCTCTTTAGCAAAAGTTGTCCAGCTACACCCTTGGCCCTGCTTCCAGAGCACTGCCTGCTTAGTCGTCCTTCTTCAATTCATCCCTGTCCACTCCCATTTTACCACAGGCAGCAAGAAGCAACCGGATCACACCTTTGACACTTCACTTGGAAATATCCTCAGCTAAATACCCGAGTCTATGGTTCACAAGTTCTACTTTCCAAAAAACAAAACGCAATCCAGCCAAGTCCTCTGTCACCTTTTCACAAGGAGTGCCTTTCCTCCAGTCTCCAACAGCGTTCCTCATTTCTATCTGACACCTCACTAAAATTCCTTTAACAATCTTATTTCTACCAACAATCTCCTAAAGGCAATCTAGCCTTTTCCTATCAGCACCTCAAGACTCTATTACCAAATTCCAAAGTCACTTTCTCATTTGTAGGTATTCCCTGCAGAAGCACCCCACTCCCTGGTACTACAATCTGTATTAATTTGCTAGAGTTGCCTAACAAACTACCACAGAATGGGTGGCTAAGATAACAGAAATGTATTGTCTCACAGTTCTGGAGGCTAGAAGTTGGAGGTCAAAGTTTCGGCAGGGTTGGTTCCTTCTAAAAGCTCGGAGGGAGACTCTGTTCTGTGCTTCTCTCCCAGATTTAGGTGGTTTTGTAGCAATATTTGACATTCTTTTCAGGTTGTAGAAGCAGCACCCGGATCTCTGCCTTCATCTTCTGGTGTTGTCCCAGTGTGTGTCTGTGTCCAAATTTCCCCTTTTTATGAGAACACCAGTCGTATCAGATTAGGAACCCACTCTACCCCAGGATGGCTTCATCTTAACTAATTGCATTTTCAATGACCCTGTTTCCAAGTAAGATCACATTCTGAGATACCAGGGGTTAGGACTTCTACATATGAATTTGGGGAACACAATTCGATCTATAACAAACTATTTTTTAACATACGTTTTGTACTTCTTAAATATCCCCTTCTTTCCTTAAAAATGAATAATTTCTTAAGTCTTTAATAGAATCTAAGTGCATGAAAGAAAATAGTCTAAATAAATATCATATGTTTTCTGTTTAAAGCTTAGCATTCAATTAATATGCAAAGAAACCAGAGACCTGATAATCTCTGATATTTGAACCAAAATTTATTTCTATGATTCCAAGGGAGTGCTACACAGAAATACAGCTAGTTAGAGAGGTTATGTTTATAGTTTTTATAGTTATAACTACAAAATGGTTATATTTGTGTCCAACGAGACTCAGAATAAAAGTGGGTAGGTTTCTGGAAAATTCAGACATGCAATATGTTTTAGAGGAAATAAGTGAGAACACTGAAGGGCAAGGTGGAAGGGAGAGATTCATTGATTTGCCGAGATTACTCAGGAGAACCAAAGGCAAATGTAGGTCTTCTAATTTCAAATCCACTATGTCTTTGCTGATTTGAAATGGAATTCACCCAAAGTACGTCATCAGTACACAGTGAGAGAAGGTCTGTGATCTTGCTCTTCTCACCTGCTTACACAGGTGGTCTTTGAAAAATAAAGCCTTCTTTGAAAAGACAGCATTATATTATATAGAGATATGAACAGGGGTTCTCTATCATATGAATGAAACCTACAACTGAGTAGAATTTTCCTCACTCACAAAGACCACCAATCCTAACTTTAATTGAAAATAAGCTTCCTAAAAATGTGAATTAAAATAACCTCTGGACCTTTCAAAGAAAATGCATAGTTTTAATAAGATATTTGCAGAGTACTTTATAGTTTATTTTATATATGCATCTATAGTTATATTTACATTTCAAAACACTTTATATCCCTGTGAAATTCAGCAGGGTTTCTCTTAATTTGATGAGAGAAAAATTGAGACAGAGAAGTAAACTTCAACTTGCTAAATTTCATATTGGTCTAAGTGGGCCTAGTAAGTGATATAGCTAGCTGTAGGGGTATTGGTTAATAGTAAATTTGTTGAAGACCAATTCGTTCAGAAACTCAGCTGGGTGAGTTTCAGAACAATGCAGTCATTGTGATTCCACATAACTCTTTATGTGACTTTCTAAGTTCTTGGTTTGCATCTACTTATGAAGAAATAAAATCTCTTGTTGTCAAATAAACCATATGCCACAAAGCAATCTTCATGTAAATTCTCAAAAAACAACACCTGCTTTCTTAGGGAACACTATTGTTACTTCTGTAATTAATGCAAGGGGGCCAGCTCACCTCCACACAAAATCGCTTTATTTTACTCTACCTGGAAATCCACTTAAATCAGGGAGTAGAGAATTTCCAAAGGATTCTCCATAAACTGTGAAGGATGAAAATAATTAAGGGTATGCATTACACAGCCCAAGCAGACATTAGGCCAGTCTGGGGAACTAGGTAATTTCTAATGGAGATGTTTGCAAAAAATAAGAATAAAAATGAGAAAAGAATAATAGGCAACATTTATTAAGGGCTTACTCTGTGCCAGGCACTGATCCAAAGGCTTTTCACATAATACAAGTTTGATCTTCACAACAGTCCTATGATGTGGCACTATTATTATCAGGCTTCTGTGATGAGAACAGTGGGGTGAGAATAACTTACCCGAAGTCAGAGAACCACTGCAGAGCCAAGTTTACCATCAGACCCGGGCAGTCTTACCTGAAACCACAGGCTAAAAGCAGTTTTTTGAGTGAATGTGTTTGTAGATGTCAGAGGGGAAATAAAAGTTTTGATTGTTAAGATGCAGATAGAAAGATAGATTATGGGCATTAAGAATTACATTTATGAAGGCTCCAGAGAAACATTGAAATGTGTTCTAGTGTGAGCAAGTAAAAAAGAAGACAAAATGGTATGGACATCTTATGTTTAAAAATGCAGTTATAGATAAATGGAGATAAAGGCAACAAAATACCATTAAACAAGAGTAGATTATGATTTTAAATTGTGTGGGACATTACATTCTTTTACTGTAAAGCTATGGAGAGAATGTTTTGTTGGCCAGGAAAAGAACAGAAAGCTATTACAGGTGCTTTATTCTAGGGCTCATGAAAAGAGTTGAGAATGAAAATTTGATGATGATGATGATTGTTTCTACAATAATATAGGTTAAATTTTAATTAAAAGACTTTTCAGAAGAAATTCCTATGAAGAACCATGTCCATGTTTCTGGAAAGAATCTCTGGAGTGAACATTTTCTAGGAAGCAGAATGACTTCTAGAAAAATAAATTGGTATGAAATATATATATTCAGTGTTAATGTCAGGGTTGCATTAAGTGGTGATTAAAAATAGCTGGAAAGTTGAACAGAGCCATTACCACTAAGTACGTCTTAGCTATTTAAGGCATATTATAAATCTTGTTTACAATATTAATACAGTGATACTTAATAATAAAAATGCAATTCTCTGAATAAAAAAGAACTTTGAGGAGTAGGAAAAAAAGCCAATGTGCTTTTCATGAAATCACATGAATGTGAAAATAAGGGGTTTAATTTTCATTTCCCTTACTTACCCATGTTTAGGTAACATCTGTTAAGCCAAATACTGTTAAATAAGCATTGCAAACCCCCTTGCTTATAAACTCAAACCTACTCCATGCCGGAAATATTGCCTGCAATTGAGTATGAAATAATATTGGTGATCACGGCCAAGTCCAACTTAAAAATACTTGTCTAAGGAAAGAGAGAAAATTGTATTCATCAAGACAGAGCTGACTGGCCTATAGAAGCTCTTCTCTACCAAAAACAAACAGAAAACCAAACAAAAAACACAGAAGTGGCAGAGTATCAGCTTGGCTTGAGTAAAAATTTTGGAGGAAAGCTCTGAACAGGCAAAGATTTGCATCCAGGTCATCAAAGAGGCCCATATGGAGACCCTGAGGACTCAAGTTTTGAATTCACAGCAATTGTTCAGAGAGCTCTGAGCTCACACAATCCATGACATTGAAGATTAGAGTCTCATTTACCTAGATATTCAGGAGGCGGAGCAGACCCAAGTGACAGCTGAGTAACACTGGGGCACAGGCCTAAGATCTTAAAGCTGAGAAACGGGACCCCAGTGCAATACAGTGTGGATGAAATTACTACCCTAGAGCTAAGCCAAAGGGCACCCTCATCCTGATTGCCAAAAGGGGAGAAAGATGACTGTCCCTGCAGGGACCAGGCTGATGCTTGGGTCAGAGGAGAGTGGCGACGCTTGGGTCGGAGGAGAGTGGTCACATAGCCCCAAGACCAACATGAAAATGTAAGGGAGTGATGTTCCTATCCAGGCAGGTAGAGAGAGAAATACACACAGAGAATTTGCTGGTACCCTGGCCAGGGCAACACAGGACAAGAAATGAACTTATCAACTAGCCAACCAGAGGAAACCCTACAGATTGGGGGTCAATACAGCTTCCAGTGACACTCAGTCCCAAAAGAGGAGAAGAGACTCATGATCACCCAGCTCAAGATAACTGAGAAGGGTCTTCATCCTGCTTTGTTTGCTGAGACAGACTGCTCCAGAGCCCAGCCTCCTGTTAAGGGGTAACTATCAAGCTAGCCTGGACTCGCTGGCCACAGGTGCATAGATGCTAGCCCAGATAAGGCATCTGGGGGCAAACAGTGCCAGATTGAAGAGGAAGATTTTGAGCCACAGTTAGGACATGCCACTGAAATGCTCCAAAGGAGGCAGGTCTCAGACGTGGAGAAGCAATGGTGATGAATAGAAAAATTGCGTGGTCCAGAAATAGAAATTGCACAAAGTCAAAAGTCATGAATCTCTCTGTCTCCAGGGTCAAAGAGCACTCAGACAGGCCTGAAGGACTGTGGATGGTGCTGGCATCCACATGGCAGGTTTCTGAACATGCACCAACAGGAAGGAGAAAAGACCTCAGGGTAAGACCTCCCCAGGCTTTGGCGGTAAGCTGGATACCAACCCCTCATGATTTTAATCTGGAAAATCAGATCCAACTGGAGCAAAGTGGAAAGAAAATGATTGACAGTGAGATGCAGCTCAAGAAACCGAGCCTGCACCAAAAGGCTGAGATTTTCTGCCCCCCATTCTTGTGAATTTAGGAAAATAAAAGTCTGTTACCTCCAGGAAAACTGCTACCCTCAGAAAGCAAACCTCACAGAGATCTTGGAGCCTAAACTCAGGTTCCCAGATCCAAAGCTTATGCAGGAGGCTGAACCCCCAACCACGCAGAGTCCTCGGGTGAGGTCATTATTGGGTTCCTCAGAAGGGATCTTCAGAACAACTTAGAGGCTCATTCCCTTCCAGGGTCATGCATGGTCTCCTAGGCAACCCATCAGAGCCCAGGTACTTATGGGACAGATTGAAGAAAATACAAAGTGGTACCTAAGACTTTGTGAAGTGGAATTGCATTCCATTTGTTTTACCTTCAACTCTTGATGGACATCTTGGGGCAAATTGCACCAAAAAGAAGAATTCTATGTGGGACCTCCAGAAACTGAGGTCAGAGAATGAAGATCTGGTTAGTATGGGTGCCCCCTCACAAACCCTAACTCCCAAAGGATAGGGTCCAACATGGGGGTAGACCTTGGCTCTGAGGGTAGAAGAACCTGGAGAGGATCTAGCCTGGGAATTCCGGCTACCCACACCCTGACCCTTCAGATCCTCATGCAGCTCTGTCTGCACACACTACATCCAAATACACCAGGCTACCTGACACCTTCCCCGACCATGGGCGCCCCATAGTGGCTGAGACGCCTCAAGTAGAAGGGACAAGATAGTCCCACATCCCGGCTGTGCCATGGAACAGATCCTCAAGCACAGTCCCAGAGAAAGGCACTACCCATCACCTAAGGCAGAAGCTGTATTGGGTGAGGATGGCCAAAGGCCAAAATTACACAATTTTTTGTCTTTTGCTCATCCATCCTCCAGAGAGGTCATCTGCATTGGCACCACCACACGAAATTGAAATACTTTTCTATCAGATGTAATAAGATGGAAAAATATTTTTTATTAGAATTTCAGGAAATTGCATGAAAGGAAAAATGACCTGCTTTGATTGGTCCCTGAAAAACAATTCAAAAGACATGGGAAAATGGACACTGTGGCAGGGGAAACGTGAAAGAATAGATTCCAATTCCCTAGTGGCTGCTTGGGGTAGGGAATTCACCTACTGAGACCCTACTTAAGGATGTCAGTGGACCAAGGGCAGGCATACAGGGAGGATGCAGGAGGCCAGCCATCCTGGTGAGTCTCCATCCTGACACCCAACATCACACACACAATGCTGGGCTGGAGTCGATTTTCTCTTTTTATGAAAATTACCTAAACAGCAGACCTCTGTGCCCAGGTTCCCACGGGGGTGTTATGATGGTGACAGGAAGAGCAACAGGAGTAGAGATGGGGGCCTCTATGGAAAAACACTGGGAAAAAAATCACAGAATGTGGGCAGGCTCAGCCCTTTCACAAGCCCATGAATTTGAGGGGCTGAGCCAGGTTTTGCCAAATCTCCAAGGACCAAGGGAACTTCTGAGTTTATGGGACTTGATTTAAAAAATGAAAATAGTTTTCCCAGTCACCAAGCTGCTGCCTGGGTCAGAATAAGAATTCAATCGATGTTTATTAAAGAAGCAGTGGCTTTGGTTTTAGGCATTGAGTGTCTACTATGTGCATGGGATAGTGCCAGGGTCTCCATCCCTGTTTCTAAGCATCTAAGAGGCACCGCCTGTGTTCAGCAACACCTGCTCATACAGCGGCTAACACAGGTGCAGTAGATGCCTCGTGAGGACAGCGGAGACAGTTCTGGGCTGGAAGAAAGGATGCTGCAGCCCTAGGTGCCACCAGGTTGTGGGCTCATGACTGAGGATGTATGGAATGTTGATGGGTAGTTGAGGAAAAGGAAGACGTTTTTATTCATTCCACAAACTTGCATTTAACATTTCATTACATGTATTTCAGTATAATTACTTTTCCCTTGTAATTCTAGATACTTACATTTTATTGGGTATAATTTACATATAATAAAATGTATGTATGAGTTCAACGACTTTTTTCCTTGATTTATTCAAATAGATAACCTTTCACTGCCTCTCAAGTGCAGGCTGAGTTATTCTGAAGAAGAGTTTTCTCATAATGTCTTTTTTTTAAAGATATGAATAGGACTTCCCTGGTGGTGCAGTGGTTGAGTCCGCCTGCCAATGCAGGGGACACGGGTTTGAGCCCTGGTGTGGGAAGATCCCACATGCCGTGGAGCAGCTAAGCCCGTGCACCACAACTACTGAGCCTGCACTCTAGATCTTGTGAGCCACAACTACTGAGCCTGCGCGCCTAGAGCCAGTGCTCCGCAACAAGAGAAGCCACCGCAGTGAGAAGCCCATGCCCCACAACGAAGAGTAGCCCCCACTCACCGCAACCAGAGAAAGCCCACATGCAGCGATGAAGACCCAATGCAGCCATAAATGAATAAATAAATAAATAAATAAAATTTATTTTAAAAAGATATGAATAGACATTTTATAAAATGAATACAAATTACCAATAAACCTACAGAAAAACATATGCCAGTATCTTAACAGTGTAGCCAAATTTTTTTAAAGTCTTCCCAAAGATGAATTTTGTTTCAAGAACAATTTGGGGTTAGTTTGTTTGTTGGTTGGCTTCAGTTTTTTATATATATGTTCAGTTATACATATATATATATATATATATATATATATACACACATATATATATTCTTTTTCAGATTCTTTTCCATTATAGGTTATTACAAGACATTGAATATAGTTCCCTGTGCTATACTGTAGGTCCTTGTTGGTTATCTGTTTTATACATAGTAGTGTGTACCGCTTAATCCCAAACTCCTAATCTATCTCTCCCCATCCACACCACTGTCCCCTTCAGTAACCATAAGTTTGTTTTCTATGTCTGTTTTGTAAATAAGTTCATTTGTACCTGTTTTTTTAGATTCCACATATACATGATATCATATGATATTTGTCTTTGTCTGGATTACTTCACTCAATATGATAATCTCTGGGTCCATCTATGTTGCTGCAAATGGCATTATTTCATTTTTTATGACTAAGTAATATTCCATTGTATATATATACCACATCTTCTTTATCCATTCATCTGTTGATGGACATTTAGTTTACTTCTGTGTCTTGGCTACTGTAAATAGTGCTACAATGAACATTGGGGTGCATGTATCTTTTTGAATTAGCATTTTCTCTAGGTATATGCCCAGGAGTGGGATTTTAGGATCATATGTTAACTCTATTTATAGATTTTTAAGGAACATCCATACTGTTCTCCATAGTGGCTGCACCAATTTACATTCCCACCAACACTATAGGAAGGTTCCCTTTTCTCCACACCCTCTCCAGCATTTATTATTTGTAGACTTTTTCATGATGGCCATTCTGACCATTGCAGCAAAAATAGAAATGAAACTTTTGTTTTCCAATAAACAAGGAAAATAAGGAAACAACGAACAGGCTCGGGAAACAACATAAACAGGCCTGAAAGAGTTAAGCAATCTTGGTTATTCTTTAGCTGTTACTACTAACAAACACTTGTAGCTAGACTTGTCCTTCACAAAGCTGATTATTCTCTGACTCCACATGAATTACCCTTTGCATCTGGCATTTCTTCTCTCCTTGCACTCCCTTGTAGCGCTCTTCATTTCAGAAAGGTCATGGGCCCATAACTTCAGGGACACCAGACCCGGTTTGGCCATGAATTTTCAGAAGGAAATAAATGCAAGACCTTCATTACTTTGAGCCTTATCACCTACCCCAGACCATGAGCTCCAGGCTATATAACCTTTCCCTATTCCCCAGGGAGGGGGGCACAGTTCTTGAGGCACTAGCTTGTTGTGTTACCCCCTTTGCAGGCAAAGATTAAAGCCTTTTTTCTCATTCCTCCAAAACTCTGTCTCCATACTTCTTTTCAGCATTGGTTCACAGAGAGCTAAGAGTTTGACATCATGACTGGTGTGAGGTGACACTTCACTGTAGTTTTGATTTGTATCAATCACTTTTGACAATTGCAAATATTCACATAACCACCACCCAGTCACAATACAGAAAGTTTCCAAAACCTCAGCGAGTTCCCTCCTGCCAAGTCCCAATCCAAAAACAAACAACCACAGCCCTGACTTCTATCACCACAGATGAGTTTTGTCTGTTCTGGAACTTCATACACATTCCTTCCTGTGGGGCTTCTTTTGCTGGACGCGATATTTCTGAGTTTGATCCACAAGGCACTTACAGAGCATATTTGCCAGGAAGGGAGACTCCACTTGTAAGTTAAGGGAGTTTAATAACCTGTCTACAAACTTGGGGCAGAGATTTGAGAATGCACAAGCACCCTGGCATCAGTAATGACCAGGAGCACCCCGTGAAGGAGAGGGAGGGCGTGGCCGCCTGACCCAGAGGAGAGAAGAGGCTACATTAGGTGCAGTGACCTTTGGTCGGGCCACAGCCAGCCTGGGCAACCATGCAGGGGAGAAGCCAAAAGAAATCCCCCATCTCCCCCTCCTCCTGATGTGACACACTGACCCAATGCAACTGTAAGTCAGAGGGTGGGAGGCCTTGTTGGTTTCCTCCTAGGAGGCCAGCCCAGCCAAGTGGAGACTTAGGGGAGGAACCCGGAGGGGAAAACAGATCCCGCCTCTATCTTACCTAAATACTTAAGGTATTTAGACTATAGTGGAACTGAGTCAGGAAAGAGGGTGGGACCCAAGGGCAGCCTCCTCATGTACAGGCATCAAGCAGAAGGCAAAGCCACCTCCTTGTTTTGCACTGAATGAGGCCATTAGATACATGGAGGAATGGCATCTGAAACAGAAACTTTGTAGCCTCTGAGCAAGAAACTCTGACCCTGAAAACCATGGAGCGTGTGCAATAAAAACACACAGGTGGCTGATGTGTTTGACCTTCCCCGTGTGGCGCTCAACTAGTAAGGGAAAAGTTAAGGGAAAACAGCTCTTAGAGTGCATGTGTGGTGGCTTCAGGAGACGCATCCATAGGACTGGGTGCAGCCTGGTGCAGTCCAGGACACAGCTCTTTCAGGAGAAATCCAGAGAACGGGTAAAGGTGTAGAGATGGGTCAGAGCTTACCAAGTAGGAGGACCATGGTCTGACTGCGAGGAGGAGAACAGTTAAGACAGTTCTAGCAAATTAGCTTTTCTACCCCTCCCCTCCCTCCTTCCTCCCTTCCTGTGTTTCTTCTTCCTTCCCCCCTACTTCTGCCCTTTGAAATGACCCACCTACTCTGGACCACCGTGGGCCAGACACCCTGTTAGGAGCTCACTGCACCCTTGGCATTTATCAATAATATTAACCCCATACACTTGCTTTGGAAGAATGATTATCCTCATTCTATGGGTTAAAAACAAACCAAACAGTTTCAAAACCCATAGCTGTGAGGCTACAAGGTAAATAAGTCACAGTCCAGCAGTTCTAACACCACATGGACACAAACAGCCATAATATCCTGCAGCCTAGGAGAAAGGACACCCAGGGTGACCAGGGAGAGAGTGGGAGGACATGGGGGAGAGGGAGACCCTCCCCCCCAGGAAGAGTGCAGGGGCATCCCAGGCATGTGAGGGCCAAGCAAATTCACAGAGCAGGGAGGCAAGCTTCCAGTTCAGACCAGAGACCATTCTCTTCCATGTGATAGGTTCTGTAATATTTAATACGTTCTCAAGGTCTGCCTAACTCCAGTGCCTATAGCTCACAATACCGTACTGTGGGCTTACAAATTGGATAAGAGGGTAGATCTCTACAATGCCCTCACAATTAAAAAGGAGGAGGACTCAACATTGAAAATCAACTATACTTCAATAAAATAAATAAATGAAATTTTTTAATTTAGAAAAGGCAAGGGAAAGGTAAGAGATTAAGCCAAGGTGATGAATACTGAAATTCTGAGTTTCATTCCAGAGATGATAAGAAAAGAGTGAGCCGTTGGATCGAGGGATTTACAGAATCAGAGCAGATCTTCAGGAAAATCTGTCTTGTGTCAGCGGGCGGCATGGATGACCCACAACGAAGATGGTGGGAAGTGACTGGAATTACCTAGGAGGGAGGTTCGGATCAGACCACTGTGGTGCCCGCAGCGATGAAAAGAGACAGTCCTGAGACGGACCATGAGGAAGAAATCAGTAGGACCTGGCAACTGGGAGGATGAGGTCCTAGATGAACAATGCAGAATGGGAAAATAACCAAGAACCGGAGAGTTCCAGCTGGGGGTGGGGCCAGCTCTGGGGGAGCAACGCGCTCAGTAGAAGGGAGGGGCTCGTGCGGAGCTAGCACGGAGGGAAGGGGCGACAGTGATTTGATTTGGTCAAACTGCATTGAGACGGCTGCAAAGCAGCCACGTGGAAGTGAGCAAGAGGAAGCCGATGGACAAGGCATCCTCAGAGGGGACCGGCCAGGCGCTGGGCCGGGCGAGACTGCTGAGTGAGAAAGCATACTGACAAGAGAAGAGGCTGAAATCCTGGGGTCCCTCCGCGCCCGGCTGTTCAACCACCTCACTGCAAAGATCCAAGGATTTAGCAGCGCTCAAATTCCTGGCTGGCTGGGGTTTGGGCCAGAGGACATTTCCGAAGCACAGTAATACTCCTTAAACAGCAGACGGCCCTGCACACTTTAAGTCAGAAGTTGCCACTGGCACTTTATTTCTAGACTAGTCTTGTTTAAATCAAATCGTCAGGAATGGTGCTTCTGGGAACCGCTGTACCAAATACTCATTAAAGATGCAGCCCTGAAGTTTGTTTTTGCGATTTTCTTAAGGGTAACAATTAACCTTTTAAAAGTCTGACCTTTCCAAAAAGGTAGCCCTTGGTTGGTGGGAGTTCTCAGAGGTGTTGGGTAAATGTTTCAGAGAAGCCTTTGGCTCCCAGGAAACACAGACATTGGGCTGCCGTGGTTTCCTTAACGCTTTACCTCTTCGAGATGATTCGATTCGTTGATATTTTTCATTTGTGAAATGAAGCCCTCAAGCGAAGTCATGGTGGACAACGTCCAGCCCAATGAGAATTCTGCTTCCCAGAGGAAGGAGGCGGGGCCTTGGGTAGAGGTTTTCTTCTTGCACACTCACCAGGGGGCACACGTGCAGTGGCAGAGACCAGTCTCAGATTATCCTAAAGCTTATTGGCAGCCACGGTTTCCAGGTTCAGCCTGTCCCAACCCAGATCAGTGGGAAACCAGCCTGGCAGCCTGTGAGGGGCCCTCCTGCCCAGCCACCAGCCTCTGTCCCGTGTGCCATCCATGCAGTTCCCCACTGAGGTGGTCTTTCTGCTTGGAAATCTCACTATGTTTTTCCCTGATGAAAACCCCAATGTTCCCACATTTATCCTCAGTGAGGACCCTGTGATCTGGCCTCTGCTCACTTCTCTAGCTGTATGGCTGCTCTCAGACCCTGCCCCTCCACACACACACACACACACACACACACACACACACACATACACACACACACACACTACGGCCAGGGCCCCCCGGGTCCCTGCACACACCCTCTGTTCCCCAAGACCTCCAGGTCCTTGTGGGCTAGCTGTGTACTTTTCGTTTGAACTCATCTCCTCTCCTGGAGAGCCTACTCTGAGCCACTTCCTTGGAGCTGGGCGGCCTTGACACACCCATAGCATCCTACAGATGCCCGTTTGGTAGCAAGGACTCTGTCCTATTCATCCTCTGAACTGGTCCCAGCTCCCAGAGAGCCACACACAGAAGAGATTCTTTAGGAATGTTTATGCAATCAGCACAAAAATAGTTCATCGATGAAACATTCTTCTTCAAGGAGTATTCCTTTAACGTACACAGACACAGAGTTCTCAGGCCCTTTCTGGAAAATGGAAACCCTTCAAGTATCAGGAAGATTCTGACCAAGATGGCGCACGCAAAGGGTTTAACTGAAAAAGAAAGAATGATTTACAAAGATTTAGGCAGTGCTAAGGGAATCCCCAAAGGATGGGGAAGCACCCAGGCCTGAAGGAGCAAAGGGGGAGAATAGAGTCCCTGAGCCCAAAGGAACACTTGGCAGGTGCCATCTCCACTCAGATGGTTCTCAGACTGTGGTACCCAGACCAGCAGCATCAGACCACCCAGAAACTTGTTAGACAGGCACACCCTCGGTTCCCATTGCAGAACTACAAAATCAGAAGCTCTGGGGACGGGGTCTACTATCTGTCTTAGAACAGCCCTCCAGTGATGCTGATACACAGTAAAGTTTGACAACCTCTGCCGTAGATCCCAGACCAGAGGTTGGCAAACTACAGCTGGGCCAAACCGGACCTGCTGCCTGCTCTGTTATAGCTCATGAGCTAGGGACGACTTTACATTTTCAAATGGTTACATTTTAAATGGTTATATAAGTACCTAAATCATAGCCTTACTTTTGTCTCTTGGGCCACGAAGCTTGAAATATTTACCATCTGGCACTTTACAGAGTTTGCAACCCCTGACCTAGGGGAACACAGTGAGGGAGCAGGAACCACCTTGCCGCTGTCCCCCATCCCAGTGCCTCCATGGGCCAAATGGAAGCCAGAGAGCAAGTGAAGAGTCCCCAGAGCTGAGCTCCTGGGACACGGGGCAGAGAGAGCTGGAGTCTACACAGGGGAGGTGTGGGGAGGGGTGACAAACAGCGGGCAGCCCCACACAGCACACCTATGCTGTTTTTCAACTTCACAAAGACCACCATCTCCTCTTACAACAATATGTATCCTCTGAGAGAGGCAGGAAAGCAGCGGGAGAGGAAAAAGACCCGTCAAGATGCAGGGGCGGGAGAAACAGAGAGGACGGGAAGGGCCATGGGTCAAAATAGTTAAGACCATAGGCTTGGAAACACGAGAGGCCAGGCTTTTGTTCCTGTCACCTCCACTCATAAGCTGAGCCATCTTAGACAAGTCACTTAACCTCTCTGTGCCTCAAATGACTCATCTGTGACATGGAGGAAAGGAACAGCACCTACCTCACAGAGGTGTGTTGTAGATGAGTGAAGCATGTAGGCGTGTGAAGCACTTCCCATGGGGGCTGTGTTACCAGACACACATGGAAAGATGCCGCTCAGCTAGCCTTCACCAAGCACATCTCTACCCCAGGCTGCGTGCAAGGTGGCAGCAGTAGAGAGATGGGACGACAGGAGCCCTGCCCTCAAGGAACTCAGGGTCTAGTGGAGAAGAGAGAAGGACAGACCACAAGGACGTGAAAGACAGAGAACAGCCAACTGCCTTTAAGGTCAAGGGGCTTCTCAGAAGAAGGGCCGTTCAGGCTCAGCCTTGAGGGGTAGCTCGTGGGGAAAGACCTCCCAGGAAGATGGAACCGCATGGAAAGGCCCCTTTGCAAGCTGTCTTCATGAACTTGCAAGCAGCTCTGCATAACTACAGCTCAGGTTCCCGTCATGGAGGCTGGAGATGAGGCCAAAGAGATAACAATGGACAGATTACAGGGGACCTTGCGTGCCATGCTAAGGAGTTGATATCTAACAAATTGAGAGCCATTCCCAGAGGGAACGATAAAATCACTGGGCAGCACTCACTGTAGAGCACGAGGAAAGGAATGAGAGTGCCTGTCGGCACAAGCGCCAATTATACACCCAGATTAGAGAACACCAGCGCCCCGGACACAGTGGGAAGCAACCCAGGGACCCAGGTGAGCACACACACCTTGGTTAGATGATGAACTTGGCCCCCATAGAGGGGGTGGGAGCACAGGTCTGCAGTCAGAGGTGAGGCTGCGTGGGCAGCAGAGGGTCAGAAAAGCTCTCTCAAGATGTACATTAGACAAAATTCCCATTCTCTCACCAGCCCCTTTCTTATTTGCAGGAAAACAAATGAAAGGATCCATTACCTAGAAGGCCAGCAAAAATAATCTTCTCTTATCAGATAATGAGAGGGCTGTCCAGGAGCTGGGCATAAAAGCGAATCCATTACAGACGTTGATCCCAGATGTGATGGGATGTGATGGGAAATGCAGCAGCGTCACAAACTATCTCTGTTCTTTAAAAAAAAAAAAAAAAGATACTCCATAAATTCCAAACACAACTAGAAATACAAAGGTAACAGAGTCATAGAAGGAGACATGAAGGGAAGAAAAATATTGGTTCTAGAAAAATGGTGAACAGGGAGGAAATATTAATATTGATTTCTACTTTAATAGCAGCAAAGGTAATCCAGCTGGACTGGAGACTCAATTAACACATCAAATTTTAACCTGAGCTCCAAAAGCAAAGCTGGCTCTGCTGAACATGCTAACATTCTGTTCAAATCCATTTAAAATAATTTCCCATCTTCTTGCTTGGTGATGAATTTATGAACAGACTCAATTGGAAGAATGATTCCATCCCCACAATCCACCTGTGAATGAACAGGTGGTTTAGGAGCCCAACACCCCAGATCTACTGATGGAAGACTTGGCCATGGAGGGGCCACAGCAAGGAAGTCAGAGCTGAGGAAACTTGCACCTGGATGCCCACTGCCTGTACACACCCTGGGAGACAGCAGAGCCAGGGCATGAGTGGTACTGATGGGCAAGAACTGTTTGCTCTGCATCCTTGTGGGTCAGTGCATCTGTGGGAAGCAAGCATGCCCCCAGAAAACAAGAACCAGACTTCATTTTGTGACAGCCAGTGTGTCACCAGTTCACACTTGAAAGAAATTAGGAAAGAAGGGGAATGGAGAAAAGGATATAAAAGGAAGAGGAAGCCTTAGGGGTCCCCTCCCCCAATCCCAACCGGGCCCAAAGTGATTACCAAGACCTGCAAATTCTACTTCTGAAATAGCGACTTTGTCAGCCCAAGCTCCCACCAACACCACCACATTACTAGTTCAGGCCTCCATGCTGTCTCCCCTGGACCATCTGGAAAGCCTCCTTATCCATCAGCCTGGGACAAATCCCATGTTACCCTCATCCATCCTCCCCTGGAGAACTGCCACCAGAAGGGCATGCCCAAAGCAGCATTATGGTCAGAGATTTTGCTTACCATTCTCCAACAGCCCCATGGCCTACAGTGTGATCCTAAATGGCAAACACAGCCCTTCTGCTCTTGCCCCCTCTCTGTCACCACCCCCCACCTTCCCACTGGGTCGTCTTGTAGTACTGGCTGACTTTAGTCCCCACAGTACACACTCGGGGGCTTCTGGCTCCTCCACACCTGTGACCTGCAGTGCCCTCTTCCTGCCCGTCTACCTGGCAAAGTCCTGCCCATCTGTATTAGTCAGGGATGCTTAGCTGCTATAACAAACAACCCCAAACCTCCAGACCTCCACACCATAGTTACTGAGTCCAAACTCATTCTGCACACCACACGACAGGCCAGTAAATTGGGAGACGAGTTGCTGGGGCAAGGAATGATGACTTCATTCAGAAAGCCAGCAGACCAAGAAGACGGCAGACTAATCCTGGAGAACCATCTTACCCCAGTCAGAATTCAGGCTTCTTTTATACTAAAAAGGGGCTTCTTTTATACTACCACTTCTTGGTGTCAGAATCCTCTGTGCTTGCAGCTGTCCAGGTAGGTTAGGTCACAATGTTCCTGTAAACCTCCAACAAGACAAGTGTTATTCTCTGTTCTGTGACTTTGTATCTCTATGTGAGTGGGAAAGTGTTATACTCTTAAAGCTCAGAGCCTTCCAAACGGGCTGTCCTGTATATTTCAGGCTATAGACAACATTCCTAACTCAAAGCAAAAACAATAGAATACAAAGGTTAAAGAATAGATCTAACATGGAGTCAGATTTGTTTTTCCCTATTACACCATGACATCTGTGTACTCCACTATTCAGTGCAGGTTGACAGGTACTCATTCGGGGACAGGCTCCTCCGTCCACTGGTTTGACATCGCAGGGTTCCAGATGCGCTACTGCATCTTTCAGGGTGGCCAGCAGACTGAGGAAGAGAGGCCTGGAGGGTTGGAAGGTAGGGTTTATGGGCCAGGCATGGGGAAAGATGAGAGAATACTGCACATCATCTCGGCCCACAGTCCATTCACTGGGAAATGGAGTGGATGGACCTGTGTACCTAGTGGGAACAAGTAACCTTTGAGAACAGTTAGCCTGCGTCCACAGCAACATCTCAGGGCCAAGCCCCACACCCCAGGTCTACTAATGGAAGGCTTGGCCGTGGCGGGTCCACAGCAAGGGAGTCTTCTTCTGAAACCTTTACTGCCATCCCTTCCTCTCCCAGGGCCACGCAGGAGTCATCCTCCTTGATTACAGTCACCAGACATTAGAAGAATCGAAGCACCCACTGAAGCTTCACCTCTGCACACCCACATCCCTACCATCACGATTAGCCAAATGTGTGTGCAGAACATGTTTATGTGTCTTTAAAAATGGTGAAACAGGACACAGAGAACAGACTTGTGGTTGCCAAGAGGGAGGGGGTTTGGTGAGGGATGGATTGGGAGATTTGGGTGAGCAAATGTAAACTAGTATATAGAGAATGGATAAACCACATGATCCCACTGTAGAGCAGAGAGAACTATATTCAATATCCTGTGATAAACCATCATGGAAAAGCATATGAAAGAGAATGTATATATATGTATAACTGAGTCACTTTGCTGTACAGCAGAAGTTAATACAACACTGTAAATCAACTAGACTTCAATAAAATAAAATAAAACCAAAACAAAAACTGGTGGAACAAAGTGAAAGCGCACAGGACAGCGTTATTTATGCATTTGAGGATGGGGAAGGAAAGAAGCGAACCTTTTAAAGGTACCCCCTCTGGCTCTGCTAAGTGCTTGATAAGTAGTATCCAAACGAGGGAATGAAGAGAAGGAATGGATGGGCAAGGAGGGAGGAGGAAGAGAATGTTTGCATCATTTAAAGCACTGAAGTATCTGGTCCAGTTCATGGGGGTGCATGCGCCGTGCTAAGCTCCTTCCATCTGTTCTTTCTTTGAATGCTGCACCTGCAGTCCTCTGAGGTAGGTGCTATCACATTGCTGCTTTGGGAGAGGAGGGAGCTGAGATTCAGAAGGACGTTTCGATCACTCCCTCAGAGAGTGATGCAATTAGGATTTGAACACAAGCTTCCCGAAGCCCTATACAGGAGGACAGAAGAGGTGAGTAGAAGGAGGGTATATCTCAAAACTGGGGTGCGTGTCAGGGCAGGCAACCAGGGGCCAGTCAGGACGCCCCAGAGGCTGGCCGCAAAATAGGCACGATTCACTGAGCTCTACAGGGAAGCCCTCTCTTCCAGGCATCCGTGAACCCCATTCTCTCACTGGAACCAAACAGGACCATGGTAAACAGGGCTGTGGTGGTACCATAATTTCTCCCTGTCAAGAGCAGACTTCCTCAGCCATTCTGCCCAAATCCTGCAGGCTGGGTCCCTGAAAATTGCTCCATTCATCCCAGGAAAGTGCATGAGAAATGTTAATATTCAGAGCTGTGTGTTTCACTTTTAAATTAGCAACATAAATATCCATATTCTCACCATTTTTGTTATTACTTTTGAGCACCCCAATTATTTGTGCCCTGCTTTTATGAGGCCCCTCATCTTGAGCTCTGAGGGCCTAAAATTGTCACTCAGCCTAAATTAATAGCAGTTTTATTGGCTCGTTATATTTGACATCTGGTTGGAAGAGCGGAGCAATAACTATTAGGTAATAATCTCAGTGGGCCCTGATTAGAAACTAATAACATTAGCGATAAACTTTTAACGTGGCTGCAAAGAAGCTTGATAAAAGGAAAAGACACAGGGCTGCTCCATACCGAGAAAAGCTGGGGCAGAGGACGGAACCCACCTTCCCACTCCTGCCTGATCAGACTACCAGCCCATTTGGAATATGTCAGCAAAACCAAAATCTGATTGCATCCCAGGAAGGAAGAGTGATGGGCGACAAAAACTGCGTTGCTGGAATGGAAATATGGCAAAAGAAATACTCTGTATTTCTCACATTTCCAAATCATTCATGAAGATTTCTAATATTTTTCTCTCAACGTTTCCCTTTCTTCAACAAAGGCACATAAAGCCTGCTCTTGCCTTGGTAATTACGGATATTCGTGGAGCCCTAACTGTGGGCCAGGCCCCCTTCCAAGCCCTTCACATACATTATTCTGTGCAATCCTCACAAGAAGCGTACAGGGTCAAGGCTGTTATTATGCCATTTACAGATCAGGGACCTGAAGCACAGAGAAGGAAAGTCACGTGTCCCAGGTCACACCGCAGGAACTCTGAAGCTGGAATCCAGCAACAATGCCCACACTCTGTAAGCACTAGATGATGCTGCATCCTCGCTTTCCATTTTTTAACAAGGGTTTAATGGGCACCTGCAATGTGCCACTCTCTTGTGGTGGAAGGAGAGTGGATACAAAATAACTCAGGCCGATGTGCTCTGAGGAGCTGACCACCTCGCCAGCATTAATGCAATAGCTTCCTAAATTCTTTTTTTTTTTTAATCTCATACTGGTGGAAGCCAGGCTGATATAGCTCACCCTTGCTTCTTCTTTTTTTTTTTTTTTTTTCCTTCCAGTTTTATGGAGGTATAATTGACACACAGCCCTGGATACATTTAAGGTGTATAGCATAATGATTTGACTTACATACATAACGAAATGATTATCACAGTAAGTTTCAGGGCACATCCGTCAACTCATAAAGATACAAAATTAAAGAAATGAAAACATTTTTTTCCTGGTAGCCTCCTAACTTCTGACCTCTCCTCCTTTCTGGCTTTTCCCTAGGAAGCAGGCAGAGAGAGCCTGTGAAAGTATAACTCAAGTCATGTCCCTCCTCGGCTCAGAGCCTTCCTTTTAACTTCCAACCTCATTCCAAATAAAAGGCAAATTCAGCAGAATGACTCCTGCCCGCTGGGAGCTTCCCCTCACCTGCCCCACAACTGCCCCATTCAGGCCACACCGGTCCGACGAGCCTGCTCGCTACCCTGTAAAAGACCTGCACCCCTCACCTCAGGGCCTTTGCTCTTGTCATCCCCTCCACCTGGAACGCTCTTCCCAGAGCACTCCTCTCACTACCTGTGCCTCCTGTCCCTCATCTCCTTCAGATTTTGCTCAAAGGTCACCTGCAGTGAGGCTGGCTGTGAGCGTCCCTTTTAAAATGTAAACCTCTCCCTCAATGACCCTCTCCAAGTGACCTCTCCTCAATGACATTTCCATCCTCTTTCTTTTTTTTTAACCATTTTTATATGGAAGTATAGTTCATTTACAATGTTGTGTTAGTTTCAGGTGTACAGCAAAGTGATTCAGTTATATACATATATATATATATTCTTTTTAAGAGTCTTTTCCCTTATAAATTATTACAAAATATTGAGTCTAGTTCCCTGTGCTCTACAGCAGGTCCTTGTTGGTTATCTACTTTATATATAGGAGTGTGTATATGTTAATCCCAAACTCCTAATTTATCCCCCTGCCACGTTTCCCCTTTGGTAACCACAAGTTTGTGTTCTATGTCTGTGAGTCTGTTTCTGTTTTGTAAATATGTTCATTTGTATCATTTTTTTAGATTCCACATAAGTGATACCATATGATATTTGTCTTTGTCTGACTTACTTCACTTAGTATGATAATTTCTAAGTTCACCCATGTTGCTGCAAATGGCATTATTTCATTCTTTTTGATGATTGAACAATATTCTCTGTGTGTGTGTGTGTGTGTGTGTGTGTGTATACCACATCTCCTTTATCCATTCATCTGTTGACGGACACTTGGGTTGCTTCCATGTCTTGGCTATTGTAAATACTGCTACTATGAACATAGGGGTTCATGTATCTTTTCAAATTATAGTTTTGTCCCGATATATGTCCAGGAGTGGGATTGCAGGATCATATGGTAACTCCAGTTTTAGTTTTTTAAGGAACCTCTACACTATTCTCCATAGGGGCCATACCAATTTACATTCCCACCCTCAGTGTAGGAAGGTTCCCTTTTCTCCACACCCTCTCCAGCATTTATTGTTTGTAGACTTTTTAATGATGGCCATTCTGACTGGCGTGTACCCTCTTTCTTGTTTTATTTTTTTCCATGGCATCTTCCACTATCCAGCAAACTCTATGTGTTAGCTGGTTAGTTAGTAGGGTTTGGTTCATTAACTTGTCTATCTTCTCCCCACTAAAATATCTTCTGTGAAAACAGAAGAGTGTGTCTATTTTTTCCGTTGCTATAGTCCAAGTGGCTAGAATGGTGTCTGGCACACGGTAGGTACACAACCCACATCTGCTGAATGAATAAACATATCCTAGCCTCAGGTGTTCTCTGTTTAGAGAAACAAGCTGTACTCTCTCCCGCTCCCACCTGGAAAACAAAGAGCACCACCTATGGCACACAGGAGCCAACTGCACAGGGCAGGGTAGTCCAGAGGTTAGTGCCTGGAGAGGGTACAAAGGAAGTCAATAGCGCTGTAAGATCTTTCAAGGGGCAGGGATGGAGAAAGTCTTTCAGGAGGAAATTCAGCACTGAGCAGGGAGACAAGAGCATATACTTGGTTTAAACCCCAGCAGTGCTACTCACTTGCTCTGCTTGTTCCCTTGAGCAGATTATTTAACCTCTCTGAGCCTCAGTTTCCTCATCTGCAAAACGACAATAATGTCCACCAGGTAAGTTGTTGAAAAGACGAAATGGAATAATAAATGCAAATAGCTTAAGCCTTCCCCTCACGCATGGTGCTCAACAATGCAAATTCTACTTTCCCGCCCCTTGAAACATTAGGAGGAGTTGGAAAAGCAAACAGGAGTGGGCAAGCTGTTTGCAATGATCTTCACATGCATAGGAATATCCTCAAGTGACAGCGAAGACTTCAGACAGACCCAGCTGGCCCTTAAAGACAACAGAAATTCAAATAATGGAAATTGAGTTTGTTTCCTGAAAGCAAAAATCTCCCCAAGAGTTTAGCTGATCTCCTCCATCTGCACTGAGGACCCAACAAATCCAAATAAGCCTGATGCTGGCAGGAGGTGTTCAGCTATAATCCCAAGTGTCCTCTGTAGCATCATTTTGGTCATAGTATGATACCAACGTTTTGCCCAAGAGTTTCATAGCTGAGTGTGTTATGTCACTTACCGCATCAAAATTTCCTCTGGGGTGGGGACAGGGTCTTGTCCCTCTTTCATGTAACTCTAACCCTTTCGTGCACACAGCTCTTGCACAGACACCTGTTCTTCAAAACCATCCTCTGGGGTGAGCACAGGGGACAGGGGTCAATTTAAGCTCCCACTTTACAGGTGAAGAAACTGAGGCTCCGAGTGGTCCAGAGTCTCATCGATGTTCCCAAGGCTGGTGGACAGCTGACTCAGGATGAGAACCCAGCTGCTATAACTCAGGTCCAATGCCTGTCCCACTGCATCACACAGCATATGTATATCTCAACACTCAAACTGAACTTGCTTGGCAGTCACTACTGTGGTTCAATGGTACGTACTAGATGCTGGGAACAGTCCCAGTCACACCGCACACACTGTTTGCTCTAAACCTCAACACAGCCCTGTGGGTATTACTGCCCACCCTTCTAATCCCCCTTAAAGATAAGGAAGAGATATCTTTAAAGATAGGTAGACCCAAAGAGGTTAAGTAACTTTTTCAGGGTCGTGCAGCTAAAATGATAGAAGTGGGACACCAAATGACCACAAAACCAGACTCTTTCCCCTGCACGGTGACATCTCTTTGATGCTATGCAGAGAAGGACTGCCTGAGGAGATGAGGGACACCTCCGCCATCCTCTGCAAATCTCTGAAGGAGGCCTCCCTGGGCTCAGGAAAGGGAGCCCAAGGACAGCCACTGGATCTCTTTCCCTGACCCAAAGAGGTAAGGTAAACACTGAACAGCATTTGAATGCTAGTCACAAAGTAAAAGATCTTGGTCAACTTACCCAAACTTCCCGAACTTTGGTTTCCCAGTCTATTCAATGGAGCAACTGCTGTTGACCACAGAGGATTATTGTGAGAACTTGGTGATGTCATCAACGCAGACCACTGAGCACTGGGGCATGGAAGGAGAACAGCAAGGGGAACATTGGTCCAGGTGGACAGAGAGGGAAACAGAAGCCTGAGGGCATCACTGTCCCCATCATCCCCCAGTGCTGGACCAGAGATTCTCAAGCTCCAAACAACCTTATCTGTGGCCAATGCATAGGGCCCAGCCTGTCCTGACCCATCTCCTCCCACCCAGTCGGGCCTCCCTGCCCCATTGACTTCTGGGAGCCATGGCCTCGGACTCACCACCTCCACCAGAGTTCATTGAATTCCATGACTGCAAATTGCAAACTGACCTGATGAGGGAGTAGCCAGCATTCTATCAGCTTTAGGTCAATGGATGTCAAGAATCCTGTTATCACTGTGTCCAGCTCTCAGACAATGGTGGGAAGTTGGTTTCCAGGCAGTGGAGTCTTTGTTGTAATCAGTTTGGTAATTCACCAAACTAAATTGGGTGGGATGCAGGAACATGTGTCCCCTCGTGCAGAATTGTGAGAAAGGATGCTTTGTCATCACTGCAGCTCAAATTCGGTGGGCATAGAATCCCCTCCTGATTTCTAAAGCCTTCTCGGAGTTGCCCCCAGACCTTCTGATTCAGTGAGTCTGAGAAGGGGCCCAGAAAATGCATTTTTAACCAGCAGAAGCCACCAGTGGTTCTGATGCAGATGGTCTGTGAATCACACTTTTCAAATACAGCTTTAGATCTTTGGAAAACAGTCCTACCCATTCTTAAGCCACATGTAACTTGCTGTGATTTTCAGAGGCCTCCTCTGGACAAAAATACTCCCAAGATCAAATATATTGGCTGTTCTGTTCAGGACTGGTGGGGGCAATCACCTGTCCTGAGCTTGGAGAGCCCATTAGGAGAACAGATGACCTAAGTATTTAGAAGATCCAGATGCGTTTGGAATGTCATTACGACTCTTCCCTGCAGGGAGGACTAAAGACACTTCTACACCAGAGAGAGAGGGAGAGAGAGAGAGAGAGACCCTGTGCACGCACATGCACACACACACACACACACACACACAGCTCTGCCACGTGGACTCACTAAGTTCATCTCACCTTCTACAAACATAGATTTCCTTGTTTTACCCATTTCACCATTTCGGGTTCAAGTTAACCCAACCCAGAGTAAAATAAAATCTACACACTCTCTGGAGCTTAGGTTCTCTCCAAATCCTACTGGGGTATTTTGTTTGTTTCTTTGTCTGTCTGGTTCATTTGTTTGTTTTTGCTTATTAACAAATAATGATGATAGAGTGATCCCTGTATCCAGATATGGACTTGAGCCCCCAGCCTTGGTCCCAGCTCAAAATCCAGCGCCCTCTTCCTTAGGAAACCCAAGACTGCTGAGGCTAGTTCTTTTATTTTCAAGCAATCAAATTCCTTCAGTACCCCCAGTCCAAATAAATACGTGCATCCAAAAAATCAGATTAATAGTGTAAATTATTTGCAGCAATAACATGCACACTATATACCCACCACTGTGCTTAACTAAAGATTTCTGTCCATGTCAACCTGGTGGATACTGGTACTTACCCCTGAGGTCAAAAGGAATTAAAATGGGGGGTGGGGGGGAATTTTAAGCCGAGAAGAAAGAACATAAAGCACGTGTATTTTCTATTTTATCCTACAGCGAGAGGCGTCTTCATTCATTTCCTTTTTTAATCATGGCAAAATCATTCCTTTCTGGATTTTAGGCCCCCTTATCTATTATCAGCAGGAAAATATATTTTGTTTTGAGATTTTCCTACACGCCAGGCTCCACTTTCAGGGTTTCACTTATTCTGGCTACACAGTTCTTGACACAACTGTACAAATCTCATAGAAGCTGAAACTGAGGCCAGAGCGGCCTTTGAATTTGCCCCAGGTCACCAAGCTGGTAAGACGCAGGAGCAGGGTCAGGATGGGAGGCCGACCTCTGGTGTCTCAAGGTCAGACCTATGCTGCAGGAGTCATGATATTATCAGCCCTAGACTCTCATAGACCTTCTCAGGCTTGGGCAAATTCAAGATACAGGTCCTAGGCCCAACTGTTTACCAAATCACACTGTGAGCTGAATCTTAACAGACGCATTTAAATACTTTCCCTATAACCTGGAGATACTAGTAGGGCCCCTACCTCCTCCAAAATGTTGACATGGAGTCAAAAGAGCTGAAAAGTGTCATCTATAAATTGAAGATTTAGTTCCTTTTAAAATTTAATTTATTGAAGTATAATTGACTTACAATGTTGTGCTAGTTTCTGCTGTACAGCAAAGTGATTTAGTTATACATATACATTCTTTTTCATATTCTTTTCCATTATGGTTTATCTCAGGATACTTAATAGAGTTCCCTGTGCTCTACAGTAGGACCCTGTTGCTCATCCATTCTCTATATAATAGTTTGCATCTGCTAATCCCAAACCTCCAATCCATCTTTCCCCACCTCCCCGCCCCCTTGGCAACCACAGGTCTATTCTCTATGTCTTTGAGTCTGTTTCTGTTTCATAGATAAGTTCATTTGTGCCATATTTTAGATTCCACATATAAGTGATATAATATGATATTTGTCTGACTTACTTCACTTAGTATGAGAAAATCTAGGTCCATCCTGAAGATTTAGTTCTTAATAAGTCATTATCTTTACCACTTCAAATCCTTCTTGAAAGTATACATTTTTCCCCCAACTATTCAGAAAAATACTTACTAATTTAATGGAAATAAGGAAGGCAGAGAGAGAGGGAGGGATAAAAGAAGGAGAAACTAGGATAGAAACAAAAGATGAGAAATGGCAGATCTGAGATTAGAACCCAATGTGTCATATTAATACTCCAAAAGCCAAAAGGAGAAGAAATTATTGTATATGCCTTTTAATTTAGTTTCGTGGTGGTTTTTGAAACCTGATTTCTTTTCCTTGTAACATTTCAGCGGAAATCTCACCCTCAGGAATGCATGACTCAAGTCACGCATGTTGGAGGAAACTGGGGATCTTTATAATCATCTCAGGAAAGAGACACTCAATATAGCAGAAAGACTGTGGTTCAGTAAAGTTGCTCTGTGAAGACTTATCTGATAAAAACTCACACCAAGTGAAAAGAAGGTGCGTTCTCCATGTAGAACAAAGCCAAGTGCCTTCCTGACTTCCCACCCCACCTCAGGTTTGCTTTTTCTGCAGAAACAATAACACCTCCACTCCAGAGGCAAAGGCTATTGGGAGACCACCCTGCCCCTTATGACCCCACACAATATTATTATTGGTATTGTTCTTGTCCTTATCATTTTCATTATATATTAGTGGCCCTGCTCTTAGAGTGAGTAAAGTACTCTCTGAAAGTAATCTGTTCCCTCAGACTTCTGAGTGAATAAATGGATTAAAGACCTACATGTGGGGCTTCTCTTGTGGTGCAGTGGTTAAGAATCTGCCTGCCAATGCAGGGGACACGGGTTTGAGCCCTGGTCAGGGACAATCCCACATTCCACAGAGCAACTAAGCCCATGCGCCACAACTACTGAGCCTGCACTCTAGAGCCCGTGAACCACAACTACTGAGCCCGTGCACCACAACTACTGAAGCCCGCGTGCCTAGAGCCCGTACTCCACAACAAGAGAAGCCACCACAATGAGAAGCCCGTGCACCGCAACAAAGAGTAGCCCCCCCTCAACGCAACTAGAGAAAGCCCGCACACAGCAATGAAGACCCAACGCAGCCAAAAATAAAAATAAATAAATTTTTTAAAAATAAATAAATAAAATAAAGACCTACATGTAAGACCAGACACTATAAAACTCTTAGAGGAAAGCACAGGCAGAACACTCTTTGACATAAATAGCAGCACTATTTGGGGTGGGGGTGGGGGTTCTGTATCCTAAAACAAAGGAAATAAAAGCAAAGATAAACAAATTAGACCTAATGAAACTGAAAAGTTTTTGAACAGCAAAGGAAACCATAAACAAAATGAAAAGACAACTTACTGAATGGGAGAAAATATTTGCAAATGATAAGGCCAGTAAGGGTTAATATCCAATACATATAAACAGTT